>NC_047036.1:50873920-51498920 GCF_011762595.2 Tursiops truncatus | reverse complement strand
TGGGGTCCCTTCAGGAAGTCCTAATGAAGAAAATAATGAGTGACTGTGTCCTTATTTAATGCAATATCCTTTATAAGAGTAAGGGGTGCTGAGAAATTCATAGTGTTTCCTGCACTGCTGAAGATATTTAATTCAATTTCTTTTTTGCTTTAGTCAAGAAAGTATCAACTTTGCTTATTTTGTTTTTATTTATTTTGAAAATTTTCAAGCATATGCAAAGAGCAGAGAGACTTGTTTAACTACTCCAGCCTTCCTCACCCAGGTTACAGCAGTTATCAACATGTGACCAGCCTTCTATCCATCTCTCCTCCTCTACTGTGGATTATTTAAGCAAAATTATTTCATCATTAAATATTTTAGAATGTGTCCCTAAAAGATAAAGACTCTTAAAAAAGACTACACTACTATTTTAAAAATTTATATTTTCATTGTAAAATTGCATTTGCTCTTTTTAAAACTACTGTCCCCAAACTTGAAGAAAGTAATAAAAATTGTATATACCACCTAATGAGCACCTATTGTATACTCTATTCCAGGCAGTATAGTAGGTGCGTTCTGTCCGTTATCTTATCATCATTATTACTGATTTTTGTCGAAGAGGAAACCAAGGCTGAGAGAGGTTAAGAGACTCATCTGCTGGCAAGTCGAGCCCAGCAGGTTGTGGAAAACCAGGATTTATGAGAAAACAACTCTGCCACCACCAGTGCCTATCCTGTTTCTCTGTTGCAAATCACATTTAGGAAGAGGAACATCCAGCATCCCTCTCTGCTTGTTGGTCCCAGAAGAGTGGTCCCAAAACAAGTAACTCCTGGAGAAAACTATCCTCCTTCTCTGGCCCTTCTTAGTTGCACAAGACAGTGTTGCCTTCCTGTAACTGCCTTGTTGCTGCAAATGATTTCAGCCATATTTTTCTTTACAATCAGCGAGTCAAAATCTACTCTAGTTAACGAAACTTCTCTCCAACTCCACTGCAAAATTTCTAACTGTAACCATACGTAATTAATAATTAATTGTAACAAACTCAACTGTGGAATAAAATGTGAAATTAAAAGTTATCTGTAGGGAAGTGTCAAGATGTCTGCAAATATATAGCTTTCAAAGAACTGAGTTTTTTAATGGGGGGAGGGACAGAGAGAGAATAATAAAACAAATATGGCAAATGTTAATAATTGGTAAATATAGGTGATGGGTAAATAGGAAGAAGAGAATTCATCTCTGTAGAATGTGTGTGCATGTGTGTGTATGTGTGTACGTGTATGTTCACGTGCATGTGTGTACGTGTATGTTCACATGCACGTGTGTACGTGTATGTGTGTGTTCACATGCATGTGGGGGGGGAGAGAGAGAGTGAGAGGGAATGAGCAATGGTTTATTGATATCTTGGTCAAAAAAGAAAGCTTAGTTGGGCTTCCCTGGTGGCGCAGTGGTTGAGAGTCCGCCTGCCGATGCAGGGGACACGGGTTCGTGCCCCGGTCCGGGAGGATCCCACGTGCCGTGGAGCGGCTGGGCCCGTGAGCCATGGTCGCTGGGCCTGCGCATCCGGAGCCTGTGCTCCGCAGCGGGAGAGGCCACAGCAGTGAGAGGCCTGCATACCGCAAAAAAAAAAAAAAAAAAAAAAAAAAAAAAAAAAAAGCTTAGTGATCTAGTCTTTCCTTTCCTTTTTCATCTTTCTAAGCAGGAAACCAAGTGAAGGGCAGGACTTGGAGTCACAAGTCTTTCATATAAGGAGTAGCCAGAAAGGAAAGCAACTGGGCTAAAACCCAATTCCTAGTCCTGGTCCAAAAATGAGTTTTTCTCAAGTTGGAGCAGTGGTTCGCAGACTTTCAGACTTCATGGACCAGTAAAATTTCAAACTACTTTGAAGACGGATGTAGAGTGGCTAACATTTTGCTTTGCCAAGCAAAGACATTTAAAAAAGTCTATCATTTACTATTGTCATAAAAGTACCTTTCTAAGAGAAAGTACATTTTAACCCCAAAGACATGAATATATTTCTCTTTAGCGGAAGTTACTACCTTGTTCTTATTTTTCCATTTAACATCTTTTTCAAATAAGAAGGCTTTTAGCTGCAAGTATACAAAACTAAACAACAAGTGACTTAAACACTAAAGGCAGGGTAGTTCCAGTTCCAGATGGGAGTCCACTGTTCCACAGGGTCCTAAAGGACCCAGGCCTCCCCCCACCTCTCCCCTCTGCCTGTCTCCATGTGCCCATGGCTTCCCTTATCCACAAGACGGCCGTGGCAGTTGCAGGGGCGCATGCAGAAGAGGCAGCTGCTAGCAGAGAGCAGAGGCTATTTCTGCTGGCGTGTCACCATCATGGAGAAAGAGTCTCCCAGAAGCTGCAGCGCATGGACCCTCAGGACTCAGCAGCCAGGACTGAGCCACACTCCATGCTCCAGCACCAGGGAGGCTGAGACGATCTGCAGCATCTTTGCATCTCTACTGAAGC
Source organism: Tursiops truncatus (assembly GCF_011762595.2). NCBI lineage: Eukaryota > Metazoa > Chordata > Mammalia > Artiodactyla > Delphinidae > Tursiops > Tursiops truncatus. The sequence goes on along the minus strand of NC_047036.1, from coordinate 51,496,469 downwards.
TGCCTCTGCTACAAGGGTCAGGGATTGGCTGTTTGTAGGGACCAAGGGACAATATCAGGTCTCTGAAAGCCTCATCTGGGACTGAAGCCTGATATTTGGGAGCTCTTCACTTAGAGCTTCCCATGCTGAGGCCTGCAGTGCCTGCTGAGCATATATCCACAGTCTAAGAAATGCTTTATTTAGTTTCATCCAAGTTGAGAGCAGAGATTTATGTAATAACTCTCAAAAATCTTCCCGCATTGCAAGGGAGCCTGAAGAAACCTGGCCAAATGATATCATAGCTGTGCTGAGAAAAGCTTGAATAATCTCCCATCATTTCACCCCCAATTGCATGTGAACAATTACTCATCTTTATTAACTGCCTTATTGAATTATTCATGAAAGCCAAGGTATTCAGACCCACAGAACTGGCCTTCCTCTGCTACATAAAGGAAATTGTAACAGCTCCTAGTGAGAGTCATTAGCGTAATTAAAATGAACTTTTTACTCTCTTGACAAGCTGTGGAAAATGTGATAACCCACAGATAATTTTAAAACAGTGTTTTAGCCTGGAGCTGCAGTCTCTTTTGAGACATGTGCCATCACTGAAATTGTATAAAAGATAAATTACAATTTTGAGAAAAACTAAAGAAACGGATTTCCAGGATAAAATGACAGAATAAAACAATAATATAGAATCTCTCTTCCCCCAAACCAATAAAATAAACAAGAGGATTTTTAAAAGGACTAAAAAAAAAAAAACAACAACAAGCAAACAAGAGAGGCAGAATAATTTTCTGCTGTCAGTACCGAAAAATGGTAGCTGAAGGGAGGTCTTGTGTAGTCCACAGTTGACGCGGCATCTAACTTTGCAGCCACCCGTCGTCACTGGTACTCAGAAAAGAAGATGAGTACCAGTCACCTTTACTAATCCTAAAAATTCTTACGAATACTCTCAAACATGGGAAGAAGCAGACTGAGGGACTGAATTGGTGGCTCGGGCAAAAACAGAGAAAAGTCATCATCAGCAGAAGTCTCTGCTTACCGCAACTTCAGAGATAAGAAAGGCCACAATCTATGAAAAACAATATGGGCATTCCTCAAAAAATTAAGCATAGAATTACCATATTTTCCAGCAGTTTCACGTCTGGGTATGTACCCGAAAGAATTGAAAGCAGAGACTCAAGATATTTGTACACCCATGTTTATGGGTGGCATTATTCACAACAGTCAAAAGGTGGAAACGACCTAAGTGTCCATCGACAGATAAACAAAATGTGATACATACATACAATGGAATACTCTCAGCCTTAAAAAGGAAGGAAATTGTGACACCTGTACAACATGGATGAGATTTGAGGATGTTATGGTAAGTGAAACAAGCCAGTCACAAAAAGACAAATACTGTATGAGATATCTAGAGGAGTCAGCTTCATAGAGACAGAAAGTAGAATGGTGGTTGCCAGGGGCTGTGGGGAGGGGAGTGAGGAGTTAGTATTTAGTTGGAGTTTTAGTTGAAGAAACTGAAAAAGTCCTGGAGATGGATGATGGTGATGGTAGCACAATGACATGAATGTGCTTATGCTACTGAACTGTGTGCATTAAAATGGTGGTTGTAAATTTTATGTTTTGTATATTGTACCACAATTTAAAAAAGAAAGAAAGTCTACAAGGACTTGCTATCTCCTAAAGTACTGTGCAGATTTTGGGAAAAGATCCCAAGCCCACAGGATAGGGATATACTAGCTACATAAGTGTGTCATGATACAGGGCTGTGGTGGAATGTATTGTCCTTCCCAGCTGCTCCTTTACTTCCCCATCCTTGCCCTTTGCCCTGTGACTTAAGGTGGCCCCTGCTATGGAACAGAGTCTATTCCCTGCCCGTTGACTTTGGGCTTGGCCATATGACTTTCTGTGTTTAGCCAGTGGAACGTGAGCAAATGTGATATACTCTGTATCTTGGCCATTGGTGGTTGACTGTTTCTTTGTTCATCCTGCCATGAGATTGGCTTGTCCAAAATAGGCACTGCTTGGATGGTTTCCACTTTGGATGTTCACTTGAGTACATTGGAAGCACACATCCACACTAAGAAGAAGAAAATGTTGACGTGTTAGCTCAAGGGATCCTCTTTCCCTACCTGCTCTTCTCTCTGTAACCTTCCCCCTCGTTCCCCCCAGTAGGGGGGATGCTTCCTGAAAACATTGCCCTAGATGGAATGTTCTTTTCTGCCACATGCCTAGCTGCCCAATCTTGTGAGCCAGGTTCTAGCTGAGGGTGACTATTCTGAGATTCCATTGTGAAATATGTCTTCCTCCAAATTTATCTAGAGAAATGAAAACAGACCATACTTATGAGCTCATGGGAAAATCCTGGTGCTCTTGCCAGAGCATCAGAAGGGAAAGGCCATTGCTTCAGACAGACAGGGATGTCCAAACCTGGAGTGGAGGGAACGTTTTTCACTGCAGCCCCATCCCTCAGTGTGCTTCCTCAGCTCATATAAATATACCCTCCGTTGTTCTTGGTTTTCTTCTTTACTCAATATTTAGAATTTTTCTACTCCTACTTGAGATGTGTAAGTTGCTAAATCCAGGACAGATCCTTTCTTTCCCAATCTAATACTGCAGGAATTCTTGCCTGTTCCCTCAGTGTCTGCCCCAAATAGGTAAAGTTATGAGAGTGGCTGCCGCTCTCAAAGTGCAGGCCGCTGTCCCCTGGGCTGTGGAGCAGACAGAGGGAATGAGAGAGGGGTTTTGCTAATAAGGCCTGTGGCAGAAGCCCGGATGCACACACTTGCCAGACAGAAAATAGCCCCAGATGATGATCTCAACTTATTCTTGATTGCTGCTAATTTCTAGTTGCTGTACTGAACACAGAGTTAGAAACAGTCTGTGCTCGGAGGGTTTGCAGTCTAAACTGCCGGTGTTGTGCCCTGTGCGCGAGGCTGGTCAATAAGTATCATTGGATGAGCCAGAGGTCTTTCGGGGGGGAACAAACCTGCTCCCTGAAGAGTTCAAGTACTCAAGTCCAAGAGGAGAGAAATGGGATTCCACCAGAAGTCAAAGTCTGGCCTGGATGAGAAGTAGTAACAAAATGATAAATAATCATGCCTGTTTATGAGCAGGGAGCTTTTATGCCACAAGACTCAGGTACTTCTGAACATAGCTCCTGCCCCTGCCCAGTGGCCTCAGGAAGCTTCGAGGGACAGAATCATCCCCATTTTTGAGAAGGAGAAGTTGAGTTATGGAGACATGAGTCAGCTTTTCCACGGTTGTATCATACAAATAGCCCCCGTGTTCGATTCCTGCCTACCAGCCAAGGGAGACATTTTTCAGACCTCTCGCCTCCTTCTCAGGAGTTCTTGTGATACAGTGTCACCTGTCAAACATCCAAAAAGTTCTACAGTCCAACACAGTTTGGCTTCAAATTCAAGTTGGCAACAGTTGGCGACGTGAAATGGAGACCTTTCCCCAAAAGGGCAGGAGTGAGTGTGGCCCAGGGCGGTGTCCTCTGCTGGAGGGAAGCAGACGGACACCAGACACCTCTGCTTCCCTGAAGTGTGGCCCCCCCACAGGTGACAAACAGGACAGACTCGCCTGCCAGTGCTCGGATCGTCATCTGAGACACTGGATAACAGTTGGCAAAGAACAGACTCCACACCTGGCTGGCCCAGCTCAGACCTCTCAGAATGAGCAGGTGGCCGCAAAACCCCTGTAAGCGCCTCCATTCAGCTAACCTGGGGCAGTCTGAAATGTCTAGAACCAACTTAAAACAACAAGAAAACTAAATGGCTTCCCCATAGGCATGGTTGCCAAGTTGACCATCAGCAAAAAGAAAAATCAATATACTGAGTTATCCTGAAAAAATGAAATGGAAGACAACTAGTTCAACCAAAGAGGCAAGAACCTTAGTTCTTTAAAAAAAAAAAAAAAAAAAATTCACCAGACACCACCAAAAACAATAAAATACAAAGCCAGGAGTTGCCAGTCAGTATAGACTTGGCATGTTGAATGTGGTGGACCAGCTGTCCAAGATGACAGGATTGTTATTGACGGGTACAGGCCTCCAGGGAGATGGGCTTTGGATGGTGTTGCCATGGCCTGATCACAGTTGTTTATGTCTGTTCCTTGGAATACTAAAACAGCATTGTACTCAAAGCCCGGTGCCTCAGAAACTAGCTGCTGCCCCCTTGAAAGCACAGACAGCCCTGTCTTGAGAAGAATCCTCCAGGCACAGGTCAACTAGAGGGCACAAGAGGACACTGGGACAGAAAAATCATTAGGTGAGGGGTCAGAAGAGCTGTCTTCCACCTCTGCCTCTGTCACCTGTCTGATGTTGCTGCTTCAGTTTCCTCTGGGTGAAGTGCAGCTCATACTTTCCTACCCCATGTGTTGATGTGAGGCTCCAATGACATCTTGTGTGTAAAATGCCAGGTCTTGAGGTTGTTGGTGTCCCAGGGCTATTCCACCACCACCACGGCTTCTGGTAGATCTCAAGGTGGTTCTGTGCTGTCCTCTCAGTCACGTTGGGGCTTGGCCTGCCACTCCCCACCTCAATTCTTGGAGTGTGAGTGTATCTTTGGATGTTCCTGTGGATTGTGGGTCCTGTTGGATGATTGCCACCTAGGGGCTACAGTGATACCCCAGCGTCTACCCTGTTCTAGACATGTTTGCTAGAATCTAATGTTCACTCTACTCCAAGCAAAGATACTGAAGATTCTGGCAAAGGCTTAGAGTGTCTCCTAAACCTGCCCCCAAGAATCAATTCTACAGAAGATTGTTTGACAAATCCTGAGAATCAGCATGATTATCTCTACGTTAGAGGAGGGAACTGAGAAGCCAGGACTAAGAATGGAGATGCAGTGCTTAATGAGATGAAAAGCTTGAGATGATCAGAGTGAATGCATGAAAACAAATAAGCACGTGGACATCATGAGTTGAAATCAACTGTGAAGGATTGTGTATTTTGGGATGCCTGCTCAGCCCCTCTTCTCTGAGAAGGGCCCCCTCTCATCCATCAGGTAAGAGTCTCACAGCCATATTTGTAATATGTGTCCTTGCTTCCTTGGCTACAGCTGAGAGGGGCCTTGGTGTGGAAGGGCTGATGGAATTTCCCTGGAAATGTGGTGTTGGGATTTAAAGATGCAGCCAGTCTCTGGGCGTGGCTGGACCTGCAGGATGTATAAACTTGTTCCCTGTGGAACAGACATCTTCTGCCATGTGCATGTGGTGCAGGAAAGCTGACCCAAATAGATAGGAGGAAAAGCAGACACACAGAGACAGCCAGAGGCGAGAGCCCATATAGCCCCAAGGAGAGAGTGGCCGCCTTAGTTCCCGACAGCCACCCAGTCCCTTGTGAAAGCAGCTCCTTCCCACTATTCCATGAGACACTTCTCAATCCTTATACCACATCCTCCTTTTCTCACTTATACTAGATTGAGTTCATTTCCATTATTTGCAACTCTGTAATATAATTATATAATATAATCATAAGGAACTCAAGACTCTTGCCGATCAAATGAAGAAGTTTAGACGTTATTCTATAAGCAGTGGGGACAGTGCACAGCCAGTAAATCAGTAGCTCCTGAAACCACCACTTAGAGAAAATGTTGAAATGTATCTGACACAACATCTTCACGTAACAGCCACTCGGTGAATGGTTCTTGAATTACAAAGTCAGGATAGGACTTGAGTCATGTGTAGTCCACTGTATTGTGTTTCAGTAAAGGAGAGGAAGACAGTGAGAAAAAACTGCTTCTAGGTCTTATTGATCATCATGACAATTGAATGATCCGTTACTTAGGAAATTATACCTGGGGGCCTCCATTTCCTCTAAGTAGTATATTTTCAGAATACGTCCATATATTCTGGCACCTCATGGTATTCACATGGTACAAGAAAGACAATATTTATGGGGTCTTCTTTTATGTATGGTAATTACAGACAGATGGCTCTACACTTCAAAATACTTCCAAGATGTTTCCCAAATATATATATATATAAATATTAGACAAATGCTGGGGGAAACCTAGTCATTTCCTTTCCAGTGATGTAGGGCTTCTGACCCTCCTCCGTTGTGCTACGTTGGAGATTATGCTGGGGACCGAAGAGGGATAGACATGGACAAACTAGAAGATGAACACATGACTCGCCCTATGAGGGGACTTTACATTAAAGAATGAGGTCTTAGATCAGAGGATATTTGGCATGGAGATGAATTCTTAGTCTTTACACCTGTCTTTAAATATTTTAAAGATTTTCAAGTTGGAGAGAAATTAGACTTGTCATAAGGCTGTTCCAGAGGAGGAAACTACAGGGGCATATTTTTCATCCAGAAAAAAGGCAATATCATCTCAATGTTAAGTAGTTGGTATGGGTTCACTACTCCTTCTGGTAGCAGCTGCTATGCTTGGCCTCACCGTGGGCCAGTCATGGAATCCTGTGACCTGGCCTTACCCACTGTTTGGTACGTGAATCAGGAATTTCCCTTTCCATTGGTGTCTTTGCTTGTTCAGGCTGCTATAATAAAATACCGCAGGCCGGGTGGCTTTTCAATAGCAGAGATTTATTTCTCACAGTTCTGGAGAGTGGAAAGTCCAAGACCAATATGTCAGCATCTTCACATTCTGGTGAGGACCCTCTTCTTGCTTCATAGCCAGTGCCTCTTGCTGTGTCACACGGTGCAAAGGGCAGGGGAGCTCTGTGGGATCCCTTTTATGAGAGCACTAATCCCATTTGTGAGGCTTCACCCTCATGACCTGAGCACCTCCCAAAGACCTCACCCCCTAATACTGTCATCTTTAGGCTTAGAATTTCAACATATGAATTTGGGGGGACACAAACATTCAGACTGTAGCAACTGGGTTCACGTTACAAGCAACCAAGAGAGTCCTGCCCAGGATCTATAAGAGCTGCCCGAAGCTCTTATAAGAAGCAGGTTGCCCCTCAGCAGTCAGTTACCACGATGGGGAATGTCCCCAGAAGGGCTAGAAGCCGCTGAAAGGGGACATTGGGGGAAGTGAAGAATCAAGATGTCCTCTGCACTAACTGTGATCCCTCTAGCTTCCTGATCACTGAATAACGGTAAAATTCTTTCACAAATTATTCACTGGCAAGCAGAAAATAATGCATAGTCCATACCACATAAAAAATAAAAAGGCAGCAAAATGCTGTAAATGAATTAATATTATACTCAATGACAATTTAAATGTATTACTCAGCTCATCTTTATTAATATCTACCTCTCCTCCTAGCCTGTAAGTTCTTGAGGACAGGGTCCATGTCTTTCTGGGGTTTTGGGAGTTTGGGTTTTTGGTTGTTTTCTGTAACCCAGGACCTGGGACAAACATGTTTTACAGAATTGTATATAGGTGGATCTTTGTTTTTCATAGTTTTGAGCTTTTAAAGGAAATGACTTACTTGGATTCAGGGATTTACTTAAACTGGCAAGTGTACTATCTTAGCTTGAACTACTATAACAAAATACCATAGACTGAGTGGCTTAAATAACAGATATTCATTTCTCACAGTTCAGGAGGCTGGGAAGTCCAAGATCAAGCTGCTGACAGATTCAGTCCCTGCTGAGGGCCCTCTTCTTCTCACTGTGTGCTCATTGGCAGAGAGTGAGCTCTGGTGTCTCTTTCTCTTCTTTTTTTTTTAGGCTTTCTTTTAAAACATTAGTTAGTTAGTTTATTTTTGGCTGCACCGTGTGTTAGTTGCGGCATGCGGGATCTTTCACTGTGGCATGAGGGCTTCTCTCTAGTTGTGTCGTGCAGGTTTTCTCTCTCTAGTTGTGGCATGCGGGCTTAATTGCCCCGCGGCATGTGGGATCTTAGTTCCCCGACCAGGAATCGAACCCGCGTCCCCTGAATTGGAAGGCGGATTCTTTCCCACTGGACCACCAGGGAAGTCCCTCTCTTTCTCTTCTTACAATGACATTAATGCCATCATGGGGGGCCTGTCATCATGACCTCATCTAAACCTAATACCTCTCAAAGTCCCCACTACCAAACACCATTATACTAGGGTTAGGGTTTCAACATATACATTTGGGACGAAAACAAACATTCTGTCCATAACACACAATTATTAAGAAAAGAAACTCTCCCCAGTCTCATTCAAGGTCCAGACTTCCTCTTGGAGGAAGAAGAGGATGCTCATTAAGGCTGTGCACTGGGTTAAGTTCTGATTTCCCACTTCCCCAGGGGCAGCCCACCATATGGGAGTGTTTGAAGCAGGCTCTTTCATATCCCAGGATGGGACTAGCCCTCGTGGTGGGTTGTCCTGCTGCTGTGAGAGGATTATATTAGTGTCAGATTTCTTACCTTAGCCCCAGACTTGACAAGACTTGGAAGCTTCCCTCTGGAAATCAGTCATGATAAAATTAGCCCCACCAAACTCCAAACAGAAGGTACCACAACTCTGCAGGCTGAACCTACCTAGGCTGACCCAGGGCAGCCAGAAACTGTTAGAATGTGTAAGGAAGATTTCTTGTGGCTTTGGCCATTACTGTTCCCCTCTGACCCCAACTGCCTATCCTCAAGGCCTCTCAGATCACTATAGGTCAAAGGCCCCAGATCTCCCTTCCATAAACAGTTGTCAATCACCATCCAATAGCATTCACTGGACACTGGAATCCTGAACATATGGAAGCACTGGGGAAATCTGAGGAGTAGTAATCTTTTTTTTGTAGAGTACGGTCCTTTATAGGGTGAGGGTAACCAGACAGAACTGTGATCTCTGTTCCTGGAGAGAGAGAGAAAACTTAAAAATCATTTAATTATAACTTTGAGGCTTAATATTAACAAGCTCAAAAGTTTCCCAACACCCTTCTACAAAGCCTCTTAGCCTCCAAATGACTTCAGCTGCTCCGAGACAATCCGCTCTGTGTCTGGGGCATCAGTTTGATTTACAGAGCATTTCAAAATATTTATATATTTTTTTAGGGTTTCCATCATGGCCTCAGCCAGTAACCTGCTGTGTTTGAAAATGTCTGGGCAGTAATTGTCATTGTTTGCAACAGCTATTTTGGACTCCAGCAAGTGCCGTGGCATTTTGTAGAATCTAGGAATGCAATTACCAAAATTGTATACATAATCCAAGTGACCTCCTGGCTTCAGAAGCTCAGCCCCTAGGAAAAAAAGGATAACGACAGCAAAACGTTTGTTTAATTTTTCTTCTGTACTTGGTCAGTGGTAGGTGGATTATATTATGGCCAATTTGGCAAAAAGATGATTAGTGTAACAATTCCTTATAAGTACAAAACAATGTTGAATTAAACATACAAGAAAGAATATGACTGGGATGATGGGCTCTTCTGACCCACTTTCTTACCTAAGTGTTTGTGGAAGAAACTGGATACTGAGGGAACGTCTGGGTCCTGTAATGACTCATCCTTCAGGATGCAAGAGGTTGTCTTGTACCAATTAAAAGTGGTCACTCTAATGCCATTTAAAAACAAGTTGCTAACAGTCAAGAAGTTTATGTAAAACAACAACAACAATAACAAAAAAAAAACACTTATTCGATAAGAAGAGACCATTCTGGAGTCAGTAAATGAATTTACAAATTGCCCCCAGTGTCATTAGGGATTTAAGTTTCTTGGATCTTATCAGTTTCTGACAGGCTCAGGTTACTCCCAAATTAATTTCTCCTCTCCTGTTGTTTTTCTTCTTTCAGATACTATCTGGAAACTGCACTGTGAAAGCCCTCCCTTGGTGTGAAACAGAGTTGTCAGACCTAGGTAAGGAATTGATAAACACGATCTCTTGATTTTCCTAGCAGAATAGTTGTTTGGGTAACTCTGTTGCTGGAAATACAGAATTGCCAAGAACAGCCTCCAAACTTCCAGACTTCCCTTAGAAAAACCCCAATAATTTGTCATATAGAAATACCCAGGATCGGGCTTCCCTGGTGGCGCAGTGGTTAAGAATCCACCTGCCAATGCAGGGGACACGGGTTCAAGCCCTGGTCCAGGAAGATCCCACATGCCACAGAGCAGCTAAGCCTGTACATCACAACTACTGAGCCTGCGCTCTAGAGCCCGCGAGCCACAACTACTGAAGCCCGTGTTCCACAACTACTGAAGCCCGCACGCCTAGAGCCCGTGCTCCACAGCAAGAGAAGCCACCGCAATGAGAAGCCCGCGCACCGCAACGAGGAGTAGCCTCTGCTCTCCGCAACTAGATAAAAGCCCACGTGCAGCGACGAAGACCTAACGCAGCCAAAAATAAAATTAATTAATTTTTTAAAAAAAAGAAATACCCAGGATCATTTTGCTAGTACCTTTCAGGCTTACACAGCAGCTCCGCTCTCCTGTCTGTCTACAGCCGTGTACAGTGCCTGTGTATCTGGACCCGGTATGTTTCAAGCCTTTGCCAGAGCTTTCCCTCAGATCTAGCGCTAGGTGGGTGACATCGCTCCGCACGCTGCCCTGGACCTTTGCTTGATGATGGTCTTTGTTTTCCAGCTTGTTCACAAGGTACTAGCAAACTAAAATGAAACTGGCCATAAGCGGGTCCTCGGAAGCTCTATGAGGACCTAAACCTCCCTGAAGTGACTCAAGATGAAAGAAGTGGGCCGTTTCACTGCTCTCACTGTTTGGGGTTCATTTTTATTTATTCTAATTCTTTACCAACCCCTTCATTTCATCTACTGTTTCCTCGCTCCTGCATGGAACTTTACTAAGTATAGACAAACACCCTTCAACCCTCACATCCACCCAAACCACATATTTGTTCAGAAGGCTGCTCTAAGCCCAGGCTGGGCTCCCCAGACGTCTAGGAGAACAGCAAACCAGCACGCCAGGGCTGTCTCCGAAGGAAAGCACTGCCAGTAAGTCTCATTTGGGGAGGAGCTTCGCCAGGACAGGCTAATCACTGCCAGTGGAGCTAGGTGCTGCAGGATTAGCTGTCTGCGGTGGTTACAGAGGCAGTAGGCAGCCCAGAGAGGCCAGGGAGAGGTCCTGAGCCCAGACTCGGGAGGGTCTCATTCATGGTCATAATAACTATCTCTGAAGTGTCTGTCACCTAAAGAAGTGACCTTATGTGCAGGCTCTTGATAAATCATCTAGGAAGCTCCAGCGGGAAGTTGTCCTCCAGGAAGATCTCTGTTTTTTTCTTTTCTGGTTATACACATGACCAAGCTAAAATATCTCAGTGGCTACCGTTTACATAAATTATATGGCTCTGAAATGCCAATTTTGTATCTGGACAGGCAAATCTTTCAGCCAAAGGAGCTTTTATAATGTGAGCTTTACTAGGTACCTCCTCCCGCTTTCATGTATACTCAGTTACCCCGGTTTGTCTTTTATTACTCTAAGCATGGCTTTTGATTAAAGGAAATGAAAGCATCGACATTTTTGTTCATTCATTCATTCATTCATTTTAAAAGGAGCCTGTTGCTTTTGTGATGTAAAGATGTTCCCTGGGAAGCAATGACAGCTCTGCTGGAAGAGCGGATTTAACAACAAATACATTATTCTTGCAGAATTTTTCCTTGTGCCAGGAAAGCAGTGATGTGAGCTTCATGGGGGAAGGCTGCCCTGTCCGTGAGAATTCAAGGCAGTGGAAAGGGCTCCAGACCCTCTGGTTTTCACTCCAGCTATCAGCTAAAATGCCCACACCACGAGCTAGCACATTAACCCTTTAACATGTCTTTAACTCTATTAAAGTCTAGATAGCCAGGGAATGGGGAAGCTACAAATTTCTCATCCATCATGTATGCCTGAGTCTGAATGAAATATTTGAGAGCAGGTTTTGACAGACGGGAACCACAGAATGTTAGAGTCTAAAGAATCTTTAGAGGAGACCAAACCCAACCCCCCAGTCCTACATTCTACTTTCTAAGTGGCCTGGACAATGCTAGCCAGTCTCTGAGACAGGTCTGTGGGAGAGTGGTTCTTTGGAATTCTATTCCCAAGTGATATTGGTCCTAATTCTGTTGTTTGGAGCAAAATACAAGACATTCTTTTTTCTACCTAAAGGCCTTCATATATTTGAGGATAACCACTGTGTTTCCATTCAGTATTCTCTTCTCTGGGTTTCTGTTCCTTCGGTCTCTCTTCATATGGTATGATTTCTAGACCTCTCATGTCCTAACTTCCATCCACTAAACCTGCTCCAGTGGGTCAGTGTTTTTAAAATGTGGTGCCTAGAACTGAACACAGTATTCCAGGTGCTCTGTGGATCGCATTCTGTGCTCCAAACAGTCCAGTTCTCTTCTCAGAGCCCACTCTCTTGTTGAGCTCAAAGCCAACTTTCTTCCCCATGAACTGGCGTCAAGCCATGTCACCCCCATCCTGTATTTATTCTTAATGTAAAATTTATATTTATCTGTATTAAACATTTCTCCTTGATGCTTCCCGTCTTGGTTGTATCTTGATTCTGACACCTTTTGTTCTTGCCAACTTACTTAGTTTTGTGTCAATCTCAAATGTGACAAATAGTCCTCCTGTTAATGTTTATCAAAATCATGGGTAATAATATTGCATAAGATATGAACAATGCCTGAGATTTGCGGCATGCCACTGAGGACCTCCCTCTAGAAAGAAACCAATTCACTGAATGGCATTTTTGGATTCTGTTCTTATTCACTTTCTACCGTGATCAATTTGTCTTTGTATCTCCTTTAATTAGCCCACTGCCTGGCACGGTGTAACTTAACTGTTTACTGAATGAGTGACATCCACTGTATTTCTCCACTCGATGCATAAGGATAGACACTTTATATATGTATATGTCTGAACTGTCTTCCCTAATCTATTAATGTGGGAACCCATGTAAAAGGAAATGAGTTTGTCTAGAATAACTAATTCAGGGTCGCATTCTTTCCCAACCAGGACCTGTACTTTGGTGTAGCATACCTGCCACAGCTGGGAGCTCAACCTCCTTTGGAGTTTGCCTATTCTTCTGATTAAGGCCTGGTCCTCAGTTTTCTCTGCCATCCTGCAAGAGCTGGGAGCCTTTTTATATGACAGGTGGGAGGCCCTTTGCTTTCACACTTCACTTTCTCTTGCCTGGTTTTTCCTTTCAGCCTTTTATTGTCTTTTCCTAATGTCCATGGAGCTTAGCAATATCCATTCAATTTCATTGGCTTTCAGTTACTGTTTGTCTCATATACCTCAAAAGCCTGACACTTTGTCCCAGTTCATATATTTCCTTCTGCTAGTATAACATCCCAATTCACCAATAGTGGAGCTTTTAACAGTTGGACTTCCACCTTGTGCTGGGGGCTGTTGTGCTCTACCTACCACCAAAAGGGCTATAAGTAATCCAGCTCTAAAACCCAATCTTACCATCTCTGCTCCCAGACTACTCCTGGTACCCACTTCTCCAGGAAGCAGGTTCAGACAGAACTTATCATGCAGGATATTTATTAGGAGTACCCTTGCCATAAACACCTGATTATGACCCCAAAATGCAAATCAACTGTGTTATGAAGGCCCAATAAAGAAACAGTAATGTATTTGAATTCTGGAGGGAAAACTGGCTTTGTTAAACTTACTAACAGATGATGACTTTGGGTCCTGACATAGCACCTTCCTGAGGAAATGTCAAGGGGAATTTTGACTTCATATGAATGTCATATTATGTCTAGAAAACTAGCCCCATGTGAGCTATGCTTTACTGCCCTGCACTGTTTCCCTGGGATCTTTGGTTCACTTGCCCTCACCTGTTCTCTCTAGTTTCACATCATTCCCGAGGGTGGAAAGCAAACGTGAGTGCACTGACACAGGAACTGAGGGGACATTTGCCTACATCACAGTTTTGTCCATATTTGGAGATGAATAAGCCACAGAGTATTCTCACTTCTCACCATGCATTCACTGACATACTCATTCATTCAACAAACATTTCTGACTGCCACACTCCAGGAATCAAACGTAAAAAGCCATGGGCCCTGCTTTTAAGCTACCCCCTCATAGGACAGACAGAAATATAACCAAATAATGTATTTAGGGATAAAATAAAACATGTGTGTGCAATAACAGAGGTATAGAAAGCAACGTGGCATAACGAACCCGAGCACAGATCTTGGAGCCATGAGACCTGGGTTTGAATCCTGACACTGGAAACCTATTAAGTGTGAAGACTTGGGCAAGTCACTTAACCTCTCTTTACCTCAGTTCCCAATTTCTTTATTGGACATAATGATCCATACAGACTAATGGTTAGTAGCAGAGAAACTAGTATATAGTATGTATGTGATACATTATTATCATTATCATTAACATAGATTGGCCACCACGGGGAGACAAAGGAAGACTACTCTAAACCTGCTTAAGAATGTTATGGCAAGCTTCCTAGATCTCAGTTGTCTTAAGCTGGCCAAGCTGACATAGGAGAAAGCACATTCTAAGCAGAGGGAACTATATATGCCAAGGTACAGAGACACGAAAGATAATGACAAGTATCAGGAACAATATTGAGATAGTCAGGGTGACGCATGTCCAGAAGGGGCTGAAAGTGAAGTGAGAAACGTCAGCTTTGGCCAGATCATAAAAGAGAGGGACTCTATCTTGGGTGCATCATATAAGAACTTTAAGAAGGGGAGCAACACAATTGGCTTTGCGTTTTTATGAAGATAACTCTGGCTATAATGGCGAGGTTAGGTTGAAGTGAATGAGGCAGTTAATCAATGAGACCAGTTGGGAGGCTACCACCTCTACTGGGCAGGCTTGGCAGAGACAGAGAGTAAAAAGGATAACAGATAAGCTTTGTTGATTGAATGGATATTGGCGAACAGGGAAAGAGGAGTCAGAAAGGCTTCTAGATTGTGCTCCTAGGAGGATATGGACCACAGGAAGTGGGCCAGTTTGGGATGTAATTGGAAATACACATCTGGAACCAAGGGAGAGATTCTAGAAATACACATATGAAAGCCATCACTGACAAGGTGGTAGCTGGTATAATTAGTTCACCATGTTCACCACTGTACTAAGTTCTGGAGATGCTATGACATGGACTTGCTCTCAGGGCCTTATAGACTAGTGTGGAAAGGTAAGACATTTAATAAATAAGAAGAAGTGTGATGAGTAGTGCTGAGATCAAGGAAATACAGAATACCTAACCCAGTTTCGGGTTCAGAGTCTCTCTGACAAAGTGATATCTTACACTTTGAGTTTAAGGATGAGTCAAAATTAGTTGAAGAAAAGCAATTCAGGCAGAATGAATACTATGTACAAAAGGCCCAGAAGTGATCAAGAGAGAGCACTGCACATCGGGCTCCACCACATGTGAGAGCAGGAATGGAAGAGATGGGACCAGAGAAGTGGGCAGGAGCGCGGGCGTGCAGGGCCTGGTAAGCCTTGGAAAGGAATTTGGCCTTTTAAATCTGGAGCGTCTTGATAAAGCTGGAGTTCTAGAAAAGTCATGGTGGCTACCCTGGGAGAACGACACAGAAGGGAGTGAGACTATTTGTAAAAATCAATTAGAAGGCTTTCAGTGGCCTGGATGAGACTGATGGTAGTACGCACAGAATGAGCAGAGAACACTGCAGATTTGATTTGTTACATTAATCAGAACTCTCAAAGAGACAGAAACAACCTCTAAGAAGCTCTGCTAAAGATGGGGAACTTTTTGGCTCCTATAAGCAAATCATGGAAAGGCAAGGCAGCTGCTGGCTCTGGAACAGCTGGAGGGGGATGGAATCCTGTCATCTCCTTCTATTTTTGTTCTTATCTCTGAGAGTTAGCTGTTCACTCTTTCAGGCCTGGGTACATGACCTGTTGGTGGCTCTGAAATCACGTCTTTACAGCTTCTGATGAAAGAAGGAGTCCTGATCTCTCTGATTCAGAACAGATTCACAATGTAGGGGCCCAGGAAAAGCTGTTATTGGCCAGGCTTGGATCATGTGCTCATACCTGGGCTCATCTCTGGATGCAAGGGGAGAGGTACTAAGGGACACGCTCTCGTCAGTGGTCAAGGAGGTAAGGACTGTCACCAGATAAGCAGAGGGGAGATACAGGCAGTCCTGGGCAGACACAAAGGCACTGCAGAATTAACTGAACTTGGTGATTGATTGAGATTGATTGATTGATTGTGGAGGGGGGGCAGGACTGAGCCAAGGGGAACACTTAGATTTCTAGCTGGGGTGATAGGGAGGAGGTTGGGGCCATTCTCTTAGGAAAAGAGTAGAAGCAGGTTTGAAGGAGAAGACAGTGAGTTCAGATCTGTACCTGGGGAGTGTTGAAGAGCACCTGGAACCTCCAACTTGAGACGCCCAATAAGAAGCCCGGTGCTCAGAAGAAACAACTGAGCTGGACAGAGATTTGGGAATCATCAGCGTTGAGAGGGTCCTTGCAGCCCCAGGATTGGAAGTGATCTTCCAGGGAGAATGCAGAGTAAGAAAAGAGGTGGTTGAGGAGGAGTTCTGGGGGCTCCGTCCTCTGAAGGAGAGACAGAAAATAACAAGTAGCAGAAGGGAGGAGGGAACCAGGAGAGAATTCTAGCGCTACGTGAATTCTGGTTTACAATGGTGGGAAGAGCTGGCAAAGAAGGATCAAGAAGCTAGTGGCAAAGGGTAAGAGAGAAGACACACTCCCCAGTCTCTTAGAAGCTCACGATGTCTCTAACAAGATAAGAACACATCAACTGACAAAGCAAGTAGTGTGTCATAGGTGCCAAAATGAGTTCTAGGAGGGAGGGAGAGAGAAGGAGTGCTGTGATTGACTGGGGTAGTCAGAGAAAGCAGGATTTAAGTAGATCCTAAATATTGAGTCGGAGTTCAATAGCTGGACAATGGGAGTGGGGGGAGGAATTCCAGGTTGGAGGATTTCATAAGCAAAAGAGGAACCACAGCAGAAACATTAAGGAGACATGCTTACGTTGAGGATTGATGAGAGATCATTTTAGGAGGGTAAGCTTGGGCCGAAGGAGAGGGCCTTGAATGCCAAGCTAAGACATCCGATAATCAGTTCTAGTTAGTAGGGAGCCTTCAAAGATTTTGAATATGCCCTAAAAGAAATTGTCTTGTGTTATTATTATTTTTTTCCTTTCACAACATCTCTGTCAGACCAGGCCTGTTATGTACACTTATTTCTCTCCTATCATGTTGTACCTCCCTTTGTTGACTTTATTTTCAAGAATATTAGGTGTGATTCTGACACTTCTTGAGTGTCAGAGTTGATCTGGGACTATTCAGAAGCTTCCTCCAACAGGTAGTTAAGTTTTCTTTTCTTCCATCCTATTAGTTCCAGTTACGTCCCTCAGGGACTATGTGAAACAATTCCATGTTCTCCTCGTGTTTATGTTCTGGGGATGCTTATAGAGTTTCCACATTCCCTTTGCTTTGAGCTTAGCCAAGGTATACATGTTTAATTCTTTTAATCTCTTCCCCTAAGTCACTCCCTCTGGCCTCTTAATCATCCTAATTGCTCTTCTGTGAATGGCAGCCAACTCAGTGTGTGCATCTTCCCTGTGAGGCCATGAGGAACATAGTATTCTACATGTGGTCTCCCTAGACCCATTTATTACCTCCCAGTTTCATCATCTGATGGCTGGACATGTGGAGCTGCACCGCTTCTGCTCTGCCCTCTCCCCACAGTGCACCCTGGCCTGGGTAAATCCCTTATCTCAACAGGTTATCTTTCATTTCCAGGTGGCCTGTTCCAGAGCTTGGAGCCTGTATTTGCTCTCCCTCAAGCTCCCATCCCTGGAGGCTTCTTCCTGGGGAAGGTAGCCTGAGACCAGGCTGAGGATCTGTGGAAAATTGCAGCTAAGCTTGCATAAGTAAACCTTGGAAGATGGGAGGCTGAAGAGTGCCCAGAATGGAAGGATGCTGAGGCCTGCCATGAGCTCTCCTGCCTGCTGAGCTGTGAGCCTTCGAAAAGGTGCAACTTGGAGGCTGCTTCTCTGTTTCCAACTCTCCTTTTCATCTCTGCTCTGGCCCCTCTCCTTTCCTAAGTGTTTTCATAGCTCTCAGCCATTACTGTTTAGCTTTGGGAGGATAAATGTGAAACCAGACAAATTATAAATATCCTGTTTCAAGATGTGTTATCACTCTGTGAATAGAAACCCCCAGAAGCTGAATCTTTCGAAAGCTGCAGTCTTCTTTTTCTTAAGCCTCGGGGAAAAAAAAAAATCCTCTGCCCCTCTGAGGATGTGGTGGCAGAGGTTAAACTGCCTTTGAGAAAGTTAAATGTTTGGATTTCAGTGAAGGTTGACATGGAAACCCACCTGAGGCTTCCTCAGGCGTCTCGGGAGGAAATAAAACCCGAGATGGACGTTCCTGTTGCAAGAGGAAGAGCAGCTCAGTGGGATGGCAGGTGGGGCAACCGGTGTGACCGGGAGTGGAAACTAAAAGCCAGAGAGGGCACGCGTGGCGCGTGTGCAGGAGCCCGGGGGGAGCTGACAGTCCCGGGACTTTGCAGGGCTGTGACTGGAAAGTCGTTTTTATTCAATTCCAAACCCTTCCTTCAAGCGGCTCGATAAACAGCAGCGGCCTCCGGGAGGCCACGGGGATGGCAGCCGGGGGCACCTTCCTCCTGGGGCCCCGCCATCCAGCCCTCACCCGCCCAGCCTTCCGACTGGTGGCTGCAAATCCTGATGAAGCTTCGCTCGCACCGCAGGGTTAATTGCTTCAGCCACGTCCACACTCAGGGCACATAAAAACCACAGTGAAAAAGAGTTTTTGTTGTTGTTGTTCGTTTTTTTTGGCTTTAAGGGATACCGTAGGGAGAGGAAGGGGCGGACATCTGTCTGCTTCCACCCTGCGGGCCAGGTAGACCAGGTTTATGGGATGGACTAGCACTTGCCCTCCAGGCGTATCAGACTCTCCACTTCTACTTGGGCTACTTGAGGATGCCCTAGAAATCTTGAGAACCTTTCTCTTTGGGATTTTGTAGGCCTCATTCTTCTACAGCCCCTGTTTCTTCCAAGTCTGGGTTATCCATTCAGTAGAGGGTTGTGAGGATGCCCCGTTCAATTTGAACATCAGATAAACAGGGACTATGTTTTAGTATAAGTATGTCCCATACAATATTATTTGTTTGCTTGTTTGTTTTGCTAAATCTGGCAACCCTAACTCAGCATGTATTTATGATTCCTCTAGTTCAATTCCTGTCCAGACAGCAACTCTTTAAAGCAGGAAGGGGGCATGCTCTCACCATGCCAGCCACCAGGCACAATTTCCTGTCTTTCCCTTTGTCCCTACTAAAATTGGTGCAAGTCTATCTTTAGGCTAAACCCTCAGGTGTTTTCTGGGGCAGTCAGCAGAGAGAGTTGAAGTGGGAGTGGAGATCTAAGGGGGAGTAATTTAGGTCACCTAAGTCAGCAGCTGGAATATCCAGTGTGAGATAACATTACTAGTAAGTGCTGTATTCTCATTTACTAGAGGCATTTACAAGATGTGCTGTGAACATAAGAGTTAAATAGTAATCGCCTTTTGTAAGCAGCAACTCTGACTGGGGTTTACATTTGGGATTAATAGTAAACTCCCCAGGCCTTACTGACTGAAGAATGTAGTTGCCCAAATAAACAATATTTTCAATCAGGAGTCAGGACCAGTCCTCAGAGCACATAGCTTCTTCCTAGCAAGGAGCATTTCCCAACTCTGAAGTAATTTGTAATGTGCTAGGAAAACATTTTCAAAAAATGGATATCTTAGATACCATAAAAGGGAAAACAGTTCTTTCTTTTGAAGTAATCAGTACCATTTGTAGCAGAATTCCTTCAGTTTGTATTTCTCAATTATTGTCTGATAATGCTAGGCTTATAGTGCCTGAGTGGTGCCTACTGCCTAGTAAGGAAGCATCTAATGGAACCATGTGCGTCTGGGGTTTACTGTCCTCTAAATGTGACACATTCTTCTCAGGACATAAAGCTCAGAATGCCTCCCACTTATTGGATTACTGTCAGCTTCACGGGGCTAGCCATTCAGAAACAGAGTGGAAGGCCCTGCAGACACTGGAATTGTGTTACACAGTCTCCTAGCAGCCACTGTTCCTTCAGCCTCTCTAACCAACAGGGTAAAATGAATTATCAACATTTCCCAAAGAATAGCAACTTTCCAGCTAACTGCCTTCCTCTCCTTCCTGTCCTGACCCGGACATCACACGCTGGATTTCAGAGATACCTCACTTTGACTAGAACACGAATGTGCCGAGAAACACAGAAAATATGTTGTTGTTCTACTGGGAGGTCTCAGATGGCTCCAGGAAAACTCTCTTGAAAAGGCACCGGCTCTCGGTCAACTCCGAAGTGCTGCTCACTCTGCCCCCTGGTGCATGTGTGTGCGGCTTGTTCAATAAGGAATCCCGTCCTCCCCACTTCCAGGTGATGCTGTGAGCAGCTTGGCAGGATCCTGCCTCCCAGGGGCCCAGTGAATGTTTCTCACTCTGTGTGTCCTGTGCTTAAGGCTTGGGGAAACCAAAGACTTGGATTCCTTTCCAATTCATTCCTTCAGCAAATATTTGATGATTTCCTTCTGTGTCCACATCACTCTTCACCAAGCTGTCAAGGGAGGCAGGCTTGTGGATAAATGTAGGGTTCTGAGTCATCGTGGGGAGTGGTGAGGGGTTGGGGGTGGCAAGGAGACAGGGTGGGCATGCGGGACCTTAGCAACAGTAACGCTGCTGTGTGCCCAGTGTCCAGCACTGCGCCTGGCACCAAGCAGACGCTCAGAAAATATTTGCTGAATCTGTTTGAGGATGAAATATTCTGGGTAATTAAGTTTTTTGTTATCCCTAAACTAACTCCTCTTTTCATCTCAGTAACTATTTCTTATCAATCCTACCTTAGTAATGGTGTGTACTAAACAAAGATTTTTTTTTTTTCTTGGATGGTTAAAAACCTGGCAACATATCAGACTCATTCTGATCATGGATTGAGTCTGCCTGGTAGGGAGTGGGTCCTCAGCCAGAGGCATTGTAGGAGATGGGGTGAGTGTGCACTGACCCAGGGATGGGTCTGGCTTTCCTGAAGGAACCCCTGATGTGAATTTCTTTGTGGAGATGCTGTATCTCACTGAAATCCACATGTGATCTTTGGATTCAGGTTGGGAAGGAGAGTAAAGTAGTTAGCTAGAAAATTGGTACTCTTTGGGAGCCCTGCTACTTAATGCAGTGTATGCATCCAGCCCATGGCAATACGCAGGTGCTTTAGGTTTGCTTGAGTAAAGCGGATGGGCCTCTCCTCAGTCTTTGGCTGGCTCATAAGAACATTCTGGGAGACACCTATCAAATCCACGTGGCTGGCTGCTCACCCTGCATGAAATTTTAAGAAAAAGTTTGCCCGAGAGTTGACATGAGAAACAATGCTACTGACTTTTCAAGCAATTAAATAATATTTTTCAAGCAATCAGATATTTAAGTCTAGAATGTGAGAACATTCCACAGTGCTCGATGTGGTGGGAGAGGAGGAAAAGGCTCTGTCTCTACCTGGTGGGAGCTTGTAGTGTAGTTGAGGAATCACAGCTAACACACACAAAACCACCAGGTCTCTTTGTTTTTTTAATAAATTTATTTATTTACTTTTGGCTGCATTGGGTCTTCATTGCTGCACGTGGGCTTTCTCTAGTTGTGGCGAGCGGGGGCTACTCTTTGCTGCCATGTGAGGGCTTCTCATGGCGGTGGCTCCTATTGTTGCGGAGCACGGGTTCTCGGCCCGCAGGCTTCAGTAGTTGTGGCTCGCGGGCTCTAGAGCTCAGGCTCAGTAGTTGTGGCACATGGGCTTAGTTGCTCCGTGGCATGTGGGATCTTCCTGGACCAGGGATCGAACCCATGTCCTCTGCATTGGCAGGCGGATTCCTAACCACTGTGCCACCAGGGAAGTCCCCAGTACCAGCTCCCATTTTAAGGAAGAGTAGAAAAGGCAGAGAAAGGCATGGGTCTCAGGACCTAGAGAGAGTTGGAGGCGAGGAGGGACTTGAGCTGACAGTGTCACCAGCCCATTAAGAATTCCTGGGAAATAAAAATAGAATCTGGGTAACAAAGTCAAAACTTTAAAAAATCTTTTGTACTTAGTCTGGTTTCACATGCTCATAGGGGGCCACGTGCAGAGGCCTCCCAGACCAGAGTCTTCAGACCAGAGTTCCTGGTGTGAAACACCTGTTCCCAACACCTCAGCTCGGGCCCAGCCATGGGCAGTAGCGCCAAGCGTGACGCTCAATTCAAGATGGCAGCAGTGGCAGCGGGCTGTGAGCAGACACGCTGCACCCGGCTCTGCGATCTGGAGCCTGAGCAGCGCACCTGCGCCAGCCCCGCGAGAACTCCGCTTCCTCTGACGAGATCCCTACAAAGGAGACCCGCCCACAGCCTGTGGGGAGGTCGTTTGTTCTAGAGCCGAGCTGTAGCTTCTCCATTCTCTGATCAAAGAAGAAAGCTTTCCTTTGCTTCTAAACTGGACTCAGTCTCACTGGCTCGAAGGACACGGGGCAGGAGGACCTTTGTTGGAGTCCGACTTGAAAGGGTCAGTAACAATAGGATGATAATAATGGGCCAGGCACTGTGCTAAAGGGACTGAGTAGCCAGTTTCCGTAATCCTCACAGCAGCTCCCTGGTAGTTTACCATTGTTGTCTCCATTTTCCACGTGAGAAAACTGAGCCTTATGGAAGTTAAGTAACTTGCCCCATGTCACTCATCAAGTGGAGGCGAAAACGGTTGTACAGAAGGTAAGAAGGGTGGGTGAAAATTGTGGGAAATTGTGGGAAGGGTGGGAAAAAAACACTTTCCTCTCCCCCTTCTCTCTTTACACTGCAGGTAATAATTCCCACCTTTCAGGATTGTTAGGCGGGATAAATGAGAGTGTTTGTGAACGTTCTGAGCTGCCTGTGCTCAGTGGGAATTCAGACCACATAAGGGAGAGGGAGGCGAAGACAGATGTGGCACAGAGGGAACTGTGACATGACTAATGGCAGCAGTGGGAAACACACTTGGAAAGGAAAAGGGGTCTGGTTCATAGAGGACCTTACAACCTGAAAGAGAGGGTGGGGACTGATGTGGCATTAGCTACTTTCATAAAAGTGATTGTTCTTTTCTTATTTTAAAAGTAGTACATACTCATGAATATTTGGGGGAAAAAAACCTAGGAAAGTATAAAGATGAAAATAAAATAATTCCACCACCCAGAGATACCCACTTGGAATCTTTTTTGTATTACCTAACTTTGATCCTAACTTTATGAAAGGTGATATAGGAAATTATGGTATTAACATTATGAAATAGTGTTTATATGCATAATATGTAAATACAGTATTTATGGTTATACTGTATAATAAGCCCTGCTTTTTTCACTGTTTGTTGTGAACATTTTCCTCATCACTAGATAATATTTTTTTAAGTTTTTAAGGCTATAGAATATTAATAAAGTAAACCATAATATACTTAACAATTTATTATTGTCTATTTCGATTGTTTCCAATTTTTCACTATTAGAAGTAGGACTGTGATGGATATCCTTACACATAAAAGCTTTAATTACATTAAAAATTATTTCTTTAGGCTGAATTCCTAGAAATAGAGACATTAGGTCAAAGAGTATAAGTGTTTTTAAGGCTCTTGATTCATATTGCCAAATAGCTTTCAAGAAAGGTTGAATTCAGTTATACTCCCATCAGCAGTGTATGAGAGTTTCCATTTTATGGAAGCTTTGCCAACAATGAGGTTTTTTTTTTTTTTTAACTTTGTCAATTTCAAAGAAAAAATAGTATCTTGTTTCAATTTGTATTTCTTGGATTATAAGTGAGGTACAAACAATTTTTCATAGTTTATTGGCCATTTGTATTTCTCCTTCTGTGAATGGTCTCTTTGCTTTCCTAATCATTGTTTTAAAACAACACTTTCCAATAAAGACCTAATGTGAAACATGTATGCACTTTAAATTTTTCTAGTAGCCACATTAAACAAGTAAAAAGAAACAGGTAAAATAAATTTTAATGAAAAGTTATTTTAATAATAAAATTTATTTAGCCAAATATACCCCAAATATTATCATTTCAACATTAGCACTAGCCATGTTTCAATTGTTCTTGTGGCTAGTGGCTACCATATTGGATAGTGCAGATTTAGAACATTTCATCATCACAGAAAGCTCAATTGGATGGAACTAGCACAGAATGTTAGTATCTTTGATATTAATTTATAAGAGACCTTTATATATTCGGGTGTTAACTTTTGTCATACTTGTAACTTTTTCTAGTGTGTTGTTTGCCTTTTAATTTTGTTTATTCTTTTGAATTACACATTTTAAAATTACATAGACGAAGCTATCATTTCTTTCCTCTGTTGTTTCTTCTGTTGTTTTTAGACTTACCCATTCCTGGATCAGTTAATTTTTCACCTGTATTTTTCCCCTAGATTTTTTTTTTAATTAATTAATTAATTTTTGGCTGCATTGGGTCTTTGTTACTGTGTGCAGGTTTTGTCTAGTTGCAGGGAGCGGGGGCTACTCTTTGTTGCGATGTGTGGGCTTCTCATTGTGTTGGTTTCTCCTGTTGCGGAGCATGGGCTCCAGGCACAGGCTTCAGCAGTTGCGGCACGTGGGCTCAGTAGTTGTGGTTCACAGACTCAGAAGTTGTGGCGCACGGGCCTACCTGCTCCGTGGCAGGTAGGGATCCTCCCAGACCAAGGCTCGAACCCGGAACGCCTGCATTGGCAGGCAGACTCCCAACCACTGTGCCACCAGGGGAGCCCTAGATTTTTTTTTAATGGTTTCATTTTTAATGTAATTATTTAATTCCAGAATTTGTTGCATTTATTTTTAAAGTCTACTTGACTTACCAAAAAGATTACTCTAATTGTATGTCTATTAATTTCTCCTTGTAATTTTTAATTGTTTCTATGTATTTTGATGCTTTGTTACTTAGTGCACAACAGATCCTGATTGTTGATACTTGTAAAGGAATATGACCCTCCTTATTCTTTCTAATGTTGTTTGCTTTAACTTTACTTTGAAATTAATATTGTCATTCCTGGTTTTGGTGTCTGCATATGCTTAAGAAATCATTGCCCAATCTTCAATTTTTAACCTTTCAATTTTATTTTGTACATAGTTTTGTGATCATTTTTACAACTGTCATTTAATCTTAACTGTTAAGGATCTTGGTTCTTATTACCGGTCCTGTTATATAGTGATTTCTCTCATTTTTGAGTTGTTATTTTTGTTTTATCACTCGAACATCTGAAGTATGCCTTCAAGTAATTATTTTCAAGTGCCCATTTTATAGTGAGTGCTCAATATTTTCTGAATAAAGGAATAAATGAATGAATGAAGGGCGTTAGGCCTATTCATGTCACAGAATGTCTTTTTGTACTGTCATTCATGGATGGCATCTATTTAAACATAAAATTCCCCCTCAAAATTCTATGAACTTTGCTGAATTATCATTTAGTAGAATAGCAGAAGAGAAATGGAGGCCAGCGTGAATATTTATGCTGTGATAAATCTACTTTTCACACCTGGAGTATGGTCTCATGCCTCTCTCTAGCCCTCCTTTTTAACAAACTTTTAATTTTTGAATCCTGTATATAAGATTATATATTTTTATATTTTACATTTAAACATTTTGCTCCAGTATGTCTAGGCTCTGGGGTTTTTTTTTCATTGGTTTTGCCTGAAATGTAATGAGACACTTATATCTGCAAATTTAAGTTTTGGGTTTTTTTTTTGCATTTTATTTTATTTTATTTTTATTTCTGGGACAGCTAGAAAGCCATATTTATTTATTTATTGAATTTTGTTTTATTTATTTTTTTATACAGCAGGTTCTTATTAGTTATCCATTTTATACATATTAGTGTACATATGTCAATCCCAATCTCCCAATTGTTTTTAATTCATGAAAGTTTTGTTCTGATATATATTTGTCTGTTTTGTATAGTTGTTCTGGGTCCATTTTCAGGAACATGACTAATTTTGAGATTATATCCCAAGCTCTAGCCCTATTATCTATCATTAATTTTTACCTGTCCATTTTATTAGTGCTTTAAAGGAGTTTTGGCAAATGACACAAGGTAAAGGATTAAGTTGGTCTTTTTCTAACTAGTTTGTCTTCTCAAAACTGAAAAAGATTGGACATAGCTGATTAAGAGAAAAGAGTTGACTTAAATTTTCTTTTGTTTGGTGGACAGAAATTCTGTGTGGTATTGCATCACAAAAAATGGGAGGATTGGAAATCTGACTTATGGGAAAATGTTATTTTAATTTGGGATATGCTAAATTGGAGGAGAAAGCAGTCCATATGTGGAAGAAACTGAAGATTAGCTTATTCAACACTCATTCCCTCTCCCTTCCAGCTGTCTTCTATCACAGGGTGTAGAAAACACACCTATTTCTCTCAAGCTCCTCAACAGATAGGCTATAAGCATGTGACCTAGATCCCACCATTAATTGCACTTTGTGAGATGTAATTGCAGAATTAAGTACAAACAGGCTTGGGGAAGAGGTAACATTTGAGCTTGGCTCAGTAATTATTTGCTGAGAGTAACGCAGTGGTAGGAGGCTGGCTACTCAAGGAGAAGAAAAACGTGTTGGTAAAAAGTGTGGGGATTGTGTTAAGGAGATACTTTGAAAAGCATCAAAGGATTGATTAGATGCAGTTGTGGGGCTTGTTGAGGCTAAAAGGCATGAAACTGTAAGGGCCATGTCAATTCAATTTTATATCTTTTTTCTTTGGCAGCCAAAGCAGTGCCTGGCAGAGTAACATGATCTGTATTTGCTATGACTTTATTATTACTTTTAATAATATGACCTTCAGCAAGTTGCTTAGAGTTTCTGAATTTCAACTTCCTCCTCTGTAAGATGAAGATCATCTTACATATGCAGCAGAGTTTTTGCCAGGATTGAAGCACCCTCCAAAAGTGAATATGCAATAGCAGTTCCCTGCCCCTATAAATCAAGCAATGGGCTAAGCAATTAAGATACGAAGATTGTTATGACAAGGTCCCTGCCCTCAGGGGCTCACATTCTATTGGGGGAAGCAGACAAGCAAAAAATAATGACAGTATAAATAAAGCCTATGATAAAGGTATGCACAAGGTGCATCTCTGCTTGGGTAGGGCAGGGGAATTGCAGAGGAAATCTGGGAAGGATTCTCAGAGGAAGGTGGATTTGCTCTGGATCAGAAGGGTGAGTGTAAGTGTTAAGAGAGAAAGCAGGTCAAGTCATTTCTAGCTGTGTTGCTGTCCCTGGGGAGGAGGGATACCTATGATCGACCCTTCTACTGCCTCTGGGACTGGCTCCATCAGTTGACTCCTTCCTTTCCCGTATCTTCTTAATTCCTCTCCCTTGGCTGCTTCTCCTTGGCCAAAACCTATGAACTCAAGTTTCCTCAGGTCTGAAATAATTTTCCTTTTTTGGCTGTTTCTCAGTCTACTGTCCTGTATCTCTCCTTCCTTTCCTTTCACTCTTAGCCTCTTTTTTCTCCCTACTCAACTCATTACTTAATGCCCTGTGCTCTGGGTTCTCTGTCCATTCCTGTCCTGAAGTGTTCTTACAGATCACCAACGGCCCCCTCTGTTGCCCTCTTTTTTATTCTCTGTTAATTTACCTCTGTGATATTTAGCCTTTTGCCACCACTTCCTGAGTTTTCTGTCTCACTGTCCTCTCACATCCTATTGAGTCTTCTCTCACCTTTGTCTGTTCTCTTCTGCTGCCCAACCTTAAAGTTTGATGTTTCATAGCATTCTTTTCTAAGCTCCTTTCTTACAGTCAACAACTGTCTCTGAGTAATGTCATCCACTCTTGAGGTTTCAGTTACCTCTCCTCATTATTCTAGTTATTTCCAAACCTTTTTCTGTGGCCTCTGCCTCTCCTGGCATTCCAACTCACATTTCCCATCTCCCACCAAGGAATCCACTTCTCTGTCCCTCAGGCACCTCTGAGTGAATATATCCCAAATCAAACTTACTGTCTTCTCCAACGATCCTATTTCCTATGTGTCCTATTTCCATTCCCATTTCAGAGTCCAAACTTGAAACCTGGGAGTGGTCATTACTTCTTTTTCTCTCTCCTCCATATCCAGTCTGTCTGCAAATCCTTTTATTTCTACTTTCTGCATACCTCATGAGTTTATTCTCTCCTGTGTCTCTTCCTGTCACTGTCAAAGCTCTTATTCATTGTTCAACTCGAGCAGCTTTCTAACGAATGTCCTTGCTTTTCCTTTCACCCCACTCAGATTCATCCTAGAGTATCTTTTATTTATTTATTTATTTATGGCTGCGTTGGGTCTTCGTTGCTGCATGCAGGCTTTCTCTAGTTGTGGTGAGCTGGGGCTACTCTTCATTGTGGTGGGCAGGCTTTTCTTGTCACAGAGCCCGGGCTCTAGGCATGTGGGCTTCAGTAGTTGTGGTGCACAGGCTTAGTTGCTTCAAGGCATGTGGGATCTTCCTGGACCAGGGCTTGAACCCCCTCCCCTGCCTTGGCAGGCGGATTCTTAACCACTGCACCACAAGGGAAGTCCCATGTTGAGTATCTTTTACAGTGATCATTCCAAAATACATTCATTCCTACAATGAATGATTTCAATCATGCCACAGTCCTGATTTAAAGTGTGTAACTGTTTTTTGTTACCAAAAATAGTAGTTCCAATCCTTTTTGCATGGAGTCTTTTTCATGTCAGAAAACATTGTGGAGGCCCCCATGATAGCTGTACTCTTATTACCTGTTAATTGAGAGATTACATAAACTAAAAGCTACTTTTGTTTTTGGCCATGCCGTGCAGAATGTGGAATCTTAGCTCCCCGACCAGGGATCATATCCGTGCCCCCTGCATTGGGAGTGAAGGGTCTTAACCACTGGACCGGCAGGGAAGTCACTAAAAGCTACTTTGAATTCAGCAACAATTTACAATTTATTTTGTTATTAATAAATAAAGCATTAACATACATTTGATCAATAATAATATATATCCAGAAACATAAATTCATTCAATCTGTAGACAGTGAATGTTTATCGATAGGTTCTTGGCTCCTTGCGATAACTACTTACCACCAGTCAAGAACCACTGCCTTAAAGATGACATCCAAATTAATTAGTGAGCTATATAAGCTACTTTAAACTCTTGAAACTGTTTCCAGTTTCATCTCCAGTCATTTTGCTGTCTTTGCCTTCTTGCCTCACTTTAGCCACACAAGCTGCTTCTGTTCCTTCCACTCCTCACTCATCAATTTTCCCAGGAATGCCCTTCCTTCCATTTCTTTGCTTCACCTTATCCCACAAGATTTCTTGCACTTCTGTGCTACTCATAACATTTCATGCATCATCCCTAGTGAAGCACTTATTATGTTTACTAGGGTGTTTTTTGGGTTTTTTTTTGCCTTAAAACAACCGTTTATTTATGTTTTAACATCTTTATTGGAGTATAATTGCTTTACAATGTTCTATTAGATTCTCCTGTATAACAAAGTGAATCAGCTGTACATATACATATATCCCCATATCTCCTCCCTCTTGCATCTCCCTCCCTATCCCACTTCTCTAGGTGGTCACAAAGCACTGAGCTGATCTCTGTGTGCTATGCGGCTGCTTCCCACTAGCTATCGATTTTACATTTGGTAGTATATATAAGTCCATGCCAATCTCTCACTTCATGCCAGTTTACCCTTCCCCCTCCCCGTGTCCTCAAGTCCATTCTCTACGTCTGCGTCTTTATTCCTGTTCTGCCTCTAGGTTCTTCAGAACCTTTTTTTTTTTCCTTAGATTCCATATATATGTGTTAGCATACTATATTTGTTTTTCTCTTTCTGAGTTACTTCACTCTGTATGACAGACTCTATGTCCATCCACCTCACTACAAATAACTCAATTTCGTTTCTTTTTATGGCTGAGGACTATTCCATTGTATATATGTGCCACATCTTCTTTATCCATTCATTGGTCGATGGACACTTAGGTTGCTTCCGTGTCCTGGCTATTGTAAATAGTGCTGCAATGAACATTGTGGTACATGACTCTTTTTGAATTATGGTTTTCTCAGGGTATATGCCCAGTAGTGGGATTTCTGGGTTGTATGGTAGTTCTATTTTTAGTTTTTTAAGGAACCTCCATACTGTTCTCCACAGTGGCTGTATCAATTTACATTCCCACCAACACTGCAAGAGGGTTGCCTTTTCTCCACACCCTCTCCAGCATTTATTGTTTGTAGATTTTTTGATGATGGCCATTCTGACCGGTGTGAGGTGATACCTCATTGTAGTTTTGATTTGCATTTCTCTAATGATAAGTGATGTTGAGCATTCTTTCATGTGTTTGTTGGCAATCTGTATATCTTTTTTGGAGAAATATCTATTTAGGTCTTCTGCCCACTTTTGGATTGGGTTGTTTATTTTTTTGATATTGAGCTGCATGAGCTGCTTGTAAATTTTGGAGATTAATCCTTTGTCAGTTGCTTCATTTGCAAATATTTTCTCCCATTCTGAGGGTTGTCTTTTCGTCTTGTTTATGGTTTCCTTTGCTGTGCAAAAGCTTTTAAGTTTCATTAGGTCCCATTGGTTTATTTTTGTTTTTATTTCCATTTCTCTAGGAGGTGGGTCAAAAAGGATCTTGCTGTGATTTATGTCACCGAGTGTTCTGCCTATGTTTTCCTCTAAGAGTTTTATAGTATCTGGCCTTACATTTAGGTCTTTAATCCATTTTGAGTTTATTTTTGTGTATGGTGTTACGGAATGTTCTAATTTCATTCTTTTATATGTAGCTGTCCAGTTTTCCCAGCACCACTTATTGAAGAGGCTGTCTTTTCTGCATTGTATATTCTTGCGTCCTTTATCAAAGATAAGGTGACCATATGTACATGGGTTTATCTCTGGGCTTTCTATCCTGTTCCATTGATCTATATTTCTATTTTTGTGCCAGTACCATACTGTCTTGATTACTGTACCTTTGTAGTATAGTCTGAAGTCAGGGAGCCTGATTCCTCCAGCTCCGTTTTTCTTTCTCAAGATTGCTTTGGCTATTTGGGGTCTTTTGTGTTTCCATACAAATTTTGAAATTTTTTGTTCTAGTTCTGTGAAAAATGCCATTGGTAGTTTGATAGGGATTTCATTGAATCTGTAGATTGCTTTGGGTAGTAGTATAGTCATTTTCACAATGTTGATTCTTCCAATCCAAGAACATGGTATATCTCTCCATCTATTTGTATCATCTTTAATTTCTTTCATCAGTGTCTTATAGTTTTCTGCATACAGATCTTTTGTCTTCCTAGGTGGGTTTATTCCTAGGTATTTTATTCTTCTTGTTGCAGTGGTAAATGGGAGTGTTTCCTTAATTTCTCTTTCAGATTTTTCATCATTAGTGTACAGGAGTGCAAGAGATTTCTGTGCATTAATTTTGTATCCTGCTACTTTACCAAATTCATTGATTAGCTCTCGTAGTTTTCTGGTAGCATCTTTAGGATTCTGTATGTATAGTATCATTTCATCTGCAAACAGTGACAGTTTTACACTAGAGTGTTTTTTTTTTTTTTTTTTTTCAGTACACGGGCCTCTCACTCTTGTGGCCTCTCCCGTCGCAGAGCACAGGCTCCGGATGTGCAGGCTTAGCAGCCATGGCTCACAGGCCCAGCTGCTCCGCAGCAGGTGGGATCTTCTGGGACCGGGGCACGAACCTGTGTCCCCTGCATTGGCAGGCGGACTCTCAACCACTGCACCACCAGGGAAGCTCACTAGAGTGGTTTTTAACATTTGTTTCCCTCACCAGATTCTGGGCTCCTAGGCGGGAGAGGCTGGGTCCTATTCATCTTTGTATCCTGGCTCCTGTAAGAGTGTCTGTTATATAGTAGGTGCTCACATGGTGGAGGTGGATTCTTAGTGACTGTTAGAATATGTTTCACAGGACTTCCCTGGTTGCACAATGGTTAAGAATCTGCCTGCCAATGCAGGGGACATGGGTTCGAGCCCAGGTCAGGGAAGATTCCACATACCGCAGAGCAACTAAGCCTGTGTGCCACAACTACTAAGCCTGCGCTCTAGAGCCACAAGCCACAAATACTGAGCCTGTGTGCCACAACTACTGAAGCCCATGCGCCTAGAACCTGTGCTCTGCAACAAGAGAAGCCACCACAATGAGAAGCCCGCGCACCACATTGAAGAGTAGCCCCCGCTCGATGCAACTAGAGAAAAGCCCGTGTGCAGCAACAAAGACCCAATGCAGCCCAAAATAAATAAATAAATAAATTCGTTAGGAGAAAAAAAAAAAAAGAATATCTTTCACAATCTCAGAAAGAGCAGCTTCCTGGCAGAAGATAAACAAAATAACCCTGCCCTAAGTGCCCATGTCTTTCCTTGTAATTACCACTCTATACAGGAACAAATAATAATCAATCTTACACTTAACCATAAAACTGTAGAAAGTCACAGCTGGAAGGAACTGCAGATGTCATTCAATATGACTCCTTCATATTGGAAATCAGGAAACAGCACCGAGCCTTTCCTTTTCCAGATCCAGCAACACAGTTTTCAACTTTCTCATATTCGGGTTCTCGATTCATTTTCTTTGGCTCCTGATTTGTCTACATTCCTCCTAGTTTGCTGGAGTAAGTTGTTCATTTACAAATGGTGTAAAAATTGTTTTAGTCCCTAACTTAAACGCCTGCAACTCATAGATAATTTATATTTTAAAAGGATTTAGACATGTCAGCCTTCTTCTTGGCCAAGGCTTTTACCAGGCAGTATCTAAGGAGGAACTGAATTGGCAGATCTGAATTCTAACTTCATTTACATCTCTTGCCCAGGCTCTGGTGGAAGTATGAATGGGCAGCAAAGTGCCAAAGGCAGGTGGCCAGAGGAAGAGCAGCAACCTGGACGTTCAATCTCTGGAAAAATGAAAATGCACAGGAGTCTCCTGTCGTTTCAGAGAGCAGAAGCTGCCTGGTTTCTAAACTTCTAAGTGCTGAGCCTCAAATGCCAGGTATCAAATAGGAGATGGGTGTTTATGTGGCAACATAGATGAATGTGTAGAGGGAATGATTTGCATGGAGCTGTGAAGTAAGTAGCTAGGGGAGAATGTGGGGCAAAATCTGTCTTTGGCAAGATGCTAAGCCACTGAAGTATCTTCAGGGCACTGCGTACAACATGGAAGAAATTGAACTCTCTTCTGTTGCATCCAACTGCATGGTCACGTTGATAACAGCAAAGCGGTAGTTATTCTCAAAGAAATGTGTGACAGAAAAATTAACAAAAGGAAGTTACAACCTAGGACTTCTGAAGAGCCTGCCCAAGATCTAAGATAGATTATTGCCTCTCCACAGAGGCAAAGCCTGGGCATCTCTCTGAATTTAAATGAGGTATTACTGCTAGCCATTAAAAATGAAAATTCTCCTACATCCAGTAGCCTGTAGGTATGCAGGCATCCTTACCAATCTGTGTTCCATTTTTTGGCAAGTAAATACGACCTGAAACCATCTATTTATACTTTATGCAAAATTCCTAACTCCAAGGGATAAAAATTGTCAGGCTCCCAAATTCAAGTCTAGAGAATTTAGAATCCTGGTTATTTACAAAGCTTGCCCATCAAATGGAGCTGGTGTTAATTAACTCTGGCATCCCTAAATTCACTTTGCATATTCAATGGTTGCTGTGAAAAGCTGGGTCTGAATAACATGCACAGACGGTACCATTAAGCAGAGTGCAGGCATCACATATTTTTTCTTGGGTTGCTTCTGTTAGCAATCAAACTTGCAGACGTGAGACTAGAGCGTTTTTGACAGTAAGTCCCACAAAAAGATGCTGTTCATTTATTTTGGCAGTGGGTTGTACTATTCTAAGAAGGCAGCTGTGCGTGGCAGAGCCCAGCATTATAACTCAAAATTTGTCCTTTCTTAACAGTTTCAGGACATTGGGTCATGGCATTTTAGAGGGAGATAGAACAAATAGAAAGCTGTGTTGAGAAACAGCAGTTAAAATGCTATGCCTTGTAAAATCCCTTACGTGCAGTACAATGTTTTCAGTTATTAAATGAGCATAATTTAAAGGGCAATTTACTTTTCATCATTTTTACTATTCTGTATTCCTACCATATTGGTCAGTTTTATTTCTTTGTAGACAATTTTCAACTTGTGCAGTTCAATAGTAGCTCATGGATATATTTAAATCTCAAGCCAAGAGGTTTACATTGATATTTTAGCAATTGTAGTGAACATTTTCCAAGTTATATTAAGTTCTACAAATGCCCTATTTAAATAGAATATTTCCAGACGTAAAGCAAGCCAGCAATACAATAACTGAAAAGTGGGTCTTTATTTTTTACATGATACTTTTCTGGACAACACAACTGTGAGGTCACTTTGAGGGGTTTCCCAGGCACAGGGCAACACCCACGTATACAGCCCAGGAGCAGACTGACCTATGATGAGCGTGGCTTTGCCTGGGCTCACATGACAAAAATATTCACAGATGCTCTAATGATTGACACATCTTTTTCCTTTTGGTTGTTGGCAGGATGCTCACTATAAACCCACAGCAGACTGGGTGCTAAGCAGAGTTGGGGGGTGAGAAGGAAAGAAGATAACAAAGTGCCCCAAGCAGTTTTTGCTGTTTTTTCTCAGCATGAAAAGTACACAATGTGCGTCTGTTTCCTCTATAAATTACCAGGCAAATATCTAACTATCTTTATGTATGCTCAAATCAACTTTTTAAATCAATGCTTCAGGAATAAAATACTGCAAGGATCCAGGCCCATAGATGTATATCTATGCGTATATGCTACAGTCTACTGACTCCAGTTCATCCTATTGTATCAATATAAGTACACAGTAATACCTGCATTATTTGATGTTGGAATAGAGATTTGGGTTTGGAACTGAGATCTATCCATAAATTGTTTTTGTAATTCTTCCTTCTCTGATTATTTCCTTTTATTCTACTCTGCTTTAAACCAGACACTCCTAAAATAATCTGTACCTTGAACAGACTGGGCATTGTTGGGGATAGGTGCTTGTAGTTCCATGGAAACCATGTCTATGAATCAGAAAGCAAACACCAGGACTCTTGTATTGATACCATGATGTGTGTTGCTAATGTAACACCTAACATGTGTGAACTGGCCAAGAGTTGCTCCCCCAAGAGTCACTGTGCAGGATGCAAGGAGGGTTGGAGCTAATTGGAAGTATAACCCATGGCTGTTTGCAAAAGGTAAAGTCATGCTATGTCAGAGGCAGGCCTTCCCTTCTATTTCTCAGTGGGGCTCCTCTTTCCTGAACAGTGCTCACGGCTTTATGGCAGTGAGTGGAAGACAAGAGGCCATTTGCTTCCTGCACATCAATCACTATGGACCTGAGACCTCAGGGTATGTTTGTTCATCAGAGGGCAGGCCACACAAGCTTCGCTCCTGAATTCTTGGAGAGCACTCAAACAAGTCAGCTAACTTTAAGAGTCCAATTAATCAGACTCTATGGTGGAAAGAGGTGAGAATAAAAACTCAAAGGTCTCAAGTGATTAAGCAAAACAGATTGTGTATCTGTTGCTGTCTGTGGCATCTGCTTTAAGCCAGGGGTCAGCAAACTATGGCCTGCAGCCTGATTTTGTGCAGCCCACAAACTAAAAATGATTTTTCACATTTTTAAAGCATTGTTAGAAAAAACACTGAAAGCAAGGAATATGGGATAGAGAGTGTCTGTGGCCCACAAAACCAAAAATATTTACTGTCTGGCCTTTTACAGAAAAATTTTCTAAGCTAGGAGGGTGCAATAATGAGAAATTTCTCATTTCTAGCTGCCATATCACTTCTGTTTGTCCCTTAAGTCCACCTGTGTTGTCTGTCAGCTCAAGAGAGGACTTTGGCTTTGGCTCAAGGGAACCTATGAGAACCATGTGTAGTTTTGGGGTTTCCTGCATCACTTTGAGGCAGGCCTTACCACAGTCTAAGGCTGCCATAACTTGTGTTCAGCAGGTAAGTGGATGCAGAACCAAGGGCTTTCAGAAAGTGAGACTGAATACGCATTAGAACAATTCCCTCTAACTTCCCAGCCACAACAAGGCATCCAGAGCAGCACAGCCTCTCGGTGAGCACATGTGTTTATCAGATCTTCTGAGCCATTTGATACTTGGGTGTTTTTCTTCCAATACCCTTCTTTAAGAGCTGGCTTACCTCCAAAGTTTTGGGAAGATAAGATTCTAAATTAATTCCTAAAGTTTCTGGTTAGATAGAGACCGCCTTTCATTCCAGGTTCTTCCTCTTTGTTCTTTGATCTGAATCCCAGGAGAGTCATGAGTGTTTCTGCTGCTGCAGCTTTGTCTGAATATTGCCAGTAAGCTCTGCTGATGTGTCCGTAGGTTGATTACCAGGGGTTGGAGGTAGAGGGGAGGAGCATCCTTTGTCTTGCTTTCTCTTTGGGCCAAACTTTCTCTTCTTGAAGGAGCACAAACTCCCAAGGCTAATGTGCTCCCTTTGAGGTAGGTATTCACATAAGCAGACTAAGCAACAGACCTAGGGTTGGCATCTGTCGCCATTTCCTTGTGACCCTCATTTCCCCCACTCTTCATCCTCTTTGAGGTTGCCCTAGCTCAGGCCCTCCTCATCTCTCACTGAGACCAAGGTAGTGGCCTCTTCACTGGTGACTTGACCCCAAAGGCCAACTCAGTCTACTCTATACCCTGTTTCTAGAGAGCTGAAAACCTGGCCATGTCACCAAAGGTTGGAACCTTCCTTTTGGTTTCCCATTGCCTACAGAATAAAAGTTCAACTCTGTTGCTGCATTTTGAGATCTACTTAGTTTCTAATAAATCTGCCTACTTCCTTCCCTCACCTTCTATTTGCTCTTATCCTTCAGCCATGGTTACCGAGAGGCATGTGGTTACTTAAGCAGATTGCCTCACCTCCCATGCCTTTACTAACTCTGGTTCCATCACCTGAAATGCCCAGTTTGCTTCACTAATACATAATCATTTTCAAGTTGAGGGGTCAAGGATAGTGTTAAGGATTGAATTGTGTCCCCTGAAAAGATGTTGAAGTCTTAACCCCCAGTCCCTTATTTGGAAACAGAGTTTTTGCAGATGAACAAGTGAACATGGGGTCACACAGAGTGAGCCCTAATCCAAAATGACCGGTGTCTTTATAAAAAGGGTAAATTTGGACACAGATAGATGTGCAGAGAGGAAAGACAATGTGAAGACACAGGGAAAATACCATCTACAAGCCAAGGAATGATTAAGGCTACCAGAAGCCAGGAGAGAGGCATGTAACTGATTCTGTTTCACAGTCCTCAGAAGGAACCAAGGCTGCTGACACCTTGATCTAGGATTTCTAGCCTCCAGAACTGTGAGAAAATAAATTTCTGTTGTGTACACCACCCAATTGTAATACTTTGTTATGGCAGTATTAGCAAATTAATGCAGTTCATTTTTAGTGTAGAGCCTTTTTTGATCCACATACAGTCAAAATGACCAGACTCTCACGTGCCCTAGCTTGTTCCAGGTATAGCCCGCAATCCCACCAGCCATAGCACAATAAAGCAGTACTTTTTTTTTTTTTTTTTGTGGTACGCAGGCTTCTCACTGTTGTGGCCTCTCCCGTTGTGGAGCGCAGGCTCCGGACGCACAGGCTCAGCGGCCATGGCTCACGGGCCCAGCTGCTCCGCGGCATGTGGGATCTTCCCGGACTGGGGCACGAACCTGTGTCCCCTGCATCGGCAGGTGGACTCTCAACCACTGCGCCACCAGGGAAGCCCAGCAGTACTTTTTTTTTAAAACCATTTTTTAATTGAACTATAGTTAATTTACAATGTTGTGTTAGCTTCAGGTGTAAGCAAAGTGATTCAGTTTTACATATATATATATATATTTTCAGATTCTTTCCCATTACAGGTTATTACAAGACATTGAATATAGTTCCTTGTGCTATACAGTAGGTCCTTGTTGGTATGTATTTCATACATAGTAGTGTGTATCTGTTAATCCCAAACTCCTGATTTACCCCTCCTCCCTCGCTATTCCCTCTCATAACCATAAGTTTGTTTTCTATTTCTGTTTTGTGAATAAGTTCATTTGTATTATTATTTTAGATTCCACATATAAGTGATATCATATGATATTTGTCTTTCTCTGACTTACTTCACTTAATATGATAATCTCTAGGTCCATTCATGTTGCTGCAAATGGCATTATTTCATTGTTTATGGCTGAGTAATATTCCATTGTGTATATATACCACATCTTCTTTATCCATTCATCTGTTGATGGACACTTAGGTTGCTTCCATGTCTTGGCTGTTGTAAATAGTGCTGCTGTGAATATTGGGACTGCATGTATCTTTTTGAATTAGAGTTTTTCCAAATATACACCCAGGAGTGGGATTGCAGGATCATATGGTAGCTCTATTTTTAGTTTTTTTAAGGAACCTCCATACTGTTTTCCCTAGTGGCTGCACCAATTTACATTCCCACCAACAGTGTAGGAGGGTTCACTTTTCTCCACATCCTCTCCAGCATTTATTATTTGTAGGCTTTTTGGTGATGGCCATTCTGACTGGTGTGAGGTAATACCTCATTGTAGTTTTGATTTGCATTTCTGTAATAATTAGCGATGTTGCGCATCTTTTCATGTGCCTATTGACCTCTGTATGTCTTCTTTGGAGAAATGTTTATTTAGGTCTTCTGCCCATTTTTTGATTGGGTTGTTTGTTTTGACATTATATATAAGAGCTGTTTATATATTTTGGAAATTAAGCCCTTGTTGGTCACATCGTTTGCAAATATTTTCTCCCATTCCATAGGTTGTCTTTTCGTTTTGTTTATGGTTTCCTTTGCTGTGCAAAAGCTTTTAAGTTTAATTAGGTCCCATTTAAATTAGTACTTTTAAAGTTATAATGTGCATACAGATCGCTTGGTAACCTTGTTAAAATGCAGATTCTGATTCATTAGGCCTGAATTGGGGCCTGAGATGCTGAATTTCTAGCAAGCTCCCAGGTGATACCAATGTTGCTGGTCCACAGGCCACACTTTGAGTGCCAAGACCTTACAGCACTTGTTTATATGTCTGTCCATGATGCTGTAATGTGCCTGAAGACAGAGACTATGTCTTTGAATACCCGGTGCTTGGTGCAGTGCTGGGGACATGACAGGTACATAATAAATGTTGGTTGAATGATTGATGAATGAATGAATGAATCTGTTATTAGGATCATTTGATATTGAAGGGTTCATGGTCATTCCCAAGGTATGTTGGGGGTATAATAATTGCACTGCCAGCTGTCTCCTAGCTTTCCTACCCTTCAACATTTTTATTCATTTAAAACTCATCTTGGAGAGGAAAAGAAGCTCTAATCACACTTGAGGAAAAACATTCTGGAATGCCACAGTGACGTTAGGGAGGTGTATCACTATTCTTTCAACTATATTTGAGTCAACTCTTTAACACCAGTTGGCAAAAGCCACCCCTTCCTCCATATCTCCCGTTCAGATAACTCTCCAGAAGCTGGTCACTGAGAGCTGGAAGACACACAAGAAATGTATGTGACTAAGCTCATGGTAGGACTCTGGCACTGTACACTTAAAACATCTCACTGGGGTAGGTATTAGTATTTCTATTTATAGATAGAAGTTGAGGCTTGAAGAAGTAGTTTGTCCAAAGCTATCAAACTAGTGGGTGACAGAACCAGGGGTCAAACAGATTTAACTTCAAATTCTGTGTTTTTTCCATCACCCTGTGAAAAAGAGATCTAACAGCCTAACTGGCCACACTGCTGGGATATCTATGCTACCTTCTCTCCTCCCAATGGAAAATTGAAAGCAGTAGGTATTACTCTATATCTCAGAGGCAAATACTCAGCTGCTTTCTAGAGTATTCCAATTCCCATAGTTACAGAGTTGCCTCTTTTTTTGGCATCTTCAAGACATGCTGTTTCTTCCTTTAAATGATTCCTTCCTTTAACTTAGAAAAATTATTTTAACAATTTTGGATAGAATAATTCTGATACATAGTATACTTGTTTTGTTGTCTTAAAACATATCTTTTCTTAAAACTTCAGGGCCACTGTTAAGGATTGTCAATCCCAGCACTACGCTGAAATTCATTCATACTGTCAAGTGTTAGTGTAATATAGTGAACTCTTTGTCCCTACATTAAATGGGCTTCAACTTAATATTTTTGAGACAGTATTTCTGCTTTTATAGTTTTTTCCTATTCCTCCCTCAATCTAAAGACCATCAGTTAGTCCTTTTTGCTGCAAGAAACATTGTCTTGTTTCTAATTTTTTAATTTATTTCTCAAGGATGAGAAAAACTGATATGCAAGCCTGTTAGAAATGTATGCACAGTAAAAGTGAGTAGGATATGAAGTGAGCATGTTAAGAGGTTTCCTTTTGAGTTAGCCTGTGAGATTTAGCACCTTTAAACAGTTGTTTTTGATCCTCTGGAGGTTTCTGTTCATTTCTTGGTTCTGAACATTATGTTTTCAAGTTAAGGTCATCTGACAAATATCTATAAATATGCGGTGGTGCTATACAATATAGTGGCTTTAGATTCCCTGTTGCTTATAGAATAGCTAATTATAGTAAGACCTCACTAATCTGAAACAGCTTTACTAAAGGGGAAGACATCCTGAATTAAATTTTTAAAAATCTGATTTAAGATATTTTTCAAAAGGTATGTAGGTCTATTGCTTTCAAAATCAAAAAGTAAACTCATATTAGCTGCTAAGAAAAGGTTACCAAGATTTCTTGTTGGATGGAAAACAATATTCATTTGGCTTTAAACAGTATGTCCGAACACTTTATTGTAATTTAAACTTAATGCTATAATCTTTTGTGGTGTTACACCCATGTAAAATGATTTCTAAAGAGTAAAAAGATAAACTCTAGTCTCAACCAGGTGGAATTATTGTAACTTCCTAATGGCTTTCTAATGAATAGGGTCTCTAACTTTATTATATATGTGTGTGAGTGTGTGTGTATGTGTGTGTATTAACTGCTAAAGGGTCAGAATCTCAGTCATGTTTTGACATTTCATAATTGAAGGTTTTCCTGTACCTTTTGGAAGCAGTTTTTAAAGCTGAAAGGGAATTTTATTTATACCTATTTATCGTATTATATGCTACAGCTTTTCATTTAGAAAAATGAGAGAAGAACAAGCAAAGATGAAGAGAAGAGGGGAAATCGGCCAAAATTAAGTGTGATATGTGTAAGGCAGGTTGTGGGCCAGAGGATGGGCCCTGCTCCGATTGACTGATTGTCTGGAACGTTTGGGCGAGAGTGAATGGAAGGCACAGCCCCTGGAGGCAGCCTAGTCCTCATTGTTACAGACAAATGACCCCTAGGTTCTTCCAGAAAAATAGCATTTGAAAAGTCAGTGCAGTTTATCTAAGAAGAAATCCCTGCTAGCAAATTAGTTCTTTTAAAAGTACAAACAAACCATAAGGTTTATTTTCTAGACTGGGTTTTTCATTCCAAATAGCTTTTGAATAAAGAGACTCACTGCAGACTAGAAGTACATTCATCTCAGATAATGCAACAAGTTTGAGTTCTAACAGGATTTCCTGATTTAACAGAAGCTTTCCATAACAAGTTAATTGTAGTCTAGCAAAAACAAGGAAACCATGCTTTATATGTCTTTTCTTACCTTTTATTCTTTTGAAATAACAGCAGTTTTTTTCTTGTTTTGTAAAGTTTTTATGATTAACGAAATAGGCTAATATGTTGGAGTTTAGAACTAAACACCAGGCAAACATGCAGTTTAAAGAAATTTACAGCTCGCTAGCAAGAAACACATCTGCTGGGCAAAATGCCCTCATAAAATAATTATGAATGTAAATAGTTAACTTTGGTTTTCATTGGTCATATAGAAAAATTAAGGGCCGTTTCTTTGGCAATAATAGTAGTATCCAAAAAAAGAAAGAAAAAAGAATATGGAAAGGACATTTTTATAAGATGTATGTTCACACAATCTAAACAGATTCTTAAAGAGATATAACCACCTAGGTGCAAATTAAATATTCTCCTAAGTTTCAGTTGTTTTTAACCACTGTTTTACCAGCCTTATTTTTTATTATTTTGATTTAAGGAAAAAGCTATTTCCACACAGTGCTTCAAAGAGCAGGAAAGTCTCTATCAATAATCTTCTCTAAGCTTTCTGCTTATCCACATCAAAAGGATTTAACTATCTATTTATTTGTCCCCCAGTCAGAGAGATGGCCTTCTTTTCATGATCTAGATGGCTCCCTAACTGTGGTAGGGAAATCTGCATTTTGCTAGGGAAAGTGCAAATTGTATTTGCCTATATCTGCGACTCTTGCATCTTTCCTTTACAAGTTGAAATTTTCTAAATCAATCAGAAACCAAGTGGGGGAAAAAAGAGGAAGATCAAGATGTCAGCAAGACTCCCCACAGCTTGTGAAAACTCCATGATGGCTTTTTCTAACTAGGAAACATATCTCAGGAAAAGGCACTCATTAGACAACAAAACCAAAAACACTTCCTCTTCTCTCTGTATCATTGAAACTCAAGTTTGTGTATAAATTAATTTGCATTGAATTACTAAGCCTCTTGTCTTCAAAACTGCTTCTCAGAAAAGTTTAGACCTTTTTCAGAGCATTTAAAAATAGGTTTAAACAGAAGTTTTAATTTTAAAAAAGCCAGTATAGAGAAAAGCAGTATTATCAGAGTCCATTTTGCAGGTGGACAATGAGGACAGTTTGTTAGAGACAAGAATTACTAGTGGTTCTAAGACCCAACTACCGGAATGCGCCTATGCAATTACTCATGTCACTCACACGATTGCTTTCCATGTACTCCATATCTGATTATTCATATCCAGGATAAATTAATGGACATGGTTCATTGACATTGTATGTTTTGGTTACCTACTTTTCCAACCATTTAAAAAAATAAACATTCTATATATGTGCCAAACTTGCGTTTATTATGAAAAATGAACTTTAAATGCTTTTTGGCCAAGAGAAAATATGTTTGGCTTCAATATCATGCCAGACTTTTTTTCTTAAGTTTGTAAGACCTTGGTGGACTTCTGCTTCTTGGAATCCAGGGTCTTTGTGTGTGTGTGTGTGTGTGTGTGTGTGTGTGTGTGTGTGTGTACTGTTTTTAAGTAAATGCTGAGACATTTAAGTAAATGTTTTAAGTAAATTTGATTCTTTATTTTAAACAATCTTAATTTTCCTCTCAAAATTGTGGTTATGGGTGAGAAACTCATGGTCTCAGTGTTACAATGATCTAATTTTCCTATTACTCAGACTGCACCTCCAGAAAACACTGATGTCTTCCCTTAAGAGAGGCTGCTCCAACAAATTCTAATGTCCTTATTGATCTTCCTGCATCAGTGAGTTGACAGATATTTCATGTGCCAGAGGGGACAGCCTGTTTTCCTTCCATCCTCAAGGACATCACCTATGTTTGCTACAGAAATGGATTTTGTCTTTCTGTGAGAATCTTGTTCATTGGAATTGTGCGTTCTGTTAGCTTTTTGTGGTAAGGGAAAAGCATTTCAACAATTCCCTATGCTTCTGCTGGAAAATATGTCTCACCCTGGCCTGTTATCTTCTTTTTGTGTAGAGTGAGGTAAAGAAATGATTTATCCTCTCAACTGCATGCTCTGCATTGTCTTGCTGACTTCCCTTCCAGGCTCTCCATGGGATTTGAGACTTTATATTTCCTTGCTTTTGTTTGCTGATTGTATAAAGGATTTTTATCTTCTTGTTTCAAGTTAAGTCTCACAAGCTAGAATTTCCTTTCTTTAGTAACACTTTGTCTCCTAAGCATTTCTGAAGCTTTTTTTTTTCTTGAGTTTGTTCATACTCTATTTCACTCTTATTTTGTTTCCTTTTTCATGTATACTTTAAGAAGCCATTGCTTTTCAGCTTTATCTGTTGTCTTTTTCTTTTCTCTGTTTTTCTTTATTTCCCTGGAATGGCAAACTATTGCCTCCCTCTCTCTCCTGTCTTTCTTTCACTGTTATTTAAAATGATCTAAAAGGTGAAGTCCAATATCCTCCCGATGGGCTTCTATTTTTTTGCTTCTAAAAGCACCACCGATCAGAATTTACACCCATAC
Source organism: Tursiops truncatus (assembly GCF_011762595.2). Taxonomy (NCBI): domain Eukaryota; kingdom Metazoa; phylum Chordata; class Mammalia; order Artiodactyla; family Delphinidae; genus Tursiops; species Tursiops truncatus. Next base: position 51,452,570 of record NC_047036.1, on the reverse strand, counting down.
TGAATAGCTGTTCTCAAATTAGAATCACCTATTGTCATCCACCTAGTGTCATTTGTCCTTGGGGTGTAAGTTTAGCTCTACACAGGTGAAATGGAGTATACACCAGAGGGAACAAAAGAACAAAGACCATCATTCTCTGGGCTCCTACATACCTAATCACTAGCAGACAAGGACTCAGGACAACAAACACTTAGGCCCAGGACTTACAGTGTTTCACACCACGGTGTGTGTGTGAAATATAAATTTCTGTAAGAACAACAAAAAAATTGATAAATCTCATAGAAGACAAGAAATAACATTGCAAGTTAAATTCAATTTGTATAAAATAATTATGACAGAAGCTATATTTATGTTTTCTAAGCTGCAATGGATGGCTCACACTTTTTAAAGACCATATTCTGTATAATAAAATTCCAAGTCAGTGAAACTGGAATGTGCCTTAGAATTTGCTGTAGGCAAATTTGGTTTATATTTAGTTAATTCAATTATTGTTTTGAAGTTTTTCTCTTAAGTAATACTTTTTAAAAATTTTAACTAATAAGTGGTAGCATTAGTTTGTTTCAGGTTTATCATAAGGTATAAAGTAAAATACCTAATAAATTATATGGTTTAAGGCAGCAATGAAAAAGTCTGGCTCTAAAAATTTTACATTGTTAGCAAAAGCAACAAAAAGGAATCAAATTAAATCATCAGCATTTTCAAACATTTAACTCTACCATCTTAGGAGAAAAATCACTGCCCTAAGATGTGTAGGACAACATCTTATGAGATGACTCATGGTATGCACTAAGGAGAAAAGGTCAGAAAGGGCTAACTAAAAAGCAAGAGTTTTAAAAAGCACAGTAAAGGTTTACCTGACTTCCTTTGTTCCCTGTTTCAGAATTGTGCTAGCCTTCATGATTGTGTCAGGTGTTTTCTATATATGTGCTATCGAGGCCATATATCACAATCTAAATATACCTATAACAAATGTGCAAGAGGATTTTTAGGATGGTGAAACTAAATTGCTCTGTATGAAACTATAATGCTGGATACATGTCATTCATTATACATTTCTCCAAACCCATAGGAGGTACACCAAGAGTGAACCCTAATGTGAGCTATGGTCTTTCAGTGATTATGATGCGTCAGTGTAGGTTCAGTTGTAACAAATGTACCACTTTGGTGGAACATGTTGACAATAAGGGAGGCTCTGTGCATGTGTGGGGACGGGGGTACATGGGAAATCTCTGTACCTTCCTCTCAATTTTGCTGTGAACCTAAACTGCTCTAAAAAGTAAATCAATTTAAAAAAATGTACAGAGCAGAGACCTGCCCACCTCCCCTGCCGCCTCTCTCTAGGCATTTTAGTTCAGCTTTTCAAATGCTTTGGAGTAACAGAGAAAGCACATAAGTAGCCTGCAGACACATCCTAGATCTAATATTACCAGAGAATTTGTCAACTCCATAAAGCACTTCTGGAAGTGAAGGGACCCCTATTAATAATTATGTAGGCAGGAACCTGAGACTATTCCAGCAAAACAGGATGTGTGATTACTCTACCTGATATTTCCCAGTTTACCAGCATTTTTAGACTATGAAAATAATACAGCAACATAATGGAAAATTTGAAAACCAGGGGAAAAATGTAATCTCACCATTCTAAAACAACCACTCAGTTAATAATTTTGGATTTGCTTCCAATGTTTTCCATATTTTAAAAATAAATTTATTCATTTCTATTTATTTATTTTTGGCTGCATTGGGTCTTCATTACTGCACATGGGCTTTCTCTAGTTGTGGCGAGCAGGGTCTACTCTTTGTTGCGGTGCGCGGGCTTCTCACTGCGGTGGCTTCTCTTGTTGTGGAGCACGGGCTCTAGAGCGCAGGCTTCAGTAGTTGTGGCTCGTGGGCTCTAGAGCGCAGGCTCAGTAGTTGTGGGCTTAGTTGCTCCGTGGCATGTGGGAGCTTCCCGGAGCAGGGCTTGAACTCGTGTCCCCTGCATTGGCAGGCGGATTCTTAACCACTGCGCCACCAGGGAAGTCCCTTCTATATATTTTTTTACAATTGCAATCCTAATATGTCTATGATTTTGTATCCTGTGTTTTTCTCTTAGTGTTATGTTATAAACACTTTTTCATGTTGCTAGTTTTCAATATCATTTTAACATCCATTTCAGTATTCCAGGGAGAATATGTACCTACCATTTATTTAGTCATGTAAGTGTTTGATTTTTTTTTTTTAAAGTTACATATAAAGTAAGCCCCTTGCTACTCAAAGTGTGGCCTGAGTAGGAGGGTATCACCTGAGAGCTTGTTAGAAATGCAGAGTTGAAAACCCTGCCCAGACCTACCAGACCTACCAAATCTGCCCTTTCAGAAAACCTACAAGGGATGCACATCACAGTTCGAGAAGTACTGAGTTCCTCTACTTGTAAATAATGCTGTCGTGAACATCTTCATGTACATATATTTCCCGTGCTTGTGGATAGTTTAGTTGTATACAATTCCCAGAAGTGAGATTATAAATTAAAAGGACTTGCAGATTTTTATGCTTGCCAGAGAATTGAAGGAGAGTGCTTTAAGAGCCAGTGAGGTGGGTTTAACTGAGTGCTGTAACCTGAAGATTGGTCCAGTTAGTGCACTCTGTTGGCTGGTGGATTATAATTGACTCGTTGGGGCCCTCTGGTGTTAAAAGTTCTACAATTTAAAGAACAAGCCTCATATTCCCATCTGGAGGCAGAGCCAGAGAGGAAAATAACTTTCTGTTCTATCTCCCTGCCCCATAGACTCACAGAGCTTCTTGCAGTGCCCATCAGATTGCAAGGCTGACAACTCCTAAATATTCCAGATACAGGCCAGAAACCTCCTTAAATTTCATGTCTAGGGAATTCATTCCTGACTTTCTCTGAGTCATGAAGAGAAAGAAATGCTTCTTTCAGGGGCCTTTAGAGTCACCTTCCAAACCACAGTAATTCTAGCTTTGCTCTGGCATCCATAACCCAAAGGATCACTGTGCTGCTTCCTTGATGGCTCCCTAAGTCTCTCTTCCTCCCCGGAAGCTGCCGGTATTTTCTTTTACAGATCATCTTGGCCCTTTAGGGGCCTGTAATTCCAGTGCTTATGCCCTCCTCATTGGGTTCCAACATACTAGCCAGGCTTTGCTCACCACTGCTTTCCTATCTGACCTGCTTTTGTACTTCAGCATCTCCAGTTTTTCAGCTGGCCTCTGGGTTGCTGTTTTTCTTGGGACAATGTCACATTCTGAGGTTTATGATATGCTTTCCTGATAGTGATATTGTCCAGATCCTCAGTTTGTTTCTTAGTGTTCTTAAGCCTGCCCGTCAAAACTGCCACACGTCAGGCCTGCTTATCTGTGTGGATGTCTGGGGTAGAGTCTGGCAACTTCATCCTGCTGGTTCACCTTCCTTTAAGGATGATCTCAAGGGAACATCTGGATTTGTCTTAAGATAATTGGGATATCAATGTCCATCCTGATGGACTAGACTAGGTCACTAACATGCCCTTACTATTTCTTCTGAAGACATTTTCCCCAGGTAAGTTGCTTTCCCTTTCCCATCAATGACAGAGTTTAATGTTATATCAGAGAAAAATGGAAGAGAGGTTTCTGTGACCTACTCTTCTTTATGGGATTCAACCTGTAAGTCCCACTTTAGGTTTATATAGTCACCTTTGGTGTTCAAGCATGGTACTATAACTAGAGTCATTTGGAACTATTTGGGTAAGAGTGTGTGTGTGTGTGTGTGTGTAAGAGAGAGACAAATGTTGAGAACCTAACTGAACTTTACTATAGTTCATTTTGCCCTGAGATAGGCCAAGTGGATTAGCTTGTCCCCAAGATGACTGCCATCCTTTCCTTCCTGTATGCACAAACCATTCTCCCATTGAGCTGTAGAATTCATGCCTCCACTTCTTTGAATCTGGTCTGATCTGTGAATGCTGTGACCAATAGAATACAGAATATGTGAGGCTAGTTCATAAGAAGGCATAAGCTTCTGCCTGGCTGTCCTGCAATGCTCACTCTTGGGGTAATCCAGCCATAATAAGAGAAATCTGACTGCCCCAAGGCTACCATGCTGTGAGGAAGCCCAAGGGAGCCACATGAAAAAGCTACTTGGACAGAGATATGGCCAAGAAGCCCACAGTTATTTCGGCCCACATGCCAGACATGTGAATGAGGACTTTAGAAGCCTTTAGAAGACTCCAGCCTCTGCCTCCATCCAGCAGAAATTATATGAGGGACCCCAGAAGAGAACCACACAGCTAGCCCTTAAAGCCTCAGACCCATGAGAGAGAATAGTAAATAGTTGTTGTCAACTACTGAGTTTTGGGGGTGGTTTGTTGGGCAGCAATAGATAACTACCTACAATACCAAGTATCTATCTTTTGTAAGGAAACCTCTCAGATCCAAGGTAGTAAAACAACTGCCTCTGTAATTAGGCCACAGGGTTTGAAGTTCTGCTTCAACTTATCTTTAAAAGCTATGGCATGGTGAATTAGCCTGGAAAGGGTAAAGTGTTATGGCTACTTTAATTTGTTATCCAGATGTGCCTTAGATGTGCTTTTCTCCAGAGCTGGGTGATAAAGGACATCAATTCAGTGCTGACGGACTAGCTATGTTCTAGGATTTTATTCGTGGAGAGTCTGACATTATTAATATTAACTACACTGTGAAAATAGGCAATAATCATAGAAAGTTAGATGAAGAAGGGGCCACATATATAGAAATCGCCTAGTCCATTTATCCATTTTTTTTTAGATTAAATAAACAGGTGCACAAAGGTAAAATGTCTTGCCCAGATCAGAGAGAGCTGGTTGGTTTCCATGTCAAGACAAGAATCCAGGTCTCCTGGCCCAGGATCATCTCCTTTCACCACATCACTCTGCCTCTTGGATGCTAAAGAAACACTGAGGAAATTAGTATGTCATGTAGCTTTATCTTCCCTTCCATTTATTATGTATGTCCCACGTGCTATTGATCTGTACAGTGGGGCTAATACTGACCTTATATGATCATTATGAGAGTTAGAGGATACAGTCATGGCAATTATCTGGCAGTTAACTGTGTACTCAGTAAATGGTGAGTATCATCTTCAAGAGCCTAGTGAGACAAATTCTTTGGATAATCATCTCAAGGGCCTTTAAATTGAAAGAGTTTCCCCCACAAACCATACCCTAGTTATGAGAACTTCATCACTGGGGAGGACTACAGAAGGGAATTCAGCATGCACCCCAGTTCTAACTCAGACAAGTAGACATTTAAGCGATGTGTGAGAAAAGAAAGGAGCTGGATGTGGATAATTAGCACGAGTGCATGGAATAACTCACCATTCTGCAAAGGGAAACAGAGAGCTGAGTCAGCTCTGGACACAGGAATGAGAAGGGAGCAGGCCTGGACGTCTGGAGTTCTTTCTGTCAGCTTTTTATAAAAATAAGTACCTCTAGCTGTCTGTTTGCCTGCTGAGGAGACGATCCATCACCCAGTCTGTGAAAGTAGCTTTCCTTGGGCCCATCTCTCCAGACTTCTTTTGTGGTTACTTGTCTCACTGTGGTTATCCCCACGTCTGCTTCTCTGTCTCCCTTGTATCATATGCAATGTGTGTGTGTAAAACTCTTTATGTGGAGTCTGGGAATGGTTTTTAATACATTCAGAGCAATAAGCCAGAACCTCCACCTTTAATACCTGCTTCTGCCATTTCTCATCAATGGGGCTGTAAGCACATGTGGGGAGCAGCCGCCCGTGACGGATCGGGGCTTCACTGTGCAAGGAGAAGCAGATGGAAAGAAAAGGGAGCTATTGTGCTGAACACCTGTCTGGCAATAGGGACCAGAAAAAAAAGGAGTTGTCGCAGCCATGAGTAATAGTGGACAGAGCCCAGGTTGAAGACACAGTAACCAGGGATGGCACAGGTTAACTATCATAACAATTTCAGGTGATGAGCAGGAAAAATTATTCTCACTCGTTTTTTGCTCACCTCATTGCAAGGTGAAGTTGTTTCAAAGCTGTTGGCAGATGCCTTTGGAGTTAGACTGATGGGTTCAAATTCCAGGTCTGCTGCCGGTTGGCTTCATGGTTTGTGGTAAGCTATTTAACTTCTTTGAGCTACAGTTTCCTCACCCCAAAAATGGGGATGATAATTATGCCTGCTTTACAGGCATGTTGTAAAGAAGGTTACATGGAAATAGTGTAAGAAAAGTGCCTGTCACTGCCCTGGAATATTACAAATGCTCCATAAATTATAGCCATTATTATGTTGATAATGATTTTCAGAATAAAAGGGGGGAAGTGCTGTAAAGTGAAGAAAATTAGCTTACTCATTTGGACTAAATCTTCAACCTAACACTTAAAATATCACTTAATCTCTCTGGACCTATTAAATGAGGATCATTTTGTTTGACCCATTCACAGATTTGGGGAATCTTTTTTTTTTTTTTTTTTTTTTTTGCGGTACGCGGGCCTCTCACTGCTGTGGCCTCTCCCGTGGCGGAGCACAGGCTCCGGATGCGCAGGCTCAGCGGCCATGGCTCATGGGCCCAGCCCGCTCCGCGGCTTGCGGGATCTTCCCAGACCAGGGCACGAACCCGTGTCCCCTGAATCGGCAGGCAGACTCTGAACCACTGCGCCACCAGGGAAGCCCTGGGGGATCTTAATCTTAGGTCTCGTTGGACTTGCTTTTCTCTGCATCATCAAGATGTAGCTCCAGAAGATGTGAAGCACCACAGCATCTTAATCCAGGGGTCAGGATTGGTCTGAATCTGTTTATAAGACAAATTCAGGGATTTTTTTTTTAAATTTGATGGGATATTGTTTGAGCTCCTCCTCAAAAGAACAAATTATAAACATCTGCTACTATTGTTTATGCTTTTAAAATGTTAATGTTCTGTGTAAAGAGTGAAAAGGGAACTTCTAGTCCTACGTGTTTTTTTAACAGTTTTATAATAAGTATAACAGTGAATTGTGTTTATAGACTTAATTAATAATAAAAAAGAGAAAAACAACCATGTATTGAGTGCCTGCTCTGTGCCAGGCATGTCACAATCCTCCTCTGAGGGTTGTTGCATTCCCATTTTACAGAGGGGAAATCTGAGGCTCTGAGAGGTTAAGTCCTTTCTGAAAACCCTGCTGGCAGTTGGTGGAGTCAAGGTTTGGATGCAGATCTGTCTGATTCCAAGGCCCTTGCTCCATTCAGTCCACTTTATTGCCTCCCGACTCAGCTGCATTTGCTTGACTTTAATGTGGACCCAGTAGAAACAGCCTTACATTTTTTCTTAGGCTACTGAGATCTACGAAGGATCCTTGCTCTCATCTTGCTGGTTCACCTTGCTGGAGTGGCTTGCTGCTTCAGCTCTGGGTCCAGACGATAGAAACTCTCTGTGCGTATGGCAGTTATTTCAAGATGCTGAGTGTGAAAATTTTAATCAGGTCTTTCAGGGGAAGGTCACATCTGGAAACAGTTATCCAGATGTTGTATACCACTTTGGCCAGTGTTTGCCAGACTGCTGTCCAGGTGATGAGTATAGGACACCCCCTCCATATGTGGAAGATGTTCTGGAGTGACTGAGAGCTGAGAAGTTTGTAACTACTGGGCTGTGTTCTTCCCTGGAAGGGATGTCAGGAACTTGTGTCCTCAAGACCAAGGGTGTCCTGATGATTCAGAAAAATCTCTGAGCTGAAGAATAAATGGCCCCATTTTCCTCGTGATCCCCCAGCACTGTACCCTGAAAGAGGGGTTGGGGAGTAGTCTGCGCAACTGCAATGCTATGGGCACCTGCCCCCGACAGCTCCAGTTTGGGACCTTGTTTATGGGTTGCTTTCTTTTCTCCCAAGCCTCTATGGGGAAAGCTCTGAGTCTCAGAGCTGCCTTAGAGAGAAAAACTGCAGAATTACAGTTATTGCTACTGGGAGATAGAGGTGTGGAGAAGATCCTCCATCTGGATCCTCCATATGATGTCCAGATTTTTAAAGAACTAGAATCACCATCTGCAAGTGGGAGGGCTCCCTACGATTCTCACAGCTCTGTGTGACGAAAAATGACACAAGTTCTAATCAAACTCTATGGTTTGTCTTATATCACACAGCCTTTTTGTTTTGATCTCAGTGTTCATTGCTGCTATTGTCAATTGAAGCCACCCTATCATAAGGAAGCAATATGGCATCAGTCAAAAAGGGTGAAAAGCATAGATGTGGAAGTTAAACTATATGCATTCGAATCTATTTCTTTCTACCTGTGTGACCTGGGATGAGTTAACCTTAGTCTCTCTAAGCTTTTGTTTTCTCCCCTGAAAAATGGTAACACGACAGTAATATCAAACTCCATAGGGCTGCTATGAGGATCTAAGGAGATGATGCAAGTAAAGCACTCAGCACAATGGACGCCATTGTTGTGGTGCTGGCTGCTGATGACCATTTGTTCTAAGAAAACTTGATGTCTTCCGGTTAGCTGGAAGTTGAATGGCAGGTGTTGGGGTCACTTGTATTTAAACTCAATTGGCTAATGATTTGGGCCAGAGAAGGGAAAGGCTGACTGGGAGGGACTGAGATCCAGCTGATGCTATTCATATTCTCACTAGCAGACTCAGTTTGTAATCTGGCCCAGGCAGCTTGATTCAAAATCAGCCTCTCCACAGGAATGTCACACATGCAAATGAGGATTTTGATGGTCCTTGTAAAATAACCTCTAGTTTAGTCTGCACAGCCTTGCCATTTGAGAGCCAAAGTCCCCAAGGTGGGCCAAATTCACTGCACAATTGCTCTAGTCTGATCCCAGCCTTGGGAACCACAGAGGCAAGTTTTCTACCTTCCAGTCTTGGAGGATGCTCTCAGCATTGCTATTGAGTGAGAGAGCCCTGTGGTTGGTTATTTCCGAGCAGAGGGAGCCAGGCAATACTTAGGCTGGGAAACAAAAGTGAGCCCTCATTAGCCCACACCGTTTAGTAATATGTTCAAGCAAAAATGTCACTTTAACCTTTAAGGAGGAGAATCTGTGGTCTGTAAAACCAATAGGACCCTTTCAAGGTCTACCCATATGCAAACTTTTCTTGATACATTCAACATTTTGGATCAGGATTATATGCTTGTAATTATTCACTTACTCCCTGAAAACCTTTATTTATTTTTAATTTTTTTCCAGAAGAGTAAAATAGTTGAGCTCTTGGAAATATTTAAGTATAATTTTGCTTTGTTTTATCTGATACATCTGGATTAATTTAGCCCCAGGCAAAGATCCATTTGCATCAAACAAAACAAAACTGCTGCCTTCAAACCATATTTTTGACTAAAAATTTCCACCTTAAGGCAAAGGATGTTTACATAGTTTGATACAGAGGAGACTCATACTCTGTCTTCTTGGATGATACCTTTGTATTTACTTCTTTCTTCCTCTCCCTCAAGTGTGGGCCTATCCCAAGGGTCTGTCCTTGGTCCTCTTCCCCGATCTTATGATGCTGCTGACTGCAGAGATCTTAGTCACCTCTATTGCTTTGCCTGTTACCTCTGCTCAGGTGCCATCCAAACAGTGACGCTAAGAAAAAAAATGAGTGATCTCTGCTTCAAATGTATCAAGCCCACAGGATGTTCAAATAGAAAAGTCCAGCAGATGCATGCAGAGACACTCTTAAGCAAAAGCTTTTTCTCTTGCCTATAATCATGCCTTGAAAAAGCTCCTGTTTTAATAAATCATGGGCCATATCTTTTTGCCAGAAAGGCTGATGAAGCAGGTCTATTTTTCTAACTTCTTTTTTTCCCTAGCCTGTGGGGTCTCCCATTTCATGCTTCTGTTTATCCAAGTTTTATTTACAATATCCTAATAAATCTTTGTGCTCTGGGATCATGTGGACATGAAGACGGTTTCAGGGGTTACCCATGAGTGTTGTAATGTTATGAACCATATGGCAACACTTTACTGTTGAGGACACAGGGATCTCACTGTGTGAGACTGAAATCAGGTTTCTTGCTCTTGACTTAAGGAAAGAGATTCAGACAGAGGACCAGATGGAGTCTTACACAGGCCCTGCCCAAACCACCACTGGGCTAGGAACAGTGAAAAATGCCCATGCTATCCTTTCTTCACTTGGATGGTGACAGGTAGGAAGCAAATTACTTCCATAATAAAAGTGTAAGTAAAAATTCTTATTGTCTAAATGTTCCCAAGTCTCATCTGCCTGCAGGTATAAATGAAGTCACATCAGTGTCACTTCCTTGGCCTCCTTCTAAAACCCTACCCACACTGTTTTGGGGAGTCTCCAGGACTGTCCTGCATGGGTTAATATTTTGATATTATTCCGTGTGGACATACATTTGGTATATATTGCTTTGTTATCTCCTTTTTCACTTAGTGTACTATGAACTTTCTCCTCTGGGTAGATATTTTTCTATAAAATGACTTAAAATAACTGATTTTAATTGAAGTATAGTTGATTTACAATGTTGTGTTAATTTCTGCTGTACAGCAAAGTGACTTAGTTATACACACATATATATGTTCTTTTCCATTATGGTTTATCCCAGGATATTGATTATAGTTCTCTATACTGTACAGTAGGACCTGTTGTTTATCCATTCTATATGTAATAGCTTGCATCTACTAACCCCAAACTCCCAGTCTATCCTTCCCCCACCCCTCTCCCCGCTTGGCAACCACAATGTTCTTTATGTCTGTGAGTCTGTTTCTGTCTTGTAGGTAGGTTCGTTACTTCTATATTTTAGTTTCTACATATAAGTGATATCACATGATATTTGTCTTTCTATGTCTGACTTACTTCACTTAGTATGATAATCTCTAAGTCCATCCATGTTGCTGCAAATGGCATTATTTCATTCTTTTTTATGGCTGAGTAGTATTCCATTGTATGTATGTACCACATCTTCTTTATCCATTCTTCTGTTGTTGGACATTTAGGTTGCTTCCATGTCTTGGCTATTGTGAATAGTGCTGCTGTGAACATAGGGTTGCATGTATCTTTTTGAATTATAATTTTGTCCAGATATATGCCCAGGAGTAGGATTGTTGGATTATATGGTAATTCTATTTTTAGTTTTCGGAGGAACCTCCATACTGTTTTCCATAGTGGCTGCACCAACTTACATTCCCACCAACAGTGTAGGAGGGTTCCCTTTTCTCCACATCTTCTCCAGCATTTGTTTTTTGTAGACTTTTTGATGGTCATTCTGACTGGTGTGAGGTGATACCTCATTGTAGTTTTGATTTGCATTTCTCTAATAATTAGCAATATTGAGCATCTTTTCATGTGCCTGTGGCCCATTTGTATGTCTTCTTTGGAGAAATATCTATTTAGGTCTTATGCCCATTTTTTGATTGGGTTATTTGGTTTTTTGTTGTTGTTGAGTTGTATGAGCTGTTTGGATATTTCGGAAATTAAGCCTTTGTCGATTGCATTGTTTGTAAATATTTTCTCCCATTCCATAGGTTGTCTTTTCATTTTGCTTATGGTTTCCTTTGCTGTGCAAAAGCTTGTAAGTTTGATTAGGTCCCATTTGTTTATTTTTGCTTTTATTTCTATTGCCTTGGGACACTGGTCTAACGAAACATTGGTATGATTTATGTCAGAGAATGTTTTTTCTATGATCTGTTCTAGGAGTTTTATGGTGTCTTGTCTTATATTTAAGTCTTTAAGCCATTTTGAGTTTATTTTTGTGCATGGTGTGAGGGTGTGTTCTAACTTCATTGATTTACATGCAGCTGTCCAACTTTCCCAGCACCACTTGCTGAAGAGACTTTTTCCCAGTTTATATTCTTGCCTCCTTTGTTGAAGATTAATTGACTGTAGGTGTGTGGGTTTATTTCTGGGCTTCTTTATTCTGTTCCATTGATCCATATGTCTGTCTTTGTGCCAATACCATGCTGTTTTGACTACTGTAACTTTGTAGTATTGTCTGAAGTCTGTGAGGGTTATGCCTCCTGCTTTGTATTATATTTTTAATGATTATATAGTGTTCCATCATATGGCTAATTTGTTTTAACCAGTCCTCTATTGTTGTATATTTACTACCGATAATAAATAATTCTGTGATGATTGTCTTTGCACACACATCTTTGCACACATCTCTAATTATTGTCCTGGAATAATTTCTGGGCATGGAATTGCTTGGCTGAGGCTGTGCTCATCATAAAGGGTTAATTCTATTATTATTAATAAGTCATGATAATGATATCAAGTACTACTAAATATTGGAAACAAAGAACCAGGGCTTCCCTGGTGGTACAGTGGTTGAGTGTCCGCCTGCCGATGCAGGGGACACGGGTTTGTGCCCTGGTCTGGGAGGGTCCCACATGCCGCGGAGCGGCTGGGCCCGTGAGCCATGGCCGCTGGGCCTGCACGTCCGGAGCCTGTGCTCCGCAACGGGAGAGGCCACAGCAGTGAGAGGCCCGCGTACCGCAAAAAAAAAAAAAAAAAAAAAGAAAAGAAACAAAGAAACATTCCAATGTGATCAATGCAAAGGAATAATTTTGAATTTCTGAAACCCCTTTATAATCTGACATTTTTGTTTCCTAAAATTTAGATACAGTATTTTTATGTAGGAGTAGTAAACATTTCTTCAAAGGACAATAATGTATAAATTGTATATTAGTGATATTTATCATCAATAAATCATGCAAATCTGGACAGATATTTTCACTTTATGTGAAAGTTCAGCATCCTGAAGTTTGTTATATCTCTACTAGAGAGATTTTAAAATTCCAGAGGTCCATAATGGATTAAGTGAAATGTATGACTTGTATACTTCACTAGATTTTAAGAGAAAGGAGTTGTCATCAGTATATTTTGACCAAGTGTCTTATTAAAGACACCACCAAGAATGGAGCTTGGAAGCAAGAGCAGCCCAGACACTGCTGGCAGCTCCATCATTCTGTACTTTAATAACTCATTGGCAACAGGATGCAGTAGTTTATGTTCCAGACTTTGCCTCCTGGTATCTAGATTTTTATAGGTGTTTTGACTGAGGTGTACAGGAGGCATTTTTTTGGCCGCTGATTTCTATTCCAGATTGTGGGATGTGAATAATTTGGTAAATTAACATCAATAGGTTAGACTGTTCTTTGTTACCAAATGCCCCTGGGCTGCTTGTTCCACTGGATGGTCACATTAATTTGCAACCACAGGAGGCTGGCTGCTGGGCACACACACCCAAGTTAAATTTTCTTTTGCAGGTTTTCCCCCTATTTTGGATGTTCAGGTAGCCACTGAAGTCTGAGGCAGCTCTCTCTTGTGCATTCATAGTTCTGGCTAAACCTTGGGCTTCCAAAACTAATATCAGGGAGGAAAGATCCAAACTTAGTGCTTTTGTGGCTTTTCTTTTTTTCCCCTGGGGCCAGCTTTCGGCCGTGATTCCAATGATCAGTCTGTACTCCTAGTTATATACTAAATGCATAAACTGTGTGTGCTACAAATGATGTTTTTCTAGCCTGTCCGTATAGCCTATTAAACCAGAGTTGGCAGTTTTCCATCCCTTAGGAGAAGCATTTGGCATAAATAATATTGTCATTTGGGGAGGCTAGACGTGGTTTGAAGAAGTGACCTTGTATAAATATTGTCTGAGGTATGACTGAGGCTAAATTATATGACAGGGAGCTAGTATAGTCTGGGCTCTGGGCCCTCCTGGTAATGAAGTTGCTTCTTGTAGTAATGGAACCATTTGAATTGGAAATGTAATCAAATACATCAGAGGCTATTAAAAAACACAGAAGCCAGGCTATTTATGAAGCCCCAGGGTCCAGAGGATGGCAAAAGGGTACTGGAATTTCTTTGTCATTCAAATGGCTTTGTCTTTTTAAGAGACAAGATGTCCTAGAAAGGGCCTTTTGCCCTTGCCATGGAACTTCCCTCAGTGCTGAGACGCCAGAGCGTGCCAGACGTTAGCTGATCCTCCATGCAAGTTTGGGGTGAACTGTGGGCACTGAGCCTGAGCACAGTGTTGCTGGCTGTTTGTGGGTGACGTCGTGTGTCAGCACAACACAGCCCCCCAAGCCAGTTACTTTCCATTCTGCATGCAAAATCCTACTTTAGGATTTTGTTCCTCTTTTTTGGCCTGTGTTACTGTAATGGCCTCCTAATTATACAGAACTTCCCTTCCCTTTCTCTTCCATCTGTTAATTGATTTGCCAGATCTGTCTTTCAAAAGCATGGTTTTATTTTCATCAGTCCATCAATTTATCCATTCGTTCAACAAGTATTTATTGAGTGCCAACTGTGTGTCAAGCACTTCGCTCCCTGCTATAAGATTTATAGCCTAATGAGGGAGAGAGATATTTGACAAAAAATTCCAGTACTCGATATACAATTATAAATTAGTGTGAGCATTCTGTAGGAAAGAAGGAAGATTCTTTGATAGTACATATAAAACTAAGGAACCTCATCTCAACTGAGGGGTCAGGAAGGCTCCTCTGAGGAAATGATAATTAGGTTGCTGTGTGAGCATGTGTAGGTATAGGTCTCAACTAGGCAAAGGAGGGGGCTGTGGAGTGGGGGCAGGTTGGGCTGGGGCGTGTTTTCCAAACAGAGTAGCAGGCCATGGCAGGGGCAAGCGTGGTGCCATTGGAAGAATGGAGAGAAGGTCATTGTGTCTGGAACAGGAGAGTGAGGGCCACAGGAAGAGGGATATGTAAGCTGTGTTAAGAATAGTGGTCTCTGTCTACCAGCAGTGCGAAGCCATTGGGGAGCCTTTGAGCAGGCTGTGATTTGATTGGATTTGCATTTTGAAAAGACCACTTGGGCTGCAGTGGGGAGAATTAATTGGCAGTGGGCAAAGAGCTCAGGAAGGAGAGATCATTTAGCAGTGGAGATGAGAAATAGACAGGTTGGAGCATTGTCTGTGTGGGGAAAAAACCCACAGAGTTTGATGATAGATTGGACTCAAGTGAAAGGGATCATCAAGGATGACTGTGAAGCTCTAATTTGTGCAGCTGTATCGGTTGAGCTGTCACTTGCTGAGTGAGGGATCGCTGAAAAAGAGGACTGAAATCAGGAACAAATGTGACCTTGAACTGGGAAAAACTTGATGATTTTCAAGAAATAGCATGGGGGATAGCAGTAGGAGATGAAGTCAGAGGTGTGACTGGAGAAGGTAGCCAATGTAGGTCAGCAGAAAAGGATTTTACCTTTCAACTGAGTGATACGGGATGCTATTGGAGGGTTCTGAGCAGAGGAATTACATGGTCTGACCTACATTTTTGAAAGACTACTTCTATATAGAGAAAAGACTCTAGGAGGACAAGACCAACATCAAGGAGATCAGGTGGGTGACAGTACAGTAATCCAAGTGGAAGGTGGTGGAGGTGACTTACTTCAGGGCAGTAGCTGAGAAGGTGATGAGAAGTGCTTAGAACCTGGACAGATTTTTAATACAGAACCAGCAGCATTATCTTATGGCTTGGGTGTAGTGAGCAAGAAGAGAGGAGTGAAGGATAACTCCAAGATTTTTGGCTTGAGCTATTAAAAAGATGCATTGCCACTCACTAAGATGTAGAAGACTACCGGAGATTAAGGAGTTTGATTTTGAATATTAGGTTTGAGATCCTTATTAGATAACCAACTTGAAAGCGTGAGTAGGCTGTTGGACATATGGGTTAAAGTTTAAAGGAGAGATCCAAAATAAACATATAAATTTGTTTATATTTGGGGTGTAGATAGAGGATACTCAAACGAATGAGAAAGGATGAGTTCACCAAAGGGATTAGGATAGAGAAGAGGAACACTATGCTTAGAAGCTAAGCATAAAGAAGATAATTCTAGTCAGTACTCAAGGTTGATATCAGCAGTAACGACATAGCGACATCACATACCCCTTGATATGATGCACTGAGAAGAGTACGACATCACTTCTGTGGCATTTTTGCCAAAAATACATAATCTCAGTCTAACCATGAGAAAACATCAGACAAATCCAAACTGAGAGACATTCTGCAAAATAACTGACCAGTACTCTTCAAAAGTGAAAGACAATGAATGACTGAGAAACTGTCACAGATTAAAGGAAACTAACAAGTCATGACAACTAAATACAATGTGGGATCCCAAATTGTATACTGGAGCAGAAGAAGGATATCAGTAGGAAAACTGTTGAAATTCAAATGTAGACTATGGTTTAGTTAGTAGTATTGGTACCAGGAATACTACTGGTACAATACTATTGTACCAATACTAGTAGTATTGTACCAGTACTACTAGTAGTATTGTACCAATGTTATTTTCCTGGTTTTGATCATCGGATATGGTTATATAAGACGGTTTATGTGGTTATATAAACTATTAAGGAAGTTGGATTAAAGAAATGGAGGAATTTTCTATTTTATTTTTGCAACTTGTCTGAAAGTCTAAAATTATTACACAAGAAAAAGTTAAAGAAAATTAAGTGCATGGCTTTCAGGTGCATACCCCCCAAGGATGTGGCTGCCCTCACATCCAGCATAGAGATGCCGGAGAAGTAGGCAGGGCCATCCTGTAGCATCTTTAGATTGTGTTAAAGGCTTTGGACTTTCCTCTAAGAGCCAATGAAGGATTAGGCAGGGAATGTGGAGGAAGATGGGAAACTAGACATGTTTGTTTTAGGCAAAAAGAGAGAGGAAAACAGAATAAATACTGGGTTAGGCCCAGATTCAGGCAAACACCCAGTTACTCTCAATTATTCATCCTGTTCTGCAAACAGAATTGACCATGAGTTAGTTCATGACTCACAAGGGTGTTAGCACATTGTAACGTCTGGCTGGGAAGATTGCTCAAATCCCAAAGGATTATCCTTGAGGAGCCTTGCAGCGTCCTGTTTTCTCCTGGCACTCCTACAGTTCAGGCATAACTGTGGAGGGGATTTTAAGCTTGTAGGCCTGAGAGGTGAACTGTGTGCCCTTTACATCTGACCCTGCCTGTCTGGAATGATTCCAGAACAAAGAGTGCAGCTGGATTGAGATACCAACCTGCAGTGAGTGAGGAAATGACCCGCTAGAAATGAGGGGACAGCCTCCTTCTGTGCCCTTCTTGGCCAGCTCTGCTGGGGGAGGGGTGGTGGCAATGTGGGGGAGTGGGGGGCATAGCAAAGATTTCATCACATCAGAGTTCCCAAGGGGGGTGTAGAGCCGTTGGAGATGGTGACTGGGAAGTGCTAATTGTAAAATTATATGTTTTACAAGGGGAAATTGTGAAAGTGGTTCATGTAGAAGACAGAAGGGTTCCCCGAAGCTGGAGAGTCTGTGCCTCTGCCCAAAGAAGGGGTGAACCATGGAAGAAGGTGCCATTTTAGTCCCTGTGGTCCTCTGGGGACGGGCTGAGAATCAGGAGACTCCCTGGAGTCTAGGCTTTGATCACCTCCCACCACCAGCTTGCCCTCATTTTCTGGCCTGGTGGTAAACTGCATTTCAGCCCCGAAGCCTAGCTCTGCTCTCAGAAACTCCAAAAGCATGCAGTCTAACACTCTGAAGCTCAAATCCTACAAAATGTTATTATTAACAGTGGGTGTCGGTTTCTGAATACTTACTCCATGCTAGGCTCTTTATATAATTGTTTCTAATGCTTTCAACAACGCTTCCAAGTAGTTATTATCATCCCCATTTTACAGGGGATATTCTTGGTGAGGACAGAGAGGCGCAGCTTGTCTGAGTAAGTGGCTGAACCAGGATTTGAACCCAGGTCTTGCTCCCCAGTATTGAACGAGCCCATGGTGCTGGGAGTGAGGAATCCTCCAGGAAGTGACATGACTGGCACTGACCATCACCCCCGGTAGCCCAACTTTATAGACACATACCAATGTGCCGGATTTCAGGAAATTTCACTGGGGAGGTGGAATCAGCAGCCCATGACTCATCGGGCTGAATTCAGGGGAGGCTGCCTGACGGGGCTGCTGCAGTCCGTTTATAGTTACTGAGGTCTGAAGAGTGAGGGGGAAGGGCATGAAGAGTCATGACCGGCACACCTGGGCCCCTGATGTTGGAAAATCATGAGGATGTTCTGTCAGTGTTGGCCTGCAGCTACATTTCTGGCTTAAATTTGGGGTGGGCCTTGAAAGTGGAAAGAACACATCATATTGAGAGTCTGACAGTGAGCGAGGTCCAGGGTGCTAGCTGGCTCTGTGCCACAGACTTGACACGTGAAGAGGAGCAGAGAAGCTTTCTCATTACCATTAAAGTCTGTCATGTGCTCTGGGCGTCCCACAGAGGAAAGGTAGCCAGGCCTCAACCCCATTCCCTGGAGCAACCCTTTTGATGCAGAATTACAGAGGAGCCCAGGCCCACAAAAGACACTGTGTCACGACCTACCACATTGATTAAACAGCTTCGCTATGAACTGTTTTCATAAGTGAAAGCAATGGGGCAAGGGCATTTTGCATGTTGGAGACATTTTAAGATGTCAGCATTTCCCGGAAAAAATAAAGGAAGGAAAAAGAAAAGTCAGTTCTCATGGTAGGTGTTGAGAAGAAGGAGTTGAGAAAGACTCCATCGCGCTATTCGTTGGGTCAGAACCCTGCCTTTGCCTTGTTTTATCTCCACTGTTGCCCTCCCCAGCTTTCATTCCCTTCTGTTCTCTTGCTGCTCTGCGTTTGCACATTTTCCCCTTCTCCCCGGCACAGCCCCTGCCTTCGTCCTCCCCCTCCTCCCTGTCACCGAGTAGCTCCGACTTTTCCTTCACAGCACCGCTCAGTATCTTCCTGGGATGTCTCCCCCGCCCACCTGAGCTTAGGTAGGAGCAGTCCCTGTGCGTCCTGTGAATTCTTCTAGCCAAACACTCACCCTTTTGTTTCGTTAGCTCCTCCAAAGCAGGGACTGAATCATTCTTCCCGGCTCTTCATGTGCTAGCCTTCAGGGATACGCAAGAACAGGAAGTAAGGACATTCAGCTGTGGACTAGATACGAATGCCCCACTGGCGGCTTCCCTGAGTTCCTTATTGCTTCAACCCCCATCAACCATCTTTGACTCTTCTTTCCCCCATTTCCTTTCAATCACCCACTAAGTCCTATCCATTCAAACAGTAAGATTAAGCCCTCAATATATGTTAGGCAAAAGTACTATACATGTATTTCCATCAAGGCTCACGACAAATTTATAAGGTGGATGCTGTCATACTGTTGCTTTACAGATGAGGAAATTGAGGCAAAAGCGATTAAGTAATTTGCCTGAAGGCACACAGCTCAAAAGTGATGGAACTAGGATTGGAACCCAGGTAGTCTGGCTTCGAAGCCCTAAATCTTAAGTATGTCTCAGTCCTCAAAGGCCACCATGATGTCATTTCCCCCTGCACTCCATTCCCTATAATGGAGCCAGAGCAATTGTTCTAAATGAACTCTCTTTAAAACCCTCCATAACTCCCTATTTCCCTCCAAAGTCTAAACTTCTTAAGGCAACAGACAAGACCCTTCCCCCATCTGCCCCTGCGCACCTTCCAGACTTGTCTCTTGCCACTCCTCACCTCAGCTCCTATGCCCAGGATTTTTGTGTATGGAACACTGTGGCCTCCTCCTCTCTCTGCCTGGCTAACCCCCTCTTGCCCTCAGGTCTCAGCTTAGACGTAACTTCTTCCAGGAAGCACTCCCTGACCCCCTGATTGTTAGTGCTGCCACAGCATCCCGTGTTTACCCCTTTGCAGCAACTATGGTACCTTTAGAGAGCCTGCTCCATTCCTGTCTCCTCCACCAGCTGTAAGCTACATAAATACAAATATTGGTCTTGTTTTTGGTGAATCCCCCAGGAATAGCACAGTATTCAATAAACATTGGTTAAATGAAGGAATTAAGGGGTGACTTCTAAGTCACAGTTCTGACCTTGGCTGATCCTGTGGAGGTCCGTATCCCTGCCTCTTCCTACCTTATACATTGTACAGAATTGCCAGATTCAGGAGTGAAGATGGTATTAAAGGGCAGATGACATGGAAGAGGGAACCACAAAGGGAAGCAGCCACTCTCCCCATAACACAATATCAACTTCTACTTCCCAGGGGATACAGAAGCCTTCCTGGGACCTTTTGCTTAAGAGTCTCTGGCGTTAAATCAAATCCCCTGCACCTGTCCACCAGCTAGAGTGCTGTGTGAGAGGTCAGACTACCTGCAGTTCTTTCCAGGTGTCAGCACTACTCATGTACTGGCTTTTGGACTTGGATATAGCTTTATTAAACCTCATTTTACTCATCTGGAAAAGATTACCTGGGTTTCAGTTTCTGGCAGTATAACAGATTAGATACACTGAATGACACTTCCAACTAAAGCAACTAAAATGGAAGAAGAAAAGAAAAAGTGTCTTTTTTTTTTTTTTTTTTAAAGCATACTGTTAAAGTGACTTGAGTAAAGAATCTGTGAATCCGAAAAGGGAAGTAAGCGCAGGAATCCAGAAGTCACTGGGAAACAAGGAGATTTTCACCCTAAGGTTTTCTGCCTGGGCCAGGGAACTTCTACTCTGATGGATGTACAGGACTCAAGAAGTAGGAGATAAAGCCTACTTGTCCAAATTGGAGATTGAATAAGACACTCTAGCACGAGCTGCCACACAGAGAGAGAGCGCAAGGGGACCTGCCTGCACTGACCTGGTTACTGGATGAAGGGACTAAACAGCTCCTCCCCCGCAGATTATATAATCTCAACTGAGCCTTCATAAGGATGTATCAGGCTGAATTCATGCACCTTTAGGGTCAAAAACAACTTTAAGTGAAGAATTCAACTTCAGATGGTACCAGACTAGTACCCCCCAGGAGACTGGCAGAAGCAATTTGAATCTTCTGAAGAGGAGCTCACCTTCAGCCCAAGACTTAAATAATTTTTTCAGATCAAGTTACAAGGAAAATGAGCAGCTCACAATAATATAAAACCCCAAAAAACACACTAGGAAAACAGGACACTATGAATGAGGGGAAAAAAAAGAGACAGCGGAAACAAAACTTCAGTTATGAAAAGATTTCCTAGATAAAAAGACAGCATGATGAACAACTTTCTACCAATAAATTTGAAAACTTAGATGAAATGGATTGAATCCTAGAAAAACATAACAGAAAAACTGACTCAAACAGTAGAAAATCTTAATAGTTCTATAATGGTTTTTAAAAATGAATTAATAATTTAAAATCTTTCCACACACAAAAACAAAACAAAACAAAGAGCTGCCAGGCTCATATGACTCAGGAAAAGGCATTTGATAAAATTTAACACCAATTCATGATTAAAAAAAAACAAATAAAAAGGAGATTTATCTAACCTGGAAAATGGTGTCCATAAAAATCTTTACAGAAAATATTATAATTTTTAAGGAAAACATTAAAACACTGAAAACATTCTATTTAAGATCCAAAAAGGGAGGCTGATTAGTTATTCAATATTTTACTAGAACAGTCAGTCACTTCAATATGTCATTCATGCTCAGTAAAAAAAAAATGTATTTAATAATAATAATAATTTATGGAAACACCAAAATATATGTAGGACCAAATCTAAGAAGAAAATGTGCAAGTGCTTTGTGGAGAAAGTTATAGAACTTTATTGAAGGAGATTAAAGAAGACCTAAATAAATGGAGCCATACAGCAGATTTTTCACAGGAAGCTTCAATAGCTTACAAATCAATAAATACGGAGATTCAATAGAAATCCAGTCAATATTCTCTCAGAGGTTTTCCTGGAACTTGACAAAATGATACTAGAATTTTTCTGGAAGAGCAGAAAGCCTGGAATAGCCAATAGTCTCTGGAAGAAGAAATGCTAGGGAATTTGCCCTACCAGATAAATAGCAAGACCTGATAATGCTACGGGAATTAAATCAATGTGGTATTTGTACAGGAACAGATCAACAGGCCAGTGGAACAGAATAGAGGGCCCCAAACAAACATGTATATATGGAAACTTGAAATAAGACAAGGTAGCCATTGTGGATAGCATGGAGGTGACAAATGGTGCTGGGACAATTGGTTATCCATATGGAAGAACCTGAAATCAGATCCCAACTTACCCTGCACACAAACATCAAGTTCAAATGGAATAAAGACTTAAATATGAAAGGCAAAGGTATAAAACTTTTAGAAGGCAAATTAGGAGAATATTTTTATGATATTCTAAGGGTAAAGGAGGATTTTTCTAAGCCAAAATATGAAAACATAAACCATAAAGAAAAACTGAAAAATTCAATTCTATTAAATGTCTGTCAAAAGACACCATGTAGAGAGTAAAAAGAAGTAATAAAGATGAAGAAGGTATTTCAACACATAAAATCAGGTATCAAAAAGGACTAGTATCCAGGGCTTCCCTGGTGGCGCAGTGGTTAAGAATCCACCTGCCATTGTAGGGGAGATGGGTTCAAGCTCTGGTCCGGGAAGATCCCACATGCTGCGGAGCAACTAATCCCGTGGGCCACAGCCCCTGAGCCTGTGCTCTACAGCCTGTGAGCCACAACTAAAGAAAGCCCATGTGCAGCAAAGAAGACCCAATGCAGCCAAAATAAATAAATAAATAAGTTAAAAAAAGGACTGGTATCTAGAATACATGAAAAATTCCTACTATCAATAAGAAAAAGACAGTCCAATAGAAAAAACAGACAAAAATAGGCATTTCATGAGAAGTGCCTCAACTTCACTAGTGCTCATCCTTTTTTAGTAATCGAGGAAATATATACATTAAAATTACAATTTCCTACTCACTGGATGGGTGAAAATTTTCTGATAAATCCAGATGGCAAGTCCATGGATTAATGAGACCTCTAATCCACTGTTAGCAGAATGTAACTTGGTGTAAGCATTTTAAAAATACTTTGGCATTACCTGGTAAAGTTAAAATGTGCATATCCTGAAACCATCCATTATACTTCTGAGTATGTAGCCGAGAGAAACTCCACCTATGTGCATTAAAAGACACATAGAAGGGGACTTCCCTGGTGGCTCAGTGGTTAAGAATCTGCCTGCCAATGCAGGGTTCCATCCCTTGTCCAGGAAGATCCCACATGCCGCGGAGCAACAAGGCCCATGCTCCACAACTGCTGAGCCTGTGCTCTAGAGCCCATGAGCCACAACTGCTGAGCCTGCGTGCCACAACTACTGAAGCCTGTGTGCCCTAGGGCCTGCGAGCTGCAACTACTGAGCTTGCGTGCTGCAACTACTGAAGCCTGAGCGCCTAGAGCCTGTGCTCTGCAACAAGAGAAGCCACCACAATGAGAAGCCATGCACCGCAACAAAGAGTAACCCTTGCTCGCCACAAGCAGAGAAAGCCCACGCACAGCAACGAAGACCCAAGGCAGCCAAAAAAAAAAAAAAAAAAGACACATAGAAGAATGTCCTAGTAGCATTGCTCATGATAGCTCCGATTGGTAATACTCCAAATGTCTGTAAAGAGTAGAATAGATAGATTGTGGTTTATTTATACAATGGAAAACTACATAGTGGAGAAAATGATTGAACTACTATAACATGTATCAATATGGACGAATCTCAAAAAACATAATGATGTTAACAAAAGTAATAAAAAACATAAAGAAAAACATAAACTACTAAGACTACAGATGGCATGATTCCATTTATATAAAGAAAAAAATTGGCAAAACCAAGTATTATACCCTAAGAGATGCATACGTAGTTGGTAAATTATAAAGAAAAGTAGGGCTGTGATTAATACAAAATTTAGACCTTGTTTCTCTTGCAAGGAGAGAAGGCAGTTTAGCTGGAGAGAGGTCCACAGAAACCTCTGAGATACTGGTAATGTTCTGTTCCTTATTCTGGGCAGTGGTCACACATTTCATTATTATTTAAAAATTTCTACAGATAAAATTTATTCATTTTTATATATGATACATCCTGCAATTAAATAAAAACTTTGCGTCATGGTATTATGGCAAAGATTGAATGACACAAGACACATAAAGTGCCAAGCATATAAGAAGTGCTCAATCTAATATGTGTGTAAATTTTAAAAAATAGAATAAAATAATTCTTCCCTGAGGCCTGACAAGGGCGGGGCAAGAAGGCACCGAGAAGTAGGCTGTGGACAGCAGGACAGTCTCATGGGCCCCAAGTAAGGATGCAGAGACTCGGACATTGGCTGGAGCTCATCCAGTCCTTGAGGAATCTGCCAAGCGAAGCAGGCAGACACATTCCAGAGGATGGCATGTTTACAACCTCTTGGCCCGACACCACTGCCATAAAAGCAGCCAGCCCAAATCCCTTTCTTCTTATCTACAGATGAGCCCCAGGACATTATACCCTTCCTGGGAGAAACTACTGCTTTCTAAGAGAAGATGACCTGCATTTTCTACAGCTCCTCTCCACCCACCAGCCCTGTAGAGATTTCACAGGGAGTGATGTGACCACCAGACAATGCTTATCCACCTCACCCCTGCCCATGGGTGGAGGGTCTCTAACACGCTGGCTGGAGGCCAGGTCTCATGGGGGGGCCCTCAAGGTCTTTGAACAAACCTTCACTGAGCATTGATAACTGCAAGACACTTTGCTGGATGCAAGGTGTTATGGGTTGAATTGTGTCCCCTCCAATATGTTTCAGTCCTAATCCCAGTCCCTGTGAACGCGACCTTATTTGAAAATCGGGTCTTTGCATGTGATCAAGTTAAGATGAGGTCATTTGGGAGGGCCCTAATCCAAAGTGACTGGCTCCTTATAAAAGGGAAATTTGGACACAGAGACCAGGCACACAGGGAGAACGCCATGTGAAGATTAGTGTTCTGCTGTCACAAGCCAAGAAACTACCAGAAGCTAGGAGAGAGGCCTGGAACAGATCCTCCCTTTGTGCCTTCAGGGGAGCATGACCCTCCCCACACCTTGATCCCAGACTTCTAGCCTCCAGAACTGTGAGACATTTCTGTTGTTTAAGCCACCCAATTGTGTTACAATATTTTGGCAACCCTAGGAAACTAATACAAATGAGCAGACAGAGAAATGAAAAAGATAGGACTTCCTGCTCTCATGGAGCTCACTGCCTCCAAGGGCATGGGAAGAAACTGTTGTATTTCAAGCAGAATGAAATAAGTAAAATAATTAAAAAAGCAAGGAAACTGTTCTGGCTGTGCTGCCTAGAGAGTAATACAAACTGCAGTACAAAGCTTTACACTTTCATTTATTTCTTTTTTCCACATATTCATGTATTCACAGGGGCCATCAAGTATATTGATTAATTTGGAATCAAATAAATCCAAGTTCAAATTTCAGCTCAGTTGGTTTTTAGTCATGTGATACTGGGAAATTTATATATCTTTGTTAAGGCTCATTTTCCCCATCTGTGAAATGAGGATCATCGTACCTACCTTGTAGAGTCATTATCTGTATTAAATAATATATGGGAATCTATATACACTATATGTATATGTCATATATATATTATATATATATATATATATATATATATATATAAAAGTATCTTAGTACAGTTCCTGACACATAGGAAGTGTTTCATAAATGGAGTTGATTACCCGCAGTAGAGGAAGCAGCATTACTATTCATCCAACAGAATTTATTGTGTCTGCTATGAGTCAGACAACATGTTAGGGGATACAAAAATAAGGCAATTGTTCCTGCCTTCAAGGAGCTCACAGTCAAGCTCCTTCCTGTCATGGAGACAGATATGGAAGCAAACAATTACAAAATAATAAAATAAGTACTGATAGAGGTATGTGTCAAGGGAGAGCCAAATTGGGGGTGACTCATCCTGAATGAGGGATCAGGGTAGAGGCAGAGAAGAGGTGACGCTTGAGATGAGTTAGAAGGATGAGTAAGGGTTTGTTGAGGAGAAGGCCATTCCAAGGAGCAGGAAGGAATATGTACAAAGAAATAGAAGCATGGAAGAATAGGCAACGTTTGGAGAAGGGCAGATAGTTTGGTGCAGCTGAAGCACAGGATCCTGAGCGAGGAGGTGATCTTGGAAAGATGGGCAAGGGCCACGTTGCAAAAAGCTCTATATGCCAATCTGAGGAGTTTGGACTTTATCTACAGGCAATGAGAGATTTTTGTTTTTTAGTCATAGATGGCAAGTAGGGGTAAGATTTGCTTTTAGACATATTGCTCTAGCTTTAGTGTAGAGGTGAGAAAGGAGGCAGGGGAAACCAGTTAGGAGGTGATCACATTAGTCAAGACCACAAACTGTGAAGACTAGCACTGCGTCGGTGGTGGATGAGTTCAGGAAATAGGAGATAGTGTTAACTGACATCTGTAATGCCTTGTAGCTGCCCTGCATTTCTTAAACACTCTTCCTATGCTTGGGGAATTTCCCAAGAAGCCAGAAACTCACTTTCCCAGCCTTCCTGTCAGATGGGGAAGAGGCATGTGATCTAGGCTCTGCCTATTAGGACTTGGGTTTAGAAAAGGGGGATGTGAAGAAAGAGATAGCACATGGAAACCATTCTGAAGAGGAGAGTGGGGGGACATTGAGTTTTGAGAGACAGTGGTCCCAGCCATCATTTTCTGCCCTGGAATTTGTTGTGATCCTTGGGGCCAGTGCCAGCCGTGGCAGCAGCAGGATTTCCACTGGACAGCCTGGCAGGGTGACTTGGGCATTATTCTTGTCTGCAAATCCTCCAAGGTGGCCCTTGGCCCCTCCTGAAGATTCTGTGTACTACCTAATAATCTAATAAATGTTTTTAAATTTTTCTTAAAGTGGCTAGAATGGCTTCTGTAGTTTGTAACCAAGAACACAATCTGATCCAAGTAGAAATAATAGGATTTAGTGATAGATTGGGGGTGAGAGGGTGAAATCTAGAACAATGCCCAGAGTTCTGTCTTGGGGGTCTAGGTGAATAGTAGTGCTGAGTGCTGGTAATTAGACTTGGGAATGATGGGTGATGAGCAGCTCGGGGAAGGGAATGGGAAGGAATAGTGAGCTCAGTTTCCAACAATGCTGAGTTTGAGTTTCCTTTGGGACTTGTGGGTCATGGGCAGGGAGATATATGGATCTGAGTATTAGCAAGGAAGTCTAAAAACAGATCTTGGACTTGTTAGAATATATTCATTCATTAAATTAATATCAGTTGAACACTTACAATGTGCCAGGCACTGGGGAAACAACTGTGAATAAGACAAGATCCCTGCTCTCGTAAAATTTATAATCTAATAGGATAAATCAGAAATAAGTAAACACATAAAGTACGATTTGGGGAGTGATAAGTGCTTACAAAGAAAAATAGAGCAGAATAAAGAGATAAAGAATGATGGTTGGGAAGTTCCCTGGCTGTCTAGTGGTTAAGACTCCACGCTTCCACTGCAGGGGGCACAGGTTTAATCCCTGGCCAGGGAACTAAGATCCCACATGCTGCCAAAAAAATAGAATGATGGTTGGAGGTGGGGTTGGAACAGCTATTTCAGAAAGGGTATCCAAGAAGTCATCTCTGAGGAGGTAACATTGAAAGGAATTAGAGAGAGGGTCCTACAAAGGTTTGGGGACTAGGAGAAGCAATCTGAGTGAAGGAAACAGCAAATGCAAAGGGAAGATAAGCTTAGGGTGTTTAAGGGACAGCAGGAAGGCCAGGGTGGCCAGAGGGCAATGAGCAAGAGGAGAGTGGTAGAAGATGTTCTTGGAGAGGTGATCAGGGACTAATCACATTGAGTTTACATTGTTGACCATGATGAGGAATTTGTTTTTTATTCTAAGTTTGATGAGAAGCTGTTAGAGGGTTCTGAGCAGTGAGAGAAATGATGCCATGTGGAGTAGAGTCTTTGGGAAGCAAGAGTAAAAGAAGGTAGGCCAGATGCAAGGCTAGTGCAGGAATCCAGGAAGGAGATGATGGTAACTTAGACTAAAGAGGTGATGGGGATGGCAGGGTGGTGAGAAATGGTTAGATGCTGGATATCTTTAGAAGGTACAACCAAGAGGACTTGCCAATGGAATTTCTGTGGATGTTAGGGAAAGAAAAATCTAAAATGACTCTCATGTTTTTCGCCTAAGGAATTGGGTGACCAGTGGTATGATTTAATGAGGTGGATGAGAGCAGGTTTGGGGAGCAGTGGTGCAAGTCAAGTATTTTTTTTTGGACTTAAGTTGGAGCTGTCTATTAGATATCAAAATGGAAAATTTGGGGCAAGAATTATCAATTTGGAAGTCATCATCTCAGAGACAGTATTTAGCCATCTCCCTTCCCTCTCCTTCCCCATAAATCCCTTCTCAAATCCCCCCTGTAGCTTTGGGGAAGCCTCCTGTCACGGGTAAGTTATGGAAGGAATCTTCATCTTTCCTCTCTGACACAATTCTTTCCCCAGGAGGTCTGTGCTGAGCCTACCACAAGTAAAATACAGAAAATAGGAAAAGCAGAAAACCAAGGCAAGACATTTTAAAGAAAAGTACATTGCATTACATTGTATTATGAATTTCAAAATTTTAAGTTGCCTGAGTATGTAACATATGTGTGCTACATGTTTTAGGATTTAAACTTCTGTGAGGTAGCAATTGTTCTCTTTTGTGTCTTCTTGGGAAGCAGTTTAGAGAAGTGGTTAAGATCATTGGCCTTGGAATCCCACTTGTTCCAACTTAGAAATGCATAATCTTGGTCTAATTAGGATCTTTCAATATCCTCATCGGTAACATGGGGATTGTAACAGAACTACAAGTTTGGGATTGTTGTGGAGGTTAAATGACTGTGTTGTAAAGCCCTTGGAATGGTGCCCATGTTGAATGCACTCAATAACTGCTAGCTGTTAGTATTATGTATTCTGTAGGAACATAGGCATATTGTGAACCCCACATAGGAAATGCTTACACAGAGGCTAAAATACTCCTATTAAAATGTTGTAAGGGAATACAGTATCGGGAGGTGGGGGGACAAGGGTGTCTGGATCTAACATTTTCTCATCTTAGATTATTTTTCATTCTATGAAATCATTCATGTGCTGCCTGAGAGCACAATGTGTACCCGAGGACAAAGAATGAGGCTGGTGAACAGGGAACTTCTCAGGCCCCTTTCAATGCCACTTCCTTTCTTGAGATGCTCACCCTCATCCAAGGTGCCAGGTGATTGGTTGTGCTTCCTACTTATTTGGGTTCCCTGCTTCTCCATTCTTCCTGTCTGGTGAAGTCCCTTTGCCACATAACGCCTTTCCCTGTTAGCTTGAAAAATAACCCATCCTGATTCCTGATTGTTCAGGTGAGCCTTTGCTAGCCAGCTGACCATAAAGATGAATCTTTTATCCTTTCTTCTAGGCAATATTTGCATTTTAGCAAAGGCCACTATGACGAGGTTGCAGAGGTGAGTGGCGGTGGGCACACCGAACAAGGGAGGGGATTGCAGGGCCCACACTGAACAGTGTAGTGGGACTTGGACAGTTCCCCATGGCCCACCCTGCTGGAGCCCTTAAAAGAGTTATCCTAGAAAGGATTGAATTTATCTAAACTCTAAGCTCTGAAAAATAGGAAATGAAGTTTTTACACTCACTGGGTGTCACCATGCTTGTATGTAGCATTGGACTCTAATCTCTCTGGAGAGAATGGATAAGATCTTTCAGGCTAGAAACAAGGACAATAAAACTCCTTTGCTGCTATGTTTGAACACTGTGCTGCTAGTCTGAGGTAGGAACCATATCCCTGCACTTGTCTCGGGAAATCCAGGTCAGTGGTTTCCATAAAAAACAAAATAGAACCTAACCATTACAGTGTCTTCTCCAGGTGTTTCCTTCCTGATGCAACTGGACAAGACATCACTCCCTCCTCTGCCTCTCCCTCACTGAGACTGTGAGAGGGGTGGTCCTTGTCTGAGTATTTAATGGAGGGGAGGTCTCACCAGGGGAAATGTCAACACTTTCACTGGGTCTTTGTGTACCTAAGTGAGCAGCCAAGAAAAAGCTCACATCCTCTGTCTAAAGGGCCATGACAGCCAAATGTAATGAATGATTCCTGACTGGATCCTGGATCAGAAAAAAAAAAAAAGAACTGTCAAAGATATTTTGCAACAGTTGAAGAAAGTTGCATATGGATTGTATATTAATTAGATCCCTGCTATTTAGAGTGTGGGCAGCTGACCAGCAACAGCAGCAGCAACTGGAAGCTTGTTAGGAATACAGCTCCACTCCCACCCCAGGTGGTTTGGATGCACATTAAAGGTTGAGAAACACTGTATTAGACAATATTATTTTATCAATGTAACATTTCTTTAAAAAATTTTTTTCTATTTAAAAATTTTTTATTGGCACATAATTTACAGTGTGTTAGTTTCAAGTGTTCAGCAAAGTGATTCAGTTATACACGTATATATATTCTTTTTCAGATTCTTTTCCCTTGTGGGTTTTTACAAGATATTGAGTATAGTTCCCTGTGCTCCACAGTAGGTCCTTGTTGTTTACCTATTTTATGTATACTAGTAGTGTGTATGTTAGTTCCGAACTCCTAATTTATCTTCCTCCACCATCCCCTTTGGTAACTATGTTTGTTTGCTGTGTCTGTGAGTAGGTTTCTGTTTTGTAAATAAGTTCATTTGTATAACTTTTTTAGATTCCACAAATAAGTGATATCATATGATATTTGTCTTTCTCTGTCTGACTTACCTCACTTGACATGATAATCTCTAGGTCCATCCATGTTGCTGCAAATGGCATTATACCATTCTTTTTTATGACTGAATAATATTACTCTTCTTGCTTGTGTTATTGCTATAGCAGGGGAATGCGTGTGTGTGTGTGTGTGTGTGTGAGAGAGAGAGAGAGAGACAGAGAGACAGAGAGACAGAGAGAGCGAGTGAGCACATGGGCCTTCCAAATGGAATTTGGAGTCATGTTTGCAACCCAGACCAAAGGTGAAGGCTTCAAGGGAACAGGACCCTAGACTCTTGTAAGGCACCATGGATTGTGCTGCTGGAGCCATTTAGAGTCTTTTGCTAGGCAGGATAGGCCAGACATGGAGATGGGTACTACATGGAGGAGACGAAGAAAGATGGAGGTAGACCAACCCCCATGGGAAGAAACTCCAGAGTCCCAAATGTGCCTGGGGATTCATTCCCACTATGTGACAAGTCAAGAAGTTTAGGAGTTCGGGTGTGTCCCCTTAACTCGGTGGAGATTTTTTTCCCCTGTTTTGGATGACACAGCTTAAAATTCCTTCCTTCATATGTTGTAATTCCCTTTGGTTTTCCCCAACCCTTTTCTGAGGTCTGATAACACCCCTACAACTTTGTGTATTGGTGACAGGGGAGAAGAGACCTGCCTGCCCTGTGTTCACGGCCCTCAGTGGAGGACTTTGCAGAGGGAGTAGCATCCCTCCTGGGTGGGGAGGTCCCAGGGTTCCAGGCTGCATTTTTCAGAAGGGGAGTTGAGCTGCTGCCAGCTCCTGGGTCTCAGTTGTGTCTCTGTCTCCTCGGCAGGTCTGAGTCTTATATTCAGGATTATTAACTTTGAGACCTTTTCTCTACTTGCCAAATCACATAAGGGAAGTGGTAAGGATGAACCTCCCCTAAGCCCCATATTTCTGTAGCTGTAGAAGATTTGATTCATGTTGGGTGTTTATTTCAAATAAAGACTAGCACAAATGGAAAAGATCTGAGAAATTACCTCCTCCCAACTCGTTTCCAAATTCCATTCAGGTTTGGAACTTATTTGAATACTTTTCATTTTGAAACTTGAAAAGGTAGAAGAATCCAGCCTTCTTCTGCTAACAGGAGACAAAGATAAGCATCTCTCCGCAAAGGTACAAGATTATGTTACCCTTCTGGAATCCTGGTAGCCAATTCAAGTTGTTTTTGAAGCACAATGCTACCCATGAGGCCTAAACTAAAAGAACCAGACATTCCAGATTGACTCAAATAATTCCATTTTTTAAATGTAATGTTCTGGCACCTCTGTGATATCCATATTTGTTCCAGTTTTCATCACACCCTGTGATATTGAATGGCAAGATCAAGAACAAAATGCTTCTTTGAATGACTCAGCTGCCTTCCTACCTTGTGGCTGTCAGGTATAGGATACAGTTTGTCAGGAATTAGAGGAAAACAAAATATCCATTTGAGAATTTAATTCTCTTTCAACAAATATAAGGAATGGAGAATTTGTTTTGTGGTTGTGTGGGGAGAGGAAATCTTATTAAAAAAAAAAACAAAGGAAGGAAATCCTCAATAGAAACGAAGGATCTTTGATGGATTTATCATTTCTACATGATTTGAGATTTATTAAGAGCCAAACTAAAACCAATTTTGTTTCTTCACTGTATCTTATAATTCAGGGAAATAATGGCATTAGTAACTATCGAGCCATATGACTCTCAAACACATAGTAACTTGGCTTTGCAGGCAAGTCACAATGCCTCTAGAACCCCAAGATAGGAAGGTTAAATCTGTTTCATTTTCTTTGGAACTGTTTGGAAACATTCAGAGCTCAAAGCTGGGTTGTCCATCCTATGGTCTGTGTAGCATAGCTGTGTTGTCTCTGACTCCACAGAATAAGAGTTTACAACCGAACTGGAAAACAGCTCTCCTGTGCTGTGTCTAGTCTAGTCTGTATAGGCCAGGCTTTATCAGTTTTTGGTACTCCGTGTGATAATTACTCCTTGCCAAACACGCTTGTCTGAATTATTCCATAAAACAACTTGATGAATGGGTTTATCAAGACCATTAGGTCTTGAAGAACTAAATTAGTCCCAGATGACTCTCTTTTCAGTTGAAAAAAATTTAAATAAAATGTGAATGTAAACATATTTTCAACTCAGAGTTCTATTTCAACCACTGAAGTACATTCTGGCACTCAGCACTATATCTATTTTTGACATTTATGACTTTTGTGCTTGTTGGAAACAAACAAGACCTCAGGTGCCTGTATCAGTGTTTTATATTTATGACTCTTTTGTATCTGCTGGAAATGAACAAGTTCTCGATTTTTCATCTGTAAAATAAAATAATAACAGCTGCTTCATAAGGATCTTAAGATGATTAAGATGGTAGACATAAAAGTGATTATCACAGTATGAGGTACACAGTGAATGTTTAATAAACGTTGTAACTTAATTCCTTTAGCTTATGGTAGATGTATAAAGACTAGGGAAGTGATTTAAATATACAGGTTTCTCCCACTATCTGAAAGTAGAGTGCTTCTAGGAAACATTTCATAAGCAGAAATGGCAAAAAGCAATTACCTCAGGACACATCTTGCCAAAGATGCATGAAATAAACCAAGATAAAGCACAGACACAGTTCAAAGCTATGGCATCTTTTTTTCTTTTTTTAAAATTGAAGTTTAGGTGATTTACAATATTGTGTTAGTTTCAGGTGTACAGCAAATGATTCAGTTATACATAATATATATTTTTTCAGATTATTTTCCATTACAGTATAGGTTATTACATGATATTGAATATAGTTCCCTGACTTATACAGTAAATCTTTGTTGCTTATCTGTTTAATGTATAGTAATTTGTATCTGTTAATCCCAAACTCCTAATTTATCCCCCCCCCATTTTCCCCCTTGATAACCATAAGTTTGTTTTCTATGTCTATGAGTCTGTTTTTGTTTTGTATATAGATAAATATTATATGATACCACTTATATATGGAATCTAAAAACTAATACAAAAGCTATGGTGTCATGATGCTGAAATGGCTGAGTGTAGCTCCTGGGGAAGGAGCTTGGTGGTACCACTCCCACCACTCAGGCTGCCTCTGTATATCTCATCTCTGCAAATCAAACACTGAACAGTATTTTTCCTTTTCACCTTTTTCATAAAAGCAAAATAATCCTCTTCTGATTTCTCTTGGTTAGCAAAAACAGGTACTAACTTAGGCCTTTTGTGAAAGTGAAGTGGTGTAAAGCGAAGTTTTGAAAAGTGGGGGACACCTGTATTAATTTCCATCAGTTTTCGAATTAACATATTTATCTTTCATTGTAAAATAACGAGTTTTAATAGCAATTCAGAGCTAATATTTTGTGCATTATTTAAGTTTTAAAATTTAAGGGTCTTCCTGATCTGCTTTTAAGGCCCTCTGCTTTTCTGGTCCTATTCTACACCACTTCTTTCCTGCTCCCAACTCACCAATCTGACAGAACCATGTACTAGTCCTGTTACGTGTTCCACAGCTTCTTTTCCAGCTTTACTGAGATAAACTGACATATAACGTTGTGTAAGTTTAAGGTGTATAATGTGTTGATTTGATACACTTATATATCACAGAATGATTACCACCATAGCATTGGGTAGGATGTGACACCTACATCACACCACATAATTACCATTTCCTTTTTGTGGTGAGAATATTTAGAATTTACTCTCTTAGGGACTTTCAAGGATGTAATACAGTATTATTAACTATAATCACCATACTGTACATTAGATCCTTGGAACTTAATCATTTTATAACTGGAAGTTTGAACTCTTTGACCAACATCTCCGTATTTCCTACCACACCAACCCCCTGGTAACTACCATTCTGTTCTGTTCCTATGAGTTTGACTGTTTTAGATTTCACATATAGGTAATAATCATACAGTATTTGTCTTTATCTGGCTTATTCTGACAATTTCATTTAGCATAATACATTCAAGATCCATCCCTGTTGCCAAAAAGGCAGGCTGTCCTTCCTTCTTGTGGCTGAATAATATAGTATATATATAAAATGTAAGGCATTACATATATATTATATTGATATTATTTATATAATATATTATATATATCTTTATATATTTTTATATATCTATATATATCTTCTTATCCATTCATCTGTTGATGGGCACTTAGGTTGTTTCCATATCTTGGCTATTGACTCCACAGTTTCTTGTATCATTTTTCACCTGTCTAGTTAACGTCTTCCCAGTTTCCCTTTATTATGATCCCATTCCTCCTTTAAAGTTCAAACATCTTTTCTTCTACAAAGTCATCTCTGATTCTCTTAGTACAAAGATAATCTCTTCCTTATAGTCATTCTCATGACATTGCAAATTTTTAAAATAAAAATTTGAATATAGAATAGGATTAGATTTACAGAAAAGTTGCGAAGATTGTATAGAGGATTCCCATATTCCCCTTAGCTAGTTTCCCTTAACGTTTACATCCTACATTACTATGGTACATTTGCCACAACTAAGAATTATCACTGATATATATATTGAGCACTTTAATTTACATTGTAGCTGACTCTTAACTGTAAACTCCTTGAAGCCTAGCCCTGTGGCCACTAACTTTTTCATTTCTGTAATAGGTACAAAATCTATGTTTACCACTGAGCACTGAGTGGGCACCAAAACAGTACATGTCGAATGAAAGAATAATTGTCTTCATTCCTTTCACTGCCTACCTCAACAAAATCCCTCTGTTTGTTTATTGTAAGTCAACTTTTTGTTGATGTAGAACATACATGCAGAAAAATGTGATCATAAATTACAGAGCTCAATGAATTTTCACAAGTGAACACACTCATATAACTATCACCCAGATCTTCAAACAGAACATTTCCTGCACATTTCCTTTCCCCAGAAGTACCCCAGTGTACCCCTTCTGGTAACTACTTCTTTCCATTTTGATGGCTTATATTGCCCTCAGTTTTATTTTAATAATGAATTCACGGTATCACAGTATCTTGGTATAACCCACTTTTATATTATCATACCCATGCAAAGTGGCTTGAATCTATCTATTAAAAAATTCACTGCTTGATTAAAGGAAGTACAATGAAGTAGATTTTCCAACAGCCAAACAATGTCCATTGTCTTTATAGTTTATATAGTTTCTGCATCAAGGTCCAGCTTATGATTGGGTGTACCCACTCTGAGCTGAAGGACAATTCCAGTCTGACAACATCAGTCAGGCCAGTGTAGGAAGTAGGACATAAACCATTTTGGTTTCTGTTCCCTTAGAAACAGATGGAACAAAATAGAGTTTGCCAAATGGAAATATACAAAACCACTGGGGAAATAAATGTTATTTTTAAGCTTCTAAGAGGCTATCACAAATAACTGGGAGGAGAGTGGAAAGAATTCAAAAAGCAGGTGACCTTTTAACAGGCAGAACACAGCAGGGTCAGCAAGTGCTTAGAGGATGTTGTGACTTGGAGAAAGAGATGCTGAGAGCCCAGGCTGAGAGGGACTGACCTCACTGGACATGACGGGAACTAGCCGTGAAGGAGTTGGCTTTTCCCCAATCCTACGAGAGCCAGATAGCAAAAGGGAAACCACTTCCAGAAATGGGAGCTTTGAGAATCCCTGGGCACTAAAAATGGAGCAGATTTGGAGATCTGGGAGCTGGTGGGTTTGTTGCTGGCAGGCAGGTCTGGAGTATTGCCCTCAGAGCAAATACCACGGTGACGTGTCTTCTAGGTGGAGACCACAGAGGCCAGGTGAGTGGGTTAGAAGGAGGGCGATGGCTCCACCATCAGTAGAGGGAGCTGCTCCGGAAAGTGGACAGGGAGAAGGGCAGGCACCTCTTCTGTGTTCAGAGGGAAGAGAAAGCCACTATGGCCTGTCTCTGCCCTTATGAAGTTATATCACTGCTTCATGGCTAGTTCTCAGATGGGTCAAGAATCAACAGCTGCTTTGCAAAGTGTATGCCAGTTAGGCAATTTGCCTGCTTTGTGGTGCATATTTAAATCAAGACAGAATGTTACCAGTTGGTCAGTCTAGCTTTCCTCACAGGGATAGCATTAAGAAAACTGGCTCCACTGGAGAGAGAGCTCTCTTATAAAGGGAAATCATCCCCAGACCAAGCAAAGAGGGAGATGCCAAGAGCTGGCTGCTCCTGCCTTTCCCTTGGGTTACAGACAGTCACAACTCCAAGCACGGCAGGGATCTATACTGTTTTGGTATTCACACAACTAGTAGAGTGGTGTGCCCTTTACTAGCTAGACTAACAAATGACAGAGTGCATAAGATCTGGAAAAAAAGGCCCTGGGAGGCTGAATTTATTCTCCAACTGCCAGCCTTTCTCCCACCATCCCCTTCTTCTATCACAACTTTCAGACAAGGTGACTTACACAAGATGAAATAGAAGTGGGCTTATGCAGGAGCTCACAGAGAAATTTTGGATGGCTCATGGGCTCTGCTTATCCTAGCTATCTGGAATCTTACAAAAACATTACACCACTTTCTCATAAAGTGGGGCAGGGACTTTCCAGAGTGGCAGACCACAGCAAGGCAGAAAATGCAAGTGGTGTTACTCTCCCTTCACTTAGGCCTAGATCTTTTTCCTGTATTTCTCTGATTTTTTTTTTTTTTTTTTTGGTTAAGAGAAACAGACAAGAAGAGTTTCCCCAAATAATACATTGGAGCTTGTGACCAACAGAATTAAAATAGAATGTTTAATTATAATTCTAAAAATAATCAACCACTTATCTTCCCAGGGAGTTTTCCCCATGGTTGCCAGATTACTGCCTTCTTCCTGGCCTCTCTTTCTCACCTGAGTGGAAGGCACATCTTCTCTGCCACCAGCCTCCATCCCCATTGCAAAGCCTGTGATCTCCCACTTCACAAACACAAAAGCTCATCCTGCAACCAGCCTCCACCCTGGTTCTCCATCATCATGAACATGGAAAAGGGCAGTTTTCAAGTCTTTGTCTCTCTTTAACATATACTGGGTGAAATTCTTTTTTTAAAAATAAATTTATTTATTTATTT
The DNA here is from genome assembly GCF_011762595.2 of Tursiops truncatus. Taxonomy (NCBI): domain Eukaryota; kingdom Metazoa; phylum Chordata; class Mammalia; order Artiodactyla; family Delphinidae; genus Tursiops; species Tursiops truncatus. The sequence continues at coordinate 51,415,103 of NC_047036.1, read as the reverse complement.
TTGGCTGTGTTGGGTCTTCATTGCTGCGTGTGGGCTTTCTCTAGTTGTGGTGAGCGGGGGCTACTCTTCGTTGTGGTGCACAGGCTTCTCATTGTGGTGGCTTCTCTTGTTGCGGAGCATGGCACGCAGGCTCAGTAGTTGTGGCTCGTGGACTATAGAGCACAGGCTCAGTAGTTGTGGCGCACGGGCTTAGTTACTCGCAGCATGTGGGATCTTTCCGGACCAGGGCTCGAACCCATGTCCCCTGAATTGGCAGGCGGATTCTTAACCACTGCGCCACCAGGGAAGCCCAGGGTGAAATTTGTAGTTTGGGTTTTTATGCTCCACCAAAAACAATCCCAGGCAAACATGGGAAAGGGTTCAGTGTTGGTCTAACTGCTACCTATATACCAGTAAAAATTGGAAACATCCTAGATGCCCATAGATAGAAATAATATTTATGTATCTAATAGTACATCCACTTAGGAGACTCTTTAGGAGCTTTACAGAAATGCTTGCTAATCCAAGCACTTACAGTGTTTCTGCTAAAACATTAAGTTAAAAAAGTAGGATACAAAATTATTTGTAACACAACTGCAGCTGAGCAATGTTTTCTTTTTCTTTTCAATATTTATTTATTTTGGTCGTGCTGGGTCTTAGTTGAGGCAGGCGGGCTCCTTAGTTGGGGCATGTGCATTCTTAGTTGCGGCATGCACGGGGGATCTACTTCCCTGACCAGAGATCAAACCCAGGCTCCCTGCTTTGCGAGGGCGGAGTCTTAACCACTGGGCTACCAGGAAGTCCCTGATCAGTGTTTAACACCAGAAAAACTGTTGCAAAGAAAGAGAAAAAAGGCTGGAAAGAAATGCATCAAAATGAACAGAGATTGAGCCCGCAGGGTGAGGCTTTGGTTGATTACTTTTCTCTTCATAATTTTCCACCTTTTGAAATGAGCATGTCCTACTTTTATAATTATGAAAAAAGGACAGAAAACCTTGAACTTTTGCATTTAACCAGTGGGCCGAAGCAATAAAGAGCAGAGGCTCTGTGACGGGGCACCAAGCGCTCCTGCCGGGCCGCAGAGCGGAGCTGGCTGTGGCCGTCTGGGCAGGGCGAGGTCCCCGGGACAGTCTCCGGGGTACAGGACCCTGCTCTGCGCAGGAGCCTTCAGAAAGAAGCCTGTTTTATCTCTGAGCAGCAATGACGTCACCCTAGGAAAAGCCGAAAGTGCTGATTAATCACGAAGTCAGGACTAATCCCTGAAAAGAACTCGGGTCGGGGTGAGACAAAAGGGTGCCCCACACGGATGGCGATGTCAGACGCCCCCGCGGAGCGGCAGGCTGGGCAGCCACGCGGCTCGGCCTCCCCAAAGCTGCTCGCGGCGGCCTGCTCAGGAGCGCATGCACAGCAGCGCGCCGGCCGCCCGCTCTCGCCGCTGGCCGGCCACCTATTCGGTCCCGCCAGGCAGGTTCGCTCAGTACTGCGACCGTTCTTGACTGTCACCACGGTGGTGAGACAGTGGTTTCACCGAGATCTGCTGTAGTATCAGGGTCCCAAAGGGTAAATTACATCTTGGACCGTAATTGGAATGCACTTAGAGAGGCCGTTCTTATTTTAAAGTACAGGGTTTTATAGCCTCCTGTTTTAATGAGATCTGTATTTATAGTTATATTATTCATGATTTTATTAAAATTGTTTTAACGGTTTCAAACCGTTGTTGGCATGCTTTGTTAGCCGGTTGCTGGAGGATGGCAGGGCTCTGGGATCCAGAGCCAGGGTGCAGGCCTATGTTCCGCACTGGCCCTTGCGAGGAGCCACAGCAGCAAAAACAGGATGGGCACCTAGCAGCATTGTGGAACAGGGTTCCTGATCCCTGGAGAAGCCCTCTGAGGGATAATGCACCTTGGATCCCATCTGTTTTCCTTGGAGAAGCTCCTCACACTGGTCTTGCTAAAAGCTGTCTGTGTCCTCTAGGAGAAAAAGTGATCAAAGGACTGTAGGGGGTCTGAGATGTCAGTAAAGACACCTGGCAGTGAAATATGTTGTTCTTATGAATGGCTCTGTAAAATGTTCTGAAAAGAATTCTGGTGAGGTGACACACTTTTCAGGCCGGTCCAGCAAAGGACTCGAAGCATTTTATGTGGGAAGCTACTGGGCTCTGCTCAGAAGGAAATGCTAGGGAGAGTGCCCAGGAGCACATGGAGTGAGGGACGCCTCCATCTTGCCTTCCCAGCATTTCCTCTTACAGCAGATTCTTATACTAACTTGCCTTGTGGTCAGTCTTGAAGGAGCTCCCACTGGAGTCCCTGCAGCTCAGTGCCCCAGCTCCCCCATCCTGTGCTTGTTGTCTAGTTTATCAGGCAAATGTTAAACAGTGAATCACACTACGAACCACACCAGAGAGCAGGGTGTAGGCAAGTACCTGGAACCTGGGGATGAGTGGAGAGAGAGCTGGAGTTGGTGAGAAGCACTGGTACCCTTTGAAAATACCCACAAACACAAATTGCCCTGCTAATTTGTTTTAATCGTATCACAACTTGTCACAATCTATTTTCTTTCTTTCTTTCTCTTTTGCTTTTTTTCTCTCTCCTTTCTTTCTTTCCTTCTTTCTTTTTCTCCCTTCCCTCCCTCCCTCTCTCTCTCTCTCTCTCTCTCTCTCTCTCTCTCTCACACACACACACACACACACACACACAAAGGCCTCACTAGGGTTGCTTTATGAACTTCACCAGTTCACTCAGTGCTGCATCATGTTAGATTGCCTTGGCAGGGTGAAGGGTGTTTATCTGCTTTTGATCACTGTTGGCGTCTCAGGCCTTTAAATCTTTTGACTTAGATCCGTTGTTCCACATTAGCCGCTACTGATTCTACAACCCTGGTGCTCTCTTGATTATATTTCTGTGATGCCTTTTCTGCCTCTTGGGCGCAAGGGGCTGGGGATGTGGAGGAGGGTTCCTAAGCCATAATCAGCAGCTTGAGTCCCTGTGACCTGTTCGGAGCTCATAGTAACCAGAGTCAACAACTAACTGGGTTTGGGAGATACAGCAGTGGGTTTATGTAGCTCAGGAAAGAGAATCCAGTTCCAAGGCATGGGAGGAACAGGTAGGGATGTTTGGTGGCTGCTAAAATCAGAGCTTCGCAAACTGGGGTTATCATCAGAATTACCCAGGGGCTGGGAGTGGGGCAGACATCTGTGGTTTTCAGAGCTCTTGGGTAATTCTGACACCAGATAAGGTAGGGCCCACTGGTTTATGGCTTGGGCTACTGTGAATCAGGGGCAGTGCTCAGCTTAGGCAACACAGCGTTTCTGGGGGTGGGGTTGGTGGTCAGAAATAATGAGGTTCTGGAGATACATTTGGCCCAGTTTTCCAAAATTAGCTTTACTGTTGGGGCTGACCTTAAGACTTGAGACACAGAGCTAAAGGGATCTGGGAAGAGGACAGAAGTACCTACTTCCTGAGTGACTAGGAGGCAAAGGTTTGCAGGTCTCTAAGCCCAGGGGAAGGGCATTCGACTCAGGTCAAAGAAACACCAATCTTTTGAGGGAAACTATATGTCCAAATTACAGATGAGGAAACCAAAGCTCAGAGAGTTTAGGTGAATCATCTAAAGATTCCCAGCTAGTTGGTGGCAGAGACAGAGCTTGAACTTTTGGCTGTTTGATTCCCAAGTGTGAGTTTTGATGTCATATTTCCCATTTCAGAGGCCCTTTTAGTCCCAGAAAGGAGTTGAATACAAGTCGAAGAGTTGGGGTAGTGGTGGTGAGAGAAGTTTAGGGAATGAGTGATAGTCAATGCTAAAAGATGCAACGAGCATTTATTTTAAAAACTCACATATTTGGGGTTGTTGTTTCAATTAGGTTCTTCATAGTCTGAGATTTTAGTATGTCCATGACATCTTAAAATCAACCTGAGTATTAGGTAGGGGTATAATAAACCAAATCAGTGGAACCAGAGGATGATCAGGTTCTAAATTTTATTTTTAAAAATAACTATTCATACGTTTCCAGAATCATTTAAGAGGAAGCTGGTATAATTTTGTTAATATAGCCCTCACATTTTAGCAGTGTCTCTAAAGTGCTCACCAACTTGGTTTGAGCAGGAGATTGGCAGTGATTTGGAGACCATGCCATAACATGGGCTTGAGCGTCCAGTGAGGGAAAATTAAAGAAACTGACAAAGCACCCTTTGGAGGATGATGACCGAAATCCATGTATGAAAATAATCACACCTTGGGGATCTTGGAGGGTCTGCAAGCACTACCGATTACTCACCTAAGATCTCCCAGCATTAATCCATTTTGGCAGTGGGAGGGATGTTACCAAATGACTACATTGCCTGCTCGCTTCTTCCAAACTCCTGGCTGGAAAAGAAAAATGAGTGAATATTCACTTTGGATGATGGAATTGTTTCCTGTATAGAGTCTACCTCATGGAGGTCCTTCAGGCCAGTAAGCCAGGATTTGAAATTTTATTTTTCTGTTGACCACATTCCAACAAATTCTGAAGCATCTAAATCCTATCTTGGAAGCAGTTTCCTTAAAGTTTAACCAGACTCATGTCAGGCCAGTGACCACCAAGGTTATTTTTTTTAGCCTTATATTTTAAACATTATGGAAATGTCAAACTTGGCCCCATCATATTGGATGAGAAGGGGGAAAAAAACCTTCTTGGTTCTTGAAGGTGCTGTAACATTTTTAGGTCAATGTTTACTTAACTTCCAGCACATAAGATTGTTGGAAAAAAGTGCACTTGCAGGAAAACAAAATAAAACAATTTGTTTTCCCCTGTTGGTGGGAGACATTTTACTTAGAAACAGTAAGGATAATGTGGGATAGAAGGCAAGGGGAACTGCATTCAGGTGCATGCAGGTGCTAGAAGAATTCTTTGGCCACCACAGATTTTGAAATGGTTCCTCTTCTTCAGGTGGTACTTGATGGGATTGTCATAAAAAAAAAAGCCCCATTATTAACTAATAAACCTCAGGAGGCACTGAGTGTCTTGGATATTTAAAGGAATGAAAGAGAGAGGTAAGTGTACCATCCTAGCATATTACTAACCCTTGTCAGCAGAGAGGAGGTTTTCTTTGAAGAGAGGCACTAAACACATTTTCACATTATACCTACAGAGAGGGTTCACCCAGGAGCCAAAGGCAGGTTATGGACCACATCAGAATGTCATCCAGGAACACGATCTTCTCTCAGCTCGGCAGGTCATGAGGACCTCATTCTTTTTTTTTTTTTAATTTTATTTATTTATTTATTTATTTTTGGGTTTTAGTTTTCTGTGCATGGGCTTTCTCTAGTTGCGGCGAGCGGGGGCCACTCTTCATCGCGGTGCACGGGTCTCTCACTGTCGCGGTCTCTCTTGTTGCTGGAGCACAAGCTCCAGACGCACAGGCTCAGTTGTTGTGGCTCACGGGCCTAGTTGCTCCGCGGCATGTGGGATCTTCCCAGACCAGGGCTCGAACCCGTGTCCCCTGCATTGACAGGCAGATTCTCAACCACTGCGCCACCAGGGAAGCCCTGAGGACCTCATTCTTAAACCTGGGACTATCATCAGCCTGTGGAGAGACACTCTGGCTACGCATACAGCTCCCAGGCCTGGGAAGAGTGTCTTTGTTCTACATCTTACTGGGTGGCCATTGAATTGTAAGCCTGGTGAAGAAACATTTTCTTCAAAGTGTTGCAGACGGTTGGGGGCCAGAGGCAGAGGGCTGTGGTCCTGGACAGTGATGCTCAGAAGTCTGTTTAGTTATTGTAGAGTCTGAACTTCCAGATAGATCTATTTCCTGAACAAGCCATGGGCCTCTGCAGGTGAGATGGAACATCAGATGGCCCAAGTCATAGATTACTGTCTTGTCACTAAATCTACTAGCCTGTGCCCCAAGTTTACAGGAAAACAAGTATTTGCTGTGGGAACAGCGAGGTGGTACAGGCTATGTCATATGGAACAGGCAGCACTTCTAGCTTCCACCTGTTAAATGCCTTGGCTCCAAAGACCATTTTATCTCAGGAAGTATTGACCAGATTCCTCAGAGCTAGAGTCTAAGAACAGAGTCCACAGAAAAGAGGAGCAGGACTAGAATTGCTGGTAGGAAAGGGAGAGTCAGGATTATGAGGTGGGAGGAGAGAGTTCCAAGAAGGCAGTGTTATCGGACCCTGTCTAGTCAGGCCCCAACAAGGGTCCTCCCGCCCAGTGTTGTTTGAGCCCATAGAAGGAGACCAAGTTCGGTTCAGAAGCAAAGGAAAGCTTTCTTCTTTCATCGGAGGATGGAGAGGTGGATGCTTGGGCTCTAGAGCAGAGGCTGTGGGCGGGGCTGCCTTATGGGGATCTCGTTAGCAGGGAGGGGAGGGGGCGGGGATCTCACCACCTGCAGCAGCTGTGGCTCAGGCTCCAGATTGCAGTGCCTGGTGCAGCTTCTCCGGTCATGGCCCGCTGCCGCCATCTTGAATTGAGGTGTGTGCAGTGCTTCTCCACACAGCTTACCAAGCTGGGGTGTTAGCACAGCGGTTCTGCGCTGGGAACTATAATCCGATGTGTTAGGTGCAAGTCCTCTGCATACAGCCCACTGCAGGCAAGGAAACTAGATGAAGCACAAAATAAGAGGTTAGACCTTATCACCTGGATTCCATCTTATATTTTCCAGGGACCCCAGTGGGCTTTAGATTTGAGTTTGGCTGGAAGAATATCATGGATTATCTTCAAGAAAGCAGTTTTATAGAGTTTCTTCTGTAGGACTCTAGAGCCTTTGGGCTGGGCTTGCGAATAGAGAGGGCTGACAGTGAAGGGGGTGAGAGAAAAGGCTGTTACGCATAGCCGTGCTGTTGAGTTTTGCACAAGGGCACCACGTCTTGGGGGATGTAATTCACATCATAAGCAATATAGGTTTGACATTTGTTATGGTGATTTTTCCTGCAGATGTGATAAAGTGTCTTGTTCAAAGAAACTCAGTATGTTATCACAGTTTTCTGACATATGGAAGTAAAGTGCCTTGAGGAATGGGTGCCTTTTTCTAATTCACACAGAGGCACCAAATGGGCTATTAGTGGCCCTGAGGAAAAAAGCATGGTACTGGAAGCCATTGTATACCATAAATGATATTAAAGCAGTAGAATCAATGAAATACTCTAAGGAGAATTTGTTTATTTCTTACCCTTATCAATACTGTGGTTGAGATGGAGGCATTGAAGATTAGTATTTTTATGTGGAGGATAAAAGAGGATCATTGGAAATGAATCTTTCTCTTTGTTTTAACCTGTATCAGAATGCAAGGACTTTTTATGTTCTGAAAAGGGTTTTCTTTTGCAATCCTAGCTTGTCCTAACTCCCTCCCACTAGGGCATGAGACCATTTCCCATGGTTGCTAGATGAGACTTGAAAGTGGCAGGAGAATGGAAAGTGGGAAAGAATCACTACTCAAGTCAAAACCACTTGGGTTGCCTGTGAAACCCTTGATTGTTTCAAAAGCATCATTCAAAGCACAATAAAAGTAAGTTTGACTTTTAATCGTTACACCTTAGGTAATGAAGGGCCTCTAATAAAATTCTCCCAATTTATTCTTTTTCCTATATCCTTGGGAAAAGATTTAGGTGAGTGAGTTGAGTTTAAGGCAAATGGAGCCATAGCACCAGTGAAAAAAAAAAGTCTACTAATCTTTCTTGCAGTAGAGTTAGTACTGCCAAAAAAGGGGTACCTAAGCGATTATATGTAGAGAACAAACACTCTAATCTTGATGTTATGATGGGGGACATTTCACTGATTAACTTTTTGAATAACTAGTTTGCTATCTACTAACTTTGAAGTATTTCTTACAAAAAGATGGCTGTGGGAAGGTTATATTCAAACACACCTGGATAAATCACCCATTGTTTCAGTGAACCCAACTGTTTTTTTCTATCTGATAAATAAGTGACTCACTTAGCCTTGGAGCAGTAGAAAGACTTACCAAGATCATTAATTACATTTTCCCATCATGTAAACATTTGTGTCCGGGAAGGGCTGTAGTGGGCAGTGCTGTGAATTGAGAACAGACAGGCTGTCCTGTTTGTCTTCTGGGCTTCTAGGTTGACTGCATAGGTGTGCTTGACTTTATGCAGTTTCTATGAAAAATTCTGCATATCAAAGAACACAGTGAATTTACGTAGGAGCTTATTACATAAAGGAAAGATTAAGGGATGTGTAAGAAAAAAAAATTTAAATCTGTTTTACCATTTGAGATTTGCATTTCCAACGGATGCTTTTCATTCTATAGCTTTCCACTTTAGGGCAGGATCTAAGTCTGATTTTCAGAAAACAGTCATCAGAATTAGTTGGGGGAGCTTGTTAAAAATCAAACAGAAAAACCAGCAGATTCTTGGGCTCCCACCCCAGATCAACAGACTTGTCATTTCTGAGGCCTGGGAAACTGATTTTAACAAGTTTCCTGACCCCTCCACCTCCCCCAGGGTGACATGGAACACGTTAATATATTTATGGTCTCACATTCTGTGTTGTTTCTCTGGTGGGGGGAAGGGGAAAGGGGGGCGGAGAGAGAGGGAAAGAGAAAGAGAGAGGGGGAGAGAGAGAAGGAGAGATTGATTGATCCTCAGTTTTGTTCCAAACCATGAACAAAGAGAGTAACCTCTCTTGAAGGTTCCTTCCCTCCTGAAATGAACAAGGAAGCAGTTGGAGAAACCCCGATTGTGTCTGTAAAGGGCACATAACTGGTTGTGTGGGCTGATAAGCCTGGGGCTGAAAATATTTGAAAATGCAAATTTGCAAAACGATGACTTGCATGGATATTTAGAATTTTTTTTAATAAGTGGGAGCACACTATCATAGTTCGAATCCTAGTAAATTAGAATTTGTGACTATTTATAAATAAATATAAACTCGATTCTTGTCTAATAAGATATTTGGAATTTTAAAAAAAATCTGCAAAATATCCAAGCCAAGAGTTGAACATTCCAAGGTTTCATAAATTAAGGGTTTAAAAAAATATGTAAATTCTTGAATTCGGCCATTAATTGTGCCTGTTAACAGGCTTTTATAATGCTAACTAGGTAATATAGGTACTATATAATTTCTCTTCATCTCATCTCATCTAATTTATTCATACCCCTATACATCTTAATTTACATTATATGCTGTATAAAATCAAATGTCATTACAATATTGTCTTTTTAGACTTTTCACTGAAGTTGTGTCTACCTGACAATCTGAATCTAGCATTCTCAATCCCTTCATGAAATTGGACATGAAGGGAAATCAACTTAGGTGGCTAAAATGAATAGGAAACCTTTCATGAGAGTTGTGTTTGTGGTCTCCAAGTTCCCCCTGCCTGTGGGCCTGGCTCTGGACTCTGGATGGAGGTTGAGGGGAGGGGTCTCTTGGGGATTCCTTCTTGGTTTACTACTGTGGTGAGGCTGACAGCAGCTGCTTTCCCAGGCCTGGAGGCTTCCAACCTTGGGGTGATGTGCAGTTGCACTCCCTTGTCCAGCCCATCATGACTTCCTGTTCTTTTTCTGTAATGTTTTTCAGATCCGTTCCTTCCTGTTGCTTTCCCAAGCCTGATTCTGGTCCAGGCTCTAATTACCTCACACACACCTGCACTCTACTCACATCCTCTTTCCTGTCTACAACTTTTCCTCTCACCATATTTTTTTTTCACATAGTTGTTAGAATCCTCTTCCTTAAGCATCATTTCCATCACACTCCTCCTCCAGCAGCTTCCAACTGCATCAAATCCAAGCTCCAGGTCCCCTCTCATTGCCTGGACCATTATCTCCTTTATAGCTGGACTCCACTCCAGCCAAGCAAACGTCCTGACACTGTCTATACAATGCTACAACACACGGTTAATTCAGTCAACTCTGTCAGATCTTCAGTTAATCATCTGGATGTTTTGTCTACAAGACGCCAAACATCTGGATTGACTGAAGAAATCTACTGTGTTGATGGAGGTTTTTTTTTTTAAACTCAGTTGACCAGATGTTTTGGCATTATGTAGACACATCACTGTCTCCTACATTTGTCTTAATGGCTTGTCCGTATAACTTTCTCTTCACCTGGAACAGGACCTGTCTCCTCGATGCCATGTTCTCCCTTCCCTCCAAATTATGGTCAGAATTCCCTCCGCCGCAAAGCAGTTCTAGATTAATCCCACTAAACCACAATCTTGGTTCCTTCTAGCACTCACTCAGTTTTTACATATATAATTCTTTTCAACTGAAATCAACGTGCTGTGTTTTTATTTTGGAGTGTCAGCCTCCTTCTCTACCTGCTGGATTGTAAACTCTATAGTTATATTAGAGGTGTATTGTAAAACAATCTGGTTTGTGTAGCAAGAGGCATGGTAGTCTAGTGATCAGCTGAAACTCTGGATTCAGTCTTGTTTTAAATTCTAGCTGCTTTGCTTCCTGTGTGACCTGGACAAATTACTTAACTTTGCTAAGCCTCAAGTCTCCTCCTCATTTGTAAAATGGAGATAATAATAGAGCCTACCTCATAGAGTTGTTTATGAGGATTAAAAGGATTAATACAGATAAAGTGCTTAGAAGAGTGTCTGGCATAAAGTAAGTATCTGTTAAGTGTTAGCTCCTATCATTATAAGCTTTGTAAAAGCTTGGTTTTCTTGTTTATTCCTTCTTTAGTCTGTGACAGCTAGGTAGGTAAGGCAGCTGATATCGTTTCCATGTGAGAGAGGAGAAAACTGATATTAAGAGGTTATATAGTTTTTCTGTTAAAGCAGTTGCATGTCTGAAGCCTTATAGCCTTGCGTTCTACACATTGCATGTTGGCCCTCAGTTCTTTCTAGTCTCAGGAATTAGAATATTGCTTTCTATAAAGAGCAGGTACTCAAGGAAGCCATATAGGTATAAATGGGTTTTCCGACAGAGAGGTTTTCCCAAAATGGTCTTTGGATCTGTGCCCACCTGTGACAAAGTGGCTTATGTTAAAATGAGAAAAAGACAATGTAGTAAGGCTTTCCTAAAGCTAAATTTATTCAAATGTTAGAGCTGTTTCTGAACTGAAGTTATATCCTTCCTTCATTTTTAGTGTAAAAATGTCCTAACTTTATGAAATGATGGTAATATTAAGTGATAAAATATGGAATAACACTATATTGGATCCTGTTTTTTCACGGGGGGGGGATATACTGGTTTATTTATTCATTCAACAAATATTTATTAAATGTCTGCTCTTTGCTAGGCATGGTTCTAGGCACTGGATCAACAGTGAACAAAACTGACAAAAATCCTTGTCCTTGTGGAGGGCATTCTATGGTGGGAGGTGATTGATAAACAATAAGTAATTAACATCTGTAAGGCTCGGTTTCCTCATCTGTAAAATGGTAACAAGGGCCCATACCTACTTCATAGGGTTGTTTGTAAGTTAAATAAGTTAATAAGGCAGGGTGCTTAGGAGTTCATAGTGCCATTGAATATAATTAGAGAGGGAGATTGAGAGGGACTGAGAATGTGGGGTGGGGATGGGCTGCAACTTTAAAGTAGAGTGGTTACTGTAGGCCTTATGGAGAAAGGGCCATTTGAGCAGACTTGAAGGAGGTGCGGGAGTCGGTCATTTGGACATCTGGTGGACGAGTATTCCAGGTAGAGGAACTGGCCAGTGCAGAGCACCTGAGATGGACCACACCTAGCTCATCTGATGAAGTGCTGGACAGTTGGTGTGGCTAGTACAGTGAGTGATGGGGAGTGTAGTAAGGGAGGAGGTCAGAGATTGAGGGGAGGGTGTGGTGATTATCTAGAGCCTCATAGGCCGTTGTGAAGATGTGGGCTTTTACTGTGAACGAAATGGGGAGCCATTGAAGGGTTTTGAGCAGAGAAGTATAACAATGTGATTTATGTTTTAAGAGGTTTCACTTGGCTGCTATGTTGTTAATAAATTTAGGGAAATAAGTGTGAAAGCAGGGAGACTGGTTACGGTGCTTTTATAAATAGTAGTCCACATGAAAGTTTATGGTCCTTTTGACCAGGGTGGTAGCAGTGGGAAGTGGTAAATAATGGTGAAATTCTGGATATATTTCGAAGGTAGAGCCAACAGATTATCATAACAGACTGGATATAGGGTGTGAGATGAAGACTGGAATCCAAACTATTTGGCCTGAGTAACTAGAAAAGTGGCATTGCCAATAGGGAAGATGGGGAAAAGTGCAGGTGAAGCAGGTCTGGTGGAGGAAGGGCTAGGACGTGTAGGTGAGTTCAGTTTTGGACATGTCAGGTTTGATGGGACATGAAATCCACATGATGGTCATTAGGAAACTTCACTCTGAAATGGACCTAGGTCTCACAAAATAACATGTATAACTTTTCTAAATTAATTCAAAAATCACTTGTTGAATTCTTTAGTTGCTTGGGAGATAGCACCCATTCTTAGTCTATTCATTTACACCAATAATATAGTAAAAGTTTAGAACAGAGATAAAGTGGTCACATACCTCTTACCCTGAATAAAATATTTTCTAAAAAATTGCAAATTAAAGAACAGTTTACTCACATCATACAAAAAAGAGGTAATTCACAAATTTTAAGTTTATTCATAACCGTTGAGAACTAGCCATAGAATATATACTACTTTAGTCATTTATTTTTTTTACATGATGCCCTTCATTTCAAATATATTATTAAAACACTTGAATAATAAAGCTCCAACTAGATTAGTCAGAAAATAAATGGGAAAGTCACTTAAGAGTTTTCTGCTCTCAAAATTATCCTGATTATTAAAAAGTTCTGGAACTGCAGCAATGATTATCATTTCTGGCATCATGGAATGAGAAAATAACAATTTTCTAAAAGACAAAGAACACCTTCTTTTTGACTGGTGCTCTGAAGAAAGCCTCCCGAATATGTTTCTGCTGATCAAATAACATGAATTAATATCATGATCTGAACTTAAAGGAATAATCCCGAGCAGATGTGGAAGAGAGAGACCAGATTCCTGTCTGCATTTCACTTAGAAGCCAGTCTTCCCTCCAGGTAGGATTCTCCATCCCTAACCCAAAATATCTTCCAAAAAAATATAAATGATGGATTTGTACATTATCACTTACAGAGAATAATTCAAAGAACTATAAATACATTTCCTTCCTTTCTCCCCCCTCTTTTTTTTTTTCTGTGAGATTTGGACTAAACTGAGGCAAAAAGATGAGCAGAGGGAAAAATAAATGTGAGCCAAGTGACTTTGGAAAACTCCCTCAACAGAGAATCTAAAGGTACAAACTAGTTATAAAAAGCATAGGGTGCAGATGTTGCTACAATTTAGAACTTCACCAAATTGTCTAAAGTAATCACATAAAAGAGAAATACTCTTGAAGGTTGTCATCTTGGAAAAAGGTTAAAAACCTTTGTGAGTTCTTTAGTGCCAGTGCAAGAGTTACTACATAAGCTTTTAGCTAGCCATGAAACAGAATGGGAAAAATAACCAGCTGTATCCTGGAGCTACCTTTGGTGGCTTGAAATCAGCCATGGTGAGAGTATTTACACCACAGAAGTCAGCAAATGATGCAAATCAGGGCTTTTCTTGCTTTCTGTTTTTTTAGGGAGCCAATTTAGCTGTGTACCACTGAAAACTCTGCACAGGGATTAGCACAACCCTTAGCATCTGTGACAAAGATGTTCAAGTATAGCTTTGTCAAGGAAGATTTGGGGGAATAAATGAGTATTCTCTCTACAAGCAGGGGACTTCTAATACCCATCTTAGTAAGATTTGGTGTTTTATTTCTCTAGGAATTCAGATTTCATCGAATCCTTATTAGAAAGGATTTCTCTAAAATATGGCTCCTGTTTCACCTCTCTTCATTAAAAGCTAAAAGAAAGGAGATAAAATATATGTGAGACAGGAAAACCTCCTGGTCTCTAGTAAGCAGAAGTGGTACCCCATGATAAACTGTATAGAGTCACTGGAAAGGAGTCAAAGCTATAGAGAAACCAGACCTGCTTTTTTTTTTTTTTTTTTTTTTTTTTTAATTACGGTGTTAAAGAATGTAACCCCTCTTAACTTCTCTACACCCCGTACATACAAATTGCTTATACTGATACAACCCTCAATGGTAACTCACTTCACACATCCATTTTCTTTCTTGTTATCGCCAAGATTAAACAGCATGTTGGGGCAATATTCTGCATTTATCTAACCTTTTCCATTCAGGCCACAGTGATACAACAGCACAGGTTTATGTACCTCACACGTCAGATCCTATCAAGAGACTTGGTAGTGACAGTTTGATAAGGACACCATAGCTTATTGAACTTGTTCTAAAAACAACAGCAGCAAACCACTCATCTCCTCACACTTTTTAATGACCTTTTTCTATGGTGTCCCCATTTTTAGATGCAGCAGATGCATTACTGACTGCGTGGCCACAGAGCATACAGAGAGCTGAGGGCATGTGATAATGTGTGTTTTGATATTATACCATTAAAAATTCTAGAGCGATCTGCATTTCTTCAATTACCTATTGAGAAAGGAGAGGTCTAGAGTTAATTTTAACTTTCACCTCGCTGACAGCTTCAACCAAAGTGAAAAAAATGGCTTGTCAGAAAATGAGAAAAAACAATTGCCAGGAGTTGCTTTTCTTTCTGTTCTCCACAATGCCCAGCATCACCATAGATAACAAAGGAGATGGCTACCAGACTTCACTGTTTCAGGATAACATCCCTAGGGCAAGTACATAGAGAAAAATAAATCCAAATAAATATAAAATTAGAATGAACTATACAGGCTAATTGTCTTACGTTTTCTCTTTTTTTGGTCTTTGAACTCATTTTATTTCATTTTTGCAATTCACATGGCCCAAAAACGTTCCTGTGACATTTCCAAAGATTTTACTATAAGCACATTTAATACTATATATGACAGATAATTTAACCATGTTCTTAAGCTTTTAAAAAATTGTTATTGCTACTATTCAGTTAAGTTCAAAATGAGTTTTATTATCATGGTGAAATTCTGGTAAGATTCTAATCTCTGTAGAATTTCAGATCTTTCTGCTCCTTGCAATTTAAAGCAGGATGAGGCGCGTTCAGTCAACCTGTTTTAATTTTTTCAGTTATCTTCTAAACCTGTGAATACTAGTCTTCTGGCTGTGCCCTAGAGGCCTGTGGTCCCCTCTATTTTAGGGATAAAACCACACTGTTTTAGGTGGACACAGTCTTGGAGGAATGGTAGAGAAACCTACGGGGTACTTCAATACAAATAGATCCAGTGGTAATACTTTTCATAATAAACAACAGAGACTTTGTGAGTTTAGAAAACAACAACATTTTGCTTTGTGAACATCTGTAATACAATTGATATTACAGCGGTGAGGGAAAGATAGGGCACATTTCCAAACACTGGCTTATTTGTGGTGGCTTAGCATCTGTTCCCCAGAACACCTTTATCATATCCCTCTTTTTCTCTTTGGAACGTTCTCCTACTTCTGAAGCCAAAAAGAAAGGGGGTGTCCTTCTGTCTTCTCACCTCAGGTTCTAGATCATAAAGAACAAATTATGAAATATTTCAGGCATACCAAAATGTAAAGAGAATAATGAGGCTTGACTACCCAACATCTATCTTAAGAAATAAAACATTACAAACACAAATGAAGCCCCCTGTGTATTCCTTCTGCCTCCTCAGAGGTAACCACTAGTTTTTATGTTTTTATACTTTTGCTACATGTATACATCTGTAAACAATATATAATGGTGAGTTGTGTGTTTTAAATTTTTATATAGGAGGTTGCCTATTCCTCACATTATTTTTAAGATAAACTAGTACACACAACTCTGGTTTATTAATCTTCACCGCTTACAAAGTATTCCATAGCATGGATGTATAATAACTTATTTATCCACTCTTTGGTTGATGCTTCAATGTATATTTAGTACAGGTCCCCTTGAGCAATGTGTGAGAATTTCCTTAGGCAACAGACCTAGGATTAGAAATTTTGGATCACTGGATATGAACATTTTTAACTTCACTAGATATTGTCAGTCTCCAAAGATTGGATCACCAGCAGTGAAGCCAGCGGTCTGTTTAACAAGCCTTCTATGATCAAAGTTTCAGATCCATTAGTCTGGATGGGGATAATGGTGGTGGGTAGTATGGCAGGAATTTGAATTTCTAACGTGGCTGTAAGTGATGCTGCTGCTGCTCTCGTGTAGCGTCTGGGGCTACGTTGTGAGAGCAAGCGCTCTAAAGAAAGCCTTTTGGATTCCACTTCAAAAGAGAGAGCTGATGAGACACTACCTGAAAAGACGTGGCTGGTGAGGTTTACTAGGTAACTGGAAGTTAACCTGTGGTATAATCTTGGCATTCAGATTCTAGAAAACACTGACTAAATAGTACAGATAATATATAGTAAATAACCAGCATGACTGATTGTCATAAAAGGCTAAATTCTTAATAAGCTCTATTGCCAGGATGGGACCTCTGCATGTGCTCCTGCCGTTGCTGTGCTGAGAAGGGCAGAGGAGTGAGCCGGTAGCCTGGGGTCAAGCCAGGGTGTGCAATAAGCTTGGCTGACATTACTTAGTGTGTTATTGTCTTGACTGCATTGGCCTAGACGCAGGCGTGAACATTCACTTAGGGGTTTCTTAAGATTTAAGGCTATTGAGTCTTACTGATTTGGCTATTTTTAGATATTTATATGCAAAACAAAACCATCAGTCTTTTTATTACATAATTTAAAAATCATATTTCAAAGTTAGTGCTGTGGTAACAGAATGCCAAAGAGGTTTCCCTTAAATATTCTTTCTGTAAAGGTGTCTTATAAAAAATCTTGAAAACGAAGCCGTCACATATTTTAGGGTAAAAAGATACAAACAGATTTGTACATTCTGCAAATGGTTAACATGTAAACTAGAAGGAAAGTGATTTTATTTCAGATTTAGCAATATAAAAGCTCAATTGGGGAATAAAAACACGTACCAGTAACCAAAAGCATTTGCTTACATCATTCCACAATTTACATAACAAGATAATTGTTTTTCAAAACCAGACGACAAGTTCAAAAATGCTTCTTCTCACACCCTTAAGTGATGCTGTTGGGAACAATGGCTGTTTTAAGGCCATTTATTGCAGGCACATTTCCAGCTAGTTCTGGTTTATCATCACTCTCATTTTATCTTCTTTCTTTTTTCTCTCTCATCAGCTTTTTGCTTTCTTCCCTTCTTCTTTTGTTCACTGGATTCCGAGGATCATAGATTTCAAATGTGTCTGAATCTTGCATGCTTGCATCTTTCACTTTTCTGCTTTTATCCTCAAACTGAAGTACATGCGACATCCTAAAGTGGGAGAGAGATGGTTCACTGATTTTTGCATGAGAACTGAAAGTAGGAATTCTACACTACACTTGTCTTGGCATGATGAACCAAAAGGGTACAAAACACCAAGATGGGTTTATTGTTTACTGGTGCTTATACCACATGGATGCCAACTTCTCAGAAAACACTTAAATTTGAAAAACATGTCTGGAGTTTGTTTTGTTGGTTTGTATTTCTAGTAGTGAGTCTCTTTGCTTCAGACTTCACTCGAGGTTCCTTTCCTGATGGGAGGTTAAAAGAGTTCTACCCAGAAGTCTTCCTTCAATTAAACTCAGAGAACATTCGTCCAGCTTCCTTTAAAGAGCACACTCAGCCAGGTTGCAGAGCAAAACTCCCGACATTAAACCAGCCCTATCTGGTTTTGTTTTGTTTTCAGTAGTTAAATGGGTCAAGTAGGGAATGTGTTCAGAAAATTCCTGTTCAAATGGTGTTATGAATCCCTTTTCTGGGGAATTGCTGAGTTTAAAAAATTTTTTGTACAAAAAGAAACTGAGCTTTTGGCACGGCTCCATGGACTAACCTCCTCCTCCTACTGTTGATTACAGCAAATCTAACCACCCTGCTTTCCTACTTTATCAAATGCTTACTGGTCTTAAGGTCTCAACATGTGCTTGAATCCTAAGTGGTTGTAAGCTGGCTATGCTTAGCAGCAGAGAAATATGTAAGTGATTAGCTCTGCCTCCCATTAGGAGGTGCCGGGAACAAATAGGGAGGTCCCAAAACCAGATTCTAGGGCAGGTGAATGAATTTGGAAAGAGGAAAGATCAGTTTTTATATATAAACAAAACTACTAAGGCTTTCCCCACTAAATATTTAAGCAGTTTTAAAAATAGGCGCACCCAACACTTTATCACAGCAGATGGGGATAAACCGCCTGAAGGGTTAACACTCCCCACATGTCAGTTGTAACTTGCAGATGAAACCCACATATTACAGTGATTTCTGTTTCCCTATATGAGCAGGGATTGGGCAATAGGTACTAGCAGAGATTCCCCTACCCTTTCTTCCTGCAGTACCACAAATGTGGAGGGAAGTTTACTTTTGTTAAAAATTCCCATGGATATACTTAGATCTTGAAGAATCCTAAAACGATTTTGTGAGGGAAATGAAATGTTACAATATTAATGATACTACAATTGCAAAGAGTTTGGTAGGGTTGACTGTTCACCAGGTTGACAAGTTTTATCTTACCACCTCTTCCTTCCCAGAAAAGCTCATTAGAATGCAATGAGTATGAGTGACATTATGATGTGGATGAACTAGAGTCTACTCTTATTTACTGAGGTAAAGCACATCTGCATTTCTATACTTTATTATTAATAAAAATTATTTGCATCAGATTTCATAACATGCAATATCACACATGAGAACTGCTGACTTTTTATATTTCCATGGACTTAACCTTGGAAACAACCTCATTTAGAAAGTGCAGCATAGGATTATTGCTTATTTAGATGGAGTACTCAGAGTCTGATTTTCTTGTGCTTTCAATTTTCTACACTGTTTGAGTATTAGCGTCTGAGAATAAAACAAGCCCCAACTCCTAGCAAAAGGATAATTATTCTCCAGCCATGGTAGCAAGTGACCACTATAACCAGACTGAATCAATCAAACAGGATTTAATCAATTACTGGTGACTTGCCTAGTCCAAAATGATCAGTGGTAACTCACTTCAGTAAATACACCTCTGAAAGCCAAATAATCAGTGACAGCCTCATGCTTTTGAAAGTTGGCCAATCAGTGGCAGACCCAGGCCAGTGACATGCTTCTGAAAGCCAGCCAATCACCAGCAGTCTCTCCTGAATAATGGTGCTTCTGAGGCTGATATTAACCCCTAAACAATCCCTGACCCCAAAACTCTACGTAAGGTTTGCAACCTGCTTTGCTCAGAGAGACTGTGTCTAAAAGCAAGCTCTTTCTTATTAAAGTAATAAATTGAGCTTTTTTTTTTTTTTCAGGTATTGAGAGGTGGTCTTTTTCTTTGATACTCCTTACAATCTATGCAGCATTCCCTAGAGTGAGCTCTTCAGAAATTGTAAGTGTATTACCACTGATGAGGACTAAGTTTAGAAGTGTGGCGGGACTGTCCTGTTAAAGGTCCTTATCACACGTCATGGGGAGCCCAGACTCCTACACTGTATTTCGGTAAGTGTGCAGCGGCTTTCCAAATGATTTGTGCTGATGCCTAACCCCAAACCAGAAAATAGCTGGAATCTTATTCCCTTCAAAACAATTTTATTCAATACTCCTATGCTGATATAAAAATACAAAACCCCCTATATTAGTTAACGTATTAATACTTTTCCATATACACATTCTTCTATTTTAAAAATTATCCCTTTCTCTGCCCCAAAAGACAGATGGGTCTTTTGTTATAATCATTTCTAGTAGGGACTGTCCATGTTTCAAAAATGACTTTACCAGAATTTGTCAAATAAAACCATAAAAAGGCAACTTCCTCCTTTCTATGACATGAGAGGATCTTACAACTACTAGATCTAGTTGGCTTTGGTATAAGAAATGAAATCTAGACATGGGAACAACAGCACAAAGTCCACAAAAAGAAACAGATTTTCCTACAAATCTGAAAGAACAGAAAGCTGTAAAGTAGCTGTCTTTTTCAACTGTTTGTTTCATACACCACTGCACTAAACAAGTCCAACATTTTGATTAATAACAAACCTAAACCCAGAGGAAAGAAGGGGCTATCAGCTTACAAATTACTTCAGCTTTAATATCATAATGCTTAGCATGGCTGGTTACTCAGCATAATATTTAATCTTTAATTGAAACAAAAACATAATCAAAATGCTTCACCCATTTATCTTTCAACATGCTTCGGTCACTTCATTTTAAAAAGCAAAACAAAACAGTTATTATGATTTTCAGCATAATAAACTCCTGACCTGTGTGACTCCATAAATCACAGACTGCATGAATTGAAAGCATGCCCACATTTTACAGCCTCCTGTGAGAATACACATGCAGACTTATTATACAGACTTAATTCAAGTACATAAGGTCTGGTAGTTTACAGTCTTGTATGTACCAATAACTCAATACTATCCACTCTGTGACTGGTCATAGAATTGGCCCAACAAGAGCAGTGAAGCTTTTGGAATCACACACTGATCATTTACATATGAACATTTTAGAACTTGTTCATTTGAAGGCAAAGACAAAAGTTTAGTTCTGATTAATAACAATTTTTCATAAGATCAGATTCTCAAGTAAGAACATTGACTTTAGTGGTTATAGAAATATGGAGGCTTACCATTTTCATAGAGGCTGTGTATGACCAGGCCACTCAAGATGGCAGTTCTCTTGCTCTCTATACATCCCCTGCTCAACAAGTCCCTACTTCACCTACTCACATGACTGATCTTCCCTCTTAATCACAGAGCCTTAACGCTAACTGCCTACGTGTTTGCCCCGTCCCAGGTGGTTATCGTTCTAATGCTTAGACCAGAACCACTCCACCAAGCTAGGTTATCAAAGGGAAACATCTGCCCCACTGACGATTGTTAACCTGAGGGGCTGAGAGGGACATGCTCCTCTGCTGGTTTCCCTGGTAACTGATGAGCCAACCTGACATCAATTCCCCCTATAAATGGTAACCTCCTTCTCCCCTGCAGTAGCTAAGATTGCTGCTGCATCCTGCCTGCTGTCTGCCTTATAGGTGGGGTGTCGCTCCAGGACATTTTGCTTCTGACTTGTAAGGTTCCCTATCCAGTACACCTTGGATGTCTCTTTCGCTGTTTCCAGGCTCTTTCTTTGGTCTCACGGTTGGGCAACTACAAGGCTTGCAGACCTGAGGGGTACAGCCCCAAAACAAGTAAGTTTATTCTTTTTCTTTTCTTGTATGAGACTGTGTGGAATTATAAACAAAAGTAAACAAGAGAGTCTTCGAAAAGGACCTGGACCTTGACTAATTTGACATCCATTTTTAAAAACTCTCATTCAATTGTAAGGTAGATTAAGATATGACAGCAGTTAATATTAATTGGGAAAGCAAGAGAGGTATAATTCTCAGACATACAGTAAGTGAAATATAGAATTCCAATATTAATAAGTCATTTCAGACTGAAATGCATTTAAATTATTTATGCTTGTGTAATATAAACAGCTATCTTTTTCATCAGAAATTCTATAAGACACTCCCCTTTCCAAGTCTCCCTAATATAGGAACTTACCACTCTACCCTTAGATTGCTGTAGGTGTCTTAACTATTTTATGTCTGTACTATTTCTCCTTCCTCTAACCTCCAAAGGTTCTGAAATAATCTTTCTTATATATCTCCTTTTAGCATCCCTTTGACCAGAAACTATCGGCTATTGTAATCCACTGAAATAGCTGAGCCCGACCCTTAAAACCCTCAAATGACTGGATCTTCCTATCTCACCAACTTAATTTTGTTTCTTTCATCAACCCTCACCATTTTATAATTGCCTGTTCACTTAGTTGTGAACATCAGTTATTTGAGACAGTTTGAGTCTTGTTCACAGTTGAGTTCTCAGTCCTCAGAATGGTGATTGGTGCTGGGAATCAAAGCCTTTAAACCCTCTGTATTGGCCAGGACCTCTGGCTAGAACTAGCTGGTTTGCTAACCTAACAGTTAACCTTCTTTTGTGGGCAGGGACTGTCTTTTATTTCTATGATAAACTTTTATTTATTTATTTATTTTGCGGTACGCGGGCCTCTCACTGCTGTGGCGTCTCCCGTTGTGGAGCACAGGCTCCGGACGCGCAGGCTCAGCGGCCGTGGCTCACGGGCCTAGCCGCTCCGCGGCATATGGGATCCTCCCAGACAAGGGCACGAACCCGTGTCCCCTGCATCGGCAGGCGGACTCTCAACCACTGCGCCACCAGGGAAGCCCCCTATGATAAACTTTTAAAATGTCTAACAGGTTCTGCAGAAAGTCTGGAGCTCTTCACAGGTCTACCTTTTCATGACCTCTCATAGCTCAGCACACACTGATTGCTGCTTTTCCACTGCTCTCAGATCAGTGATGGCTAGTTTTTATTCCCTGTAGACTGTGGTGGGCGCATGCCTTATGTTCTTTCCCATTTCCTATGGTACCTAATGTAGAACTAGATAGGATTTCTTTTAAGGCAATATTTCTCAAAGTCTAATCCCAGAGCCCAGCA
This sequence comes from Tursiops truncatus, assembly GCF_011762595.2. Lineage (NCBI taxonomy): Eukaryota > Metazoa > Chordata > Mammalia > Artiodactyla > Delphinidae > Tursiops > Tursiops truncatus. The sequence continues at coordinate 51,392,673 of NC_047036.1, read as the reverse complement.
ACAAACGCAGGCTGCACATTACAATCACTTGGGTAGTTTTTAAAACTATCAACACCGGGCCTCCACCTCTAGAGGTACTGATTTAATTGTCTCAGGATGGGGCTCTAGCATCAGTAATCTAAAGTTTTTTTTCCTGGTGATCTAAAAATACAGCCAAAGTTAGGACCACAGCATTAAAGTTTAAGAGTCTTTAGGCTTTCAGCTTGAGTTCATTAGCCATTTGTTCTGGCCCCTTCAGAGATGAAGGACAGCTGGTTCCTAATGACAAACTACTCACATACTTCAAGAAGCTTAAGTGGCTTCTGAGCCTATTTTAACTGAGTAATCTCAAGTGTATTATCCATTTCTTAAATATAGTCTGAGTAAAAGGCAAGGAGCTACACTGAATTATTCATTCAACAAATATTGGAGCCTTTTTATGTGTGAGACCCAGTGTCAGACAACAGGGAAATAAAACCAAATAGGACCCAGGCCCTGCTCTCCTAAAGTGAACAATCTGTTAGGGGAGATGAACACACAGGCACCAGAACAAACGTACATTTTGGAACTGCCTGCAAAATGTGAGGGCACAATAAGAAGAGCATCCTCTGACACAGCAGTCTATGAAGAGCCTTCACATGTCTGGTACTGTCTTCACAATAACTATGTGGGGTAGGTGGGAAGTATGTTATTCACCTCCATTTCCCAGGCAACCTGAGAGATTCATGGTCAAGAAACTTGTAGCTGGTAAGTAGTTGACCAGGTACTTGACTGCATGTCTTCAGAGGTAACAAACTTTCATCTTGTGAAGATGTATTTAACTTCAGGAATAAATCAAAAGTTAATTCAGTGCTAACTCTAGTGAATAGGATAAAAAAAATCAGATCGGGCAGTGCTTATTTTGGAATACAGCATTTTGAAAAGGCAACTATAAAGAGACAAGAATGATAATCTGTGTGGCTCCCAGGCTGGCCTATAATGCAATTAGAAAAGAAGTTCCAAAAATGTCTTGAGCCATGTGGGAGCCTCTTTGGGAAAAGACACCTCTCTACTAGGTGAACACTTGCTTTAAAAAAAAGGCAATTTGGGGCTTCCCTGGTGGCACAGTGGTTGAGAGTCCGCCTGCTGATGCCGCCTGCTGATGCAGGGGACACGGGTTCGTGCCCCGATCCGGGAAGATCCCACATGCCGCGGAGTGGCTGGGCCCATAAGCCAGGGCCGCTGAGCCTGCGCATCCGGAGCCTGTGCTCCGCAACGGGAGAGGCCACAACAGTGAGAGGCCTGCGTACTGCAAAAAGAAACAAACCAAACAAAAAGGCAATTAATTTTCACTGTAAATTTTTATCCCTTTATTGCGTTTAATCATTGCTCTCTGGAATTAGTCCCAATTTCTCCCTATACATCCTAAAATGAAGATGCTAGGTAGGGACACACCGTTCAGCTGGAGGTCCAAGAGGAGCAGAGCCAAAGAGCCTGACACTCTAAGGGTGGATGTCTGGCAGTCTCTTCGCAGGCATCAAATTACTAAGGACTGCCTTTATGATTGATGATGATATCCAGGTATTTTCTGTTACATATATATTTTTCAAAAATTCAGATTTAGCCATGAAAACTGTCCTGTTTTGAATCCTTCAGTGGTTCCCTATTGTCTAAACAGTGAAACCCAAATTTCTTACGTAGCCTCTATGACTTGGCTTTTGTTCCTCTCTCTAAGCTCCTATGTCATCTTCACATCGTATGCTCTAGACATCCTGAATTACTTGCAGTTTCCTGTATAGAACGTGCTCTCTCCTGCCTCCTTGCTGCCTCTGTATGGTGATATACTTCTCTCCCTGCTTCAGTTGAGGTGTCATCCCCTCTGGAAACCAGTCCCTGAATCCTCTCCTGGCCTGTCCTCTTTTTCCAGGAGGGTTAAGGTCCTCTTCTGTACATGTCTTAGTTTAGCCTCCCTCACTAGACTGCAGATGGCTCTGTTTTATTGGCCTTTGTAACACCAGTCACCAAGCCTTGACAAGAAGACTGCCCTCAATAAATGCTGAATGAACACATGTTTCTGGGTAGCCAGTAATCTCTACAAACCTGGTTTTGTTTACCTTTCTCCTTGAGTATCAATAGATAATTCCAAATTATTTAGCAATTTCAGTTGACCCTTGAACAACATGGATTTGAAATGGGCAGGTCCACTTACATGCGGAGTTTTTCAGCAGTAAACACTATAACACTATATGATCTGTGGTTGGTTGATTGTGCAGATGTGGAACTGTTTCTATGGAGGAACCAGGTACCTGGAGGGCCAACTATAAATTATAAGCGGAGTTTCAACTGCACGAAGTGTGGGTGCCTTAAACCTCCACGTTGTTCAGGTGTCAACTGGATGTTTATAAGCCTTTCAGATAATTAACTCTTCTTTCAGACTCTACAATACTAGAGAAAAGGCTAATAGTCTAAGACCTAAAATAACATATTTCCACCACCATTAAGTTTACGCTATAAAACTCCAACAGATCTTTCTCAAATGAGCCAGTTAAACTGCCTAATGATTGGTATTTGTCTTCTGTACGCAGCCTTAGAGGTATAAGGTAGGGAAAAAATACATATATTGTCCTCAGACAGCCTTCCTCTACTTGGGTTGAAAGGCCCTGCCTTTCTTTGTGAAACTTTGTCACCTACATAATTTGTCTTTAGTATAGTGTGTTGACAGCTTCTCATTTCTCTGTTCGGTTAGAATTCTTAAGAAACCCAACTAAATAATCCCTGATTATTACTTAAGTTATCGTTCTTAAGGGACTATGGATAGAAACTTAAATGATCTAGTTTATAAGTTTTCTTTTTTTTTTTTTCCTTTTGGTGGGAGAGGGCTTGAAAGGAGGCTTGTATTTGAAAAGCAAAAACGGGCTTTTTTTAAAAGAAATTTCAGTGAGACAAAATAATTTTTAAGTTTAACCCACATTTGATCCTTTGAAAAAACCACACCCTGCTCTGTATCAGAGATGGGCCACAGCATACTTCTGTCCATGTCACTTCTCTGGAATGCCCTACGACCTCCTTCCCACTGGTTTATGTCCCCTGAGCTTCCAAGGCCCAATTTAACTGCCATTTCCAACTAAAAATCTGACTGCCTTGGGCCTCAGGACCTACTTCTGCCTTTGAATTTCTCTAACACCTTTTATGGAAGCTTTTGCGGATTGAAGTCAGAAGACCTGGGTTTGAGTTAAAATGCAGTCATTCGGTGTTTCTGTAGGAAAGTCACATTGCTCTTCAGGTCTCTGTTTCCTTATCTGTGAAGAGGGTATGGTAGTAAGCACCATATTTACATAGTTAGAACGAGGTTCAAACATCATGCCTCCAATTGTGGTCCAAATACTTACCATTTTAACTTATTTTGTATTTTGTGTGTATGGGTGTTAATATAAAGTGATCTTGTATATATTTATCATTTTTATACTATTCTATTAAACTTCATACCCTTTTTCAAAGTGTTTTCACGTACATTATCATACAAAACTTATTTGATCTCACTTAACTGTAGGTTTATATGTGTATTTATAATATGTCCTGTCTACACTACGCCATAAGCCATTGAAAGGGCAGAAGCTATTTATTGATTGAAAGAATTATAGAAATCTTATTTTTACAACTTTCATAGCATGATTAACATACATTCACTGTCTTTGTATGTTTTTTCTTTGTGCAAAGTAAAGCAATCCTTAGAGGCAAAAAGAAAAAACAAAATTACCTGTAACTCCATAGCTTATCAATAACTACTGTAAACATACAGGCACATCACTTCCTACACTTTGTTCTATGCATGTCTAAATATGTATATACACTTATAGTAAGTCCCCTACATATGAACCTTCAAGTTGCAAACTTCCAAAGATGCGAACGTGCATTCGCCTGTCCAGTCATGTAAGTTAGTTCACGTGTGTGGCGTACATTATCACGTGTGTGCATCCTCTACAAGTGGTTGTGCTCTTGTGTACTTTACTGTACAGTACTGTATAGAGTATAGTAGTATGGTATCTTTATTTCAAGCCCAGGATGTCTGGAAGCAAGTGTAAAAGCAGCTGTGATGTAGCTCGTACTGCTAAGAAGCACCAAGCAATAACGATGGAAACAAAAGTGAAAATAATTGAGAAAGTGGAGAGAGGCAAAAAGATGGAAGACGTCGCTCGTTCTTATAATGAGGAGCTTACTAAAGAAGGCCTGATGGAATTGGAGGCCCAGAGAGAGGACTAAGAGAGATAAGAGGAAGAAGTAACTGAAGAACCAAAGAGATTCATGACAGGAAATGGCAAGGGGATTTTCTTTAGTTGAGGAGGCACTGTTAGTTTTTTGAGGCACAGGACCCGAACGTAGAACAGTACACAAAGGTTGCAGCAGCCGTTCAAAATGCAATCCAGTGCTACCATGTCATCTATGATGAGGAAAAACACAACTACTACCCAGACATCACTGGATCATTTTTTCAAGAGGGTAGATAGAATTGAATCCAGCAAGGAACCAGACCCTGTGCCATCAACGTCAGGCCTGAGTGAGATTGCAGCTTGCCCTCATCTCCTATTGCTGACAATCCTTCAGCTCTACCATCTCCCACCTCCTCTCCCTCTTCCAGTCAGTAACTCTTCTTGCCTCTTCACTTGATGTCAGCCCCTGTATGCCAGCTGTTGTACTGTACTACTGTACTTTTCAAGGTACTGTACTGTAAGATTAAAAATGTTGTCTTTATTTTTTGTTTTTTAATGTATTATCTGTGCAAAAAGTATTATAAACCTATTATAGTACAGTACTATATAGCCGATTGTATTAGTTGGGTACCTAGGCTAACTTTGTATTCATTGCCTAATATTTGGTCCTACAGATAATTTAAAATCCACCTTATATTAGGATTCTTAGTCTTGTTCGAATTTCTACCTTTACAAACATTACTGCAAATAATATCTATGTGAAAAATATTTGGATTTTCTTATTTGTAGTAAATGTTTCGGGGGGGGGGCTGGTTCAACATTCTTTCTTTCAGTAGATTGGTCTTTTCCTTTCAGAAATGACCCTTCCCTACTGTCAGCCCATGTGGTTGGGACTCCCTTGTCCTTGTCTGAGGAAGGGAACACATGGGATAGGCCTGTGCAGACTAGCCAGTGATTAGATCAGGGAATGGGCATTTGAATCCGGCAAGGTCAAACAGAACTGGCTCAGGACTTTTTCTGGAACTATGGGGTTGGCCATAATGGAAACATAAGCCCAGAGCTTCTGGAGGCCACCTCCTGGGTGGGAAGCCTGCCTATGGAATGAGAGGAAAATGGAGCCAGATGACAGAGATTCTTGACATTGGCTGAACTCTGACACAGCTATGCCCTAGCTCCAGTTCTTAAGCTTCCCATGCTGATAAACCCCCATTTTTAGTTGAAGATATTTCTGTCATTTGGAATTATCTTTACTAATGCTTAGGATAAATTCCTATAAGTAGAATTCTTAGGTCAAAGATTTGTACACTTTTAAGGCACTTGATATATATGATCTAACTTCCCTTCAAAAAGGATATACCAATTCATTCATCAACAGAGTGCCTTATTTTGTTTTGATTAATAAACTGATTTTTGTTTTCATTCCCCATCCCCCCCGTAATGTTTTTGGCTATTTGTATTTCTCTTGCAACATGTATATTTGTGTCCTTTGCCCATTAAAAAAAAAAAAAGGGCATACTCATCTTCTCTTTATGGATTTGTGAGAATATATTAAGAATATAAATCCTTATTTATCACATAAACTACAAATAGACTTTGTAGTTTGTCATTTGTTTTTTGAGTTTCACCTCCTATCTTCCTTCTATCTATCCCTCCTTTTCCCTTCCTTCTTTGCTTCCATACAGAACTTTACAGTTTTTTATACAGTGCTAGTGAGTAGTGTCTTCCTTTAAGTCTGTCTTTAGAGTTATACTTAAGAAGTCTTTCCTCACATTAAGACCATGTAAATATCCACCTATATTTTCTTCTAGCACTTTTACAGTTCTTTTTCCACTTGTTAATCTTTTATCAATTTAGAATTTTCTTTTAGTATTTGGGTAAGATAAAATTGTAATTTCTTTTCCCCAAATAGTTACTTAGTTGTCCCAATTTCATTTCTTGAATAATCTACCCTGTACTGTTGCCCACTGCTTCAATTAACATAGTTTTGGCATCTTACTGAGAAAGATCATTACCTTCTTACTCTTAGAAAAAAACATTTCTCAAAATTTATTTTACTTTTATTTTTAGAAGAGGTTTACATTTACAGAAACGCTGACCAGATAGTACAGTTCCCTTATACCCCTAAACCAATTTTCCCTATTACTATCTTACATTAATATGGTACATTTCTTACACTTAATGAACTAACACTGATATCTTATTAAGTAAAGTTTATTTAGATTTCCCTAGTATTGTGGACTAAATTACATTCCCCCCAAATTCATATGTTGAAGCCCTAACTCCCAATATGACTGTATATGGAGATAGGGCCTTTAAAGGAGGTAATTAAAATTAAATAAGGTCATATGGGTAGGGCCTTAATCCAAGAGAACTGATGTCCTTAAAAGTAGAGGAAGAGACACTAGGAGCACATACACACACAGAAAGGGCCATGTGAGGAAACGGTAAGAAGGCAGCTGTTTTGTTGATTTCAACAGAAATCAACCCTGCTGGCATTTAGAGCTTGGACTTCCAGAACTGTGAGAAAATATATTTGTTGTTTAAGCCACCCAGTCTGTGGTATTTTGTTATGGCAGCCCTAGGAAACTAATATGCTTAACTTTTAACTGACATCCTTTTTTCTGTTCTAGGATCCCATTCAGGATACCACATTAGATTTAGTTGTGATGTCTCCTTAAGCAATTCTTGGCTGTGGCAATTTCTTAGAATTTCCTTGTTTTTGATCACTTTGACAGTATTTTTAAAAATTGAATTATAGTTGATTTACAATGTTGTATTACTTTCAGGTGTATAGCAAAGTGATTCAGTTATACATATATTCATCTATTCTTTTTCAGATGTTTTTTCCCATATAGGTTATTACAAAATATTGAGTATAGTTCCCTGTGCTATACAGTAGGTCCTTGTTGGTTACATATTTTATATATAGTATATATATGTTAATCCCAAACTCCTAATTTATCCCCCCCACCTTTTCCCCTTTGGTAACCATAAGTTTGTGTTCTATGTCTGTGGGTCTATTTCTGTTTTGTAAATAAGTTCATTTGTATCATTGGCAAAAGAATTCCACATATAAGTGATATGATATGGTATGTTTCGTTTGCTGTCTTGCTTACTTCACTTAGTATGATAATCTCCAGGTCCCTTCATGTTGCTGCAAATGGCTTTATTTCATTCTTTTTTATGGCTGAGTAATAGTCCATTGTGTATATATGCCACATCTTCTTCTTTATCCATTCTTCTGTCAATGGACATTTAGGTTGCTTCCATGTCTTGGCTATTGTAAATAGTGCTGCAGTGAACATTGGGGTGCATGCATCTTTTCGAATTACAGTTTTCTCTGGATCTCTGCCTAGGAGTGAGATTGCAGGATCATATGTAGCTCTATTTTTAGTTTTTTAAGGAACCTCCATACTGTTCTCCATACTGGCTGTACCGATTTACATTCCCACCAACAGTGTAGGAGGGTTCCTTTTTCTCCACATCCTCTCCAGCATTTGTTATTTTAATGATGGCCATTCTAACTAGTGTGAGGTGGTACCTCACTGTAGTTCTGATTTGCATTTCTGTAATAATTAGTGATGTTGAGCATCTTTTCATGTGCCTTTTGGCCACCTGTATGTCTTGTTTGGCAAAATGTCTATTTAGATCTTTTCTCTATTTTGTGATTGGGTTGTTTGACATTAGATATATGAGCTGTTTATATATTTCGGAAATTAAGCCCTTGTGGGTCACATCGTTTGTAAATATTTTCTCCCATTCCATAGGCTGTGTTTTCGTTTTGTTTTTTTTCTTTCTTTTTTGAATTTTATTTACTTTTTTATACAGCAAGTTCTTCTTAGTCATCAGTTTTATCCACATCAGTGTATACATGTCAATCCCAATCTCCCAATTCATCACACCACCACCCCGACCCCCCCGCCGCTTCCCCCCACCTTGGTGTCCGTACATTTGTTCTCTACATCTGTGTCTCAATTTCTGCCCTGCAAACCGGTTCATCTGTACCATTTTTCTAGGTTCCACATATATGTGTTAATATACGATATTTGTTTTTCTCTTTCTGACTTCAGTCTGTATGACACTCTCTAGATTCATCCATGTCTCAACAAATGACCCAATTTCGTTCTCTTTTATGGCTAATATTCCATTGCATATATGTACCACATCTTTATCCATTTGTCTGTTGATGGGCATTTAGGTTGCTTCCATGACCTGGCTATTGTAAACAGTGATGCAATGAACACTGGGGTGCATGTGTCTTTTTGAATTATGGTTTTCTCTGGGTATATGCCCAGTAGTGGGATTGCTGGGTCATATGGATTTAGTTTTTTAAGGAACCTCCATACTGTTCTCCATAGTGGCTGTATCAATTTACATTCCCACCAACAGTGCAAGAGGGTTCCCTTTTCTCCACACCCTCTCCAGCATTTGTTGTTAGTAGATTTTCTGAGGATGCCCATTCTAACTGGTGTGAGGTGATACCTCATCGTAGTTTTGATTTGCATTTCTCTAATAATTAGTGATGTTGAGCAGCTTTTCATGTGCTTCTTGACCATCTGTATGTCTTCTTTGGAGAAATGACTATTTAGGTCTTCTGCCCATGTTTTGATTGGGTTGTTTGCTTTTTTAATATTGAGCTGCATAAGCTATTTATATATTTTGGAGATTAATCCTTTGTCCGTTGATTCATTTGCAAATATTTCTCCCATTCTGAGGGCTGTCTTCATCTTGTTTATGGTTTCCTTTGCTGTGCAAAAGCTTTTAAATTTCATAAGGTCCCATCTGTTTATTTTTGTTTTTATTTCCATTACTCTAGGAGGTGGATCAAAAAAGATCTTGCTGGGGCTTCCCTGGTGGCGCAGTGGTTGAGAGTCCGCCTGCCGATGCAGGGGACACGGGTTTGTGCCGTGGTCCAGGAAGATCCCACATGCCGTGAAGTGGCTGGGCCTGTGAGCCATGGCCGCTGAGCCTGCGAGTCCAGAGCCTGTGCTCCGCAACGGGAGAGGCCACAACAGACAGAGGCCCATGTACTGCAAAAAAAAAAAAAAAAAAAAAAAAACTTGCTGTGATTTCTGTCAAAGAATGTTCTTCCTATGTTTTCCTCTAAGAGTTTTATAGTGTCCGGTCTTACATTTAGGTCTCTAATCCATTTTGAGTTTATTTTTGTGTGTGGTGTTAGGGTGTGTTCTAATTTCATTCTTTTACATGTAGCTGTCCAGTTTTCCCAGCACCACTTATTGAAGAGACTGTCTTTTCTCCATTGTATATCCTTGCCTCCTTTGTCATAGATTAGCTGACCATAGGTGCATGGGTTTATCTCTGGGCTTTCTATCTTGTTCCACTGATCTATATTTCTGTTTTTGTGCCAGTACTATATTGTCTTGATAACTGTAGCTTTGTAGTATAGTCTGAAGTCAGGGAGTCTGATTCCTCCAGCTCCGCTTTTTTCCCTCAAGACTGCTTTGGCTATTCGGGGTCTTTTGTGTCTCCATACATTTTTTTCGTTTCATACAAATTTTAAGATTTTTTGTTCTAGTTCTGTAAAAAATGCCATTGGTAATTGGATAGGGATTGCATTGAATCTGTAGATTGCTTTGGGTAGTATAGTCATTTTCACAATATTGATTCTTCCAATCCTAGAACATAGTATATCTCTCCATCTTTTGGTATCATCTTTAATTTCTTTCGTGTCTTATAGTTTTCTGCATACAGGTCTTCTGTCTCCCTAGGTAGGTTTATTCCTAGGTATTTTATTCTGTTTGTTGCAGTGGTAAATGGGAGTGTTTCCTTAATTTCTCTTTCAGATTTTTCATCATTAGTGTATAGGAATGCAAGAGATTGCTGTGCATTTATTTTGTATCCTGCAACCTTACCAAATTCATTGATTAGCTCTAGTAGTTTTCTGGTGGAATCTTTAGGATTCTCTATGTATAGTGTCATGTCATCTGCAAACAGTGACAGTTTTACTTCTTCTTTTCCAATTTGTATTCCTTTTATTTCTTTTTCTTCTCTGATTGCTGTGGCTAGGACTTCCAAAACTATTGTTGAATAATAGTGGCAAGAATGGATATCCTTGTCTTTTTCCTGATCTTAGAGGAAATGCTTTCAGCTTTTCACCATTGAAAATGATGTTTGCTGTGGCTAGGACTTCCAAAACTATTGTTGAATAATAGTGGCAAGAATGGATATCCTTGTCTTTTTCCTGATCTTAGAGGAAATGCTTTCAGCTTTTCACCATTGAAAATGATGTTTGCTGTGGGTTTGTCATATATGGCCTTTATTATGTTGAGGTAGTTTCCCTCTATGCCCACTTTATGGAGAGTTTTTATCATAAATGGGTGTTGAATTTTGTGAAAAGCTTTTGCTGCATCTATTGAGATTATCATAAGGTTTTTCTTCTTCAGTTTGTTAATATGGTGTATCACATTGATTGATTTGCATATATTGAAAAAGCCTTGCATCTCTGGGATAAATCACACTTGATTTTAGTGTATGATCCTTTTAATGTGTTGTTGGATTCTGTTTGCTAGTATTTTGTTGAGGATTTTTGCATCTATACTCATCAGTGATATTGGTCTGTAATTTTCTCTTTTTGTAGTATCTTTATCTGCTTTTAGTATCAGGGTGATGGTGGCCTTATAGAATGAGTTTGGGAGTGTTTCTTCCTCTGCAATTTTTGGAAGAGTTTCAGCAGGATAGGTGTTAGCTCTTCTCTAAATGTTTGATAGAATTCACCTGTGAAGCCATCTGGTCCTGGACTTTTGTTTGTTGGAAGATTTTTAATCACAGTTTCAATTTCAGTGCTTGTGATTCATCTGTTCATATTTTCTATTTCTTCCTGGTTAAGTCTTGGAAGGTTATACCTTTCTAAGAATTTGTCCATTTCTTCCAAGTTGTCCATTTAATTGGCATAGAGTTGCTTGTAGTAGTCTCTTAGGATGATTTGTATTTCTGTGGTGTCTGTTTGTAACTTCTCCTTTTTCATTTCTAATTTTATTGATTTGAGTCCTCTCCCTCTTGATGAGTCTGGCTAATGGCTTATCAATTTTGTTTATCTTCTCAAAGAACCAGCTTTTAGTTTTATTGATCTTTGCTATCGTTTTGTTTCCATTTCATTTATTTCTGCTCTGATCTTTATGATTTCTTTCCTTCTGCTAACTTTGGGTTTTGTTTGTTCTTCTTTCTCTAGTTCCTTTAGGTGTAAGGTTAGATTGTTTATTTGAGATTTTTCTTGTTTCTTGAGGTAGGCTTGTATAGCTATAAACTTCCCTCTTAGAACTGGTTTTGCTGCATCCCATAGGTTTTGGATCATCCTGTTTTCATTGTCATTTGTCTCTATGTATTTTTTGATTTCCTCTTTGATTTCTTCAGTGATCTCTTGGTTATTTAGTAATGTATTGTTTAGCCTCCTTGTGTTTGTGTTTTTTTACGTTTTTTTCCCTGTAATTCATTTCTAATCTCATAGTGTTGTGGTCAAAAAAGATGCTTGATATGATTTCAATTTTCTTAAATTTACTGAGGCTTGATTTGTGACCCAAGATGTGATCTATCCTGGAGAATGTTCCGTGTGCACTTGAGAAGAAAATGTAATATGCTATTTTTGGATGAATGTCCTATAAATATCAATTAAATCTATCTGGTCTTTTGTGTCATTTAAAGCTTCTGTTTCCTTATTTATTTTCATTTTGGATGATCTGTCCATTGGTGTAAGTGAGGTGTTAAAGTCCCCCACTATTATTATGTTACTGTCGATTTCCTCTTTTATAGCTGTTAGCAGTTGCCTTATGTATTGAGGTGCTCCTATGTTGGGTGCATATATATAATTGTTATATCTTCTTCTTGGATTGATTCCTTGATCATTATGTAGTGTCCTTCCTTGTGTCTTGTAACATTCTTTATTTTGAAGTCTATTTTATCTGATATGAGTATTGCTATTCCACCTTTCTTTGATTTCCATTTGCATGGAATATCTTTTTCCATCCCCTCACTTTCAGTCTGTATGTGTCCCTAGGTCTGAAGTGGGTCTCTTGTAGACAGCATATATATGGGTCTTGTTTTTGTATCCATTCAGCAAGCCTGTGTCTTTTGGTTGGAGCATTTAATCCAGTCACGTTTAAGGTAATTATCGATATGTATGTTCCTATGACCATTTTCTTAATTGTTTTGGGTTTGTTTTTGTAGGTCCTTTTCTTCTCTTGTGTTTCCCACTTAGAGAAATTCCTTGAGCATTTGTTGCAGAGCTGGTTTGGTGGTGCTGAATTCTCTTAGCTTTTGCTTGTCTGTAAAGCTTTTGATTTCTCTGTCGAATCTGAATGAGATCATTGCTGGGTAGAGTAATCTTGGTTGTAGGTTCTTCCCTTTCATCACTTTAAGTATATCATGCCACTCCCTTGTGGCTTGTAGAATTTCTTCTGAGAAATCAGCTGTTAATCTTATGGGAGTTCCCTTGTATGTTATTTGTTTTATTTCCCTTGCTGCTTTCAATATTTTCTTTGTCTTTAATTTTTGCCAGTTTGATTATTATGCGTCTCGGCGTGTTTCTCCTTGGCTTTATCCTATATGGGACTCTCTGCGCTTCCTGGACTTGGGTGGCTATTTCCTTTCCCATGTTAGGGAAGTTTTCGACTATAACCTCTTCAAATATTTTCTCAGGTCCTTTCTCTCTCTCTTGTCCTTCTGGGACCCCTGTAATGGGAATGTTGTTGTGTTTAATGTTGTCCCAGAGGTCTCTTAGGCTCTCTTCCTTTCTTTTCATTCTTTTTCATTATTCTGTTCAGCAGCAGTAAATTCCACCATTCTGTCTTCCAGGCCACTTATCCATTCTTCTGCCTCAGTTTTTCTGCTATTGATTCCTTCTAGTGTATTTTTCATTTCAGTTATTGTATTGTTCATCTCTGTTTGTTTGTTCTTTAATTCTTCTACGTCTTTGTTAAATATTTCTTGCATCTTCTCAATCTTTGCCTCCATTCTTTTTCCAAGGTCCTGGATCATCTTCATTATCATTATTCTGAATTCTTTTTCTGGAAGGTTGCCTATCTCCACTTCATTTGGTTGTTTTTCTGGGGTTTTATCTTGTTCCTCCATCTGGTACATAGCCCTCTGCCTTTTCATATTGTCTGTCTTTCTGTGACTGTGGTTGTTGTTCCACAGGCTGCAGGATTGTAGTTCTTGCTTCTGCTGTGTGCCCTCTGGTGGATGAGGCTATCTAAGAGGCTTGTGCAAGTTTTCTGATGGAAGGGACTGGTGGTGGGTAGAGCTGGCTGTTGCTCTGGTGCGCAGAGCTCAGTAAAACTTCAATCTGCTTGACTGCTGATGGTTGGGGCTGGGTTCCCATCCTGTTGGTTGTTTGGCCTGAGGTGACCCAACATTGGAGCCTGCAGGCTCTTTGGTGGGGCTAATGGCGGACTCTGGGAGGGCTCATGCCAAGGAGTACTTCCCAGAACTTCTGCTGCCAGTGTCCTTGTCTTCACAGTGAGCCACAGCCACCTACTGCCTCTGCAGGAGACCCTCCAACACTAGCAGGTAGGTCTGGTTCAGTCTCCTATGGGGTCACTTCTCCTTCCCCTGGGTCCCGATGCACTCACTACTTTGTGTGTGCCCTCCAAGAGTGGAGTCTCTTTTCCCCCGATTCCTGTCAGAGTCCTGCAATCACATCCCACTAGCCTTCAAAGTCTGATTCTCTAGGAATTCCTCCTCCTGTTGCTGGATCCCCAGGTTCAGAAGCCTGATGTGGGGCTCAGAACATTCACTCCAGTGGTTGTACTTTTGTGGTATAAGTATTCTCCAGTTTGTGAGTCACCCACCCAGAAATTATGGGATTTGATTTTATTGTGATTGCACCCCTCCTACCATCTCACTGTGGCTTCTCCTTTGTCTTTGGATGTGGGGTATCTTTTCTGGTGAGTTCCAGTGTCTTCCTGTGGATGACTGTTCAGCAGTTAATTGTGATTCTGGTGTTCTCGCAGGAGCTCGTCCTTCTACTCTGCCATCTTGGTTCAGGCTCTTGTTTTGTTTATGGTTTTCTTTGCTGTGCAAAACCGTTTAAGTTTCATTAGGTCCCATTTGTTTATTTTTGTTTTTATTTCCATTACTCTAAGAGATGGATCCAAAAAGATACAACTGCAATTTATGTCAGAGTGTTCTGCCTATGTTTTCATCTAGGAGTTTTATAGTATCCGGTCCTACATTTAGGCCTTTAATCCATTTTAAGTTTATTTTTGTATATGGTGTTAGAGAATGTTCTAATTTCATTCTTTGACATGTAGCTGTCCAGTTTTCCGAGCACCACTTATTGAAGAGAGTGTCTTTTCTCCACTGGATATTCTTGCCTCCTTTGTCATAGACTAATTGACAATAGGTGTGTGGTTTCTGGGCTTTCTGTCGTGTTCCATTGATCTATATTTCTGTTTTTGTGCCAGTACCATATTGTCTGGATTACTGTAGCTTTGTAGTATAGTCTGAATTCAGGGAGCCTGATTCCTCCAGTTCCATTTCTTTTTCTCAAGATTGCTTTGGCTATTCGGGGTCTTTTGTGTCTCCATACAAATTAAAAAATTGTTTGTTCTGCTTCTGTTAAAAAAAATGTCATTGGTATTTTGATAGGGATTGCATTGAATATGTAGACTGCTTGCCTTGGGTAGTATACTCATTTAACAATATTGATTCTTCCAATCCAAGAGCAGTGTACTTCTTTCCATCTGTTTGTGCCATCTTTGATTTCTTTCATCAGCATCTTATTGTTTTCAGAGTACAGGTCTTTTGCCTCCTTAGGTAGGTTTATTCCTAGGTATTTTATTCTTTTTTTGAAGTGGTGGTAAATGGGACCGTTTCCTTAATTTTTCTTTCTGATCTTTCGTTGTTAGTGTATAGAAGTGCAACAGACTTCTGTGTATTAATTTTGTATCCTGCCACTTTACTAGAGCTCATCAATTAATCTGGTAGTTTTCTGGTAGCATCTTTAGGATTTTCTACATATAGTATCATGTTATCTGCAAACAGCGACAGTTTTACTTCTTCTTTTCCAATTTGGATTCCTTTTATTTCTTCTTTGATTGCCTTGGCTAGGACTTCCAATACTATGTTGAGTAAAAGTGGTGAGAGTGGATGTCCTCATCTTGTTCCTGATCTTAGAGGAAATGCTTTCAGCTTTTCACCATTGAGTATGATGTTAGTTGTGGGTTTGTTATATATGGCCTTTATTATGTTGAGGTAGGTTCCCTCTATGCCCACCTTCTGGAGAGTTTTTTTTTTTTGTGGTACGTGGGCCTCTCACTGCTGTGGCCTCTCCCCCGCTGTGGAGCCCAGGCTCTGGATGCGCAGGCTCAGTGGCCATGGCTCACGGGCCCAGCTGCTCCGTGGCATGCGGATCCTCCTGGACCGGGGCACGAATCCACGTCCCCTGCATTGTGATTATCACTAATCACAAGTAACTTAGGGTTCTCTTTTCACAAATGTTCAAAGCTTCTATAGGAATTAAGAAGTTAAAGGGTTAAAAAGTACCAGGACATATGAAAAAAGAAGTATGAATCTTTTTTCAACATGAAGTATATAAAGATCGCAGTAATTCATAGGAAGAGACAGACAGACAAACATGAAGGAGTCCAGAGATCTAAGAATGTATGTTTAAAAAAATTCCAGGAGAGACTTCCCTGGTGGTCCAGTGGTTAAGATTCCATGCTTCCAATGCGGTGGGCACAAGTTTGATCCCTTGTTGGGGAAGTAAGATCCCACATGCCACGTGGTGTGGCCAAAAAAAAAAAGTCCAGGAAAATGAGGTCACTGGCATTTTTTATGTCCAGGAGAGCAGGGTGGCACAGGACAGATGACTGAGAAACAGAAGAGACTAAAGAGCAAGAAATCAAGGAGGAAAAAAATGTAAGAAGACTCAAAATGGGACACAGAAACAGTAACTAAAAGAAGCATAGAAAAATGCAGACAGAAATGTCCAAAACTCAGTTTTACAAATTGACATAGGAAGAAAAATAGAACCAAGCAAAATATAGGAAAATAGAGCATTAGGTAAACTAAGCAAAGAGGAAAACAGACACTGGCCTTTGGAAAAAGAAAACAAAGATGAAAACCAGTGGATTTTCTTTTACTGTTCATTGTTCATATGGGAAAACTTCCTTTGTTCTGAATTTTGAATGACTATTAATATTGCTCCTTCAGTTTGGGATTTTGAAAAGCCAATGTTTTTGGCTTTTCAAAGCCAAATATAAAAATGTATTTTGTTTCCTTTAGTTAAAAAGAGAAATTCCACAATATTATAGAGTGTCATTAGTAAATACTGCATATTGTTGAAACAAATGTGAAAGATGTAATTTTTAAAATATATTCAGCAACATGGGAATGGAGTTTCTCGGCTTTCTGGCCTAATATGCTTCACACTCAGCAGGACACAGGTGGAAAGATTTAAGAGGCTTTCCAGAATAAATCTGTGACATGCATTCTTACACCTGCCCTGAGATTTAACCAACTGCTCAGCCAATAACTTTTAATCTATGGCCAGTGAACTAATAAAACAACATAGGGAAGATGGAGTTCCCAATCCAAAAGGCCTGGTAAGCAGCTGGGGTGCATGGCTATCTGCCTGTCTCAAGACAAATCCATGAACAAAGCAAACTTCTCTAATGTGATAGAAACTTATTTCAAGGCAAACAGTATGAAAGCAGAGTCAATACAGAAGAGTCTTCTTCATCCAGAAGAAAAAGGCAGAAAAAGCGGTGACTTCAGGGATTGGACAGGGGGCTTAGAATTTAAATAATCACCTTTTCAGGCTCAGCAACTCTGACAAAGACCTATTTATAAAGAACCATGCTGGTCTTCTGCAGCATTATTTATAGTCCTGTATAAAATGAACACTAAGTAGGAAACCTGGTCTATAATCATATTCCTTCTTCCTTCATTTTATTACCACCTTAGAACTTGGCTGACAGGGAGGAATGGAAGGAAAACATTCACATTACACTGAGCTTATTATAATTGTATGATCTCTTATTATAATTGTATGATCTCCAAATATCATTACAATTAATGATGATATTCTTCTGCTTCTTATTTAAGTTGTATTTATTACTGATACCCCCTCCCCCAATTTCTTTTTAGTACTGGCCTCAAGGAAAAAACCAACAGTTCATTAATGAGGCATTACTGTTCACCATAAAAATATCAGATCTCAATTTTATCTCAGAATGTTAAGAATTATGATAGAAACTAGTTAACCACTGTAACTTATGGGTTAATTAGGAAAAGGTCATAAAAACTGTCAAACATTAGAGAAATGGTATAAATTCCAATCATCATCTTGATCTACTGACAGTAGTCAAATATAGAGAAATTAATTCTTAAAGATATCAGTGATAACACTGAATGAGAACAAAACATTTTCTGGAGCATTAATTGTTCCAGATACCATGCTAAATCCTTTAAAACCAGTATTTCATTTAATCCACAAATAAACCTATTAGGAAGGTAATATTATGATACCCAATTTACACTTTAAGGAACAGGGTAAGAAAGGATATATATATAAGATATATATATATATATATATATATATTTTTTTTTTTTTTTTTTTTTTTTGCGGTACGCGGGCCTCTCACTGCTGTGGCCTCTCACTGCTGTGGCCTCTCCCGTCACGGAGCACAGGCTCCGGACACGCAGGCCCAGCGGCCACGGCTCACGGGCCCAGCCGCTCCGCGGCACGTGGGATCCTCCCGGACCGGGGCACGAACCCGTGTCCCCCTGCATCGGCAGGCGGACTCTCAACCACTGCGCCACCAGGGAAGCCCAAGAAAGGATATATTAATATAATTTGCCCAAGATCACACAGCTAGTAAACTTCCAAGCTGGCATTAAAATTCAGGCCTGACTCCAAATTCCATACTCAACCACTCTATTTATATTCCTATGAAAAGTTACAGGTAAATCTGGCAGTCACTTCTTATTCAAGTTAAACAAGCTTTTTAATAACTTTCTGAATTCTAATTCTTCAAATAATACAACAGGGATTATAATATTAAGGCCAAGAACTTAACATCTTCCATGATTTAAAGGCAGCCAGACAGTTTTTCATCAAGAATTAATAAAGTCCTGAAGTCACTTGTTTGGCCTTGTTACTACAGTTTGAAACAACATTGCTTCACTAGAAAATATGAGAAAATGCACTGTTGAAATACAAAATCACAAACAAGACATAATGTTTGAAAACAAATAGAATCAAACTATTGAGCCAAGTATGATTGGCTGTTTCTGAAATCTACCACTTCCTAGCTACGAGATCTTGACCAAAGTTATGTAACCTTTCTGCGCCTCGGATTCTTCCCATATTATTTGGGCCTAAGAACAGTATCAAGCTGATAGGTTTTAAAAAAGGTGCTTTGTAAATGTTCGGTAAAAGTTACCTTCTTACTATGGCTTATTTCTACTTAGAAAGACAGCGCAAGCCCAACATTTTATTTATCATGGTCAAGTGAACTATCTGCACACAAAGAACAGATTATTATATGTAACTTGATTATCTCCACTAGTGCCAGAGAAGAGAAAGGATATTAATAATCCAAAATAGCAGGTGGTAGAAAGATTATTAATGAATGTCTCTGGAAGAGGGTTTTATGACTTGCATTTATACGTGGTCATCCCAGATGTCCTGGGAATTCACATCACGTAAAATAAAAGTGAGATGTTGTCTACTCTATGACTTTGTTGATCCTTTGCACTTTTGCTCAGAACCAAGGAGATGGAAAAATTCTGATCAAACTTCTCATAAAAACTTTTATATATCTATAACAGAAAATGGCAATCAAATATCCTAGATTTTGTTCTTTTTTATTCCTCATGCTACTTATTTTCCACATGCAATCTTTTCCATTACTTTGAAGGAAGGGGGTTTGCCTAGGATTGATTACTTCCTTCTTGGCACTAGGGCCACAATTCAGGGAGCAGCCACCTGTAAAATAATGAGGGCTTTTTATTGATTCCATGGTCAATTGTCTAAGCTTTTTCCAGGTGTGGTTAACTAAAAGAAAATAAGAATGTAGCACATTAACCAGTTGCTTAAGCTTTTAAAGTAAAAATACAAATGTTGAACAATAAAGGTCCAACTTGCTTACCAAATATTAAATAGTATGATATTGCTATAGAAATTTAGTAGTGAGGTACTGACACAGGAATAGACAGAAAAATCCAAGTAATATAATGAAATTGACCCCAAAATATACATAAGATCTTATTCCATCATAAAGGACATGTTTAATGTCAATGGGGAAAACATAGGACTATTCAACTGTGGTGATTAGTAATTTAGAAAAAAAGTTACAACATTAACCTAATATATTAATTCCATATGGATTAAAGATGTAAAATTAAAAATAAAAATAAAACCATAAAAATACTAGAGAAAGATATAACTAGGTATTTATATAATCCTGGGATTATGAAGGCCAAAATATGACACTGGGCAAAAAACATGGAGAAAAAGATTGGCAGGTTTGGCAATGCAAATTTAAAAGTCTGTTAAAATCAAAGCAAAACAACAACCTCCATAAACAAATTGTAAGGCAATGACAAACTGGTAAAAATATTTAAAACAAAAAATAATATCCTTAATATTTAAGAGCTTTTGTAAATCAACAAGAAATATATAATCATATTAGACTATACAATTAACCATCACCAAAACAATAATGAAATACAAATGGCTAGTTAACATATTTTAAAAGTTCACTTTAGGGCTTCCCTGGTGGCGCAGTGGTTGAGAGTCTGCCTGCCGATGCAGGGGACACGGGTTCGTGCCCTGGTCCAGGAAGATCCCACATGCCGTGGAGCGGCTGGGCCCGTGAGCCATGGCCGCTGAGCCTGCGCGTCCGGAGCCTGTGCTCCGCAGCGGGAGAGGCCACAACAGTGACAGGCCCGCGTACCACAAAAAAAAAAAAAAAAAAAAAAAAGGTTCACTTTACCAGTAAACAAAGAAATACAAAATAATGCAAAGTACAAACTGGCAAAGATTACTATATCTGTTTTCTGGGATACATTACAACACATACACACTCACATAATACCTAGAATATGGAGAATCAGCAACTTCATACATTGCTGGTACAGGTATAAACGATTCAACTTTCTGGAATTTAATCTAGCAAAAGTGTCATCAAAGGCATACCTGAGCTGACAGAAATTAGAGAGCGGTTGGGGGAGGGGACTGGCTGAAAAGGGGCATGAGGGAACTTTCTGGTAGTGGTGTTTACATGGGTGTGTATAATTATCAAAACTCATAAAAGTGAACAGATAAGAACTATATGTTTTTTTATCTGTAAATTATACCTCAATTAAAAAAACACCAAAAAATGCATACCTGGCTCAGCAGTTTAAATTCCTTTAGCCTAAGGAAATAACAGTGGATTTACAAAATATTTAATACTGGATTATTCACTGATGAAAGGCTTATAATAAAAAGCTGGATGAATTTTTTCACTCTAGACAAAAGCATCAATGATGATTATCTGTGGGATATGAGATTAAAATGATTTTTTCTCCCCCTTTTCAATGTTTTGTAATACTGAATATGTGTATTATAAATGCAAATTAGATTATTTGAAAAATAAATATGACAATTAGTATTAATTTCATCTAATAACTCTATGAAAGAGAATGACACATTGTTTAAAACTGCCTTTAGAGAAATACAAGCAAAACTATGTATAATTTATGCATCTTTCCTTAAATTTTGCCTGGAATCCTACTAATTGGGTTTTTCTATCTTGCTTTGAGCGTCATTTAACTTCAGATATGGTTAAAGTATCAAAATGCCTGTTGAGAATTTCTTGATTGCCTGTATATGATGGCAACTTTCAATCTTTCATTTTGTACTGGCTTGGTTGCTGTCTGTAACTACCATTGTGAAATGACTTTAACTACATTGTGCTAATTCCAAGGACATTTGCTTGCTCCTTAAACTTACTTTTTAAAAAAAATTTATTTTATTTTTGGCTGCGTTGGGTCTTTGTCGCTGAGTGCGGGCTTCTTCTAGTTGCCACAAGTGGGGGCTGCTCTTCGGTGAGGTGCGTGGGCTTCTCATTGCAGTGGCTTCTCTTGTTGCAGAGCACAGGCTCTAGGTGCGCGGACTTCAGTAGTTGTGGCACACAGGCTTAGTAGTTGTGGCTTGTAGGCTCTAGGGTGCAGGCTGAGTAGTTGTGGCACACAGGCTCAGTTGCTCCGCGGCATGTGGGACCTTCCCGGACCAGGGCTAGAACTGTGTCCCCTGCATTGGCAGGCGGATTCTTAACCACTGCACCACTGGGGAAGTCCCTTTAAACTTACTTTTCAATAGAAATAAACTACTTTTGCCTGCACAGTTTTCTCTGTTCCAAAATGCTGTCAGTTGGGGAAAAAAAGAGATTCTGGAGAGAGTCCACAATCTGTGACTGTATATTCCATAACCAGCATAGAAAAGGAAATCTTCTCCACTCTCCTCTTTCTCTATGAATGCTAAATTTGCATTAGCTAAACTCTGCCTGCCTCAGCATTTTATAATTTGGATTCAGCTAAAGAACTTGCTTTACTATACTTAGCTACTTTTCTCAACAGATTTTAAAATAGAATCATGCAGCATTACTAGCAAATTTAATGAATATATCTACGTTTCTTCTAGGTCCCAGATAACATAAGTATATTAACATTTGCCTTTTTATATATTATTTTTTCTTTGAGGTTATACACAATGAGAGGACTGTATAGCTAACATTTTGCCAATTTAGTTTATTTAGTTTGTGCTGAGTAATTTGTCAAGCTTTACCAATACTACCCCAGTACCATGCACCCTCCTTCCTCTCTTACACCTAATATTTCCCGAGCATTTCCTAAGAGTCCAGCACTGTGTTGACTACTTTACATGAGTTATCTCATTTAACCCTAATAATAACTCTGAGGTAGATATTGTTATCTCCATTTTACAGGTGAAGAAATTGAGGCTTGCAAGAGAGGCTGCTTGCTCAGGTCATTCAGCAGTCATTGTTAGAGGAGGGATTTGGACCAGGTGGTATGATTTAATAGCCCACTGTATAATTAGGAGATAATTCAATATGTGGGATTACAGAGAGCCTCCATGATGGTATATTTCTTTAAAGGAATGTGGAAAGTATTCCAAAGATGAGAATGGGTGATATATGCTGTAACCAGCTCCAGAAGACAGATATTATTATTTAGAATCAAAAGTCTCTGAAAGTCAAGTTGAATTTTTCTTTTCATCCTATTGATTATTACTTCATGTTGAAATCACTGTTGGTAGGAGCTGGTGTTCTGGAAGCAGGATGGGCTCTTAAATGTGACCAGTAGCTTCACCATTTATTACTGTGTGATCTTGGACAAATCTAATTTCTTTGAGCCTCAGTTTCCTCATTTATAGAATGAAAATAATACTAATTGTCTGATGGAGTTGTTAGAAATAAATCCACCACAGCTGGTGCCTAACCTATGAGTCCTGTGCGACTCTTAGGAGGGTTGAATAAGGGAAGATAGCATAAAAGATAGCAGGGTGTCTGAAATATAGCACATGTAAACATTTCCTTCAAGAATGAATTGGTGGGATCTAGGGCCACCTTAATCTCCTACTACCAATAGAACAGCAAAAGCAAAAAGGCATAAAAAGGGTGTATATACTTTAAAATCAAATATAAGTGACTTTGATTGTCAGTTATTTTGTATAATCTTACTAATTAATCTGAATAACTGATAATTGGCTAAAAATATACTTAACAAGTGGTTTTAAAAGAAATGATGAGATTTCATATTAAAGGAACTCTGAAGACATGTCAAAACAGAAAGTCTATGAAAGTATAAACACCCCACAAGCAAAAAATATGAATCTAGACACAGACTTTACACACTTCACAAAAATTAACTCAAAATTGATCACAGACCTAATGTGTAATGCAAAAGTATAAAACACCTAGGAGATAACAGGAGAAAACCTACATGACCTTGGATATGGTGATGACTTTTTAGATACAACATCAAAGGTGTGATATATGAAAAGAATAATGAATAAGCTGGACTTCATTAAAATTAAAACACTTCTCTGTGAAACACAATGCCAAGAGAATGAGAGACAAGCTACAGACTAGGAGAAAATATTTGCAGAAGACATACTGATAGAGCACTGCTATTCAAAATATACAAAGAACCCTTAAAACTCAACAATAAGAAAATGAACAGGCTAATTAAAAAGTGAACAAAAAACCTTAGCAGACACCTCACCAAAGTAGATATACAGATGGCAAACAACATGTGAAAAGATGATCAACATCATAGGTCATTAGGGAATTGCAAATTAAAGCAACAGTGAGATACCACTCCACATTTATCAGAATGACCAAAATTCAAAACACAGCACCAAATGCTGGTAGAGCTTCAGGGAATCCCATTCATTGCTGGTGGATATACAAAAATGGTACAGCCACTCTGGAAGATAGTTCGGCAGTTTCTTACAAAAATAAACATACTCTTACCATATAATACAGCAGTCATGCTCCTTGGTATTTATCCAAAAACTTATGTCTGTATAAAACCTACACACAGATGTTTATAGTAGCTTTAATCACAATTGCCAAAACTTGGAAGCAACCAAGATGTCCTTCAGTAGGTGAATGGATAAATAAACTGTGCTACATTTAGACAATGGAATATTATTCAGCGCTAAGAAATGAGCTATAAAGCCATGAAAAGACATGGAGGAACTTTAAATGCATACTGCTAAGTGAAAGAGGACAATCTGAAAAAGCTATATACTGTATGATTCTGACTATATGACATTCTGGAAAAGGTAAAACTAAGGACACAATAAAAAGACCAGCAGTTGCCAGGGATAGGGGCAGAGGGAGGGATGAATAGGCAGAGCATGGATAATTTTTAGGGTGGTGATACTATTCTGTGTAGTACTGAAATGGTGAATCCATGTCATTATACATTTGTCCAAACCCATAGAATATATAACACCAAGAGTGAACTCTAATGTAACTTTGAGTGTAATGTAACTTTGAGTCATAATGATGTGTGAGTGTAGGTTCATCAGCTGTACCAAATGTCCCACTCTGGTGTGGGATTTGATAGTTCAGATGGCTGAATGTGTGTGTGAACAGAGGGAACATGGAAATTTCTCTGTACTTTCTGCTCAACTTAGCTGTAAACCTAAAACCGCTTTAAAAAATAATGTCTATTAAAAAAATTTCTGAAAAAAGTCTTGAGGTTCAGATGGTTTCACTGGCAAGTTCTACTAAATATTTAAAAGGAAAAATAACACCAATTCTAGATAATCTTTTTTCAGAAAATATTATAGAAGACGTGGAAACATTTCCCAACTCATTTTATGAGGCAAGCATTATTTTGATACCCTTACCAGACAAAAACAGCACAAGAAAACTATAGACCAGTATCTCTCATGAACATAAACACAGATATCCTCAGCGAAATACTAGCAAGTTTAATCCAGCAAAAAAGAAAAAGAAAAATATACCATGACCAAATGGGGTTTAATATGTGAATGCAAGTCTAGTTCAAGATTTGAAAATCAATGAGTGTAATCTACCCTATTCACAGTCAAAGAAGAAAAACCACATGATCATTATCAATTAATGCAGAAAAGTATTTGACAAAATTCAATATCATTCACATTACAAACTCTCAGCAAACTAGAAGTAGAAGGGAACTTCCTCAACATGATAAGAGGCATCTACAAAAAGCCCATATTAACATTATACTTAACTGAATACTTTTCCCCAAAGATTGGGAACAAGGGAAGAATGTCCACCCTGACAACTCCTAGTTATCTTCATACTGGAAGTCCTACCTAGTGTAATAGGGGAAAAAAAAGAAAAAAGAAAAAGAAAGAAAAAAGGAAGGCCTACAGATCGGAAAGGAAGCAATATAGTGGCCTATATTAACAACTTGATTGCATATGTAGAAAATCCAAGGAATCTACAAACAAAACAGCCTTCCCTCCAGAAAAAAAAAAAAACCCCAACCCCCAAACCTCCTAGAATTGAAAACTGCATTTATCAAGGTTGCAGGATATGAGGCAAACATTTTAACATAAAAATATATCATATTTCTTTGATGAACAATGAAGAAGCAAAAAACACCCCCCCAAAACCCCCAAACCCCAGAACATTTACAATAGCTCCAAAAAAGGGAGAACTATTTAGACATAAATCCAACAAAACATGTACAGAAAATGTATGCTGAAAAATACAAAATGCTGATGAAAAAAATCAAAGGAGACCTAAATAAATGGGGAGACATGTGTTCATGAATTGGAAAACTCAACATAGTAAAATAAAGATGTCAAGACTTCACAGACTGATCAATAAACTTATGAAATTCAAATAAAAATCCAATCAGTAATTTTTTGTTGATAGAGACAAAATAATTCTAAAATTTATATGGAAAGGCAAAATGAATCAACAAACTGGACTTTATTAATATTAAAATTTTTTACTAGGTGAAAAATGGTGTTAATAAAATAAAAAATAAATATGTAAATAAAATAAAAAGTAAAAAATAATAAAACTTTAAAAAGCACTATAGCAAGGGAGAAAATATTTGTAAATCACATATCCAATAAAAGACTTAGATCTAGATTATACAGAAAACTCTCAAAACTCAACAGTAAGAAAAAAAAAAAACCCAATTAAAAATTAGCAAAAGACTTAGACATTTCCCCAAAAAGGAAATATGGAGGGCAAATAAAGACAGGGTAGATTAAAAATCACTTCTGATTGGTCACTGTAACGAGTAAGACCACTGAAAGACATTTAAAGAAGTTAGTTATATCTTCTTCCCATGGTCTTCTGTGCCTACTATTCCCAACCCCCATCTCCAACTACCCAATGATAACACTATGGTAGGTATGCAGACACTCTTCCTCAGGAGAGATCTTGCTGCACATAAAATCAACAAATATTTCTTGGGTCCCTAATATATGCCAGGCACTAGATGAGGTACCACAGCAATGAAAAAGTAGACAGATTATTTAACATACCTGTGCCTCAGTTCCCTCATCTGTAAAATGAGTATATTAATACCTACCCCATTGAGTTATTGTGCTGATCATTGAGTTTAAGGCATATAAAGTACTTAGAAACAATAAGACATTATTATTATGATAATCTCTTTGGAGAGACTAGGCACAAATATATGTCATATAAGGATTAAAAAACTATATGATACAATATCTAAGCAAGCATCTAACTTCTAAAAACGGAGAAAGCTGTCTGTGAAGGGATTACAGAAATGAGCTACAAAAAATGCTAGGATTTTGCTAAGTGACAAGTAAGGACTGAAGAAAGGGGGACTTCAGGCAAAGAAAACAGTATGAGCAAATACTTATGGGTGGGAAGGTACAAAGGTTGACTAATGGACAATTCATAGACAGGAAAGGCATCTTGGAGAAAGGACAGTCAGGCATTCCAGGTAAAGGGAACAGCATTTGCAAAGGTCCAGAAGAGAATATAGCGAATTTGTGGAAATACAGTTACTTCAATATTACTTCAATATGATAGATGAAGGTAAAGAAAGCAGAGGGTTGATTTTGTAGGGCTTTGTAAACTAGACTACAGGCATTAGATTTCATCCTGAAGGCAAGGGGAATCAAGAAGAGGTTTTAAACAGACTAGTAAGACCTAATTTGTAAGTCAGAAAAGTCAACTTGGGCCAAAGCAATCTTGAGAAAAAAGAACAGCTGGAGGTATCACATGCCCTAACTTTATACTACAAAGCTACAGTAATCAAAACAGTATGGTACTGGCACAAAAACGGATATATAGATCAGTGAAAGAGAATACAGCGCAGAAATAAACCCACACATGTATGGTCAATTAATCTACAACAAAGAAGGCAATAGTATACAGTGGGGAAAAGATAAGTCTCTTTAATAATGATGCTGGGAAAACTGGATAGCTACATGTAAAAGAATGAAATTAGAACATATTCTCAAACTATATACAGAAATAGACTCAAAATGGATTAAAAATCTAAATCTAAGACCGTTTCTTTATCTAAGAAAAGATAAAACTCCTAAGAAAACATAGGTAGAACACTCTTTGACATAAATCATAGCAATATTATTATGAATCTGTCTCCTGAGGCAAAGGAAACAAAAGAAAAAATAAGTGGGACCTAATTAAAACTTAAATCCTTTTGCACAGTAAAGGAAACCACTGACAAAACACAAAGACAACCTATTGAATGGGAGAAAATATTTCCAAATGATATGATAAGGGGTTAATATCCAAAATATAAAAACAGCTCATATAACTCAGTATCAAAAAAACATACAACTTGATTAAAAATTGGGCAGAAGACCTAAATAGACATTTTTCCAGATACAG
The DNA here is from genome assembly GCF_011762595.2 of Tursiops truncatus. Taxonomy (NCBI): domain Eukaryota; kingdom Metazoa; phylum Chordata; class Mammalia; order Artiodactyla; family Delphinidae; genus Tursiops; species Tursiops truncatus. The sequence goes on along the minus strand of NC_047036.1, from coordinate 51,365,129 downwards.
ATGGCCAACAGGCACATGAAAAGATGCTTAACATCGCTAATCATCAGAGAAATGCAAGTCAAAGCCGTGAGATATCACCTCACACCTGTCAGAATGCCTATCATCAAAAAGACCACAAATAACAAATGTTGGATAGAATGTGGAGAAAAGGGAACTCTAGCACACTGTTGGTGGTAATGTATACTGGTGCAGCCACTATGGAAAACAGTATGGAGGTTCCTCAAAAAACTAATATTAGAACTATCATATTATCCAGCAATTCCATTCCTGAGTATTTATCTGAAGAAAGCAAAAACACTAATTCAAAAAGATACACATACTCCAATGTTCATAGCAGCATTATTTACAATAGCGAAGATATGGAAGTAACCTAAGAGTCCATCAACAGAAGAATGGATAAAGATGTGGTATATATACACAATGGAATACTAAGCCATAATAAAGAATGAAATTTTACCATTTGCAACAACATGGATGGACTTGGAGGGTATTATGCTAGGTAAAATAAGTGAAACAGAGAAAGACAAATACTGTATGTTATCACTTATATGTGGAATCTAAAAATTAAAACAAAACAGAAACAGACTCAGAGATATAGAGAACAAACTAGTAGTTACCAGTAGGGAGAGGGAAGGAGGGAGTGGCAAGATAGGGGCAGGGGATTAAGAGGTACTATGTATAAAATAAATAAGACACAAGGATATATTGTACAGCACAGGAAATATAGCCAATATTTTATAGCAACTTGAAATAGTATAATCTATAAAAATATTGAATCACTATGTTGTACACCTGAAGTTAATATAATATTGTAAATCAACTATACTTCGATAAAAAAGGAAGAGTCAATTTGGTTCATCAGTGGTATATGGACTAGAAAGGAGCACGACTGGAAGCAAGGAGATCGTTAGGAAGCTGTTCCAGTAATCCAGGCAGGAGATAATGGGGCTTGAACTAAGGTGTTAGCGGTGTAGATGGAAAAGAATGGATGTATTTGGGCAAAAACAGAAGGCTTCATGATAGTAGTAGGTGAGGGCAAGTGAGACAGGACTTAAAGATGATATCCAGGTGTTTGGACTGAATAACCGGGTGAACTGTGGTTCATTTTTAAAAATAGAGAATGCAGGAAGAACAAGTTTAGGGTTAAGGTCAGATATGCACATACTGTGTTTAGGAGACATAAAAGTGCCTAGAAGACATCCAAACAGAGATGCTTAGTAAGAAGCTGAATACAGGCAAATCTTGTTTTATTGTGCTTTGCTTTATTGTGCTTTGCCGATACTGCATTTTTTATAAATTGAAGGTTTGTAGCAACCCTGTGTCAAGCAAGCCTATTGGTACCATTTTTCCAACAGCATTATTTTAAAATTAAGGTATGCACATTGTTTTTTAAAAAACATAATGCTATTGCACATTTAATATACTACAGTATAGTATAAATGAAACTTTTATATGCACTGGGAAACCAAAAAATTCGTTTGACTCACTTTACCACGATGTTTGCTGTATTGCAGTGGTCTGGAACTAAACCCACAGTATTTCCAAGCTATTCCTGTACTTGGCTGTATGGTTTAGCAACAAAATCTATGTTGGGGATCCAGATTTGAAAGAGAACTGCTTCCATGTATAGATAACTGTATAGGTAACTAAAAATGGATAAGATCACTCAGTGAGGGTGGAGTGATGAGGTCACCAAAGGAAGAAGTGTGAGGTTTGAGAAGAGGAGATGAACTCTAACATTAAAGGAGTGGGAGAAGAAGAATTTTCAATGATGGGTCCTGGGAAGACGTGGTTAGATCGATGGGGTGGGGGGGGGGGAATCAGGTCAGGTTGGCATTGTAGAAGGCAAGGAAGAGAATATTCTGAGGAGGAAGAAGTGATTAATTAATATGATTTCTAAACTGAACTGTGTCTCTGGCCTGAGAAGCATCCTCTGGATTTAAATGAAAATAGTGTTCGAACACTGGTGAGAATATTGTCAGAATGGTAGCAGTGCAGTGAAAGGGATGTGTGTAAGTCAGTGGAGAAGGTGAGGGAAGACAACACCATAGAGATGACCAACGAGAAAGATAAGAGGAAGAGGTTTGGTTCTTGTTTTTTGATTGGAGAGAGATTTCAGCATGTTTAAATGATAATGGGGAGAAGTCAACGGAAGGGAGAAAGATACAGGAGAAAGAGGGGATAACTGATGAAGCAAGATCCCTGAGGAGAGAAAAGGTAAGGGATCAACAGTATAGGGGAGATATAAACATTCACTGGACCAGAAGGTAAGGAGAAAAGGATAAATGCAGACGATTACCTGAAAAAAACATTAGAATTAATAAGGGAATTTAAAAAATGGCCATAGACAAGATTTTAAAAAAATCAATAGCTTTCTTAGATCCCAGAAATCACCACTACAAAATATATTACAAAGAGTAGTTCAGAACAGCACCAAAAATATAGAGTGCCTGAGAATAAACCTAATGAAAATGTGTAAGACTTTAATTAAGAAAATTATACAATTTTCTTTAAAATTATTAGAAGAAAATAGAGTTGATATCCTTATAACTTTGAATATAGATGATATCCTTACTACCCTGGCGATAGTAAAGGCCTTCTTAAATGAGATATTTTAAAAAAAACCCATAAAGAAAAAGGTTGATAAATCCAAATAAATAAAAATTCTGCCACAGAAGTGCATGCCAACAGCCAAGACCCTCATAGCTACCTGTGGGCTGGGAAATGACCCTACTCATCATTGGTCTGCACCTGCTGCTAGCCCCTCCAGCTGTGCACTTGCAAGCCCCAACCCAATACCCATCACTTGTATCTACTGCTATGTGCTCATGGTAAGACCCTGCGGCCAGAGGAGTGTGTGTTGAAACCCAGGACCCTTGCAGCGGCTTAGGGGCCCAGATTTAGCCTTATCTCCTGTAATTGGCCCACACTACAGGGCTCACCTGCAGCTACCCCTCCAACTGTGTGCCTGTACACCCCCAGCCCAACTCTTAATTCCAGCCTCTGCTGCCATGGCCTGTGGTAAGACCCTATGGCTATGGTAGTACACAATGACAGCCAGGACCCCTGCAGTTGCAGTGTGCCTGCAATGTGCCCAGGCCCTGGTGCCTACCACTCTGTGTGTGTCTGCTGCTGGCCCCTAGCACTAAGTAGGCACCTGTAGCTCACCCCCACAGCTGACTGTGTGCATACTACTGGCCCTGGCCACCACTGCTGCCTGCCCAGGTCCCTGGCTGCTGGAGCTGGAGGCACTGCTGAGAAACTGAACAGCCCTTGCAGCCACTGTGGGTGTCCCACAGTGCTCATCAAGGACCCAACAGTTGTCAGTGCTGTGGACCCCAGTGGCCTGAGGTGACGAGATGTCATGCCCCCTCCCCTCCGAACCTGGAGCCATCACATGCTCCTGCACTAGGTGTGGTGCACCACTAGAGCTGGTATCACAGTGTATGTAAGCATTCCCACCACACAAAAGTAAAGGTCTTTTCTTACTGAAGTCAGTCCACAAAGTGTGGAAGAGGTGACAGCATCTTCAAATGTGCAGAACCTACACAAGCCAATGGGGACTATGAAGAATCAGGGAAACATGACACTACCGAAGGAACACAGTAAATGTCTCGTAACTGACTCCAAAGAAACGGAGATACAGGAATTACCTGATAAAGAATTCAAAATAATTGTTCTAAAGATGCTTAAACAGAGGCAAGAGAAATCAGATAAACAATTTAACAAAACCAGGAAAATAATACAAGAATAAAATGAAAAACTGAATAGATACAAAACATAAAAAAGAAGTTTTGGAGCCAAAGAATAGGGTGACTAAATTGAATTATTCAGTAGAAAGCTTCAACAACAGACTAGACACCAAGAGGAAGAAATTAGTAAGCTCAAAGACAGAGCATTTGAAATTATCCAGTCAGAGTAACAAAAGATAAAAGACTGAAAAGAAATGAAGAAAGCCTAAGGGATTTGCAGTGTACCATTAAAAAAATACAATCTATGTCTCATTGGAGGCCCAGAAGGGAAGAGAAGGTTAAAGGGGCAGAAAGCTTATTTAAAGAAATAATGGGGAGGAGCATCAAGATGGCGGAAGAGTAAGACATGGAGATCACCTTCCTCTCCACAAATACATCAGAAATACATCTACATGTGGAACAGCTCCTATAGAACACCTACTGAACACTGGCAGAAGACCTCAGACCTCCAAAAGGCAAGAAACCCCCCACGTACCTGGGTAGGGCAAAAGAAAAAAGAAAAAACAGAGACAAAACAATAGGGATGGGACCTGCATCACTGGGAGGGAGCTGTGAAGGAGGAAAGGTTTCCACACACTAGAAGGCCCCTTCGCGGGCGGAGACTGCGGGTGGCGGGGGGGAAGCTTCGGAGCCACGGAGGAGAGTGCAGCAATGGGTGCGGAGGGCAAAGCGGAGAGACTCCCGCACAGAGGATTGGTGCCGACCGGCACTCACCAGCCCGAGAGGCTCGTCTGCTCACCCTCCAGGGCGGGCAGTGGCTGGGAGCTGAGGCTTGGGCTTCAGAGGTCGGATCCCAGGGAGAGGACTGGGGTTGGCGGCGTGAACACAGCCTGAAGGGACTAGTGCACTACAGCTAGCTGGGAGGGAGTCCGGGAAAAAGTCTGGACCTGCCGAAGAGGCAAGAGACTTGTTCTTCCCTCTTTGTTTCCTGGTGCGCGAGGAGAGGGGCTTAAGAGCGCCGCTTAAAGGAGCTCCAGAGACGGGCGTGAGCCGCGGCTATCAGCGTGGACCCCAGAGACGGGCATGGGATGCTAAGGCTGCTGCTGCAGCCACCAAGAGGCCTGTGTGCAAGCACAGGTCACTCTCCACACCTCCCCTCCCAGGAGCCTGTGCAGCCCACCACTGCCAGGGTCCCGTGGTCCAGGGACAACTTCCCGGTAAGAACTCACGGCGCACCTCAGGCTGGTGCAACGTCACGCCGGCCTCTGCCCCGCAGGCTCGCCCAGCATCCGTACCCCTCCCTCCCCCCTGGCCTGAGTGAGCCAGAGTCCCCAAATCAGCTGCTCCTTTAACCCCGTCCTGTCTGAGTGGAAACAGATGCCCTCAGGTGACCTACAAGCAAAGGCGGGGCCAAATCCACAGCTGAACCCCGGGAACTGCGTGAACAAAGAAGAGAAAGGGAAATTTCTCCCAGCAGCCTCAGGAGCAGCGGATTAAATCCCCACAATCAACTTGATGTACCCTGCATCTGTGGAATACCTGAATAGACAACGAAATCAGCCCAAATTGAGGAGGTGGACTTTGGGAGCAAAGAGATATATATATATTTTCTTCCCTTTTTCTCTTTTTGTGAGTGTGTATGTGTATGCTTCTGTGTGTGATTTTGTCTGTATAGCTTTGCTTTTACCATTTTAAGGTTCTTTTTTTTTTAATTAAAAATTTTTTTTCTTAATAATTATTTTTTTATTTTAATAACTTATTTTATTTTACTTTATTTTATCTCCTCCCTCCCTCTCTCTCTCTCTTTCTTTCTTTCTATTATTTCTCCCTTTTATTCTGAACCATGTGGATGAAAAGCTCTTGGTGCTCCAGCCAGGCATCAGGGCTGTGCCTCTGAGGTGGGAGAGCCAACTTCAGGACACTGGTCCACAAGAGACCTCCCAGCTCCACGTTAATACCAAACGGCAAAAATCTCCCAGAGATCTCCATCTCAATGCCAAGACCCAGCTTCACTCAACGACCAGCAAGCTACAGTGCTGGACACCCTAAGCCAAACAACTAGCAAGACAGGAACACAACCCCATCCATTAGCAGAGAGGCTGCGTAAAATCATAATAAGGCCACAGACACCCCAAAACACACCACCAGACGTGGACCTGCCCACCAGAAAGACAAGATCCAGCCTCATCCACCAGAACACAGGCACTAGTCCCCACCACCAGGAAGCCTACACAACCCACTGAACCAACCTTAGCCACTGGAAACAAACACCAAAAACAATGGGAACTATGAACCTGCAGCCTGTGAAAAGGAGACCCCAAACATAGTAAGTTAAGCAAAATGAGAAGACAGAAAAACACACAGAAGATGAAGGAGCAAGGTAAAAACCCATCAGACCTAACAAATGAAGAGGAAATAGGCAGTCTACCTGAAAAAGAATTCAGAATAATGATAGTAAAGATGATCTTGGAAATAGAATAGAGAAAATACAAGAAACATTTAACAAGGAACTAGAAGAACTAAAGAGCAAACAAACAATGATGAACAACACAATAAATGAAATTAAAAATTCTCTAGAAGGGATCAATAGCAGAATAACTGAGGCAGAAGAATGGATAAGTGACCTAGAAGATAAAATAGTGGAAATAACTACTGCAGAGCAGAATAAAGAAAAAAGAATGAAAAGAACTGAGGACAGTCTCAGAGACTTCTGGGACAACATTAAATGCACCAACATTCGAATTATAGGGGTCCCAGAAGAAGAAGAGAAAAAGAAAGGGACTGAGAAAATATTTGAAGAGAATATAGTTGAAAACTTCCCTTATATGAGAAAGGAAATAGTTAATCAAGTACAGGAAGCACAGAGAGTCCCATATAGGATAAATCCAAGGAGAAACACACCAAGACACATATTAATCAAACTATCAAAAATTAAATACAAAGAAAACATATTAAAAGCAGCAAGGGAAAAACAACAAATAACACACAAGGGAATCCCCATAAGATTAACAGCTGATCTTTCAGCAGAAACTCTGCAAGGCAGAAGGGAGTGGCAGGACATATTTAAAGTGATGAACGAGAAAAACCTACAACCAAGATTACTCTACCCAGGAAGGATCTCATTCAGATTTCATGGAGAAATTAAAACCTTTACAGACAAGCAAAAGCTAATAGAATTCAGCACCACCAAACCAGCTTTATAACAAATGCTAAAGGAAAGTCTCTAGGCAGGAAACACAAGAGAAGGAAAAGAACTACAATAACAAACCCCAAACAATTAAGAAAATGGGAATAGGAACATACATATCGATAATTACCTTAAATATAAATGGATTAAATGCTCCAACCAAAAGACATAGACTGGCTGAATGGATACAAAAACAAGACCCGTATATATGCTGTCTACAAGAGACCCACTTCAGACCTAGGGACACACACAGACTGAATGTGAGGGGATGGAAAAAGATATTCCACGCAAATGGAAATCAAAAGAAAGCTGGAGTAGCAATTCTCATATCAGACAAAATAGACTTTAAAATAAAGACTATTACAAGAGACAAAGAAGGATACTACATAATGATCAGGGGATAGATCCAAAAAGAAGATATAACAATTGTAAATATTTATGCACCCAACATAAGAGCACCTCAATACATAAGGCAAATGCTAACACCCATAAAAGGGGAAATCAACAGTAACACAATCATAGTAGGGGACTTTAACACCCCACTTTCACCTATGGACAGATCATCCACAATGAAAAGAAATAAGGAAACCCAAGCTTTAAGTGATACATTAAACAAGATGGACTTAATTGATATTTATAGGACATTCCATCCCAAAACAACAGAATACACATTCTTCTCAAGTGCTCATGGAACATTCTCCAGAAGAGATATCTTGGGTCACAAATCAAGCCTTGGTAAGTTTAAGAAAATTGAAATCGTATCAAATATCTTTGCTGACCACAACGCTATGAGACTAGATATCAATTACAGGAAAAGATCTGTAAAAAATACAAGCACATGGAGCCTAAACAATACATTACTTAATAACCAAGAGATCACTGAAGAAATCAAAGAGGAAATCAAAAAATACCTAGAAACAAATGACAATGAAAACGCGATGACCCAAAACCTATGGGATGCAGCAAAAGCAGTTCTAAGAGGGAAGTTTATAGCAATATAATCCTACCTTAAGAAACAAGAAACATCTCAAATAAACAACCTAACCTTACACCTAAAGCAATTAGAGAAAGAAGAACAAAAAAACCCCCCAAAGTTAGCAGAAGGAAAGAAATCATAAATATCAGAGCAGAAATAAATGAAAAAGAAATGAAGGAAACGATAGCAAAGATCAATAAAACTAAAATCTGGTTCTTTGAGAAGATAAACAAAATTGATAAACCATTAGCCAGACTCATCAAGAAAAAAAGGGAGAAGACTCAAATCAATAGAATTAGAAATGAAAAAGAAGTAACAACTGCCACTGCAGAAATACAAAGGATCATGAGAGATTACTACAAGCAACTCTATGCCAATAAAATGGACAACCTGGAAGAACCGGACAAATGCTTAGAAATGCACAACGTTCTGAGACTGAACCAGGAAGAAATAGAAAATATGAACAGACCAGTCACAAGCACTGAAATTGAAACTGTGATTAAAAATCTTCCAACAAACAAAAGCCCAGGACCAGATGGCTTCACCAGTGAATTCTATCAAACATTTAGAGAAGAGCTAACCTATCCTTCTCAAACTCTTCCAAAATATAGCAGAGGGAGGAACACTCTCAAACTCATTCTACGAGGCCACCATCACCCTGACACCAAAACCAGACAAAGATGTCACAAAGAAAGAAGACTACAGGCCAATATCACTAAGGAACATAGATGCAAAATTCCTCAACAAAATACTAGCAAACAGAATTCAACACCACATTAAAAGGATCATACACCATGATCAAGTGGGGTTTATCCCAGGAACGCAAGGATTCTTCAATATACGCAAATCAATCAATGTGATACACCATATTAACAAATTGAAGGAGAAAAACCATATGATCATCTCAATAGATGCAGAGAAAGCTTTTGACAAAATTCAACACCCATTTATGATAAAAACCCTGCAGAAAGTAGGCATAGAGGGAACTTTCCTCAAAATAATAAGGGCCATATATGATAAATCCACAGCCAACATCGTCCTCCATGGTGAAAAACTGAAACCATTTCTACTAAGATCAGGTACAAGACAAGGTTGCCCACTCTCACCACTATTATTCAACATAGTTCTGGAAGTTTTAGCCACACCAATCAGGGAAGAAAAAGAAATAAAAGGAATCCAAATTGGAAAAGAAGAAGTGGGCTTCCCTGGTGGCGCAGTGGTTGAGAGTCTGCCTGTCAATACAGGGGACACGGTTTCATACCCCAGTCCGGGAGATCCCACATGCTGTGAAGCGGCTAGGCCTGTGAGCCATGGCCGCTGAGACTGCGCGTCCAGAGCCTGTGCTCTACAATGGAAGAGGCCACAACAGTGAGAGGCCTGCGTACCGGAAAAGAAAAAAGTAAAGTTGTCACTGTTTGCAGATGACATGATACTATACATAGAGAATCCTAAAGATGCTACCAGAAAACTACTAGAGCTAATCAATGAATTTGGTAAAGTAGCAGGATACAAAATTAATGTACAGAAATCTTTTGCATTCCTGTACACTAATGATGAAAAATCTGAAAGAGAAATTAAGAAAACACTCCCATTTACCATTGCAACAAAGAGAATAAAATATCTAGGAATAAACCTACCTAAGGAGACAAAAGACCTGTATGCAGAAAATTATAAGACACTGATGAAAGAAATTAAAGATGATACAAATAGATGGAGAGATATACCATGTTCTTGGATTGGAAGAATCAACATTGTGAAAATGACTCTACTACCCAAAGCAATGTACAGATTCAATGCAATCCCTATCAAACTATCAATGGCATTTTTCACAGAACTAGAACAAAAAATTTTACAATTTGTATGGAAATGCAAAAGACCCTGAATAGCCAAAGCAATCTTGAGAAAGAAAAACAGAGCTGGAGGAATCAGGCTCCCTGACCTCAGACTATACTACAAAGCTACAGTAATCAATACAGTATGGTACTGGCACAAAAACAGATATATAGATCAATGGAACAGGATAGAAAGCCCAGAGATAAACCCACGCACATATGGTCACCTTACCTTTGATAAAGGAGGCAAGAATATACAATGGAGAAAAGACAACCTCTTCAATAAGTGGTACTGGGAAAACTGGACAGGTACATGTAAAAGAATGAAATTGCAACACTCCCTAACACCAAAAACAAAAATAAACTCAGAACGGATTAAAGACCTAAATGTAAGGCCAGACACTATCAAACTCTTAGAGGAAAACATAGGCAGAACACTCTATGACATAAATCACAGCAAGATCCGTTTTGACCCACCTCCTAGAGAAATGGAAGTAAAAGCAAAAATAAACAAATGGGACCTAATGAAACTTAAAAGCTTTTGCACAGCAAAGGAAACCATAAACAAGGCCAAAAGACAACCCTCAGAATGGGAGAAAATATTTGCAAATGAAGCAGCTGACAAAGGATTAATCTCCAAAATTTACAAGCAGTTCATGCAGCTCAATATCAAAAAAACAAACATCCCAGTCCAAAACTGGGCAGAAGACCTAAACAGACATTTCTCCAAAGAAGATATACAGATTGCCAACAAACTCATGAATGAATGCTCAACATCATTAATCATTAGAGAAATGCAAACCAAAACTACAATGAGATATCACCTCACACCGGTCAGAATGGCTATCATCAAAAAATCTAGAAACAATAAATGCTGGAGAGGATGTGGAGAAAACGGAACCCTCTTGCACTGTTGGTGGGAATGTAAGTTGATACAGCCACTATGGAGAACAGTATGGAGGTTTGTTAAAAAACTAAAAATAGAACTACCATATGACCCAGCAATCCCACGAGTGGGCATATACCCTGAGAAAACCATAATTCAGAAAGAGTCATGTACCACAATGTTCATTGCAGCACTATTTACCCAGCACATGGAAGCAACCTAAGTGTCCATCAACAGATGAATGGATAAACAAGATGTGGCACATATATACAATGGAATATTACTCAGCCATAAAAGGAAACGAAGTTGAGTTATTTGTAGTGAGGTGGATGGACCTAGAGTCTGTCATACAGAGTGAAGTAAGTCAGAAAGAGAAAAACAAATACCGTATGCTAACACATATATATGGAATCTAAGAAAAAAAAAAAGGTCATGAAGAACCTAGAGGCAAGACAGGAATAAAGACACAGACCTACTAGAGAACGGACTTGAGGATATGGGGAGGGGGAAGGGTAAGCTGTGACAAAGTGAGAGAGTGGCATGGACATGTGTACACTACCAAACGTAGGGTAGATAGCTAGTGGGAAGCAGCAGCATAGTACAGGGAGATCAGTTCAGTGCTTTGTGACCACCTGGAGGGGTGGGATAGGGCGGGTGGTAGGGAGGGAGATGCAAGAGGGAAGAGATATGGGAACATATGTATATGTATGACTGATTCACTTTGTTATAAAGCAGAAACTAACACACCATTGTAGAGCAGTCATACTCCAATAAAGATGTTTAAAAAAAAAAAATGATGGCTTTGAACTTCCTACATCTGGGGAGAGATTTGGACATACAAGTTTATGAAGCTAATAGGTCACCCCATAATTCCAATTTAATTTATTTTATTTATTATTTTTTTTGTGGTACGCGGGCCTCTCACTGTTGTGTCCTCTCCCGTTGCGGAGCACAGGCTCTGGATGTGCAGGCCGTGCAGCCATGGCTCACAGGCCCAGCCGCTCCGTGGAATTTGGGATCTTCCTGGAATGGGGCATGAACCCGTGTCCCCTGCATCAGCAGGCGGACTGTCAACCACTGCGCCACCAGGGAAGCTCTCCAATTTAGAACAATCTTCTCTAAGATGCATTACAGTAAAACTGTCTACAATAAAAGAAAATGAATTTTAAAAGCAGCTAGAGAAAAGACGTCTTTCATACAAGGCAACCCCCATAAGGCTATCAGCAGATTTGTCAGCAGAAACATTGCAGGCCAGGGGACAGTGACATGATACATTTAAAGTGCTGAAAGAAAGAACTGCCAACCAAGGATACTTTACTCAACAAAGTTGTCCTTCAGAAGTGAAGGTGAGATAAAAACTTTCCCAAACAAACAAAAATGGATGGAGTTTATCATCACAAAACCTGCCTTACAAGAAATGCTGAAATGAATTCTTCAGCTGAAACAAAAAGATGCTAGTTATTAACATGAAAACATACAACACACTGGTAAAGATGAGTATATAGTTAGATTGAAAATACTCTAGTACTGTAATATAGTGGTGTGGTAGCTACTTAACTCTCTAAACGTTAAAGGACAAAAGTACTAAAAACAACTATAGTTACAATAATTTGTTACTGGATACACAATATAAGATGATGTAATTTGTGACATCAAAAACAAAATGTGGGGAGTAAAAGAGCAGAGTTTTGGAATGTGATCAAAGTTAAACTGTTATCAGATGCTTATAATAGACTGTTATATCTACAGAATGTTTTAAGTAAGCCTCAGGGTAACCACAAAACAAAAACCTATAACAGATACTCACAAGATAAAGAGAAGGGAATCAAAGTACACCAGTATGGAAAATCATCAACTCACAAAGGAAGACAGCAAGAAAGAAAGGAACAAAAGATATACAGAACAGGTAGAAAACAAATAACAAGATTAAGCATAGTAAATTCTTACCTATCAATAATTACTTTATATGTAAATGGATTGAATTTTTAATCAAAAGGTATAGAATGGCTGGATGGAAAAAAAAATAGACCCAATTATATGCTGCCTACAAGAGACTCACTTCAGATTCAAGGACACACAGAGGCTTAAAGTGAAGGGATTGAAAAAGATATTCTACACAAATGGAAACGAAAAGAAAGCAAGGGTAGCTATACTTATATCGGACAAAATAAACTTTAAGGAAAAAATGATAACAGGAGACAAAAAAGGTTACTATATAATGATAAAGGGACCAATTCACTGAGAGGATATAACAATTGTAAATATATATGTACCCAACATCAGAGCACCTAAAATATTAAGCAGATGCTAACAGATCTTAAGGGAGAAACAGATGACAATACAACCACAGTAAGGGATTTCAATACCCTACTTTCAACAATGGATAGATCATCCAGGCAGAAAATCAACAAGGAAACCTTGGGCTTAAACTATACCTTAAAGACTTAACAGACGTATACAGAATATTCCATCCAACAGCAGCAAAATACACAATCTTCTCCAGTGGACACAGAACATCCTCTAGGTTAGATCATCCATTAGGTCACAAAACAAGTCTTAGCAAATTTAGAAACAGTGAAATCATACCAAGTGTCTTTCCCAACCACAATGGTATGAAACTATAAATCAATGACGAGGAAGAAAACTGGAAAATTCACAAATAAGTGGAAAATTAAACTACATACTCCTGAACAACAAATCGGTCAAAGTTGAAATCAAAAAGAAAATCAAAATATATCTTGAAACAAATAAAAATGGAAACACAACATTGCAAAACTTATGTAGCAAAAGTAGTACTAAGAGGAACATTTATAGTGATAAATGCATACGTTAAACAAAAAAAGATCTCAAATAAACAACCTAACTTTACACCTCAAGGGACTAGAAAAAGAAGAACAAACTAAGCCAAAGTTAGCAGATAAAAGGAGATAACAAAGATCAGAGCAGAAATAAATGAAATAGAGGAAAGAATAATAGAAAAGATCAACATATCTAAGAGGTGGTTTTTTTGAAAAATAAAATTGATAACCCTTTAGCCAGACTTACCAAGAAAAAGAGAGAGAGGACTCAAATAAAATTAGAAATGAAAGTGGAAACACTACAACTGATGCCACAGAAATACAATGGAGCATGAGACTACTGTGTGAATCATGAAGAAATAGAAAATCTGAACAGATCAATAACAAGTAAAAAGACTGAATCAGTAATCACAAACCTCCCAACAAAGAAAAGCTCAGGACCAGATGGCTTCATGGGCAAATTCTACCATACATTTAAAGAAGAATCGATTATTCTCAAACTGTTCCAAAAAATTGAAGGGGAGGCAACACTTCCAGCCTCATTTTATGAGGCCAGAATTACTTTGATGCCAAAGTCAGATAAGGACACTACAAGAAATTAAAACTATTGGCCAATATTTCTGATCAGTATGGATGCAAAATTCTCAACAAATTACTAGCTAACTGAATTCAACAGCACATTAAAAGCATCACACACCACGATCAAGTGTGATTTATCCCTGAGATGTATGGATGGTTCAACATATGCAAACCAATAAATGTTATATACCACATTAATAGAATGAAAGACAAAAAATTAAAGCATGATTGCAATAGACACAGGAAAAGCATTTGATAAAATTCAACATCCTTTCATGATAAACACTCTTAATACATCGGTTATAGAAGGAACATTACTTAACAAGATAAAGGCCATATATTGCAAACCCTACAGCAAACATCATACTCAGTGCTGAAAGGTTGAAAGCTTTCCTTCTAAGACTGGTAACAAGACATGAGTGCCCACTATTACCACAACTATTCAACACCATACTGGAAGTCCTAGCCCAAACAATTAAGGAAAAAAAAAATAAGGTATCCAAATTGGAAAGGAGGAGTAAAATTTTCTCTGTCTGCTGATGACATGATCTTATACATAGAAAATTCTAAAGACTCCAACCAAAAGCCATAGGAACTAATAAATGAATTTCATAAAATTTCATGATATGAAATCAATGTACAAAATCAAAACATTTCTGTAAAGTAACAATGAACTATCTGAAAAAGAAATTTTAAAAATCCCATTTTCAGTGGCATAAAAAAAGAATGCTTAGGGATAAATTTAACCAAGGAAGTAAAAGATCTATACACCAAAAACTGTAAGACACTGATGAAGGAAATTGAAGAAGACACAAATAAATGGAAAGATATCTCATGGATCAGAAGAGTTAATATTTTTAAAATGTCTATACCATCGAAGGTCTTCTATAGATTCAATACAATTTCAATCAAAATTCCAATGGCATGTATTTTTTTGCAGGAAAAAAACCCCCCTAAAATTTGTATGGAACCACAAAAGACTCAGAACAGCCAAAGCAATTCTGAGAAACAAGAATAAAGCTGAAGGTATCACATTTCCTGATTTCAAACTCTAATACAAATCTGTAGTAATCAAAACAGTATGGTACTGGCATAAAAACAGACACACAGACCAGTGAAACAGAATCAAGAACCCAGAAATAAACCCATGCATATATGGTTAACTAATATTGGGTTGGCCATAACAGTTCGTTCAGGTTTTTCTGTAACATCTTACAGAAAAACCCAAATGAACTTTTATGGCCAACCCAATATTTGACAAGGGAACCAGTAATACCCAATGGGGTAAGGACAGTTTCTTCAACAAATGGTTCTGGGAAAACTGGATATTCACATGCAAAAGAATGAAATTGGACCCTTAATTCATATAATACCATTCACAAAAATTAACTCGAAATGATTAAGGATTTAAACATAAGACCTGAAACAGTAAAACTCCTAGAAGAAAACATAAGAAAAAAGCTCCTTGACATTGGTCATGGCAAACACTTTTTGGATATGACATCAAAAGCACAGCAACAAAAGCAAATGTTAAGAAGTAGGACTACATTTAAAACTAAACACCTTCCCTGTGGGAAAAAGAAATCAACAAAATGAAAAGGAGAATATATTAGCAAACTATATACTGATAAGGGGTTAATATCCAAAATATATAAGGAACTTACATAACTCAAAAGCAATTAAAACCAATCTTACTGAAAAATGGGCAGAGGATCTGAATAGACATTTCTCCAAAGAAGACATACAAATGGTCAACAAGTACATGAAAAAATGCTCAGCATCACTAATCAGAAGGGAATACAAATCAAAACCACAATGATATAACACCCTATACCGGTTAGAATGGCTACTGTCAAAAAGAGAATCAGTAACAAATGCTGGTGAGGATGTGGAGAAAAGGGAACCATTATGTACTGTTGGTGGGAATGTAATTTGGTACAGCACTGTGGAAATAGTATGGAGGTTCCTCAAGAAATTAAAAATAGAATTACCATATGATCCATCAATCCCACTTCTATGTATATATCTGAAGGAAACAAAATCACTGTCTTAAAGAGATAGCTGCACTACCATGTTCATTGTAGCATTATTCACTATAGCCAAGACATGAAAACAACCTAAGTGTCCATCGACAAATAAATGGAGAAAGAAAATGTGATATATATATATATATATATATATACACACACACACACACACATACATATATATGCAATGAAATATTATTCAGGCATAAAATATTAGGTTGGCCAAAAAGTTCGTTCAGGTTTTTCCATAAGATCTTATGGCCAACCTTATAGAAGAAAAACCTTGAGGGCATTATGCTAAGTAATGAAATAAACTAGATAGAGAAAGACAAATAGTTTATGATCCCACGTATATGTGGAATCCCAAAACACTGAAATCATGGAAACAAAGAGTAGAATGGTGGTTGTCAGGGGTTAGGGGGTGGAGGAAATGAGATTCTGGTCAAAGGGTTTAAATTTTCAGTTATAAGATGGATAAGTTCTGGGGGGTCCAGCAACAAAATGGTAATTATGTGAGGTGAAGGATGTGTTAACTAACCTTACTGTGGTACACATTTCACAATATATTTGTGTATCAAATCATTATACTGTACTCCTTAAACAATGTTATATATTAATATCTCAATGTAATTGAGCTGGGGAAAAACAAACAAGAACAATAAAATCAAACTGGCATGCCACAGACCATTCCAAAGCAGTTGAGGGCCAGTAAGGGGTTGCTGTGGAAGTGGTAAGAATTGTGCTGTAACAGGTCTAGGCCAATGGTGCTGGGCACATTTAATTCAGAAAGCACTACTTTGGTATCACTTGAGAAC
The DNA here is from genome assembly GCF_011762595.2 of Tursiops truncatus. NCBI lineage: Eukaryota > Metazoa > Chordata > Mammalia > Artiodactyla > Delphinidae > Tursiops > Tursiops truncatus. The sequence goes on along the minus strand of NC_047036.1, from coordinate 51,348,337 downwards.
AAGGATCACAAACCAGGATCTGGAATGAAGCTTCCCAGGACCTACAGATTGGGTCATAACCTCTGATAAATAAGGACCATCATGACACACACAGTGACTAGATATGCTATAACCCAGCAGTTCTCAAAGTACTGGGGATCACTGTGCCTGCAATGTCAAAATTATTTTTGTATGAATACTAAGACATTATTTGCCCTCATTATTCTCATCCTCTCATGAATGTACAGTGAAAAATTTCAGAGAACACATAATGTAAATATGAGATCAAAACAGAGTGAAATGCAGAAGCAGATATGAGAATCCAGCTGCTCCTGTTACGCTAGACATTAGAGATATGAAAAAAAGTAAATCAATACCACTCTTCTCACTATATTTTCTGCTTTGAAAATGTAATTATTCTTCATAAAAATATGTTATTTATGTTAACATGTAATAGGTTCATTATTGTTATTTTGAAGTGATTTAAAATTTCTTAGTATTAATTTCTAATAAGGTAAATATCAATAAATATATTTCACATAACAAAAGCTCTTTGGGGTCCTCAGTAATTTTTAAGAGTATAAAAGTGGTCCAGAGACCAACAGTTTGAGACCTGCTGTCCCACCTACACTAAAGGGTAAAGTTCTCTCACTTGGCTAACCTGGGCTTTCATCAGTCTCACAGTCTCCTTAGAGCTGTATTTGTGTTTGTCTACACCAGCTTGTTACCCATGCCTGGCAATGTCCTGCTTGAATGAAGTGGGGACTATAATTAAAATATTGATTTGTTGTCACAGCACCTTTCACTCAATACATGACCAAATCATATACAATATGTATTACATCTGTCACTATAGTATTACATATAAAAGGTGTTTAAAGCTTTGCCAATATTAACAATGAAATGAGGCTACATCCTTTAATGGTATCTTATAACGAGGTCTAAATGGGTCTAACAGTTTATAATCTCTTTTTTTTTTTTTAACATCTGCATTATTAAGTTTTCACTGTTTTTCACTGTTTTGGATACTCAAGACAACTGGTACTTGTTGCTTCCATGCTATGCTAACTTGGTTCTCAGAACTCCAGTCTTTAGCAGAAACAAACTGTCTGGCTGATAGACAAGACTGATTTTTAATGCAAGCCAAGGTGTAGTAATAAAACTGAAAAAAAAATCTAGATCATAAAGTTCTAACCCATAGGATTATCCTGGAGCCTTTTTTAGCACCAAGAACAAGAATACTTAGAGCTGATGATCTTGCGGAGTTACATTGGAATTTGTACCAGCTATATTAAAAACAGAAGCAAACCAGACTGTGTATTTTTTAAAAGTTTACAAGGGCAAAGCACTTCTTCTAAAATGTTATTCTCAAATGCTACGAAGTACCTTAATTAATTCTTATGATTCTAACAGCCCTAAAAGCAAGTCATAAAAATGATATTTACTTGGGAGTATAAATTGGAATGACATTTTGGTAGGGCCATTTGAAAATATTTAGCAGAGCCTAACATGCATACCCACTGACTAAGCAATTCCAGTTTTAGAAATTTGTCCTGAGAAAAGCAGCAATGACATAGATATAAGGATGTTCATTACAGTGCTGTGTATAATAATAAAAACATTTAGGAAAGAGCCTAAATATCTGACAACATGGTGCTGATCAAGTAAACCATGGTTCAGCATATAATGGAATACTATATGGTCACAGTACAGAATTCAAACAGTATATCATAAAATTACGTATGGCAAGGAAAAGTACTCACTATATATTGCTGAGGGAAAAAAACCAAGTTATAAAACTGTAGTATTATGTGATCTCATTTCTGCTTAAAATATGCATAAAAGTATGTGAAGGGTATATATATACACACACACATATATATATATATGTGTGTATAAATTAATAGTATTTATTGTTGAGTTTGGGATCACAGGTGATTTAATTTACTTCTTTTGCGGGATCTATACTCTGGTTTTTCTACAGTGAATATCTTTTCTTTATATAATAAAAAAATTAAAATATTTACTTGAGGCAACCATGCAATTGTTAGTGTTTTCCTATTCTTATATTACTGAATACTGTATGTACTAAGGGAAAGTGGTGAGGGGGAGAGAGAGGAAAAGGGAGGAAGGCAGATAGACATTTATATTGTTTATTATTTTATCTTGTATGTTTGTTGTGAAGTTTTATGTTAACAATCTGGAAAGAATTTTCAATGAAACATAGTAGTGAATAGTTAATGGTCACAAGACTGCAGTCTACTCTCATAGATTTAATTTTTTCCCTCCCCTTAGAATGCCAATTTTGTTGTGTAAGGAGCAGGTGGCTTTCTTTTTTATAAGTCTCTCTACTGCCCTGTCAGACAGCTCTCAAAACTTTTTTTGGGAGCTAACCAAGCTTTATCTAACCAAACCCAAAATGGCATATGGACTTCATCCACATGGTCATATGAATCCTTTGGCTGATAACTCCTGCTATGTATCTAATTGGTTTTATAAAATCCATGTTTGAAGAAGGTTTCTATAGCTATAAGAGTGTGTGATGCTGTGGGATGAAGGAATGTAGTGGCAAAGAGTCTCCTTTAGCTGCTATACTAGAATCTGGTGCCCGTCACTACCACTATCAAATATTGGCAGTATATATCCCAACAAAGGAAGAATGATAATAATTTTGAGTGAAAAATTTCTATCATGCATTTCAGCTTAGATCTACTAATAACACTTCCTTAAATGCCTTGTTAGACAGTGAAATCTGGGAATAATTATCAAACACCATATACAGTGTTTACAATAGAATCATATTTCTTTTCTGTCTCTCCCCCTCCCACTTTTTTTTTTTTTTTTTGCATAAAAAGTAGAATGCTGCTGAATGGTACCCAAATGTCTGTTGTATACTATGCCAATACAGCAGCTCAGCCAAAAATGTGAATAGAACAGTTTGCCAAGTAAAAGAAAACATAACAAATTGGTAATGGTTTCTATCTTGACAGAAAATGAAAATGATCCCTCAATGTGTGGTCACTCATGTGGACACATAAAAATGTCTTAGAAGCAATCATTTTACCTCAGATAACAGACCCTGACGGTGTAGTACAGCACTGGCTGACTTTCACTTCTTAGAAAAGCGGCAAGCGTGACCTACAAAATAGTCTGGGAACCATGTAATTTATGCATAACACACATGCACATGCCATGAAGTCATAATATTTGCTATAAATCATTTTGAATACAAGACTTCTTTTCCGAGTGGAGTATACTTTATGAGAGATGATCTAAATCACCAGGGACTTGATAAAGCTGAACTGGTTTATTTATGAACAGAAGTGATGCTGTTGCTTATCAGGTTACAAAATTTCAGTATTCTACAATGCAACAAAAAGGCTGTATATAAGTGCCCCCATGTATTCTGTAAGAATACTAAAGGTACTTTAATTAGATGTTAGATTAAAAAAATATACAAAAAGTATGTAGGTACATAGTGTAGAGTTCTGACTTTCTGGTTAGGTGACTGCAATTGCAAGCAGAAAGGAACCCCTGGTAATGGTTCCTTTACCCTACTTCCCCTTCCTTTACCACTTATTTTTATTCCCCAGATGGAGAACTAGCCAATGTCATTGACCAGTGGTCTTTTTTTCCCCCAATCTGGTGAAGTTTCCCCATTTGTTTAACTCTCTAATGAGGATGTTAGAACACTGATTGTATTGTGAAATCACATCAAAAACAAGAATGACACTTTCAAAAACACTAATTGATATCTGATGCTAATGAGGAATTCAAACTGAGAGGACACTGAACCAAGGGACTAGGAAGAACCTTGGGAAGGTAAATGGTCTTGCCAAGTTGAAAGTAAATTTGAATCCTGTGGGTTATGAGTTTCAAATGAAACTTCTGGGTTTAAATTTGTTGGTGACTTTCCTGTTCAATAAAAAAGGACTTAAATGGCTTAAAAGAAGGTTAAAAAAACTTATTGGGCATCAAACTGCTCTTACAAAACACCATCTTGATGAGTTAAGTGTAAATGAATCAGAAACACATGGATCATATTTCCTTAAAAAATGCATATGGATTCAAAAATAAGGGGAAGAGGACTTGGCAAAACATTTTTTTGTGTGTAGTGGCTGAACCCAAAACATTTGAAAGATATTTTGAGACATTCAAAGAATCCAAAATAAAACTAAACCTGTCCAGTCATATAAAAAAACAAAGTTTTTCTGTGCAAGTGCATTTATCTCTATGGGTCATTCAACACTCACTGAGCCTTCACCTTTGGCAAAGAACTATGGGAGGAGCCAGCTTCTGTCTTAAGCGACTTTGAATTTAAGTATAAACAAATACACATAAGTAATAGAAACCTATTAAAAGAGACCAAGGGTTTTACAAAAATTGGCATCATAACCCAGACCATACAGAAATCACATATCGAGAAATATACAAGTATTTCCAGGATCGTATGGTAGGTAGGATTCATCCCATTCAAATCATCATCACCCGGCCCTTTTGATTAAAGTTATATATAGTTGCAGAGCCTTACTTGCTCAAATGTTTTCTTAATAAGTGTTTTTATGTCTTTTTTAATATGTGTTCCAGCCCTCTTTCCTCCACCCTCTAGATTTGTGAGTGCTCAACAAATCTTGCTGACTGGTTTCCTGGAGGATGGGAGTGTTGAACAGAGTTTTGAAATAGGGGAGAGATGCTGTTTGGCAGAGAGGAGTGAGGCTATGATTCTGGGTTGGGGTAATGGCACATGTGACAGTTCAGAGGCTCCAGAGGGTGAGTCATGTGTGGGGGGTGACCCACTGGCTTGCTCACAGCAATGTGCCTGAGCCAGGGTGTAGTGCGGGCGTGGAGGCAGTTAGGTGCGGGGAGGCCTAATATACTACATGTGGAGTCAGCTGGAGGGCAGAGGAGTGTGAGAAGAGAAAAGCACAGTGCTTACTCCTTTTTTTTCCTTTTTGCCAGTATAGGATAAAGTGCTAAGCACAGGACACATACAAGTCATTAATCCCTTTATTTCTTATCAGTGTCTTAAATAAAAGCTGAAAAATATCCAAAGATAAAAATAAGTTAACTATGCATGTATTGCTAGGATCCTATAGGTCATAATTTGAAGAGGAACTTGGTAGGATTATGAAATGGACTAATGAGTTCTAAAATGTTTGTGGCAAAGTGTAAAAAGTTAATGACTCAGAATCTTTTAAGGCTGTTTTCTAGCTGTTTAATGTGAGTCTTATCTTTTCCACAATATTAGAAAGTTATTTAGGGCAAGGATAGGGTCATATATTTCCTGTGTATTTTCTACTGGCTAGCACAATACTGGGAATACACCAAGCACTAAATAAATGCTTACTGAACTGCAATGAAGTAAAACGGTGCCGAGGTCCTATAATGATGAGGGTATAATGGAAGGTAAAGTCTGACAAAAAAAAGGGATGATACAGTAGAAATATCCTAATAGTGTCTCTGCTTTGAGCTTGTTTGTTCATGGTAATATAAAGAAATCAAAGGCCTTACCATCCTTCATCATCTTCTACTTCTGTTTCAGAAATGTCATTTTCAGGAGTTTCAGCAATTGCTTGAGTGAGTTTAGATTTAAACTGGTTCAGCAGCGCAAGGGTCTGAAATAACAATTAGACTGCTAAGTTTCCTGATAAGGATAAATATAATTTCAGAAGAGACACTTAAATTTGGTAGAAAAGAAAATATCCTTCCAGGATGTAAAACACTTAATTTTTTTCATTTTGAAGGAAAATAACAAAACTGCCTTCCAGCTGCAACAGTGATTGATATTCACAAACCTTGACATTGCCCCATTTGCACTTGCACTGACATTTTCCCTCAGGGATATGTGACTATTTTCTGATTTGGGGAAAATAAGTTTGTTTACGTAGAAGACGTTTAAACTTTAAAATGCATGCTTACTAATAGCTAAGTTTTTAGTGTCCACAAGATAGGGAGGTACTTCACTAAGACATGTGAAATCAAAACCAAAACACCAAAAACAAATAGTATTGAACAAATTTCCAAAAATATAAAAATGTCAATGCTGGGGAAGGTGAAATGAATGAACATGTTAATTGTTGGAAGGTGCGTAAATTGGAGTGACATCTTTGGAAAGTTTTTTATACATATCAGAAACTTTAAAATGATCATTCCCTTTGATTCAATAATTCCAATACTGGGAATACATGTAGAAAAATAATCTGAAACACTGAAACTGGCTTATACAAAAGATGTGCACTGCAGCAATATTCATACAAGTGAAAAATGGAAACATGTTAAATGTCTATTAATAAGGAGCTAGATAAATTTGGTAAAAAGCAGTGAATATGTGATTACACTATTATTAAAATTATACACATGAAATATTATATGCCATTGTTAAGTGAAAGAAGTAGGATATAAATATCATGTTGAGTGTGTTTTTGTAAAAAAGGGACTATTTCTCTGATATTTTTATTTTTGGCTCCAATGCCATTTGTAGGTAAGAGGAAACAGCAGGTGCCTGAAATTTTAATCACATTGTCCCCTGGCTATACCTTAACAGTTTGCTTCAGAATTTGAGCAGAGAATCAGAAATTAGAGAAATGTTTTTTTATTCTGTAGTTTTAAAAAGTACATAACTGTGAAATGGGATAAAGTACTACCTTGTCTGAAAAACTCAAGTTTCTAATTAAGATGCTGGTACATTGAATTCAGTACTAAAATACAGTTGACCCTTAAACAGCATGAGTGTTAGGGGCACCAACCCTCTGGGCGGTTGAAAATCCACTCATAACTTCACAGCCAGCTCTCCCTCAACACTGGTGGTTATGCAACCAACTGCAGTTGGTCTAGAACTGTAGTACGTATTTACTGAAAGAAATTCACATATAAGTGGACCCACAAAGTTCAAAGCTGTGTTGCTCAAGGGCCAACTGTAATTACATTTCCTAAGGAAAAATGTGTGTGATAGTTCAATATGTGAATAACAAATATAATAAAGAATCACAGCAACTTGGAGGCTCCAGAATTTATCTAAAATATCAAGACCATGGTTCGTGAAAAAATTAAGTAGGTTTTGGTGGTCTAGAACCTAAGCTCAATAAAGACAGGTGACGTCAAAATATCTGCAAAAAAAAAAAAAAAAAAAGAAAAAAAAAATCTGCAAGAAACAAAGGCAGTTATTGCCAAAAAATGATAGTGAAAAGTGCCTTATATGTTTCTGCAAAATTTACTGCCCACATGGACAACAGTGGAAAATATATACATTACCATAGTTGCTAAATGACGAGTTTTAAGGAAAAACTATAAATTCTATAGAATATCTTCATAGGCATTCTGAGGGCTGCTAGCATGTTAGGGTTTAGATATTTTATCTGTTTCTAGAGTAGCAATTATAGGACTAAGCTCTTCAAACAATGTTAACAGATAAAGAAAACATCCTTTGTTTTAAAACATTATTCATTAAAAAAGCCTTTCACCGAGAGAGGCATGGACATATATACACTACCAAACGTAAGGTAGATAGCTAGTGGGAAGCAGCTGCATAGCACAGGGAGATCAGCTCAGTGCTTTGTGACCGCCTGGAGGGGTGGGATAGGGAGGGTGGGAGGGAGGGAGACGCAAGCGGGAAGAGATATGGGAACATATGTATATATATAACTGATTCATTTTGTTGTGAAGCTGAAACTAACATACCATTGTAAAGCAATTATACTCCAATAAAGATGTTAAAATGAAAAAAAAAAAAGCCTTTCACCTACAAACTTTTATTGTATTTGCTTTATAATAAGAAAAGTGATTATTGTAGAAATATTAGAAAACAAAGAGAAGCAAAACAAAAATATTTATTATCCCACCACTAAGAATAAGTAACCATTGTAGACATTTGGTATATATCCTTCAAGGCTTCTTAAGTGTTTCTGTGTGTGTATATATCTATATATTATATAAATATATACCTCTACATGCCTATCTCTATATCTATCTATCTATCTATCTATCACTTAAAAGCAAACTCCATCAATTTTTGATGGTGGATTTTCACATACTTGGAAACGTCTATTCTGAGGGCATAAAGAAAAATGAAAACAAAGGAGACCTCTTAGTGGAATGAAATTTTAAAACTTCCTAGAAAACTGCGCTAGACCTGGATTTTATTCTTTTGAGTTGGAAGTGGCGAGGCAGTCTGTTTTTAGAGCCAATTAACGTGCTATTGGTATTTGCTCAAAGAAGGAGGACTGGGACTATGACAAACGAAAAGCATCCTCTCAGCCTTTCTTAATTTCTCCTATATTCAAGATTGGACTTTCTCTAGTTGCATTTGAAAGGCAAGAAAGGACACTAGGCAGAAAAGCTAACACCACAAAAAAAAATGGGGCCCAATATAGGTTGAAGAAGATAGGATCTGCATGGAGGCATTTCTGTTTGGCATCTCCAGGGGAATTAGTCTTCTGGCTTTTGCTGAAGGAATGAAGGGCCAACCATTAACAGCATGCTCTTCAGCACAGAGCAAGCCTTCCCGGCATGAAGAAGCTGTGCTGAAGGGGCCTGCCCTGGCACACCTTGTGCATGCATATCTACATAGAAGAGTCTCTCAAATGGCCTCTGTGCTGCCAGTCCTGCCCCGGGTCCAGTCTACTCTCCATACTGCAGCCAGGTGGGAGGGATCTTCCCATAGTGCAAATGAGGTCATATCACCTCCTTCCTTCGATGGCTCCCCATTGCTCTTAGGGTAAATCTCAACTCCATAATATGGCTCAAAAATATCTTGTGTGAACTGGCTCCTGCTTACCTCTCCAGCCTCATCTCTTTCTTTTTCTTAGTCTAAGTTCCAGTCATACTTAACATCTTTTAGTTCTTTGCAAAAGAGGTCAAAGACTCCTCATATACTGTCCCTTTAGTCTAGCCATGTTATGTCCTATCCAACCCTCAAAGCTCAGCTGACAAATCATTTTCTCAGGGAGGCCTTCCCAGATTCTTATGCCATGTTAGGTCCTACTGTTATACATTGACATAGTTTCCTGTATCTAACCTGTCATAATGTTCACCCCTTTTATTAGTATTACTTAACTGCCTCTTTTTCGTGATAGCTCAGAGAAGACAGGGATGTTTCTACCTCGTTTACCACCAAATACAGTGATTAGGACATGGTAGATTCTTAATAATTATTTACTAGGAGGGAAGAAAGAGGAATGCAAGAATAAGAGTGATCCTTCACATCTTTTGGTAGTACATTCAGAGGACTTTCGTGACTCCATGAAAACAAGTTAATAAAGTACTTTTTCTTAATTTCATTTGATGTGCCATTTCTTTTGAAAACTGCACATGTTAGTTCTCTGTAATTACAATTTCCTATACCTGAATTCTTGTTGAATTTTCCCTATGACTATTTTCACACTGGGCACTGATGCATGATCTTCCTTACCAGTAATTAGGTGTCATTTATAATATAGTTCCTGATTAGATTAATTTATTCAAACAGGCTTGGGCTTTTAAATTTACTTTTATTTTGCCTATTTTTATTTATATGCCTAAAATGGCACGTTCTCATGTATATACGGCAGCACCGAATATAAATAATTTTGGTCTGCCCCCTAGCTTTTCAACATAAAGAGCTGCTGAAGAGATTCATTTTATCAAGTGCCAAGTGCTGCATGGTGTTGACTCCCAAATTGATGAGCTCGCTTCCTGTCTTTTTTTAATTCTTGATTTCTGACAATCCTCTTACATTACTACTTAAAGATACAGGAATGACTTTCAGTAAGCAGACTTTTGTGGTATTATTTATGGTAGAAGTCAACTAGTGGACAAAGTGCCTTATTTACAGGCACTGTACAGTTTCAAGTGGAGCTGCCTAGGCAGCAGGTGAGATGCTGATCCAGAAGAGATACCTTCATCATTTATAATCACCCCATCGCATAATATTCACTTAGTCAAAGGTTCTACCGGAGTATCTGGTAATATGTGGTTTTACTACGTTCCTTCCTGTGTTTAATAAGGGAGTACAAGGTTGAAACCTGAAAGTTTTAGGCTTTATGCCTTTATGTCAGGAAAGAACTCTATCATCTGGGTCTTTGCTTAAGTGGCCAAGGTCCTTGTCACTTCACCCCTATATTAATATATCCTTTTCCATTTTTAAGAGGTGATGTTTCCCCTTGTGTATAATCAAATTAGGCTCCATTAACACTTGAAGACAATTAAAAGGCAATGAACTGCGTATGGATTTTGGTTTGTGAAGTTACCTGGTCTTCACGGGAAGTTCCTTTCTTTGCCTGCTGCTTCCTCAAAGCTTCATACTTTTGCTTTTCTCGTCTGTATTCTGCAACAGCACCATCTGGAGCAGCCTCTTCCTCTGAGGAATAATAGAATAGTCTTAGGATAAATAGTAAAAAGGCTCTATGGAAGCTCCACAATGATTATCTAGATTAGAAAGTGATTGATGTTAATTTATCAACCAATTTTATAAACATCTTTATTATATACTGTACTATTGTAGTTGTTCTCAACTGTATTTATTTGACTATAAAATCACCTATCTCACTTTTTTTCTTCAGTTAATTTTTTTTTATTTTTTATTTTATATTGGAGTATAGTTAATTAACAATGTTGTGTTAGTTTTAGGTGTACAGCAAAGTGACTCAGTTATACATATACATGTATCTATTCTTTTTCAAATTCTTTTCCCATTTAGGTTGTTATATAATATTGACCAGAGTTCTGCTATACAGTAGGTCCTTGTTGCTTATCCCTTTTAAATATAGCAGTGTGTACATGTCAACCCCAAACTCCCTAACTATCCCTCCTCCTAATCCTTCCCCCTGTCTATCTCACTTTTAAAATAAGTAAGGTATTCCTAAAATTCAGCAATACCATTTTACATTATTCTCTTGCCTTATAAGATATAATCTTTCAATATTGGTTGATTTTCCAATTACCTGCCACTTTTGCTCCCCAGTTAAAATAATAACAACAACAAACAATTTCAATTTAATGGCATCATAAAATATAAATATATCCAACAAAAAATCAGGACAGTTACCTAGAGCAGATAGAAATAATTTTTACTAAATTAGAAATTAGAAAAAAAAAATGTATGGATTTGATCCTGCAGTAATTCCATACAAACAAAGATTAGCTAACATCTGGTTCACGGAATACAGGTTTGCCTCAAAAAAAAAAAAAAGTACTAACATTTTACATTATGTTACATTTATATATATTAATGAAAATTTGTGACTTAAGGAAAAAAAACACAAAAACCTATCTCTTCTCATCTTTGGCTGGCAAACCAAGATGAGCCCGTTGACATCAAGAATACCAGTAATCTTTCTATTCAAGCCTTGGTTTGTGGCTTGCCTCTTTGTTACCTAGTTTGAGGAAAATAATTAATGAGTAATATATTAATAATCAGCCATTTTGTTCAAGAGATTGTCTAGTTAAAAAAAATGTGTGAACTAAGAAACAAGTAGTCTTTTTATGTTTACCTAATATGATTTTGATGTTGGTCAAAGGGTACAAAGATTCAATTATGTGGGATAGAAAAGTTCTGGAGATCTAATGTACAGCATGGTAACTACAGTTAATAATACTGTATTGTATAATTAAAATTTGCTAAGAAAGTTGATCACCACACAGACACACACACACACACACACACACACACACACACAAACTGTAACTTTGTAAGGTGATGGAGATGTTAATTAGCTAGACTGTGGTAATCATTTCACAATGGTTTCTCTAGTTCTTAGTCTTCTGAGATTTTTAATTGTCTGGCTTTAGGATGTTTTTCCTCTCCTCCTATTTTTATTTCTAGCCAAAATGAATAGGCAAACAGCTTGAGAATAGCTGTGAAATCAGCTGACCTTTCATTATATACATCTGTGATACCAAGATTAAGCCTGCTAAGGTTCCATCTGGACTGCATGGAAACTATAACCCAAACACTTCTACATGGTACACAGAGTCAAATGCAATGGTATCTGCTGCACAAACTCAACTGTGTGAAAAATATGGTCAACTCTTCTATTTCCTAACTGAGTATATCACATCAGTATAAACTACTTCTGTTTATAGTGTGATCAAATGTTCACAGCACATTTATTTTTCATGTTTTTATTTCTTAACACTATACTCTGAGTAATTTCCTTAGCTCTGTATTTCAGTTAACTAATTCTCTGTTTAGCTGTATCTAATCAGTTTTTAAGATATAAACTGAGTCATTGATTTTAATAATCATAGCTTAAAATTCTAGACACTTGTTATGTTTTATCTTTCAGATTATTCTTGGAGATCCTTCTATTATGTCTTCTGACTCTCTCCCCAGAGTGGTTATTTCCCCATGTGTTTTCTAATTTTTGACTGTGTGTGTACCTACAGCTAGAGCTACATCTTCTTCATGCTCCATAGGAATCCTTGGCACCCAGGATTATGTAAGGAGTCCTACAGAGAGCTTTTGCATTTGTTTCTACCAGGAAATTAAGGGGCTCCATTAGTGCACAGCCATTTTTTCCCCAAGTTAATTTCCTGGCTTAGGATTCCTGTACCATATAGGCAGTGTACATTCAGACTTTATAGCTGTGCCTTGTAGAGTTTTAGAGTTTTGATATTTTTTATGATAGACTTTTTTTTTTCCTCCCACATATAGCTCTGAAAAATGACATGCTTCTTTGTGGCCTTCCTGACCAGGTGGACAGTTTTTTTAGTTCCTTCCTCTTTTTTTTTTTTGGTGGTACGCGGGCCTCTCACTGTTGTGGCCTCTCCCGTTGCAGAGCACGGGCTCCGGATGCGCAGGCTCAGCGGCCATGGCTCACGGGCCCAGCCGCTCCGCAGCATGTGGGATCTTCCCAGACCGGGGCACGAACCCATGTCCCCTGCGTCGGCAGGTGGACTCTGAACCACTGCGCCACCAGGGAAGCCCCAGTTCCTTCCTCTTTTGATCAAAGACTATATCTCTGTCCAAGTGTGAGATTAAAACCTCAGCTTCTAGCTATCAGAGCCTACGTCTGGTTCCAATATCCCCCTGGGCAACTGTAGTGTCAACTTGCCCACTTAATGCTCTGGTTATGCCTCACCTTTGTTTCTGGTACGTAGGAATTTTCTTTTCTTTCTTACCTTCTCTCTCCCCGCCCCCTTTCACTTTCCCTCACCCTGCCAGCCCCCTCTCTGTCTCTTTCAAGCTTAGCTAAGTATTTAAATTGGGCTGGATCATATTTTATCCAGAATTTCTATATATTTGTAGAAGGAGAAAGTTCTGTCTTAACTCAGTCCATGTTGCCAGAACAGGAAGTAGCACATTCATTTCTCATGTACTTGAATGCCCCTGGATAAACAAAAATTGAATAAGTGACTGGATGATTTTAGTCACATAAAACTAGCTAATAAAATATAAAAGGAGTTTGAAAAAAATCAGTTTAAGTACAGAGTGCTCTACTTCTGCTTTTCTTAAAAATCTCAATATATGCTGGATGATAATTCATAAATAATGATACAGTATGACAACTATTTGTTATTAACTGAAATTTCTATAAAATATATGCTAAATAAATAGGAATGAAGAATGGGAGAAAAAAGAACATTTAGTAAAAACCTACTATATGTTAGGTACCATGCTAAGATTCTTTAACTATCCATGAAGAAAGTATCTATAAACCTATCTGACAAATTAGGAAACAGGATAAGACCACAATTAGAATATACTAAAGCTGGAACTTGAACCCAGGTCTCTATGATACTAAAATCCCATACTGTGCCCTACTGTCTTCAATTAAAACTTCAGTTCCGAAAATAAAATTTAGTAAGTGTTGCCCACATGCCTGACACTCCAGGAAGTGCTATGAATGATATCTAAAGCATACATGATGCAGGCTTTTCATTCTAGAAGGTAATCTAAAGAGTAAAATAAACATAATATATGTAAAAATAGTTAAGAGATCAAGCCATTGATTGTAAGTATTATGTTGCTGATTCTTGGGTAGAATATTAGCCACCTAGAGAGGAGTTAAAGCTTACCTATGTTATAGTGTTAGAATAAAAAAAATTTAATATCTTAGTGACCTCTGAGATAATATTAGGAAATATATATAAAAGGGTTTGGTGACAAGAATGTCCAACAACACTGTAACCATCAATTTACTACTAGAGCATCAGTTTACTAGAGCACTAGAACTTAGCTAGTGTCGCATGTGGATTAGCAGCAGAACTTGGGCTAAAACTTATGTTCTGACTCCTAGTTTTGGTGACAATCTGTAGTAAGACTAAAGGTTCAATACTGCACTTTTCCCCCTGCGTGTTATAAAGAATGTCTCTAACTCTTCCCTAAGAACTAGTCAGAAACATAATCTTTGCTCCACTTGAATCTCTTCATTACAAAACCTTTTTGTTCTGAGCAGAAAGAAGTGATGACTACTCAATTATTGGTCACTTAGCTAATGAACCAATGGTATCCATCTATTACAAATCTCATTTTATAGGTAAAAGGGCTTATACCCTCTACTGTCTCAGTACCAGAGCTCAAGGAGCTAAAAGCTTCAAGTAGCTGCACATTCATTCATTTAAAAAAAAAGTTTAGTAAGTGATTATTATGTGTCAGAAACTGTTAATAAAGCTACTTATAAATGATTTTAAATAGATCTAGATCTACTATTTCAAGGAAATTTTTGAAAAATTCCCATAATAAAAACTTTTATATAAATAAAAGTAAATGTTGTTTACTAGTGATAATAGTAAACAACATTTGAAAACAAAAGGGACAGACTTTAGTGGATATAGAAAAATACCAAAGCTACTGACATCTCATCATACTTTGTATCTCATGATACTTTCTGGAAGCTACAAAGTATGTTTTAATCAAATTTTATACATACCAGATCTTAAATTAATTCTAGGAAAAGTACCAGACTTGAAAATAGCTAATATGATAGCTAACATTTCAAGTACTCACTATGTGCCAGATACTAGTACCTTGAATTACTTGCTTAATCCTCATAACCAACAACCCTATGAGGAAGTCATATTATTGACCCCATTTTGCTGATAAGGTAACTAGGGCAGTAAGAGGTTAGATAACTTATCTCAGGGATTATAAACTCGAGAATAAGAAACCATGCAGTCTAGCTCTAAAGTACAGACTATTAACCAGCTTGCTTATTTCTTCTTCATGTCTGAAACACAAGAAAACTTAGAAGAAAATATTCCAATCTGACATAAAAAGGCATCAGGTCACCATACTGGATGTGTCCTGATGAAATAAGGTCCTACCAACAAAAAAAGGTCCTGAATTCCTCCCAGACCATAATAAATGGGAACTGCAGTCTGCCAAACAGTGGGTTAATGAAAATAATTTCCTAGAAAGAGTTCTTTATGACTTTTCTTGATTCTCCATAATTAATCATATATTGTCCTCATTTGAATTTTTAAACACTTTGTAGCTGCTAACTTCGTTATATCAGAGCTGCCTCTTTGTACTGCCCGCCTCGGCTATAAACTCAAATGGCAGGGACAGTGCCCTGTTTGTGGACTAGTATATCCCTAGCATGTAGTATGTACTCAATAAATAGTAGCTGAATGGACAAATGAACAGAGTGATCATTTTTAGATCTTAAATTACAACAGTGTGCATGGCTGCCTTATAGCTCTTGCTGGATAGAATGGCTCCTTGAGGGCCTTGTAGGGGGTTAGGTCCCCTAGTGTACAAATACTTTTTCTGTAGATAGCTGCCTAATTAAGTTGAGTTGTAAGGAATTAGATGATTTCTGACACTTATTAAATAGAGGTGAGAGGAGTAAAAGTCAACTTGAAGGCAATTATCCCTGATTAAGCCCTTGAGCACTAAGCTTTCTGAGTAGAATCCCTGTAAGAGCTGCGGCCATTCATTGCAGCCATTGAATAAATGTAACCATTCATTGAGGCTTCATCTCCTTGAGGAGCTACTGGGGCTAAACTACATATCCTCCACCCCAGTCAAAATGCCTGTTTTTTGGTTTGTTTTAGTAAGAAAATCCATTATAGAAATGATAACAGTGGGAATATTCTGTGACATTAAAATGAGAGCCTACATATATATATTCATAGTTATAATCCATAATATTTATTGAGTGAACCTGTACTAATTTTGTTTTGAAGATAATTGAAAGTGTTTAGATGATATCTTTAAAAGGTGAATAAGAAGAAAACTGGTTTCTCTATCCAATGAAACTGCTCAAATAAAAACTAATTCACAATAAAGAAACTATATAATGGAGGTATCTATATGCACATTTATGAAGAGTAGGCAGAAGTTTAGGCAAAGACTGGGCTAAAAGTTTAATTTTTTCTGTACTATGAACTAAAGTAAGAAATCTGCAATTTATTAATTTCATTTAACCTATTTTTATTTTCAGCATATTTTTAATTCTACAAATCAAACAATGCTGGCTCCATCTGGTGGTCAAAATAAGCCTCTGTAGCTTCATGAAAATTAGTCAAAACTGGTTAAATAATTTAGGGACTACATGAAATAATATGCTTGAACATTGAACACTGAAGTATGCTTCAGCACCAAACGTTAAGTGGAATTGTCTACATTTACACAAATTTTTAATTTTTCTTTCTCTGTTGTTCATCCTAGCCTCATTTCTTCATGTTATTTTGGAGTTTAAAATAATTCTCAAAAGAAAGTAATATAGAATATTTTCCTCTGTGTTTTTCTATTAGCTGATTTAAGAAATGTGAAGGTAACAAGTTATAAAACAGGTAAATTTATCCACATTTTCAGACTGTATTCCATTTTGGAATATAAACTATAAAAATACTGATTTTCAGTTGTATTTTCCATTAGGCACTTCCAGGAGGGCTGGCTAGTGAATATATGATAGTTCATACCTAGTTTTAAATTTAGTACAAAAGGAATATGTCCAGAATCACAAGACAAAAATATTAATACTAAGAAGTTCTTAGAGGGTAATAACTTGCTCATTTTACAGATGAGAAAACTGAGGCTTAGCGAGGTTAAATGATTATGCCAAGCTGGGAATATCAGAAACCAGATTTTTTGATAACCCAATGTTGTTTCCTCTCTATATACACTGCTATGTATACTTTCTCTTTGTAGTACATAATCACTGCAGATATATGTCATTACAATCTAACAATCACTTTGAAATTCTATACAGTTGTCCCTCAGTATCTGTGGGGAATTGGTTCCAGGACCCCCAATGCCCATACTGAAATCCAAGGATGCTCAAGTTCCTTATATTTGCATATAACCTATGTACATCCCCCCTGTACATCCTCTCATCTCCTTTAAATCATCTCTAGATTACTCATAATACCTAATACAATGTAAATGCTACGTAAATAGTTGCTGGTGTGCAGCAAATTCAAGTTTTGCTTTCTGGAACGTTCTGGAATTTTCTTCCCAGAATATTGTCTACCCAAGGTTGGCTGAATCTGTGGATGGGGAACCCATGGATATGGAGGGCTGACCGTACATTTACAGTACACTGTGACCATTTATAAAATGGCATGAATATCCAATATAGGTGTAGTTCTCTAATTAGAAGTTTTCTTAATTTTTACTTTTGTTACTTTCCCTTAAGATATTAGTAATTAAAAAAAAAACTTGTTTTGAAAGCTCCACTCCTTTCCAAATACAAAATTTTGCCTTTTTTTAGAGTATTATACATTGCTTTGTTGAGTTTATAATTCAAATAGCAGTCATGTTGGTAATAACTTATAGTCATAACATCACATAAATTAATTACCACAAAGTATATATTACATTAAAAATCAACTCAAATAAAGTTAAGTGAACTTATCTAATGAATTAAGAGATAAGAGAACTTAGATTGGTAAAAACAGGTTCTGAACACTAAACATTAAATTGATTTAAATTAGGCTTAATTGTCTTATCTTTTACTAATGAAGTTTTTAATTGTACAGACTCTCTGATAAGCTTTTTATCAGATGTTTCTCCATTCTTATTAATAATGAGCACAAGAAACAATTACAATATATAAATAGGTACTGAGGGACATGAATGGCTTCTCTTCTGGGGGCTCCAGCTTCCCACCTGTTGGCTGTAGTCTGTGCTCCTGTTCACTTTTACCTCATTCCCCCTCACGTGGACTTCAAGACCAGCACAAGGTTGATTGATGTTGCCCCCAGGCCCCTCAACAGAGCACGCTTTGTACTTCTCCATATGGTGTGACCCACAATTCTTGTAGTTTGATGGCCATTTTGACAACATCCCTAGGTTGCCCTGTCATTCTGGGTGTGGAGCCTACAAATTATATACTCTATGTTTTAGCAATAAGAAGAAAGCCCCGAATTCTTCAAGATATAAAGATTTCATGAAGCCAATCAAGGAGAACACTAAAGAAAGAATTGCTATCTAAAAATCACCTAAGGCTATGGTTAACCTAGCAAATTCAACACTGCAGAATATCATGCTTGCTAACAGTACTTAAAGGAGGGTTCTATTATTTTGTAATAAACTCATGAGATACTTTTCTTCAAATAATTATGAGGGTTTCCAAACTGGTTCAAAATAGTCCTCATGTGTGGTATGTCAGAGTATTCTTCCTGTTCTCTATGTGACTGAGGAAACTGAAGCAATAAAGTGGCTTCTAAAATACAAGTACGACCACTACTACCAGCACCATCACCAGTTTTTAAGACCTAGCATGTCTGAGATACAATACTAGGAACTCTCTGCCTACTTTCTCACTTAACTTAATGCTGTAACAACAGAAGGAGTATTATTGTCTCCATTTTATGCATGAGGAAACAGAGGTTCAGAGATGTTAAGTATCTTGTCCAAGGTTATATGGCTAATAAATGATAGAGCAAGGAATTGAAATCAGGGCCGTCAGACTTCAAAGCCCATGCCTTTTCTACCCTATTATACTGCAGACAGTTATGGAGGGGGGCACTGTTATGTATGAGAGTGAGGGACACAAAGGCAGTTCTGATGTGGAGGAGCTTATAGGCTGGAAAGTGGATAAGACATACTCTTTAACTGTGTGGTGGTGCAAATGACTTATGAGAGGTCCTGATAAAGTACTTATAAAATTTATGCAGAGGAGAAGAGGGAAAGTTGGGTGGAGGAAGTGGCAGTATAACTGGGCCTTAAGGGAGAAATAAGATTTAGCCACAGCAGGTAGAAGAGACAACATAACCAAAGCATGAAAGCAACATAGTGCAGGATACACACAAGGAAGAGGAAAAATGTTTTGTGAAAATGAAGAATGGGTAAATAAAATGGGGAATAGGGAAAATAAGATAAAAATCTGATCATGTAAGGAATCTGAACTTCATTAGGGGAAGCAAGGAGTGAAATGGAGCAGGGCCCTATGGTCTGCATGACCATGCCCGCAGCCTGCCTTTTGTCTGTGGAAGAACTTTAGCCAAAGAATAAGTTTAATCAGAGAAGTGAGAAAATGCAGAAGCAAAGAAAAGCAGTCAAACAGGACAAAACAATAATGGTTTAGTCAGTAAGCAAAGTCAAGGGCCTTTAGTTCCTTCTCAAGGGCTACAGATAATATTGAGCCGTATCCTGTGAACTTGTGAGCTGTCTTACAGATACTAAAAGCCCCGTCAGGTGGAAGAAGTTAACTACATGATGACCAGGCTGTAGCCATGACAGAAGCTGTCACAATTCCGAGAATTTGCCTCGAAGAACTGGAAACAAACCGACCCTGGAACTGAAGACTAACTGTACCTCAAACAATCAAGATGAGGCTGATCAGACCACCCATGACCAATTTCAAGATGCCTGTCAGAGCTGACTGTAGCCACCTCCCTCAGCCTATAAGAGCTCTTCCCCACTGGTTGTAGGGCAGGGAGTCGGCCTCTGACGGGTGTTCCCTGCACCCTCCACCCCTGGTTGCCAGCATCCGAAATAAAGCAAACTTTCCTTTCCACCAACCTTGCTTTTTTATTGGCTTTTGAGCGGTGAACAACCGGACCCTACTTTTGGTTACAGGAGGAGCCACAATCTATATACCTTGTGGGTCACAAGTGTTTGTGAGCCTTTTAGAAAATGAAATGAAGTGTGCTGAACTACCCTAGATTGTTGTGTTGCTTGAACTCATTTCTAAGAATTTTTTTAAAGGGTGTTTTCTTATTAAGGTACTAGCTTAAGTTAGCTAATAAAATTACAGTGCCAAGTTTCCTGACATCCATACTTCTCTTAATCAATGAAAACAATGCTTTTCCCAAGTTCAGTGACCAATGGAGCAAAGGCAAGTGAGTAAGAGAGAGAGAGAGAGACAAAGAAAGAAACCGACTCCCCAAATCTTGTTGGAATTTCTCCCTAATTATTTTAGAAAGAAACTTTGAAAAATATCCTGGTAAAATAAATTTCCCACATCTATCATAATATTCTAATTTAAATATGAAAATATGAGGCATTATTTGAAAGGACCATACTCAGTGTTTCTGGCTCTGTTCAGTATCTCAGATTTTTTTTTTTTTTACCTGCCTAGACTGTTCTATAATCTGGTTCAGATTTTACCCCTTCTTCCCCAACCCCCATCTTTAATGATATCTCTAACAAGCTACATCTTGAGATGAAGTGAGGGTAGAAAAAAAGGTAATCAAACTATGCTTCATCTGAAGTTGACTGTGTCCAAATATGCCTTCTGGAACCTGGGGTTAGAGGGTGAGTTGGATGGGGGTCACCTTGCTCAATCTTAGTGGTAATGCTGTGAATTGTAGGCCAGTCCTCAGTCTGCTGATTCTGGCTTCATGCTAACAGGTCATATTGCTTGTGGCTTCTTTTATTTTATTTTTAAAGGAAACAATGCTTTGCAGTTTTATACAGTAGCGGAAAGAGTATTGGACCGAAGATCTGACTCCTCAAATCTACTGTTTAAGTTAGGGTGAGTACAAAATATCTTTAATACTTTGGTTTCTTTCTTTGAAAAATGGACACAATAATACTTGTTTAATCTACTTCTCAGGACTGTTACAGAACTAAATGTAATGAGGCATGTGACAGGATTTTTAAACTATTCATGTTATATAAGTAGGAGGTATTATTTGGCAGAGAATACAGGGCACCATATTTTATGTCTATAAGCTACTTATAGCTATGGTTCCCTGCAAATGATTAAATCTCATTTGAAGAAGCAAAGAGTAGACACAATATTTTTCATTTTATTAACATACTTGTTTGAATAAAACATAGTTCTGTATATTAAATCTTTTCAAAGAACCAATAAAACTTATAATTGGAAGAAATGTGGAAAATCCTTTTGTGACATGCATTATCAGAACAATTTGTATTTTTCCATATTTGAATGTTCAAGGTAGCATTCTTATTATGAGGCTTACTTACAATTCTGAATTTGCTTAAGAATAAGCAGTATCTGCTGGCATGCTGGTAGGATGGAAAATGCTTTGCTACTCCTATCTTCTACCTGTAGCTAACACTTATACAAATAGTGCTTTCCATGTGCCAGTCATTCTAAATGCTTTATCAATAATACATCACTTAAATACAATAAGGAAGTAGCTGCCACTAGAAAGACCAGGGCCTTACACTTGGAAACCTATCCTTTTGGAAAAAACTGAAAACTAAAAAAAGTTATGTGATGAGTGAATGTCAGTGAGCTGTCACTGAAAAGGGTGCCAAAGTTGGATCCAAGCTGTGAGTTTCTTGAGGGCAGGGACTTTTCTGCTTTATTTGCCATTTTGTGTCTAGAGCCTAAAATAGTGCCTATATGTTTTCCAGCATTTGATAAAATATTATTATAATGAATACATTTTTTAAAAAAGGAAAGTGATATTTCAGAGGAAAGTGGATTCTTAAAGAAAGAAATTGAGAGTGGGAAATGGTAGTGTGTCAAAGCAGAGTAGGCTGAAAAACTGGTCTTCTTTGTCTCAAACCATGAAGAGCTGTAATCATTAGGTGCTATCTTAGGCTTAATGTCCCTGAACATTTCTTATATGGTACCCACAGCCAAAAAATGATCAGGAAACAATCAAAATATTATACTCATCAAGGTGGTTTATCAACTAAAGTTGAAGTATCTAAACTCTATGGTACAAAAACACATTTGCTGGATTAAAAAAAATGATTTAAAACGTGCCTAAGTTTTCAAATGGCATTAATTAATCTTTTAATGAAGAAGGATTATTTCAGTTTGTTTGTCTGATTAATTTCATAAACTGAAATCGTTACCAAAGCAATCTTACACTTTTTTCTTGGTGAAGTGGAAAATTTCTCACCCTCTTATTTTGGATTAGAACAGAATTACAGACACATTCTCACTGATTAATTTTAAAAAATCTTTGGCTTAGTCATAAAAGAAAGCCAGCACATTAAATGGACTGGGTTCAATATTTTTAGTTAGCAACTCTACATTCTGTTTCCAGCTTTGTCACTCACTGGAGTAAAGGCTTGAGTCGACCTCACAAATGCTTGGTCTCTATTTTCTTAGATGGTAAACTCAGTATTAATTACCACTGCCTTAAGAGTATATAATGTCGGACTTCTCTGGTGGCGCAGTGGTTAAGAATCTGCCTGCCAGTGCAGCGGACACGGGTTCGAGCCTTGGTCCGGGAGGATCCCACATGTGGCAGAGCAACTAAGCCCGTGCGTCACACCTACTGAGCCTGCGCTCTAGAGCCTGCGAGCCACAACTACTTAAGCCCGCGCACCTAGAGCCCGTGCTCTGCAACAACAGAAGCTACCGCAGTGAGAAGCCCACGTGCCACAACAAAGAGTAGCCCCTGCTCACCACAACTAGAGAGAGAAAACCTGTGCGCAGCAACGAAGACCCAACAAGGCCAAAAATGAAATAAATAAATAAAAAGTATTTTTTAAAAAAGAGTATATAATGTAGTAAATTAATCACTGTGATATGCCGTTAAAATACCCAGAATAATGAGTGTGAATAATAGAAAAATAAGCAAGCCAATCTTGAGAAATATTTCTGAGAAACTAAGTTGATTGGATTCTATCCCAATAGTCTGCCCAGAATCTTCACAAGATACCACAGACTAGCAAAGTCTTTGGCTGTAGCAGAATAAATATTACAACCATTTTCTCTTCAACCACAGCCAAACTGGTAAGAACAAACAATTATTCTTCTATATTTGCTTCATATGCAACTCAGCACAATATGAAATAAAGTGTAAGGGACTTCTCCATGGGTTTTATAGAAGGGAAAGTACAAAGGACTTATTTTTGATGTTGTTTTCCTATAGCAGACTCAGCCCATCTCCTTAAGTCACAGAAAATACTGCAACTAAGATGTTCAGAAATAAACCAGAAAAGAGTGGTAAATAGGAAATTAATGCTTTTAATTCTTGGTTGGGATTATTTGAAAAAAGCCCAAACTATAAGGTTGTTTCTAGAAAGTATCATAATATAGTATCTAATATACACTGCCAAATAGTACACTTGACCCTTGAGCAATGTGGGCAGTTAGCAGTCCCAACACCCCAACTGTTCAAAATCCGAGTATAACTTTATAGTCGGTCCTCTGTATCCGTGGTTCTACCTGCACAGATTCAACCAATCATAGATCGTGTAGAACTGTAGGATGCAGTTATTGAAAATAATCCATGTATAAGTGGACCTGTGCAGTTCAAACTCTTGTTGTTCAAGGGTCAACTGTAATAATAAAAGTATAGACTTACATATTAGAATAAAACTTTTATTTAATATTCTTTCTTAGGTGTTCATATATATATATATATATATATACACACACACATACACATATATACATATTTATACATATGTAAGAAAGAGAATATAGATATTCTTTCACTAAACCTTAAATTATTACAGTGAGGGAGACGGTAAAAAATGACTGCATGAAAATTCCTTTCTATTCTATGTCCCAGACATACAACTTGCAAGACATGAAAAGGTGCCATACTTTCTCTCATTTCCATGCCTTTGCATGCACTGCATCTTCTGTCTAGAACACCTTTATTCAGCTGACTCGCTCACCTGAACCAGTAGCCTCAAAAATCTGTAAAAGTGAGAGGTTTCTAGAATACAAATGACCCACTGAAAGGTGAGAAAAAAAAAAAGTAAGAATCCTATTTATATTTTGTTATCTTTTAAACTATTATTTTTTGTGTATGTTATATATAGTACCTAATATATTCATTCAGTAGTACCTACATATGAGTCATGAACACATTTTTAAAATATATATTGGAAGTGTTCACAATTTATTTTACAACCAAAATGTCCATCAGTTAACAAGGAGATAAACAAAATGGGTATTACCATAAAATGGAATATTATTTAACCATAAAGAGGAATGAGATGCTTGATACATCCTACAACACAGATGAACCTTGAAAACATGGTGGTAAGTGAAAGAAGCCAGTCACAAAAAGGCACATATTATATGATTCCATTCATATGAAATATCTTCAACAGAGAAGCCTATAGAGACAGAAAGTAGATTAGTGGTTGCCTAGGGCTGAGGGAGGGGAGGCTGAGGCTGTAGCAGGAGATAGTAAAGGGTACATCTTCATTTTGAGATGATGAAAATGTCCTAAAATTGTGGTGATGTTTGGAGAGATTTATGAATATACTAAAAACCACTGAACTGCACACGTTAAATGGGTGAATTGTATGGTATATGAACT
This sequence comes from Tursiops truncatus, assembly GCF_011762595.2. Classification (NCBI taxonomy): domain Eukaryota; kingdom Metazoa; phylum Chordata; class Mammalia; order Artiodactyla; family Delphinidae; genus Tursiops; species Tursiops truncatus. Next base: position 51,323,776 of record NC_047036.1, on the reverse strand, counting down.
ATATCTCAATAAAACTTAAAATAAACAAACAAAAATCTTTATTCTACAGGTGTAATAAAACATTTTTTTGGAGACTAACGGTCTCAATAACTGATGATCTTGCTCTTGGCTTAGTGTATCTAGAAAGCTATGTTGCCTTCTAGATTTAATTGCCTTTCCTTTGGTCCCTCAGACCATGAGAATATATACCATGCTGCACTGGTAACTGGTAATTTGTATCTTTCACCTGCTAAACTACAAACCTTATATCCTCACTCCACATCACAGATTAAAATAATTTTCAGGTGGGTTAAGGAATTAAGAGTAAAAACAAAATAATAGAATAACTATAGGAAGATATGGATGAATATTTAAACCATCTTGACCAGATACCTGGGGAGTTTCAAAAAATACTGACCCTGAGTCTCACTTCCTGAGCTTTGGAATTTCCAGGTGATTCTAATGTGCAGAAAAGTTTAAGAACCATTGATCTAGTGATGAAGGAGAGATCAGGAAAGGCATCTTAGAGAAATGATCTTAAGTAACAACTTGAGTATGGAGGCAAAATCCATTACATATAAAAAGCATTCCAGGAAGAGGGAGCTGTGATACAGAGGCTGGGGTGGGAAATAGGTTGGTATGCAGAAAAATTTGGCCTGTATGAAGCACAGGATCCATAGTGAGAGATGAGACTAGTGTGGCAGGCAAAGTTTAGTCCGCGTAGGGCCTTGTATGGCAATGCAAAGGATTTTATCCTGTAGGAAATGAGACACCGTTAAATAATTTTATGAAGGGGATTGACACACGATCAAGTTTGTATTTAAGAAAAGCCACACACAGAATGTATTGGCAGGATCTGAGACTAGCAACAGAGATCTGTTGGCAGTGTGTTAGCAGGTTGTTAAAATAGCCTAAAAGAAAAAATTGTGGCTAAAATGGTCACGGTAGGACAAAAGGTGTGGACTAGAAACCTTAGTAAAAGAGGTGGAATTTGCAAGAGAAATGTACAAAGAACAGATTTATTTTGAGGATATGGCAATATTTTGAGATAAATCTAATTCTTTTCATTCAGAAAAATATGCAAACACTAATCCCTCATTGATACATGATAAATGATGTTTTCCTCTAAAAATACCTCCAGGTATCTAGACAATAAAACAGTTTCCAAAATAATTATCCCCGAGGTCATGGATTTCACATTCATTTTAAGAAATCTTAAATTTTTTATTTGTTAAGTAAAATAATAAATTTCCATGAGGTTATAATTTCTACATTTCCCAAATTTCTTAAAAGAAAAATCAAATCTCAAAAAGAAACAAAAAATACCCACTAAGTAAAATTAAAGCTGTTTTGTAAGGTACCATAAGCTCTAAAGTGAGATTTCAAAAGTCTTCCCAACATTAGGTCCATGACCAAATTAAAGTTAGGGGTTTTCAAAGTGACACTGTTTTCTAATCTTATTTCATCAAAATTATGTACCATTCATGATTTCTCCCTTATACAGGTTACTTCTTCGATGTTTCTTCAAGGTTCTATAAATTATCAAACTACTTAACTCATGTTACAGAGGTAAACAGGTTATAAGAATATGCCCTCTCGTCCAGTCAGACCCATTTCTTTATTTCACCTCCCTCAATCAGGGAACTTTTTTGATTACAGTACTTCTCACTGTTCTGAATGTCTCTAAATCTTATAGTTCATCTGTACAAGAAAGTTAGCACTTGAAAAGTCTATTAATTATGAATACTATTTAATTATGACTACTAATTATTAATACTGTATGATTATTAATTATAAAGTATCTGTATCTCATGAGTAGTCATATTCTACCCAGCAGAGGCTAGCTATTTTAGAACCAGGGAAAAGCATTCTGTGGGTTTTTTTTCCTGGCTTAGCACAGTGCTATTAGACATATATTCTAACCCAGTGATTTTGAACTTTTTGGACCATGACTTAGCACAGAAAGTAAGTTTTTCATCTGAACTCTACACACATATATAGGTTTGGTATACACAGCTAATATATAAAACTATATATGTAAGGTTAAACCATATGAAATTAATGGCATTCTATTGTTTTGTTTACCTACAAAAAAGGCAATTTCACATTGTTACTAAACATAAGGAAAAAATTTCAAAATTTCATAAAACAATATTTACCCTTACTACCTGTGATGCACTCTGATGTTTTCTGGTCTGTGCCGTTCTGTTAAATTAAAAATGTTGATTAAGATACACTATTGATTTCATGATCCACCAGTGAACTCCTGGCTACAGTTTGAAATCCCCTGCTCTAACCTCTAACCTACTGTCTAGGCCTGCCTCTAGCTTAAGACTTAAGCTAACAGGATAAAAAGATTTTGAGAGACTCGCGAGTGGCCCAGGGCAGCAGGGTAAAGATGAAACAAGTCATAAAGGTGGTGCAACTGCCTGGAAACTCTGTGCATCCCTGAGCACTTAGCAGAATGGCAGGGACCATACTAAATGGGGAGAATTCAGAGTTTGGAGATTTTTAACTAAATCCTTTCCGACTTGACACGACTAAACTGATCATATAACTAGAATGTGATTCAGTATGGTTGACTGGTAATGTTCAGAATGAGGGTTATCCCTTGGGACACAGTGATATGTTTTATAAGGCTCTCTCCAAAGTCCTTTCCTGAATCTAAAAACAACTTTACATGTAATGCCAGATTTCTTTCCACAAAGAGAGGAAACCCATAGGGAATAGCTCTGTCTGACACTTCTTTTCTTGCTTTCTGGAAGATCATCATTTTGTTGGATGAAATGAAACTTTCCATGCTGCATAACATTTTCTAAAAGTGAAGCTTATCCAGTTCTGTTAATAACTAGTGAAACAGTACAGATGATAACAGATTGCAGACATACTGCTTATATTCTGATTAGGCTTTTAGCTTATTAAAAATGATGTTTATATAAAGATCTGTACAAACGCTTAATTATTAACCATTTTGTCAATGAAAACCAGAAAGCATGAGTTCTTATCCAAATGACAACTATTATCAGACAGATGCTGATACATGCATGGGCAAGTGTCACTCTCAGCACTAAGGTACAGCTAAATTAGACTAGACTGCAAGCAAGAGCACAGGCACTCAGGCTAACATGGGAGCAAGGAGAATGCTGTTAACCCGCTCTTTGGTGCCTAAATCAGGTGCACACACACCACCTTCTCTCATCCTTTATGTTACCAACAGCTTTATCTGATGGAACAATGTTGACAGAACTTGAACTGGTGCCAGCCCTACTGATGAGGAAAAAGGTGAAACAGTTGCTGGCTGGAGGGAATGTTTCCTTTTTTGGAAGTAGCAGTAAGATGATATATGAAAACATGGCTGAAATGGACTATCACAGGTTCCTGATATAAAAAATGATTTCAGTTTTTAGAAAACAAAGGATCAAAGAAAGAAATTCAAATAAATGGCCAATGTGTACAAGAAGGCACTCAAAAACACTAAGATGAAAAATATAAATCTAAAGGAAATAATATCTGGCCACATAGATAAGCATACTAGCAACTGAATTGAGTTCTAGTTCATGCAAGATTATGTTTGGTCCTTTTATATCAGCAGGGAAAGCATCAGAAGAATAGTAAAGATAAGAATGCTAAGTCCTAGTCAGTGGAGAGCCCTGACTACTCATCATGCCAATCAAAAACCACAGGCCTATGATGCCAATGTAAAAATCAGAGGGAAAAGAAATTTCTTGTCTAACTGCAGGAAAGAAGTAAAACCCCAAACAGGTAACTTTTATAATTGTAAAAGCTAGTAAGGGCAAATGGAAACAATAATTAACACCTTTTTTTTTTTTGGCTGCACCACATGGCTTGCAGGATCTTACTTCCCTGACCAGGGATTGAACCCGGGCCCTTGGCAGTGAAAGCTCAGAGTTCTAACCACTCGACCGCCAGGGAAGTCTCAACAAGCATCTTTCTTAAACTCAGCATAGATGTATTCATTCTCAAGTCCCAGACCAAGAGACGCCAACTGCTTTCATCTGTTCCATCCTGTAATCTCATGTTAGAACATAAGGGCAGTCACTGTGTCTTCTTCACTGAATGGTAAACCTGAATGTCCATCACACTATTCTTCACAAGTTTTATGAACCCGAACATGTTTAACCACAATGCAAAGATAAATAAAGGCCCTGATGTCCACCAAAACGAGCTACAAAATTCAGAAATGCATTTTGAAATGCCAAAGAGGGACATTTGACACACATTTAAATCACATTCAAGATATTTTAGGACTTCTCTGGTGGCACAGTGGTTAAGAATCTGCCTGCCAATGCAGGGGACACAAGTTCAAACCCTGGTCCAGGAAGATCCCACATGCCGCGGAGTAATTAAGCCCATGCTCCACAACTACTGAGCCTGAGCTCTAGAGCCCACAAGCCACAACTACTGAGCCCGTGTGCCTAGAGCCCCTGCTCCGCAACAAGAGAAGCTACCGCAATGAGAAGCCAGCGCACCACAACAAAGAGTAGCCCCCTCTCGCCGCAACTAGAGAAAGACTGCTCGCAGCAACGAAGACCCAACACAGCCAGAAATAAATAATTATTTTTTAAAAAGATAGTTTTAGATATTATATGCATTTATTTTATGTTATGCATTATATTATATGTACAAATTTATGGTATATATCTATGCATATATACACAGCTAGTGTACTGGTATCTCATCATATCTGAATATTTTAAATAATTCCTTCTAGGTGAAAGAGTTTACAAATATCTTTTTCTCTACTACTTAACCGAAAAAGGTGACAATTACGCCTGCTCACCTTACTTGACTGATTAAAAATAACAATTTTATTTAGCATTTGGAATGTTTTTACTGTGGTTCGTGCTTGAATAGTTGCTGGAAGAGATGATTTCTGGTGGGGAAGCGAAGGGAATCGAAATGTGGGCAAAATATGGAGGAATCTGATGGCAAAGCATATTCTGTATACCATTATGTAAAAAGTACATACTGAGAGTAAGTAAGATATCAGTAACTAATGTATAAATTATTACAAAAGTACTTTAATCCAAAATATAGAAAAGAATAGGCTCATATTAAATATTCAGTGTTCTTGTTTTTTCCATTTTGAGACAATAGGCAAAGAAAAAGGTAGATTCATAATCACTTTTCTGGAGGTAAAGGCTCTCTTGGCTCACATGAAGGATTACACAGTACTCCACAAAATACTGTACGAGATATTGACTATTACCACTATGGAAAGAGGACTGCAGTTCCTGTCAGGCAATTTAGGTCCTACCAGTGTGTTGGTGCTCTTGGGGAAAAATCAGTTAACTTATCTGAGCCATAATTTCCTGTGCAAAATACCACCTGTCCTACCTTCCTCATGGGTTCTTATAAGAGAGAAATGAGGGGGAGGAGAAAAGGAAAAAGGCACTAAGTGATTCACAAGTATGGGCTTGTGTTAGACACAGTTGATTGCCCAAGTAATAATTCTTCTACCTTCTTTTTTGCTAACAAAATCCAGATTTGGTTTAGGCAACAGAATGCCTAGTATCAGAGGACAGATCATGACTGTTTTAAGCCAGTTAGTTCATCTTACATCTTTCATTTCACTCACTCATTTTCCAAATATCTTTTTTTGAATGCCCACCACATGCCAAACATTGTTCTAAGTACTAGGGAGATAATAATAAAGAAAAAAGACAAAAATTCTGGTGGGGAAGACAGAAATCAATAAATAAGTAAAACATATAGTCTATCAGAAGGTGATAATACAGAGAAGAACAAAGTAGGGAAGGGCAATAAGGGAGTGCCACGCAGAGGTGGTCAAAAAAGGCCTCAGTGAGGGTAAGACCTGATAGATAAGGGGATGAGTCATATGGAAGTCTGGAGGAACTGCAGTGCAGATAGGGTATGAGCATGTATAATGGCCCTGAGGCAGGGAGCCTGCCAAACATGTACTCAGATCAGCAAAGAGGCTACTGTGCCTAGAACAGAGTGAAGGAAAGGGAACTACAAGTAGGTGAAATGAGAGAGGTATAAAGGAGGTGGGGGAACAGATTAGGTAGACCTTTGTAGACAAACACTGAGGCTTGGCTTTTAAGAAACCCACTGGTAGGTTTTAAAAAAAAAAAGGAGTGACAAGATCTGACTTATACTTTTAAAGGAGCATTCTGGCTACTATGTTGAGAACAGACTTTCAGAGGCCACTGGTAGAAACAGAGATCAGTTAAGAGACAAATGCACTAATCTAGGTGGGAGATGATTGTGGCTCTCACCAGGGTGGTAACAGTGGAAGTGGTCAGATTATATATCCTAGATTAACTGATCAACAGGATGGGAGGGATAAAAGAATGAGAGAAGTCAAGGATGACTCTAAAATTAACTGACATAGGGAAGATTTCAAGAGGAGCAGGTTTGGGAGATAAGATCAGGGGTTCAATTTGGGACATGGTAAATTTAAGATGCCTACTAAACACTTTGCAAATTATTAGCATTTAGATGATATTTAAATCCATGAGACTAAAAGACACCCCAAAGAAGTAAGTATAAAAGAGAGAAGAAATTGAAGGCTAAGAAGGTGACTGAAAGAGGGGGAAGTGATCAATAGTGCAAAATGCTGGTGATAGATCACCTAAGAAAAGGGCTAAGCAGTTGACTTGTGAGGATGAAGGTCTAATGAGTAAATTTAAGAGGGAGTGGCAGAAGAGGAATTAGAGATGGCAAGCATGTACATTCTTTCATAGAATTTTTCTGGAAAGAGGAACAGAGCTAAAGAGAAGTAGCTGGAGGGAACTATGGGGACAAGAGAGGTGTTTTGTTTTTTTTGTTTTTGTTTTTTAAATAGAGAAAATACTGCATATTTTCATGCTGATGGTAAATGATCCAGTGAAGAGGGTGTAGGAAGGAAAGAACTGTTGGAGTGACATCTGCAAGTAGGTAAGAGGCAGCAGGATCTAGTGCACAAGTGGAGGAATTGGCCTAGGAGTATGAACAACTACAGGGGGACAGGCAAGCAAATGGCACAGATGCAGATGAGTTCATAGCTGTGGTGAGAGATGTTTTCTTCTAGTTGCTTATAGTTAAGAAATCCCACTCCTCTTTGACAGAGTAGTCCAGTAGATCCAGTTTTGGCCAATGATATGCAAAGGAAGGTCTGGTAGGGGATTCTGGGAAAGATGTTCTTTCCCATAAAGAGAAAGGTCCAAGATGAGAAATGCCTTTTATATCTACCTTTCCTTCTTGCCTTGGATGCTATTTTATGAAGATACAATGCTTAGAGTTGGTGTGGACATCTTATGACTGTGAAGGGAAATCTACAATGTATATGCCAGCAACTTTGCAAATATGGGTAGAAGGAAAGATCCATTAAGGCAGAGGTCTTTTTTTGCCTCCCCCACCCCAGTTTTATTGAGGTATAATTAACAAATAAAATTGTAAGATATTTAAGGTGTACATTTTGATGATTTGATATATTTATACATTTTAAAAGGATTCCAGAGGTCTTCATTTTGTTACCTGGTGTATCCAGTGTCCAAAGAGTGTCTGGCACATAGTACACACTCAATAAGTATTTGTTGAATAAATGAACAATGATCAAGATGGGCCATGTTTTTCAGAAACTCACTGTACAATGATATACACTAGTAAATAAAGAGATAATTACACTCCCTTGCTCTAAGTGGTAAGATAGGGGTAAGCACAGGATGTTGAGAAGCTGAGGCAGATTTAGCAATGAACTTCTATGCAGACTGTGAAATGCAATGAACTTCTTTGCAGACTGTGAAAATAAGCTTGCCACTATTTGAATGTTAATTATAAAATGTTTTGTCCCATATGAATATTTTGATAATTTCTTCAATTTCTTTATAAAAATAAATTGAAAATAAATATATTTTATATAATCCTTATATTTTTCCTTAGTAAGACACATCTAGGGCCATGATCTGGGGTAACATTTGTTTTATTCATTAACTTCATTTTTTCCCCTTGTCTCCATCTTTTTTTTGACCTAGGAGTGCAATCATACTGATGAAACATTTTACCACAGCTATCACCAGTTTTTATTGAAAAGCATACAGGATGCCCTGTTTTAAACATTTAAGAGTTTCAATGTCTGCTTTTTTCTTTAGAAGAGTTATATTTCTCTGTTCCATGCCAGCACACTTCTTCCTCCTTTCATTATAGCAGATAAACCATTATCTTTTTCTTCTGGAATCATTTTTGTGTACCTGAGTATAATGAGTTCCTTTACTATACAACAGAAGATAAAGCCTTTACAATTTTATCATAGGAGCACACATGTGGCATTATATGCACAGGAATAAAATTAAAGCTGAAGTATCCAAAGCTTGGAATAAAACCATATTTATGCTGCTGACGGCAAGAAAAATTATTTAGTCTACAGTAATGAGTAAGTAGCGGCAAAACAAATATTTGGTTGACTGTGGAAAGCCAATGTTTTCATAACTTGTTACAAGCATAAAAGCTAAAAACAGGCTGACCAAGCACATTCTGACAGCAAATAACACATGCATTCATCAATTTTTTGATGCATGTAAAACTATGATTCCTAATTTATGGATTTATTTGTAATGAAGATATAACTAACTTTGCCTTAAATATATTATATGCTATTATACAGCATATATGTATACATATTTATATTGTCCATTTATTTTAAAAAGGTCTATTGCCAATTTTTTCTTTATTAGTAGAAGATACACTTTCCGCCCTTAAAAGTGCTTTAATCTAGTACACTATACTCAACATACTAACAAACTTGTTAATAAAGTATTTACCTACAGATGTAAATAACTGCTTTGATAATCTGCAAAATGGTCATATTTGCTGAATGCTTGCTATGCTAAGAAGTCTGTGATTGGTAATTTATATATATTACTTAATATGTTACATCAAGTTTGTTTATTATACTCAGATCTTATAGGTAAGGAAACTGAGGCTCAGAAATGACTTGCCCAGCTCCCAAAGGTTGCCCATCCCCCAAATCAGAGTAATGAAGCCCACATCTATCTGAGAATTCTGTAAAGTCATACTTCTGATTGATAGTGCAGCAGGGACAATCAAATAGTTCAAGAAAAAGACATTAGGTATACATGCATTTATTCATTCACACATATATACATACATATAGCACATGCAAATGTAAGAAAATGTAAACTACAGGCAAATCAAGGTGAAAGATGTACAAGGGTTCACTGTACTGTTCTTGTTACTTTTCTGTAAGTTTAAAATTTTCAAAAGAAGTAACCATTTCTTATGATTTGAATGCTTAGTCCCTGGGACCTTTGGAAAATCACTTTTTTCTAGGTTTTAAAAAAGAGATTTAATTCTATTCAACATATATCCAATGAGCAGCTCATTTGTAATACCCCATGCCAGGACCTACATCACCTATCAGTGTGGTACCCAGACTGGACTTGCAGTATCAGCTTCCCCTGAAAACTGATAGAAATGCAAATTCTTCAGCTCCACCCCAGACTATCTATGTTCTACTGATAGAACACAGGGCGGTAATAGGGAATAAGATGGTAAACCAGTTGAAAGCAAGATTATGGATAACAGAGGCAGATGATTTTATACTTAGGTAATACACCATGGAAGGTTTGTGAGCAGAGGAATAATACAGTAATTATATTAAGAAGATCATTCTAGTAGGAGTATATAGAATGGATTACTTCTGGGAGATTCTAGAGGAAAAGACCACTTTAGGTTTCTTATAACAGTGCCAAGAAAGATGTGTTAAGAACCTGAACTAGCCTATAGGACTAGAACAGGACGGATGAGAGATCCCACAACGGGTGAGTACATAAGCCCTATTGATTGGCTGAACGTGGCACAGGCAGAGTGAGGAATCAGGGTGAGACGAGGGGAAAAGGTAAGGGAGAGACAAGAGTGATCAAAGGTTACTGAGATTTCATGCCTGGATGGTTGATAGAAGAGTTTGGATCCAGATGAATTCACGAAAACGTCTTATAGCTAGGCCTTTTAAAGGCCAAGGATCCCAGCCTTATAATCCTATAAAAGCATGTTCTTCTAAACAGTGTCAAGTAAGGAAGTGGTGATTCCAGCCTTAAGATTCTATAAAGCATGTTCCTCTAAACAGTGTCATGTAAGGAAGTGGTTTTCAGACATGCAGGTTTTAGAGGTCTGTAAACTTTCCAAAAAAACTTAATGGATGAGTTGCCTTTTAATTTTATAAATTAAGAACTTTAAGAAACACTTCTATTAGCTGTTGAGAGTATAAGTTGGTAAAACCACTTTGGAGAAAAATGTCAATATCCAGAGGAGCTGAAGGTGTTCATATTCTGCTGAACATGGTTTGCATAGTGTGTATTTGCTAAGAACATACATCAGTTGAATCAGGGCTCTGACACCTCCTACCTGCCATACATCATGGCCCTTTAGTCCTTAATAGTTCAGTTTGTAATTCACAAGAACAAGGGTAGTCTCTTATGTAACTAAAGCATGGTTATCAAATTCAGAAAATATAATGTTGATGCAATACTTTAATATACCATCGACATTCCAAGTTTGTCAAGTGCCCCAATAATGTCCTTTTTTAGTGTTATTTTTTTCCTTTGTTCCAAGAGCCAGTCCAAGATCATGTACTACATTTAATTCAATGTCTCTTGAGTCTCCTCAGCCTTTCTTTGTATTTTATAATATGGACATTTTTGGAAGAATACAGGGCAGCTGATTTTTTAATAAACAAGTTTGGGTGGACTTCCTTGGTGGCGCAGTGGTTAAGAATCTGCCTGCCATTGCAGGGGACACGGGTTTGATCCCTGGTCCAGAAAGATCCCACATGCCGCGGAGCAACTAAGCCCGTGTGCCACAACTACTGAGCCTGTGCTCTAGAGCCCACGAGCCACAACTACTGAAGCCTGCGCGCCTAGAGCCCGAGATCCACAACAAGAGAAGCCATTGCAATGAGAAGCCCACGCACTGCAACAAAGAGTAGCCCCTGCTTGCTGCAACTAGAGGAAGCCTGTGCGCAGCAACGAAGACCTAATGCAGCCAAAAACAAAAACAAAACAAAACAAAAAAACACCCAAAAAACAAGTTTGGGTTTGTCTGATGCTCCCTTATTAGCATTCAGGTTATGCATCCCTAGCTAGAGCCATACAAGGGACTTCGTGTCCGTCTCAGGGTATTGTTAGGAGATATGTGGTGCCCCTCATTGCTGAGGTTAATTCTGATGAGCCAGTCAAGGTGATATCTTATTTCTCTACTCTAGAGAAAAATAATGTATATATTTCATATTGCAACTAATAAGCAATCAGTGGGGAGATACTTTAAGATCATGAAAATATACTGCTCTTCATCAAATATTCCCCCTATATTTAGTATCCTTTGATAATTTTTGGCCAAACCAATCTTGACTATGAAAATACTAATTTTCCAATTCTACTACTCCTTTCACATCTACTGGTTGGCATCTGACTACAAGGAGGAGATTTCCCTTCTCTTCTAAGCATTTATTTATTTATTTATAGCATTATGGACCCACAGATTTTAATTTTTTCCTACTAGTTTAAATTTCATTCCTGTTCTAAATTACTATTTTTTACATTTTCTTATTAAGGTAAAATTCACATAAAATTCACCACCTGTAAGTGTATATAAGTCAGTGGTTTTTAGTACAATCATAATAATGTACAACCATCACCACTACATAATACCAGAGCATTTCCACCACCCCAAAAAGAAATGGTACCTGTTAGCAGAAACACTCTCAACAATAAGTCACAATTTTCATCTCCCTGCAACCCCGGGCAAGCACTAATCTTTTTGTCTCTATGGATTTGCCTATTCTTGACATTCCATGTAAATGGAATCATATACTATGTGACCTTTTGTGTCTGGCTTCTTTCATGTAGCAAAATGTTTTCAAGGTTTATCCATGTTGTAGCATGAATCAGTACTTCACTCCTTTTTATGGTTGAACTACATTTCATTGTATGGATATACCACATTTTGTTAGGTTGTTTTGTTTGGGTTGTTTCCACTTTTTGGCTATTATGAATAATACTGCTGTGAACAATTGTGTACAAGTTTTTGTTTGAACGCTTGTTTTCAATTCTCTTAGGTATATACCTAGGAATGAGATTGCTGGGTCATCCGGTAATTCAATGCTTAACTTTTTGAGGAACTGTTAAATTTTTTCCACAGTGGCTGCACCATTTTACAATCCCACCAGCAATGTATGAGAGTTCCAATTTTTCCATATCCTTGCCAAACACTTCTTCTTCTTCCTTTCTCCCTCCCTCTTTCCCTCCTTCCCTTTCTTCATTTCACTTAAAAATTATAGCCATCCCAGCGGGTGTGAAGTAGTATCTCATTGTGGTTTTGATTTGCATTTCCCTGACACCTAGTGATGTTGAGCATTTTTCATCTACTGGCTGCTTGTGTTATCTTCTTAGGATAAAGGTTTTGCCCATTTTTATTTATTTATTTATTTATATTTATTTATTTTTTTAATTTTTGGCTGCATTGGGTCTTCATTGCTGCACATGAGCTTTCGTCTAGTTGTGAGAGGGGGCTGCTCTTTGTTGCGGTGCACAGGCTTCTCATTGCGGTGGCTTCTCTTTTTGCGGAGCACGAGCTCTAGGCACATGGGCTTCAGTAGTTGTGGCACACGGGCTCAGTAGTTGTGGCTCGGAGGCTCTAGAGTGCAGGCTTAGCAGTTGTGGTGCCTGGGCTTAGTTGCTCTGCAGCATGTGGAATCTTCCCAGACCAGGGCTCGAACCCGTGTCCCCTGCATTGGCAGGCGGATTCTTAACCACTGTGCCACCAGGGAAGTCCTTGCCTATTTTTTTTTTTTTTTATATGTACAAACCATATTTTGTTTATTCATTCAGCCATCAATGGACACTTGGGTCAACTGGATTGGATTGATTGATCCAAAATTGGATCGATTTTGTACCAGGCCCTCTGGTAGGCACTGTTAGTCAATACTATGACTATGACCTTCAGGGACCTCACAGGATCCGTGGGAGTGGGGGAAAGGCTGGAGAGGGGGAGTGAGAAAGTGTCAGATATGTAAACCAATTTTTAATAACACCTTTTGAATAATAATAATGTGATACAAAGTCTGTACCAGATATAATGGATATACAGTGAAGGAAGACGTTGGTTCTGGGGATGGTGGGAAGGAAAGGGTGAGACTGTTTCTTAAGGAAGGCAATGCCATACAGCAGAAACTAATACAACATTGTAAAGCAATTATACTCCAATAAAGATGTTTAAAGAAAAGGAAGGCAATGTCTGAGCTGATGAGCTCAATACTGCTAGAGAACATTTTTTGAAAAACTTGAATCTGGACTATGTTGTAGCCAGTGGCTCCCAAAAGCTGGACCAGTTGCATCTAACTCCTTGGGACAGCTTTCAAAAAATAGCGATCCCAGTTCCCAAGCCCAGAAGTTCTGACTCAGTGAATCTAGGGTGGAGGCCAGGAGTCTCTTTTAAACAGCCCCTCCTGGGGATGTTGGTGTACCAATCGTGTTGGCAGGCACTGGGGAAACCTTGAGGTTATTAGGTCCAGGTTGCATTTTATTTTTATTATTTTTTTTTTTATTTTTTTTTAACATCTTTATTGGAGTATAATTGCTTTACAATGGTATGTTAGTTTCAGCTTCACAACAAAATGAATCAGTTATATATATACATATATTCCCATATCTCTTCCCGCTTGCGTCTCCCTCCCTCCCACCCTCCCTATCCCACCCCTCCAGGCGGTCACAAAGCACCGAGCTGATCTCCCCGTGCTATGCGGCTGCTTCCCACTAGCTATCTACCTTACGTTTGGTAGTGTATATATGTCCATGCCTCCTTATCGCTTTGTCACCGTTTACACTTCCCCCTCCCCATAGCCTCAAGTCCATTCTCTAGTAAGTCTGTGTCTTTATTCCTGTTTCACCCCTAGGTTTTTCATGACATTTTTTTTTTAAATTCCATATATATGTGTTAGCATACGGTATTTGTCTCTCTCTTTCTGACTTACTTCACTCTGTATGACAGACTCTAGGTCTATCCACCTCATTACAAATAGCTCAATTTCGTCTCTTTTTATGGCTGAGTAATATTCCATTGTATATATGTGCCACATCTTCTTTATCCATTCATCCGATGATGGACACTTAGGTTGTTTCCATCTCTGGGCTATTGAAAATATAGCTGCAATGAACATTTTGGTACATGACTCTTTTTGAATTATGGTTTTCTCAGGGTATATGCCCAGTAGTGGGATTGCTGGGTCATATGGTAGTTCTATTTGTAGCTTTTTAAGGAACCTCCATACTGTTCTCCACAGTGGCTGTATCAATTTACATTCCCACCAACAGTGTAAGAGGGTTCCCTTTTCTCCACACCCTCTCCAGCATTTATTGTTTCTAGATTTTTTGATGATGGCCATTCTGACTGGTGTGAGATGATATCTCATTGTAGTTTTGATTTGCATTTCTCTAATGATTAGTGATGTTGAGCATTCTTTCATGTGTTTGTTGGCACTCTGTATATCTTCTTTGGAGAAATGTCTATTTAGGTCTTCTGCCCATTTTTGGATTGGGTTGTTTGTTTTTTTGTTATTAAGCTGCATGAGCTGCTTATAAATTTTGGAGATCAATCCTTTGTCAGTTGCTTCATTTGCAAATATTTTCTCCCATTCTGAGGGTTGTCTTTTGGTCTTCTTTATGGTTTCCTTTGCTGCGCAAAAGCTTTTAAGTTTCATTAGGTCCCATTTGTTTACTCTTGTTTTTATTTCCATTACTCTAGGAGGTGGGTCAGAAAGAATCTTGCTGTGATTTATGTCATAGAGTGTTCTGCCTATGTTTTCCTCTAAGAGTTTGATAGTTTCTGGCCTTACATTTAGGTCTTTAATCCATTTTGAGCTTATTTTTGTGTATGGTGTTAGGGAGTGATCTAACTTCATACTTTTACATGTAGCTGTCCAGTTTTCCCAGCACCACTTATTGAAGAGGCTGTCCTTTCTCCACGGTACATTTCTGCCTCCTTTGTCAAAGATAAGGTGACCATATGTGCGTGGGTTTATCTCTGGGCTTTCTATCCTGTTCCATTGATCTATCTTTCTGTTTTTGTGCCAGTACCATACCGTTTTGATAACTGTAGCTTTGTAGTATAGTCTGAAGTCTGGGAGCCTGATTCCTCCAGTTCCTTCTTTCGTTCTCAAGATTGCTTTGGCTATTCGGGGTCTTTTGTGTTTCCATACAAATTGCAAAATTTTTTGTTCTAGTTCTGTGAAAAATGCCAGTGGTAGTTTGATAGGGATTGCATTGAATCTATAGATTGCTTTCGGTAGTAGAGTCATTTTCACAATGTTGATTCTTCCAATCCAAGAACATGGTATATCTCTCCATCTATTTGTATCATCTTTAATTTCTTTCATCAGTGTCTTATAATTTTCTGCATACAGATCTTTTGTCTCCTTAGGTAGGTTTATTCCTAGATATTTTATTCTTTTTGTTGCAATGGTAAATGGGAGTGTTTTCTTGATTTCACTTTCAGATTTTTCATCATTAGTATATAGGAATGCCAGAGATTTCTGTGCATTAATTTTGTATCCTGCCACTTTACCAAATTCATTGATTAGCTCTAGTAGTTTTCTGGTAGCATCTTTAGGGTTCTCTATGTATAGGATCATGTCATCTGCAAACAGTGACAGCTTTACTTCTTCTTTTCCGATTTGGATTCCTTTTATTTCCTTTTCTTCTCTGATTGCTGTGGCTAAAACTTCCAAAACTATGTTGAATAAGAGTGGTGAGAGTGGGCAACCTTGTCTTGTTCCTGATCTTAGTGGAAATGCTTTCAGTTTTTCACCATTGAGGATGATGTTTGCTGTGGGCTTGTCATATATGGCCTTTATTATGTTGAGGAAAGTTCCCTCTATGCCTACTTTCTGCAGGGTTTTTATCATAAATGGGTGTTGAATTTTGTCAAAAGCTTTCTCTGCATCTATTGAGATGATCGTATGGTTTTTCTCCTTCAGTTTGTTAATATGGTTTATCACATTGATAGATTTGCGTATATTGAAGAATCCTTGCATTCCTGGAATAAACCCCACTTGATCATGGTGTATGATCCTTCTAATGTGCTGTTGGATTCTATTTGCTAGTATTTTGTTGAGGATTTTTGCATCTATGTTCATCAGTGATATTGGCCTGTAGTTTTCTTTCTTTGTGACATCCTTGTCTGGTTTTGGTATCAAGGTGATGGTGGCCTCGTAGAAGGAGTTTGGGAGTGTTCCTCCCTCTGCTATATTTTGGAAGAGTTTGAGAAGGATAGGTGTTAGCTCTTCTCTAAATGTTTGATAGAATTCGCCTGTGAAGCCATCTGGTCCTGGGCTTTTCTTTGTTGGAAGATTTTTAATCACAGTTTTAATTTCAGTGCTTGTGATTGGTCTGTTCATATTTTCTATTTCTTCCTGATTCAGTCTTGGCAGGTTGTGCATTTCTAAGAATTTGTCCATTTCTTCCAGATTGTCCATTTTATTGGCATAGAGTTGCTTGTAGTAATCTCTCATGATCTCTTTTATTTCTGCAGTGTCAGTTGTTACCTCTCCTTTTTCATTTCTAATTCTATTGATTTGAGTCTTCTCCCTTTTTTTCTTGATGAGTCTGGCTAGTGGTTTATCTATTTTGTTTATCTTCTCAAAGAACCAGCTTTTAGTTTTATTGATCTTTGCTATTGTTTCCTTCATTTCTTTTTCATTTATTTCTGATCTGATTTTTATGATTTCTTTCCTTCTGCTAGCTTTGGGGTTTTTCTGTTCTTCTTTCTCTAATTGCTTGAGGTGCAAGGTTAGGTTGTTTATTCGAGATGTTTCCTGCTTCTTAAGGTGGGCTTGTATTGCTATAAACTTCCCCCTTAGAACTGCTTTTGCTGCATCCCACAGGTTTTGGGTCGTTGTGTCTCCATTGTCATTTGTTTCTAGGTATTTTTTGATTTCCTCTTTGATTTCTTCAGTGATCACTTCATTATTAAGTAGTGTATTGTTTAGCCTCCATGTGTTTGTATTTTTTACAGATCTTTTCCTGTAATTGATATCTAGTCTCATGGTGTTGTGGTCAGAAAAGATACTTGATACAATTTCAATTTTCTTAAATTTACCAAGGCTTGATTTGTGACCCAAGATATGATCTATCCTGGAAAATGTTCCATGAGCACTTGAGAAAAATGTGTATTCTGTTGTTTTTGGATGGACTGTCCTATAAATATCAATTAACTCCATCTCATTTAATGTATCATTTAAAGCTTGTGTTTCCTTATTTATTTTCATTTTGGATGATCTGTCCATTGGTGAAAGTGGGGTGTTAAAGTCCCCTACTATGAATGTGTTACTGTCGATTTCCCCTTTTATGGTTGTCAGTATTTGCCTTATGTATTGAGGTGCACCTATGTTGGGTGCATAAATATTTACAATTGTTATATCTTCCTCTTGGATTGATCCCTTGATCATTATGTAGTGTCCTTCTTTGTCTCTTCTAATAGTTTTTGTTTTAAAGTCTATTTTGTCTGATATGAGAATTGCTACTCCAGCTTTCTTTTGGTTTCCATTTGCATGAAATACCTTTTTCCATCCCCTTACTTTCAGTCTGTATGTGTCTCTAGGTCTGAAGTGGGTCTCTTGTAGACAGCAAATATATGGGTCTTGTTTTTGTATCCATTCAGCCAATCTGTGTCTTTTGGTGGGAGCATTTAGTCCATTTACATTTAAGGTAATTATCGATATGTGTGTTCCTATTCCCATTTTCTTAATTGTTTTGGGTTCGTTATTGTAGGTCCTTTCCTTCTTTTGTGTTTCTTGCCTAGAGAAGTTCCTTTAGCAGTTGTTGTAGAGCTGGTTTGGTGGTGCTGAACTGTCTCAGCTTTTGCTTGTCTGTAAAGGTTTTAATTTCTCCATCAAATCTGAATGAGATCCTTGCTGGGTAGAGTAATCTTGGTTGCAGGTTTTTCTCCTTCAACACTTTCAATATGTCCTGCCACTCCCTTCTGGCTTGCAGAGTTTCTGCTGAAAGATCAGCTGTTAACCTTATGGGGATTCCTTTGTGTGTTATTTGTTGTTTTTCCCTTGCTGCTTTTAATATGTTTTCTTTGTATTTAATTTTTGACAGTGTGATTAATATGTGTCTTGGCGTATTTCTCCTTGGATTTATCCTGTATGGGACTCTCTGTGCTTCCTGGACTTGATTAACGATTTCTTTTCCCATATTAGGGAAGTTTTCAACTATAATCTCTTCAAATATTTTCTCAGTCCCTTTCTTTTTCTCTTCTTCTTCTGGAACCCCTATAATTCGAATGTTGGTGCGTTTAATGTTGTCCCAGAGGTCTCTGAGACTGTCCTCAGTTCTTTTCATTCTTTTTTCTTTATTCTGCTCTGCAGTAGTTATTTCCACTATTTTATCTTCCAGGTCACTTATCCGTTCTTCTGCCTCAGTTATTCTGCTATTGATCCCATCTAGAGTACTTTTAATTTCATTTATTGTGTTGTTCATCGTTGCTTGCTTCATCTTTAGTTCTTCTAGGTCCTTGTTAACTGATTCTTGCAATTTGTCCATTCTATTGTCCATTCTATCTCCAAGATTTCGGATCAACCTTACTATCATTATTCTGAATTCTTTTTCAGGTAGACTGCCTATTTCCTCTTCATTTGTTAGGTCTGGTGGGGTTTTATCTTGCTCTTTCATCTGCTGTGTGTTTTTCTGTCTTTTCATTTTGCTTATCTTACTGTGTTTGGGGTCTCCTTTTTTGCAGGCTGAAGGTTCGTAGTTCCTGTTGTTTTTTGTGTCTGTCCCCAGTGGCTAAGGTTGGTTCAGTGGGTTGTGTAGGCTTCCTGGTGGAGGGTACTAGTGCCTGTGTTCTGGTGTATGAGGCTGGATCTTGTCTTTCTGGTGGGCAGGTCCACGTCTGGTGGTGTGTTTTGGGGTGTCTGTAGACTTACTATGATTTTGGGCAGCCTCTCTGCTAATGGGTGGGGTTGTGTTCCTGTCTTGCTAGTTGTTTGGCATAGGATGTCCAGCACTGTAGCTTGCTGGTCGTTGAGTGAAGCTGGGTGCTGGCGTTGAGATGGAGATCTCTCGGAGATTTTTGCTGTTTGATATTATGTGCAGCTGGGAGGCCTCTTGTGGACCAGTGTCCTGAAGTTGGCTCTCCCACCTCAGAGGCACAGCACTGAGTCCTGGCTGCAGCACCAAGAGCCTTTCATCCACAGGGCTCCTTAATTTGGGATGATTCGTTGTCTATTCAGGTATTCCACAGATGCAGGGTATATCAAGTTGATTGTGGAGCTTTAATCCGCTGCTTTTGAGGCTGCTGGGAGAGATTTCCCTTTCTCTTCTTTGTTCTGACAGTTCCCAGGGGCTCAGCTTTGGATTTGGCCCCGCCTGTGCGTGTAGGTCGCAGGAGGGCGTCTGTTATTTGCTCAGACAGGACGAGGTTAAAGGAGCCGCTGATTCGGAGGCTCTGGCTCACCCAGGCCGGGGGGTAGGGAGGGTCACGGAGTGCGGGGCGGGCCTGCAGCGGCAGAGGCCGGCGTGACGCTGCAGCCTGAGGCGCGCCGTGCGCTCTCCTGGGGAGCCGTCCCTAGATCCCGGGACCCTGGCAGTGGCGGGCTGCACAGGCTCCCCGGAAGGGCGTGTGGCTAGTGACCTGTGTTCGCACACAGGCCTCCTGGCGGCGGCAGCAGCGGCCTTAGCGTCCCATGTCCGTCTCTGGGCTCCGCACTCTTAGCCGCGGCTCGCGCCCGTCCCTGGAGCTCTCTCAAGCAGCGTTCTTAATCCCCTCTCCTCGTGCACCAGGAAACAAAGAGGGACGTAAAAGTCTCTTGCCTCTTCGGCAGGTCCAGACCCCTCCCCGGACTCTCTCCCGGCCAGCCGCGGCGCACCAACGCCCTGCAGGCTGTGTTCACGCCGCCAACCTCAGTCCTCTCCCGGCGCTCCGACAAAAGCCGGAGCCTCAGCTCCCAGTCTCGGCTGGTGAGTGCCGGTCGGCCCGATCCTCTGCGCTGGAATCTGTCCGCTTTGCCCTCCGCACCCCTGTTGCTGTGCTCTCCTCCGCGGCTCCCAAGCTCCCCCACTCCGCCTCCCGAAGTCTCCACCCGCGAAGGGGCTTCCTAGTGTGTGGACACTTTTCCTCCTTCACAGCTCTCTCCCGCTGGTGCAGGACCCGTCCCTATCCTTTTGTCTCTGTTTAGTTTTTTCTTTTGCCCTAACCAGGTACGTGGGGGGTTCCTTGCCTTTTGGGAGGTCTGAGGTCTTCTGCCAGCGTTCAGTAGGTGTTTTGTAGGAGTTGTTCCACGCGTAGATGTATTTCTGGTGTATCTGTGGAGAGGAAGGTGATCTCCGCGTCTTACTCTTCTGCCATCTTCCCGGAAGTCCCCTTGCCTATTTTTAAATTGGGTTGTTTATCTTTGTGTTCTTGAGTTGTATATCCTCAACTAGCTGCAGCTCAAGTTATTCCACATTTGACCTGGGAGTGGGGAGGGACCTTTCAAGATGCCTCCTATGACTTCTTGACACTTGCCTGCATAACAGGTGTTCCAGGCTTGGGAATACTCCATTTCTCCAAAGAGCCCTGGTTCCTTTCAGTGGGAAATAGTATTAGAAACCAATATGTGGGTGCCAGGTATGCTCATTGCTATTGATTCTCTGCTTTTAGGCCTTTTTTAGCAATCGGAAGTAGGAATTACATATATACGTGTATATGTATATACACGTATATATGAAATTTCATATATATATGAAATTATGAGTTTATGCAAATCCAATCCCTCCCCCAAAGTGTTTCCTGATCTTCCTTCATTCTGTATTTTTATCTCCTTTCTTCTGTAATGAGAACTCTGGCTCCCTACAGTATCAACATATGCATTCATTTACTAAATCTCTCATTCATAAACATACTTTTATAATTAGTAGGTCTATAGCACAACAAAAATAAAACCTACTAAGAAGAGTTCAAGATTTGTTTGCTATTCTCATTTCCCCCCCAGACCAAAGATAATATAGTCAAAATACTAAGTTCAAAGTTTGAATTAATTTTCTCTTTCTTTTATTCCCTCATCAGTGTAATGTTATTCATTTGACATATAGTTGGGCTTATTTGTTTCTGTTTACACTCAGTTTTAGTTCTTTTTTTCCTTCCCTTGCTTGTTGATTTGATTTAATTTTTAAAATACATAGAATATGAGTATATTTCCCAAAGTCAAAACCATACCAGAAGACAAACGCAGAGCACCACAATGTTCATAGCAGCACTATTTACAACAGCCAAGACATGGAAGCAACCTAAGTGCCCATCAACAGACAACTGGCTTAAGAAAATGTGGTATACATACAGAATAGAATATTACTCAGCCATAAAAAAGGGATGAAATACTGCCACTTGCAGCAACATGGATGGACCTAGAGAATATTATACTAAATGAAGTATGTCAGATACAAAAAGACAAATATTATATGATATTACTTATATGTGGAATCTAAAAAATAATACTAATGAATATAAAAACAGAAACAGACTCACAAACAGAAAAAGATTCACAAAAACAGAAAACAAACATGGTTAACTAAGGGAAAAGGGAGGCAGGGAGGAATAAGTTAGGAGTGTGGGATTAACAGATTCAAAGTATTACACATAAAATAGATAAGCAACAAGGATTTACAGTATAGCACAGGGAACTATAATCAATATCTTGTAATAAGCTATAATGGAAAATATATATATAAACTGAACCACATTGCTGTATACCTGAAACTAACACAATATTGTAAATCAACTATACTTCAATTAAAAAAGAAAAGGACAATTTTGGTACAGTTTTGTAGTTAAGAACCTAGATCCCAAGAAATAATTAGAAGTTGTAAAAAGAGGAGGCAGGATTTAAGACTACTCTTTTCAGAACTAGGTCAATAGTGGAAGGCAAAATTTGGAAGGGAGCACACAGAAGAAACAAAGTTAAAACATTATCATAAAGATCAGAGGGGAAATGAGCAGATGTGAGACAAAGGGGAAAAAAGTTTGCGGATATGGAGAGACTTTTTGCACAAGAGCAAGGAAGGAGAAGAGAAAGTTCTTGAAGACTGTGGAAATGGGTAGAGGGGTGGTTAGCCGTGAAAAGAATTAGGGTCACCTTGTTCTGAGACAAAAGACAGTCTGGAGAAATATGTGGGGAAACAAATCCTGTGGTGGAGAGGAGCAAACTTAAGGGAGGTCATATCAGATGGTCTTTTGAAAAGAGTAAAGATGAGGTAATCTGTGAAAAGTTGGGGCAGGGAGGCAGGGTTGACACTGCGATGTGAGAACTGTGCAAAATGCTTGGCAGGGAGAGGCCACGTGGAGAACCCAGAACAGATGAACAATATAAATATGACAGTCTCTGTACTGGAATTTATTCAGCTTTGAGTTTAATAATGTAAAGTACACTTACCTACATTAAAACCAGTGATGTCAATAAAAAGTAAATTCTTTCAATTTTCCCCTATTTTAGTGGAACACCTGCCAGGTACTAAATGATATGACTGTTCCAAAACTGCTGCTATCTTTTTATTATTGAACTAAAAATTTTAATCTATCCCATAAAATCACAAACAACATATCAACTCAATGAAGAGTTGAGTTTTTAAAAATACAGCACTTGCTAAGTCTGAATTAGAAATATGCATATTTGTGATTATATGCACACATTATATCTACATGTTATTTTAAGCTGGTAGTAATATCAACTATCTAAAGAATTCTATTCACCATTCTAAGTACTTAAAAGAATGAAGTGACTTAAAGGTTAATGTCCAATAAACACTGATATTACAGAGTAAAACACCATTCTTTGAGAACAGTTTTTAGGAATGCCTCTTGCTTTTTAGAGCAAAAAAATCAAAGGAAGCTGACTGCTCATAATATAAAATGGTGGTGAATCCCAGCTCAGAGAGAGATTAAAAAGTGAGAAATTTAAAGAAACTGAAAAGACATTCTGTGAGATAACTCTGTGAAGGAAGTAGTATAATATACTCTTTTCCTTCTTTTATTTGAAGTCTGCCATCTAATAATTTCCTTTCCAACACTACTCTTACAACACAGAGATTAAAAAAACAAACAAACGATCGAACAAACAAACTTTCTGGCAACTTAAAACTAGTAGAATTGTCATTACCTAACATTATATTGTATATTTACTTCTTTTACTGCCTATCCCAACTCACCCCATGCCCAACTGGAATGTAAGTTCCATGAGAACAGATACTTCATCATTTTGTTCTTTGCTTCCTCCTCAGCACCTCGAATGTTTAAAATATAGTAGGTACTCAATAAATATGGATTAATAAACAGAAAATCAAATATAGAATACTAATGCATATAAAGGAAAGAGCAAGCCTAGGAAAAAAAGGTTTATATGATATAAATAATATCAGCCCTGTGGACTACTAGGAATTGACTATGTATTTGGTTTATTAGATCATTGCTTAATATCTAAGATATAGAGTCAAGAGTTTATAAAATACCTTATTAAAGTAAGATTAAAATATTGTCTTGAGTAAAATGGTTTAAAGTTTCAAAAGTTATGTATATTTAGTTGCAATTATGTTTAATTCAATGAAAGAAATATTTATTGTGAGCCTTCAGTATATATGATATAGATTGATATATAAGATTAATACAGGGCAGAATATAGTAAGTATCAAAGAAATTCACTGAGATATACAGGGAAATGTATTTTGAAACGTGTCTGAGGTGTGGAGCTAGAAATGAAGACTGGTGAACCAGTAACCACATCTTTTATGGAATTTTGATTAGAGTCTAAGGGAGTTTGGGAAAGGTTCGTAGGAGGTGGAGTGTTTGAGTTGGGGCACGAAGGACAAAAATTCCGTAGACTAAAATGGTGGAAGAATGGTGCAATAGAATTGCATAAGCAATATGACATAGACAAGAAAGGGTGGGCTGTGGTCAAGGATCCATGAGGGCAGCTGGGGGAGAAAATGGAATCTGGGGAAATAATGGAAGAAAGGACTTCAAATCTGTTTTATAGCAGATCCTGAGGACTCTGCATATAGTTTTCTAGAGAACAGGATGGGCACAGATCAAGGGATTTCGCTTACCTCTGATTTAATCATCTGAACAATCATGGAAAGTTGTATTACCACTGTGGTGGACACACCCCTCCCTGCACGCCTGAGTCCATGGGACTCTAAGGATGCTGACGCTATCTCTGCCTTGGGAAACGGCATGTGACTCAGGACTGGTGAATCAGAGCCTTTAATTCTACAGCTACACTAATCATTTCAGGATGGGCACATGTTGAGACCTCTGGGAAAAAGGCAAGCATCCTTTATCCATTGGATTAGAATCAGGGAAGATGTGAGGAGTTGATATGACTATTCAAACCCATGAAGGGGAAAGCCTGAATAGCACAAATAAGCGTGTGTACATGGGGTTTGGGGTGGGGATATGAAAGCAGAATCAAAAGATGGAGACACAGAGAAAACCAAGGTCTACTTGATATCATTTTAGGCTCTGATAAAGCTGTACCTGAGATCAGTTCTATCTATAGCTCTAATACAAGCTTTTTAGAATAAGCGTGGTTAACTATTTGAACCCATAAGATTCCCAACTGATAGAATGTCATTCCCATTTTACAGGTGAAGAAACTGAAGGATAGAGAAAGCAATTTGTCCAAAATCACATAGGTCTTAAATAACAGATTTATAGCTCTAACTCATATTTGATGGCTCCAGGCCCATGTTGCTAACTACAGATTTTTAGTTTTGTGTGTTTTCATATGTATGTGTATATATGTGTCTAAGAAAGAGAGGGAGGGAGACAGAAAATCAGGGCTTAACTTTAGTTTATTTTGGTATATAAAAATAATAACTACTGTTCATTGAGCATACTATGCTAAGCACTTTACCTAAAATTTGTATAGATGCCAATCATTACCAGCTTGTCCGTATCCTCTTTTAATAGAATCTTTCTTGTCCACAACTGCTGCTCCTTCTGTTAGCCTCAGAAGCTAGAGTCCAGGGTGGCATGTGAGCCATGCATGCTCACAAGGGGCTATGACTTGTGTAGATAGTCAAAATATGTGATAGGCCAATCAGATTCCTTTCTTGAAAATATGGTGAGACTGAACCAGTTGGTGGTAGGCAAAAGGATGTGCATATTCAGAGTTGGGGTGGTCATTATGAGACTGTGTGCAACACAGAATTCTAAAGGATAATAAAAAGAGAAGACTGTGTATAGAAAGAAGAGTACAGGGCAGATGTAGAAAGAAAGAAAAGCAGAGATACAAAGAGGAAAGGAGATTACATATCTCTGGAAGGAGAACAACTCCAGTTTCTGGTCACATTCTCTTCGGTTTCTGTCTTTGGGTATTCATGAGATTCCACTGTGTGCTTACAAAAATCTCCCTTTTACTTAAGGTAGCTTGACTGATTCTTGAACCATGAAACCAATAAAGTATAGACTAGAACAATATATCATCCAAGTGAATTAACCCGTGAAGTAAGTTATTTTCAAGATAAAGAAACTGAGGTTCAGAGAGTTTAAGTAAATTTCCTAAGGAAAACAACTAATATGAGACGAAGCTAGGATTAAACCTCAGGTCCATGTGTCTTAACTCCACAGGTGTAGGACTAACTGGAATAAGGAAACTAACTAGGAATTAATGACAATATTTTAGGAAGAGGTAGTGAGAGACACACCTAGAGCAATGGATGAGGTAACATAACTGAAAGGACAGGTAAAAAATGTACAGGGTTGCCTATGGGGGTAGGGATGAAGGGTGAGTAGAGATGAGGGATGAGTAAAGAAGTGGAAGAAGGGCTTCTCTGGTGGCGCAGTGGTTGAGAATCTGCCTGCCAATGCAGGGCACACGGGTTTGAGCCCTGGTCTGGGAAAATCCCACATGCCGCGGAGCAACTAAGCCCGCGCACCACAGCTACTAAGCCTGTGCGTCTGGAGCCTGTGCTCCGCAACAAGAGAAGGCCGCGACAGCGAGAGGCCGGCGCACCGCGATGAAGAGTGGCCCCCGCTCACCGCAACTAGAGAAAGCCCTCATACAGAAACGAAGACCCAACACAGCCAAAAATAAATTCATTAAAAAAAAAATCTTAAAAAAAAAAAAAAGTGGAAGAAGCCAAAGATGATACTAAGATTTCTTAACTTGCCTGACTAGAAGAACAGCGGTGCCATTAATAACAGTAGCAGGGAAATTAGGTCAGGGGATTGTTTTTGTGGAGAAGAAAATACACTTAATTTTGGTCACTATTAGTTTTAAGTGAATGTGTTTAAAAAGGGAGTTGGAAATGTGGGTCTGAAGCTCAGATAGAAAAAGGGATTTGGGAATTATTTTAAATAACTGACTTCACTGAAGTCTTTGTAAAACTCAGTAAATCATTATATATATAGAAAAAAATTCAGTATTGCATAAGTACAAAGCTTTAAATTAAGAGATAAACACCATATTTAATCTTAAAAAGAGACTGCTTTAGATTTCTACTTTTACCCCAGCCAGCTTTTATAGTGACAAATTTACTGTACCCAAATGACAAAATGAAGCAACAAAATCAAAACCTAGTAATTTATTTCTATATAGTCAGCAGCATGTGCACACATATGCTCAAACAAACCATTTATATCTTTAGAGGCTAGAATAATGTTTTAAATTGTACAGCAAAAATATATGGATATAATATAATAAAAATGACTTGTTTTTATGCCCTGCACTTCTCCATGGAACTTAAAATCCTTTAACAGACATTATCTCATTGTTTTAAGAACTGTTATGAAACAATATGGCATTTATATAACACCATTCATTCTCAATAATCCCAAAGGGCTTTACAAACTCTGGAAGAATGACTTTGCTCATGTTTAGTACGCAACCACTGAGGGATGGAGGTGGGGTGGATGGGAAGAAAAGTGGACAGAACTGTGGTAGAAATTCTGTGGAACAGAGCAGTAATATTATACAACCGTTTAAGAAAGGAAGTGAAAGACATTATTATTAAATTGAAACCAAGAAGAAACAAGCAGAAAAGATCCAAGGTAAGACTGCAGTACACCTGTTAAATTTGAGAAAAATATTAATACCAACTGGTCTTATTTTCATTTTTTAGTCTTATTAGAATAATACATAGATAAAGGTAAAAAAAATGAGCTATATTATTTAAAGACTTCTCTGCTCCTTCCTTCTTTTTTTTTGAGGTACGCGGGCCTCTCACTGTTGTGGCCTCTCCCGTTGCGGAGCACAGGCTCCGGACGCGCAGGCTCAGCGGCCATGGCCCACGGGCCCAGCCACTCCGCGGCATGTGGGATCTTCCCGGATCGTGCAGGGAGGGGTGTGTCCACCACAGTGGTAATACAACTTTCCATGATTGTTCAGATGATTAAATCAGAGGTAAGCAAAACCCGTGTCCCCTGCATCGGCAGACGGACTCTCAACCACTGCGCCACCAGGGAAGCCCCTTCCTTCCTTTTTTGAACTGAGACTAAGATGCTGAAAAACAAACACTCAGTTGGAAAAATATGAAAGGATTTTTTGTTTTGTTTTGAATTTACCAGTTGTATTAGTCTGGGTTCTCTAGAAAAACAGAATCAATAGGATCATACATAGTAACAGTTTTATTATGAGGAACTGGCTGACAAGATTACAGACGCTAAGAAGTCCCAAACCTGCAGTTGGCAAGCTAGAAATCCAGTCTGAGTCTGAAGTTCTAACAGCCAGGAGAGCTGATGGTTTAAGTTCCCATCTAAAAGTCACAGGTTTGAAACTCAAGAAGAGCTGATGTTTCAGATTGATTCTGAAGGCAGGAAAAGACTAGTGTCCCAGCTCAAGGCAGTCAGACAGAAGGAGTCCCCTCTTACTCTCAGAAAAATCAGCCTTTTTGTTATATTCAAGCCTTGAACTGATGGACGAGTGCCATCTACATACACTAGGGAGAGCAATCTGCTTTACTTGTCTATCGAATCAACTGCTAATGTCATCCAAAAACACCCTTACAGACACACCCAGAATAACATTTGACTGAATACTGGGCCCCCTGTGGCCCTATCAAGTTGATACATAAAATTAAAGATCACATCAGATTAAGGGCCTTTGTCCTTTCCATGACAAAACTAACAGAATTCCGTTTTCTAAAGCACTTGAGGTCAATGTAACAATGCATATAAAGAAGAAACTGCCAGATACCCACTTTGGAACAAGGAAATATGCCAACTAATGCTAAAAGGTTGTAGCACCTCAGTGTGGTCTCCTCTAGTCACAATTACATGAAGTGGACTACAGAAGATGGGCGATGCCTTGGTTGGGCACATGTGTGGAAGCAGAGGGAATTCAGGGGAAGAGGTGAATATCACAAAACAATGCAAAACTAATCTCCCAGTGCCAAGTCATATATATGAGGGAATAGAGCCAATTTTCTGGAGGAATGAGAACATAAGCCTTATAAGGGCTTTGACTATCTCTTTAGCTAAATCATGGTAAAAAGTGGAGAACACCCCTATTAACACCCCCAAAATACCACTTGAGGTCCGGAACCTGAAGATCACCTTCCAACACAGAGCAAATCCTCTATACCATTCCTGCCACTATCACTACTGCCACCAGAGCTACCACCAAAGATACTGTATACTTTACATACTGAAACCTTACAATAAACAAATATACCCATTTCACAGAAGAGGAAATTGAGGCTAAGAGAGGCCAAGTGTTGTAGGTATGCTTTTTGTTTGCCTAGTGTATTTCTGACCCCTTCCTCTGATAACAGATCCTGCCCCTGATGACAGAGTGACACATGATTAATCAATCAGTGTCTGACTTCTGGGAGGCAGGTGCTCAAGAAAGCTAGAAAGAAGCTAGGGTGAGTTGTCTGATGATAGATCCAGGTAAGAGTCTAAGACATCCTGCACCCAAGGCCTTTGGTCTTCCTGCCCTTCCTGAAGTTTGGCTGTTCAGTGCCTTGTTCTATTTTGTGTGCTATCTCAGTATCCTATCCTGTGGTTTGAACTGTAGTTGGGCGTTTTCCTGATCATATATGTTGGCTTCTTTAGTAAATTTTTTGAAAACAGTTAAGCTAACATGGAAAATCTTGTAAAATTACTCTATAAAATATAATTCCATTGTTGAAAGGGAAAATTTTTAGTGGGCATATTTGAGTTGCATTATTTGAATACTATATAAAAGAGACAGCCAAAGGTATAAGAAAATGGTACTTGAACTGTGCTCTTTTTCAGTCAGTGAGAAGAAATGAGAGCAAAACCTTCAAAAACCTTCCAGAGAAGCAGGTGAAGAGTTGAAAAGAGCAGACTTTCTCTTGAAGGTTAATCCAATGGAAAGACCCAAACATTCAGATTCTGCTAGTGTGTGTGTGTGCCCGCGCGTGCACATGCGCGCCTGTCTGTGTGTGTAATCTTGTATTTATTGTAACACATACACTGAAAAGATTCTGGAAGTGGGGTGCTGCCCTAACAAAATCCTAAAGTTAAGTTCATGTGAGTGGGTTTAGAACCTTATAGGGGACAGAAGTTGGAAGGACTTTGAGAAATTTGTCAATAAAAGTTTCAAAAATCCTGAAGAAACTTTGTAGAAGCACAATAGGCTTTGAGGAGACCACTGGTGAAGGTTTAAAGCAAAGTGAATGTACAAGAATGTTCACAGAAACACTATTCATAATAGCCAAGAAGTGGGAAAAACTCAAAGGTCTTTCAATTGATTAGCAGATAAACAAAATGTGGTATATCTAGGGCTTCCCTGGTGACGCAGTGGTTGAGAATCTGCCTGCCAATGCAGGGGGATACGGGTTTGAGACCTGGTCTGAGAAGATCCCACATGCCTCGGAGCAACTAGGCCCGTGAGCCACAACTACTGAGCCTGCACGTCTGGAGCCTGTGCTCCGCAGCAAGAGAGGCCGCGACAGTGAGAGGCCCGTGCACCACGATGAAGAGTGGCCCCCGCTTGCCACAACTAGAGAAAGCCCTCGCACAGAAACGAAGACGCAACACAGCCAAAAAAAAAAAAGTGGTATATCTAGTCAATGTAATATTATTTGTCAGTAAAAAGGAATAAAGTACCGACACATGATACAACATGGATACCTCGAAAATATGCTAATTGAAAGAAGCCAGTCATAAAAAACTAAGGCAAAGATTTCTTATACTCAACACCAAAAACTCAATCCAAAATTGAAAAAAAATAAGTTAGGCTTCATCAAAATTTAAAAGTTTTGTTTTTGAAAGAAATTGTTAAAAGAATGAAAAATTAAGTCACTGTCTGGGAGAAAATATTTTCAAATCATGTATCTGATAAAGGACTTGTATCCAGTGTACATAAAGAGCTCAAAATCCAGCAAAAGCTAAACAACACGGTAAAAATGGGCAAAACATTTAAATAGACTTTTCAGTAAAGAATACATACTGATGGCAAATAAACATATGAAAAGATGTTTAACATCATTATTAATTAGAGGAATGCAAATTAAACCACAAGGTAACATTACAAACTATTAGAATGACTAAAGTTAAAAGTGACCATATCATTGCTAATGAGGATGTGGAGTAACAAAATATCTCACACACTACTTGCAGGAATATAAAAGGGCACAACTAGTTTGGAAAACAGTTTGGCAGTCTTTAAAAAGTTAAACATACAAAATATACACCTATCACACCATCTAGACATTCCACTTCAATATATTTACTCAAGAGAAATAAAAGCATATGGCTATATAAAAATTTGTGGCATATCTATATCATGGGCTATTATTTAGTATAAAAGGAATAAGTTACTGATATACACAATAACACAGATAAATCTCAAAATACTTATGCTGAGTGAAAGAAGCCATACCAAAAAAGGGTACATACAGTACATAATCCTATTTAAATAAAATTCTAGAAAATATAAAATGTTTTACAGTGATAGGAAGGACTTAAGTGGTTGTCTGGGGATTGGTGAGGGGATTAACAAGGGGCATGAAAACATGTTGGACCTTGAAGAATATGTTCATTATCTTGATTGTGGTGAAGGTTTATCAGGTGTATACAAATGTCAAAACATGTCAAACTGTTCACTTTAAATTATTCCTCAATAAAGCTGTTAAAGAAAAAAATTTTTTTTTTCTGTGTTCAAATTAATGTTTGTGGATTCTGTCTGTGACTGGGTACTTTGTGATACCCACCCAATTTAAAGTAGTCCTCCAGTCACTATATTACATTGCCCTGTTTTATATTCTTTTCTTAGCCCTTACTATCTGAAGTTAATTTGTTTATTTGTTCATCTGTACTCTTCATTTTAACATGGATTCATGCTCAAGAAATTATCTTGAGTTTCTTTCATCCTTATTTTCCTTTCCCCTTACACTATAAACTATATAATTATCGATTTAGACAGAAAAGTCAATTTCATTCATTCCTTCAGCAAATATTTGTTGAATGCCTATTATTTTGCCAGTCACTGTGTCAAGTATCAAGCATAGGGAGGAGATGAATCAGCTATGACTCCTGCCTGGCAGGGCACCCTTCCAACTATTGCTCTACTTATTGTCCTTCATTTTATGGTGAAATCTTACTTATCTCTCAAAACCTGGCTCAGATACTCTGTCAGGCCTTTCCTGACCAAACAGACTACCTGCCTCTTTGTTCTTCGTAGGCCTTGGCTTACATTATGTAACAGAATCTGCTAATTTTTTCCATGAATTCATTCTCTCCTTTTACCTTTTAGTGATAGAACCAACCCTCATCTCCCCACTCCTGACTCTAAATTCTAGCCAGGCATTTGGCCACCTAACTGTAGTCTAGCCTTTTGTAGAGCAAGGCATGGCCATGTGATTTCAGGATAATACGATATGAGTGAAAGTGCTATGTGCAACTTTTGGATCATCTTTAAGATGAAGCATTTGTCTGGTACTTAATCTTTCCTCTTCCCACTTGCTAGAACACAGACATGAAGGTGGGCAATGTGGACGATGAAAATACCCTCGGAAATGGCAGAAAAACAAAATGAAAGAAACTTTGGTCCTTGAATCACCTGCTGGCCCTGAAGTGTTTACTCCTGGATGGTCTGCATGAGAGAAATAATCCCCAATCTTACCTAAACAGTGTATTTTAGAGTTTCGGTCTGTCTGCTTCTCTCTCCCACTCTTTTTAACAGCAACTTCTTTTGTAGCTAATAAAAGCAGCACTGTTAATAGAAACTTCCCCTATGGAACTCCTTGTACAAAGTAAGTAGATCTTATTTTCTCTGGACTGGAAGGACATCCAATAAAGAGCAAGTGACAAATGTCTAATACAACAAAATCAAATCAATTTCCTGGTTATCTACTATGTGTAAGGGACTAAGAAGTTATACTAGTAGTAATTTATTATTGCAACCCTGTTTTGTAAAAACTGTTTTCTGGTACTTCCCTGGTGGTGCAGCGGTTGAGAATCCGCCTGCCAATGCAGGGGACACGGTTTCGAGCCCTGGTCCGCGAAGATCCCACGTACCGCGGAGCAGCTAAGCCCAAGCGCCAGGACGAATGAAGCCCGTGTGCCTAGAGCCAGTGCTCCGCAACAAAAGAAGCCACAAAAAGTTTAACACTTAAAAAAAAAAACTGTTTTCTATTTTACTGATTCCTGCTCTTTATTATTTCCTTCTTTCTACTTCATTGGGTTAATTTTGCCTGTTTTTTTCTTTTCTAAAGCTTCTTTACATGGGAAATATTTTTAGTAATTTCCTAAAATATAAGTATCTGAAGCTACGATTTTCCTTCTAAGTACAGTGGTGGACACATCAACATATTTGGAAATCAGTAACTGTTTAAAATCAGTTGTTACTAATTCTTAACAACTGCATTTTGTCAGAGAAGGTAGTCTGTTTGAAAACAGTCATCTGAAATCTTTCTTTCTTCAAGAGTGCTGGAAAAGAGTGCATTCTGAAGCTGTTGAGTACAATATTCTCTTTAGGTGCCTTAGATCAAGTAAGTTAACTGTGTAGTCCAAATCATCTATAGTTTCATTCATTTTCCTACATGCTTTTTAAATCAGTTACTGAGAAAAAAGTAGTAAAATCTCCCACTATGATGAACTTATTTACTTCTTATTACAGGTCTATCAATTTTTGCTTCATACATTTTGAGTCTGTGTTATTGGGTCCATTCAGGTTTAGGACTGTTAAATCTTCCTGGTAAATTGAAATTTTTGTTATTAGGTAGAGACCCTCTTTATGCCTAATAATACATTTTGCCTTACAGATTTGATTGTACAATATATTTAAGATGTTTCTCAGGTAAGTAGTACATGATTAAATTTCTTTTTTCAATCCAGTTTGAAAATCTTGGTCTTTTAAAGTATTTGACCTTTTGCATTATTTCAATATAATTACTAGTATATCTTTATTTTTTTTCTCCTATCTTATTTTGTACCATTATTTTTAATATCCTGTCCAGACTACATTTTGTTTTCTCTTTTTTCTTCTCTCCATTTGGGTTCAATTTTTCCTTAATCCATCTTTTTCTCTTCCAGTTTGGAAGTTATGACCTTTTCCAATTCTTTTAGTAGTTTTCTTTAAAATATTAACATGCAGGGCTTTCCTGGTGGCGCAGTGGTTGAGAGTCCGCCTGCCGCCTGCAGGGGACACGGGTTTGTGCCCCGGTCCGGGAAAATCCCACATGCCGCGGAGCGGCTAGGCCCGTGAGCCATGGCCTCTGAGCCCGTGCGTCCGGAGCCTGTGCTCCGCAACGGGAGAGGCCACAACAGTGAGAGGCCCGCGTACTGCAAAAAAATAAAATATTAACATGCATATTTACTGTTTTAAAGTCTAAAGTTAATTTGTATCTTTACCTTCTTCCCAAATAAGAACCAATACAAGGACCACAGAATGCTTTTCCAAACTTCTTTTATCTGCTCCTCAAACTTATATTGTTATTATGTATTTTATCTTCATTTTTAACACATTATTGTTATTTTATTCATTCAACGTTTATTTAGATTTCCTCATACACCTACCACTTTCCACATTCCTTTCTCTTTGCAGTACAGATTTTCCATGTGGACTCACCTACCTTTTGCCTAAAGTATGTCCTAGAATTTCTTTTAGTGAAGGTATGCAGGTAGCAAAGTCTCTCCATTTTTGTTTCTCTGAAGAATATTTTCCCTTAGTACACTGAAGATAATATCCTGTCTTACATCCTCACTTGCTGCTGTTGAGAAATCAGTTCTTGCTTTTCTAAAGATGTCTTTCCTGCTGCTTTTAAGGTCTCTGTGCTGAATGCTATATTGTCACGATGTGTCTAGATCTGTATTTTTAAAAAAATATTTATTTATTTATATTTTTTGGCAGCGTCCAGTCTTAGTTACGGCAAGCAGGCTCTCTAGTTAAGGCACGTGAGTTCAGTAGTTGCAGTGCGCAGGTTTAGTTGCCCCGTGGCACGTGGGATCTTAGTTCCCTGACCAGGGATCGAACCTGCGTCCCCTGAATTGGAAGGCGGATTCTTAACCACTGGACCACCAGGGAAGTCCCTAGATCTGTATTTATTTTTATTTTTTTATCCTCTATTCATTAAAAAAAAAAAAACTTCTTTATTCTGTGAATTGATCTCTTTCATCAAAGAGAATTTTCAGCTATCATCTCTTCAGCTATTGCCTCTATTTGCCCTTTGGTCTCCTCCTAGAATTTGACTAGACATTTATTAGATTTTCTTTCTCTTCTTCCAGGTCTCCTATCTCTTGGGCTGAATTCTACATAATGTTTTGTTTTTTCTTTAAATAACTTTATCTATTTATTTATTTTTGGCTGTGTTGGGTCTTCATTGCTGCATGCAGGCTTTCTCTAGTTGCGGCCAGCAGGGGCTGCGGTGCACGGGCTTCTCATTGCGGTGGCTTCTCTTGTTGCTGAGCACGGGCTCTAGGTGCGTGGGCTTCGGTAGTTGTGGCTTGCGGGCTCAGTAGTTGTGGCTTGCGGGCTCAGTAGTTGTGGCACACGGGCTTAGTTGCTCCAATTAAGCCCCTTAATTGGCTGGCCTTTGGTTTCCTATATATAATAGAGGGGTAGGGCTGGATTCTCCTTTCAGGACCAAAACTCTGTGACTGCACAGAACTATGTGATGTAGAGTATACTCAAAATAGAAGTTTCTGATGCTCAAGACATTGCTTAAGGCAAGCCTACTTTCACATTTTAAACATATGCAGCATGTTTTAAATAAGCTTACACACTAGTGTGGCCATTAAAAAAAATCAGTATAAACTACTTTTGTACTTCAAATAGATTCTTAATGATTCTTAATATTTTGACATGTTCTTAGTTCTGAGAACTTCATTATTCTCTTTGTCCTTTCTGGCATTTCAGAATTTTTAATGTAGCTATTACAACTTATGGATTATCTGGGTTTTGCATGAAAAATTGCTAATACTCAAAAGCTGCATCTGAACCATCTGCCAGGAGTTTATGTGAAGAATTTTGAAAATATAACCATTTAAAACTGTCAGCATATTGCATTAATCATTTAAAAAAAATCAACCTAATACCACACAGATTAAATTGTCCAAAGTAAGTTTTAATGCAACATATTCACAGGTTTACACTATAAAGTTGTGAAAAGAATATCTTTTTCAAATTTGATTAAGTGCTGCAAGATGTTGAAGAAACTCAGCGCTCAAATGAATTATATGTTTGATGTCATTTTTGGCAAAGCCTCAGAAAATGTCACATAAAAGAAAAACATCTTACTTAAAATAAGGTCTTGACAGCAGTCTGGAATAGTTAACAACTCCATTCCCAAATGGGATTGCTGGTTATAATCAAACTTTTAATGATGGTATTAGTTCCCCCCTTGAGACAATTTAAATACCCAAACAAAACAAAAAACATGTGCACGCACACATACACAGCCCTCACCTCTTTTATTTTCTAAAGTGGACAAATTTACAATTATTTCAATTCACGTTCCAAATATCTAATCTGATTACAAAGTTTCCTTGCAGATTTATCAGTGGCCACTTGAGAAATGACAAGACGGCAGGCTACCAGGCAATGTCAGTCAGTATTTTCTCATTTTGTTTTAATTTATGAGAGGTATAAATAATTCCCATCAGTGATCGAGATGTAGACCCTGAGTGTCAGTGCCCTCACATCTTCTAGATCCTAGAGGTGAAAACGGTGGGAATTTTTCATCTCTCATTTACATTTATACAGTTTTTGTATCCATCATCTTCTAAATCTTAGTCTGTCAGATATGAGAGAGTTAAGAGGAAGAAATACCTCTAAAAGCAATTTGTCCATTTAAGAGTTAACAGTCAATTTCACTTGGAAAGTTTGAAAAAAAAAAGCTTATTATGAAAAGCTTATGATAAAATAACATTATGGAAAATAATACACATGTGTGTTTCTGGCATGAAGATTAAAAAGTCCAGAAAAATAAATATCACAGAGCTAACCATGGCTGTCTTTGGAAGAAGTATTATGGGGTGATCTTTCTTTTTCTCCTTTATGCTTTTCTACATTTCTGATATTTTTGCAAAGGACATATGTTACTTTTACAATTGGAAGAAATAATACAGCTTTTTTTTTTAAAGAGACAGTTATGCCCAAAGGTTAATACCTACCTCTATCAATTAGCAAACCTATTTTTAATGGGTTAGGAATGGCATCAATATTAATAAAAAGAAGACAAATTGCAGTTACTAAAAATATAGCTTAAGGCTTTTGTCAAATTTCGCACATTGGAATTATATCAGTCACCAGGCAGAAAGAATGCTTATTAAAAAAATTATATTAAGACAGTGAAGGGCAGCAAAGAGGTACCCCTAACACATTGGTTTTTAAAAGTAGCAAGAGACGAGTGCTAAGTAACTACTAGGAGGTCTGCAAGATGGCACAGAATGCAAGAAAATAAAATTAAATATGCCCATAACATATGGTTATCAAAGTAAAGCTCAGCAAGATTTGTTCACAATAGCTAGTGAAAAGTTTGAGATGGACTGTCCAAAAAAGAACAAAGTACTTTATGGACTCTCACATTAAAGATGATCATCTCTTACTCACTGTATCAAAAGATTAAATTCTTGGTCTAATTGTGAGGGTATGTACATCTTTAAACTTGCTATACCCCTTTAAAAGTCTTTATTATT
The DNA here is from genome assembly GCF_011762595.2 of Tursiops truncatus. Classification (NCBI taxonomy): domain Eukaryota; kingdom Metazoa; phylum Chordata; class Mammalia; order Artiodactyla; family Delphinidae; genus Tursiops; species Tursiops truncatus. The sequence continues at coordinate 51,286,684 of NC_047036.1, read as the reverse complement.
TTTAAAATTATATTTTTGAAAAACTTACTGTTAAAAATAAAGCATGCTTTCTGGCACATAAAGGTAGTAAAATGCATTCAATAAAATTTCACTTGAGAGACTGTCCTGGCTACAAAGGGAAGCTTCATTTTTCTAGGACTTCTAGTAAATGAAGTGTTCCACACAATTACATATTTCAGATAAGAGAAGCTTATCTTTAACTGATTAAAATAATTAAAAACTTTTTTTTTTTACTAATTAGGTTAGAACGATTGCCTATTCTCTGCCTTATTAAATAGTAATAAATAACATCTAGACTTTTCTTAATGAATCAGGATCAGTATAATGAGTATCAATTATTTGAATACTGACCTGCTTTCAGAATATAATGAAGTATCATCTACAGCAAATATATCTATAATATTCCACTACTATGTTCTTGTGTTTCCTTACCTAATGTCAAGTGGTCATGTATCACCTCTTACTGCTACCTGAATGGATGTCCCTAGCCATGGCTTTCTTTCTCGCTTTAAAAAAATTTATATTATTTTTACCTATAAAATAATAGGCTGGAAAGATCCACAGGGAAGTCCCTGCCCTGGGTTTTCTTTTGCTTGTTTATTTATTTATTTTCTAATCCTTGAGGTACATTTTACATACCATCAAGTTTACCCTTTTAAAGAGTACTGTCCCACACTTTTATTATTCTTTAATCTGTTTTTAACTTAGAACCAGATAATCAGTTTATTAGCACCATGCCCAAAGTAAGAATAAATAGAGTATTATTGATGGCTGGACTGAGAGGCTTTCTATGAGTCAAGGGCAAATATACTTTCACTTTTCCATGTAAATAACATTAGAAGTTAGCAATATAGGGCTTCCCTGGTGGCGCAGTGGTTGAGAATCTGCCTGCTGATGCAGGGGACACGGGTTCGTGTCCCAGTCCGGGAGGATCCCGCATGCCGCGGAGCGGCTGGGCCCGTAAGCCATGGCCGCTGAGTGTGCGTCCGGAGCCTGTGCTCCGCAACGGGAGAGGCCACAACAGTGAGAGGCCCGCATACCGCAAAAAAAAAGGAAAAAAGTTAGCAATATATTAAGAGTAGACTACGGGAAAAATAGGTCTGATACTTCCAGCCTCCAGGAAAAAAATGATGACTTAAGGCTCCCTGAAGAGAGCTAACTGCTTTGGAAAACAGGACCAGTTTGCTCAGAGAGGAATTAATTCTACATGGTATTAGGCACAACATAGAGCTAACATTCCAGAAGGGTTTCTGTTTCTTATAAAAACCAAGATTAAGCTAGTTTAACATTATATGTTAGATAGATGAAAAGTAGTCAAAAACTATATACTTTAACAACCTATCAAGCCTGAGAGGCCCTAGTCTGACTTAATCCAGCATTGAAAAGATAGTTTGAAGAGACCTGAAATGGCACAGTGCAATTTGAGAGGTACTAAGCACCTCAGGGATGTGTTTCATGAAGAGGCTTTAAAATTGTTTCTTGATTTACAATCTCAGATTGCTCTTCCTCTAATTTCTGGCGCTAGTCATAGAGCAGGTATTGTGTGCTTGAAACTTTGAAAAGAGTATCTGACACCTTATCTCCCTAGAGCTGATTAGAGAATAAGTCCAAACCTGTATCTCTATGTGACTGTGTTCAGTTTGGTGCTGGTTTTGATATGATGAAACTTAAAGAAATCTGGAAAGGACTTAGAGACATAATTTAACAAAAAGGATTATACAGTTTATTAAAGAACTTGACAGAGCCAACACAGGAAACCAACTATCTCCAATTAACTATCAATCTTATTCAAAATTTATTACCCCCTACAAAAATCCTATGCACAGGCCTGGATGATTTACAGTGGGACTAAAGAGACTCCCAGGCTGTAAACAGGATTGTCCTGCAGTACATCTCTTTTGACATTGCTGGTATCTAAAGTAAAACACCACATTCCTTGTTTATTTAAATTGGGATGTTAGAACCTACTGCAGATTTTGTATTCAACTAAGAAATGTAATTTTTTTGAATTTTAGAGACAAATTTCATGCTGCTATAAAAATTCTCATTATTTGACTATAATAATGGCTGTATTCCTTCACATTCTATTTCTCTCATTTACTGAAGCCTTCTTTATACATTATCTGAGGCCTTTAAAAAGTAAATAGGTGGCAAAGCAACGGCAAAAATTATGAGGTTATATTTTTGTAGTGCTTTTCTCCATACACAGAGGCATAATTATATTTATTATCTGACAATATCTTTGTAATATAAGAAATAGCAGATCTTGAGCTTTACTGGGAAGACTGAAGAGAAAAATGGATGGTCCCATATACATTTTTACTACATAGAGAAGCTTTTTACTACATTGGTGTTAAAAAGATTAATACACTGACTCAATTATAAGTATATGCTTTCATACTAGGGCAGAGATGTTAAGAGGTTTCTGGGTTGTAGATCAATATTCTTTCTTAGGGGGCAGCTTCGTTGAGGCATAATTGGCATACAAATGAGCTGTACATGTTTGAAAGTGTACCGTTTGATGGGTTTGGACATGTGCATATACTCACGGCACTATCTCTACAATCAGGTAATATCAAATGGCAATTTATTTTGGACTGTTTAATTGTATGGGGCCCAAAGTATTTATTGATGTAAAAGTAACAATCTTTCTTTCAAATGACTTTTAATTATTTTATTTTCTGTCATAATGGAACTGAAGGAATTAATAAAGAGCAAATACAGCAAAACATTAAAAAATTTAAATAGCACACCTTATTTATCTTAGAATTTCTATATGGAGAAACAGATGGATCCTGATTTCAAAGTAACTTGTCTCAGGTAATAGAATAGATTTAGAAGCAGAACTATGGTCAGAATATAAATTCCTAATTATCTATACAAATCTGGCTAAGGCTCTAGCCCAGGAAATTGGATAAAGATTTTTTTTTTTTTTTTGCGGTACGCGGGCCTCTCACTGTTGTGGCCGCTCCCGTTGTGGAGCACAGGCTCCGGACGCACAGGCTCAGCGGCCATGGCTCACGAGCCTAGCCGCTCCGCGGCATGTGGGATCTTCCTGGACCAGGGCACAAACCCGTGTCCCCTGCATCGGCAGACGGACTCAATCACTGCGCCACCAGGGAAGCCCCTGGATAAAGATTATAAAACCAAAGGAATATTACTCCCTGATCAAAGGTGACTTCCTAAGATGACAGAAGCCCTGAAAAAGTATCACATCTATTAGAGCATCTGGCTAAATGGGAGACCTCCATTCATGCAAGGACAAAACTAGGTAAAGTAATGCAGGGACATTAGAACACAAAGCTTTCTTGTACTTATGGGTTTCTTTCCAAGTGCTTTTAATGTGAGAATAATACATTAAATTCTAAAATAAAGTCGCAGTAGTCAGCAAGTGTTAGACTTGCCAGATTAATTCATAGAATCAGGAAATAATACTACTGGAAGCTTTACTTAAGAATGTACATAAGCGCATGCACACATACCTTTTAAGAAAGAATATGATTATAAAAATGCAACTGTGAAAACAGTTAAGGAAAGCTTATTTTGAGTTTTAATTTATGTCATATTTATATGTAACCATATTGATCATAGGCTTTAACTCTAACATAGTATTAAAATTCATATTTTCAGGACTTCCCAGGTAGCACAGTGGTTAAGAATCCGCTTACCAATGCAGGGGACACGGGTTCAATCCCTGGTCTGGGAAGATCCCACATGCCGTGGAGCAACTAAGCCCGTGCGCCACGAATACTGAATCTGCACTCTAGAGCCGGCGAGCCACAACTACTGAGCCCACATGCCACAACTACTGAAGCCCGCGGGCCTACAGCCCGGGCTCCGCAACAAGAGGAGCCACCACAATGAGAAGCCCACGCACCACAACAAAGAGTAGCCCCAGCTCGCCACAATCAGAGAAAGCCCACGTGCAGCAACGAAGACCCAACGCAGCCAAAAATAAATAAATTAATTAATTTAAAAAATAGGCTTAAAAAATTCATATTTTCAATTTGTAGATTTGGATAGGAAACAAAATGAAACCATGAATAGCTATATTTTTCTCTTACAAATGTAAAATTATTATTTTTATATAGCACTGTAAATTTATTAAAGGTCTTCTCATTACCTAATTTACCAACTTGAAGGATGCACAAGGCATTTTATCCCTGGATTTATGATAAGAAAATGGAGTCACTAAGGCTTAAATAACCTCACTGCTAGTAACTGAAATTGAGTCTTAATACTTTCCTGTTTACTTTGAAATATAATATTCCAAAGCATTCATACAACCATTAGTGTTTCATATAATGAACACCTAGTATTACTGTCAAAATTTGTATCAAAAATAGTAAATTCTTCTTAGTGAAGAATTCCAAGTAATAAAAGTAGTACTAATCAGGGAAATAGTCACCATTAGAACACCACAGTAAATAACTGTTGTCTATAGGCAATATCCATCAATGGATGCTAAAATTAGTGTGAGGAAGCTTGAAAAGAAACAGGATATTTGTATAGTTGCAAAGTATCTTCCCCTCCAGTACTTACATTCTCAAAGGGAAAAAGAGTAACTTAACAGTGTAGCAACTAAGCAGAAACCACCTTAACCAAGTGATCACGGTAATATCACCAATAAAAAGACAACAGACATCTTGTTACCTCCGGTACAGTGCACTGGGAAGGACATGCCACTTATGTGGCAATCTTTCCCAAAAATGCGTAGCCTCAATCTAATCATGAGAAAACATGAGACAAACTCAATTGAGACGTTCTACAAAATATCTAATCAGTGTCAAGTTCATGAAAGACAAGAAAGGATTGAGGAACCGTCACAAATCAGAAGAGACTAAGGAGACATGATGACTAAATGCAATATGGAATTCTGGAAGGAATCACAGAACATACAAAGGGCGCAGGTGGGAAAACTGGTGAAATTCTAATAAGGTCTGCAGTTAGTAATAGTGCTGTGTTAATATTAATTGCTTGGTTTTGATCATTGTACTATGGTTACACAAGACCTTAACATTAAAGGTATCTGGAAACTCTCAATTTTTGTAACTTCTCTGTAAGTCTAAAATTATTTCAAAATAAAACAATAAAAAAATAAATAACATGGCCCATTCTGAGACTAGAAGAAAAACGATAGCAACCAAATGATCGCTTTTTTTGGGAAGTTAATTTTAACTGTCTCTCAGATTTAGGGAAAATCCAGGTATTTCTAGATGATATAAGAAAAATTAAATTCAGAAAAGTAATATATATATTACTATAAAAGTAATATATAATTCTCTTTCTAATTATGAAATAAAAAGATTTTTAACCTGGCTAACTTTCATATAAATAGACTGAAATAAGCTCCAGAAGAATCTTCTTTTTGTATGTGTGTTAAGAAATAATCATTCTTTTAAGATTCAAGTCTTTCTTTATCTAATTGTATTAAGTATTTCAAAGGCAGACAAATAAATCAACACAGCACTGTTTATGTCTAATACAGGCCTTAACCATACAACTCTATTTCGGTAATTTCCTACTGCAATTCTCTCACTCCTACTAGTAGATCATGAACTATGTATGAAGGCAAGAACCATCTACTGCCAACTTCATAGCCCTAGTCCATCATGGCTCTTCAGATGGGGTGGGAGAATAATAATTACTAGCTCAAAAATGAATAAAAAATTAAAATAAAACATCTTTCCAGTTAAAAGGAATTACTTTCATATATTTAAAATGCTTTTTAATTATAAGAAACAGTCCCCTGGGAAAATTATATATAAACTTAAAATTAATCCTCACTGTATTCTTTCAAATACAATATTTGAAATCTTGTACTCTTTCAAATCTCAATATTGCCAATATAGCTTCTTTCTAATCTGGGTTACATTTTACCCATATGATCTAGTCACATATAAGTTTATCCTTTCCTTCAAATTCCGTTTATAATTTGTGTCATTCTGGTGAGTTAACTTTTTAATAATTTGTTTCACTCAAACATATTTTGGTGATTCTAAGTTCTACATCAAGTACCTGCCTTTACTATAATAGTCACTGGGGACATGGTACAAATAATCTAAGAACTATGAGCTTTAGATAGTTATGTGGTATTACTCGTGCTACTTAAAATAAATAATAATGCCTATGGCCAAATGCTGTACCACTGTTCTGTATTGGAATACGTATTCTTTAAGGATAGATATTACATCTTATGCTTCGATATATCTCCAGTGACTGCTATAGAACCTAGTAGTTAAAAATATTCATGCTTTCCAAAAGCATGAGGCTACACAAGATATATGCACAAAGCAAATTTGTTAAGCCAAATTTAGTGTACATTATTAAAGGTAACAATCAAATTTCTGATCATGTTCACTGAATCTACAATGTATTTTATTATTGTAAAAAGAAGACAGATTTGAGAGTTCCAACTGTTATTTTGGAAATTGAATATTATATGTTTTATAGCTGAAACAGTTTTAAACTAAAGATCTTCAGTAAAAAAAGCTTTTTTGAAGCTATTCTAGAGCTTTATTTAAAAAATCACAGTACAATAAAGAAATATTTAACCTGTATAAAAAGCAGGATATTATTTTGATCAGCTTTTGATCAGTTTTATCAATACTTTAGATTTTCTGTACCTAAACATAAGAGCAAAACCAAAAACAAACAAGAATTTGCATTTAATACTATTCAAACCAATGTATGAATAATGTCTATACAAGTCTCATATATAGGGCCTGAACACTTTTCTTAAATGTTTTAAAGGGTATGCAGTGTAAAAATGGACATTCTATCCTGTGTACTTCTAGATAAGTGCTATGGCAACATTTAAGTTTTGCCTGATGTGAAGTACTCTGTTTATTAAGGAACACTAGTTACGATCATGTTTGATTGAATTTCCTTCTCAGACAAAAGTCCTAAGTGAAACTTAATTTTATTGGCTAACTGGCCAAAGAAAGCATTAAACAACAACAACAAAACTCAACTCAGGAGACAGGGAATAAGTACCAAGTGAAAATAGAAGCTTGATAACTGCCCTTACCTTCACTTCTTTTTTCTGCTTGTTTTGCTGCATTTTCCATTTTCTTTTGTTTTGCTGCTAAGAGTTCCCGCTTTAATTGTCTTGCTTCTTTTCTGAGCTCTTCGCTATAAAGCAAAAACAATTATATAAGTATATAATAGACCAAAAGAGAAAGTTGTTTAGCAGAAACAACTAAATCTAGTTGTCAGGTACACTAAATCTCTAAGAAAAACAAAGTGAATAATGTAATTAATTTTGTTTCTGTGTATGTGTATTTGTGGTATGGAAACATACTTAAAGGATATACTAAACGTTGTGATTTTCATAATAGCAATATAATATGAGTTACTATGAAATATAGCTCCCTTCAAATATATCAAACAGTTGGTAAGTGATAAATGAACTATTGTTCTCCCTCTAATTTACTTGCAAATTTAACATTCTAGTTTCAGTTTAATAATTCATGGAGATTCCAAATCAAAACAAACGTTTTAATATAAATACTATTCACTAAACCTGGGCATACACAAAAACATTTGGCTTCAAAACTTGTTGAATTCCTAACTGGCACCAATAACTACCACTTATTAAGCAATTATTATATGCTAGGAGCAGTGCTAATTTTTTTAAACTCAATTAATTTTTAACCCATTTGATATCACAATTTGCCAAATAATTTCCTCTCCTGTGAAACCTATCAGGCTGAGGTATTTTGATAATTAATACAATCATATATTAAAGGCAAATGGAGATGTAAGTTGTTGGCTTCACTGCAAGTCACTTGTTAAGTGACTGGTTTCTACAGGCCACTTTTAGGGCAGGAGATTCAAATTCAAGCCTTGGAAAAAATTATTAACTGCCCATGTCATTAACCCTGAGGGTCATTTGTGAATAGTTAAAACTATGCATTTTATATTTGTGAATGTCAGGCACCCATTCTATTTTCCACAAGCTAGAGTGGGTCATGGAGACTAAGAACACTGTAGCCCAAGGAGGCACCCCATTCTGGAATGTTCTCTAAAGATAATCAAGGTTTAGCAAAATCCTAAGTCTAAAGAGCTCCCTACTGATTCAGCCTTTAGTGCTTCCTCCTAAACCCCAAATCTCATACTTTTTTACTTCTGTCCTGTATTAGAGTCACCAAACTGATAGGTCTTACAATGTGCATGACTCAGTTCTTTTCATCTTTTTTCCATATCAAACACACACAGCTTGGCCTCCAAGGTCCTCAATTCTGAAACTTCCCTCTCTGATCAAAATCCACTATGTTTTTAGCTTTCTCAGTCTTTCATTCCTACTAAACTTATGCTCACTCTTTTAATAATGAAAGCAAACTCCTTAATCGTAGTTCACAGTCCACCAGTCTATTCTAACCCAGTCGTCTCTCTATCCATTCTGGATGCTATGGTCAGTCATTTCCCTGATGTCCTCACCAGAACCCTTAATTTTCTTGATTTGTTTGGCCTGATGGATACATCATAATCACCTAGAAGAACTTGTTAAAACATGGGGAGACACATCTCCAGAAAATACTATTTCTTTAGATGTGAGATGTTGCCTAGGAATTTGCTCCTGTGACAAATTACCCAGGTGACTCTAACATGAACTCAGGTTTGGGACCCAATGCATTAGGACCTTACTATAGAAATTATCTTCTCTTTCTTATAACTTCAAGCACTCCTACTTCACTAATCCTTTCATTCAGCCAACAGCATGCTCAAATTTCCCTGTACTCTGCTCCAATCAAGAGATTGCTATCTTTACAAGTGAACTCCTAGCTTGAAAGAATAGTTTGTATACAGAGTCTAATTCATCAACCTCTTAACTTCTTAATCTCTTGCAATCTATCCTTCTTATACTCTATTGACACTCCTTCTATATCAATCAAATTCAATGTCCTTTTCTCAGTCCTCCTCTTCCTCTTTGGCCTTTCTATCATTCAATGATAAGAACTACTTCTTTCTGAAATTCTAACAGACTATGTACCATTTTAGAGTCTTGATTCTCTAATTCTCCTCCGAATTACTCTTTCTCTTCTCATCCTATAATTGTTGGCATCTTTCTCATTTCTATACCCTGTACGCCAGCATTTTTATCTAATCTTATAACATAAGCTATCACTTTTATAATGGGTTATTTCCAAATCTAGACATTTTGCCCTACATTTCTAACTATCTATTACAAATCTCTGTGTACACTACTGCTGTCCAACAGAAATATAAGGTAAGACACATATACAATTTTAAGTTTCCTAGCAGCCACATTAAAAAAAAATGGTGAAAAGAAATGGGTTAAATTAATTTTAAAAACATATTTTATTTAACTCAATAACTCAAAATATCCATTATTTCAACATGCAACCAATATGAGAATATTAATATTTTACATTCTTTTTTTTGTACTAACTCTTCCAAATGCAGTGTATATTTAACACTTACAGGACATCTCAATTCAAACTAGCCACATGTCAAGGGCTTAGATCCAGATGGATGCTTGAGGCTAGATGTCACAAGAATTACAAACTCTCTATGTCAAAACTCCAAGCCATCTCCTTCCTGGCCAAATCTGTCCCTTCTCCTGAAGTCCCTATTTGATCGTGAAACCATTTTCCTCCTAATGACCAAACTCTGCACTTCCCCTGGGACTGTTCACCCTCCCTTTCACTGAATTACCGTAGAGGTATGTCATCTTCCAACCTCTCTCACATGTAACTGCTCCTCTTGACTCTCATCATCAATGCCTAGTTTAGGCTCTCATGATCTATTTCTCTGATAAATGTAATTACTTCCTATCTCTTGACGTTATGTGAAAACAGAGAATAGCAACCACATCTTTGCTCCATCCACTAAATACCCTTATTTTTTTATTATACTAGTTTAAAAAATTTTTACTTTGGTAAGTAATTCAGGAAACTCAGATGATATTTTCTGAAGACTAAGGCCTTGAGGGAAAGATTATTTTGAAAGTTGAAGAAGAAATTCTACATGATGGCTGAACAAACTAGTTATTAGAGTGATCTGAAGTATGCAAAGAATGAGAGGCAATGAGAGTATAACTATTGTAGAGGCAGTAGAGCACAGTCATTAAAATGATTAACTTAGGGTTCAGAAAGTCCTGACTTAAAAGCCAACTCCATCACTTATTGTCTGGGAGACCTAACAACAATTATTTAACTTCTCTGAGACTCAGCTTCCTCAACTATAAAATCAGAGTAAGGTATCTGAAATGTTGGGCATTCAATACATGTTCAACAAATGATGGCTATTATTATTTAGATCTTATGTTCGAAACAGTACTACAGTTAAGGGCTGTTTGTCAAGTAGGAATATTTCCTTATTATATAATTTATTATAAACGAATCCTACCTCTACTCCATATGGAGATCAACCCTGTTTGTAATTTTTAAAAAGGGCAAAGAATGTGTAATGCCAGCTTCTAAAAATCTATCCTTAAATAGTAAAAGATTTAGATACACTATTGAATTAGCCATAATAATATACAAACTGAACAATGATGAATAAAAACTAAAAAAAGACAAAGTGAGATAGAGAAGGTTTAGGTCTTTACAGATTATTAAAGTATGTTTTCATTATACTGAATTTTTCAAGTAATTAAAAATTTACAACATTGTCAAAATCTTTCAGATTATTCAAACAACACCATTTGGTAGTACTTGTGGAATCCATAACTCCTGGAATGAAGTGCAAGTTTTTAACCTAGTCTTTAGATCACAGTCTAGTTTTAGGGTTCCCAATCTTACATTCTCTGGAATATAATTTTATCCATTGGTAATAGAATATATTTGAATCTGTTAAAACGCGAATGAAAATTGTAAGCCTGGAGTATATGTCACCTTATACTGCTTACAAAGCAATCATACAAACTATGGGCTTGCTTGAGTCTAGGCAGCATCTTTTTGGCTCCCTCAAAGCCTAGTTTCTAATTGTATGGTAAAAGAAATAGCTTCTATAGGCTACTATTAACTCTAAGCTAATTAATTTTTTCCTAATAGGTAGGTCTCTAATTTGGAATCATTTGAATTTTAACATGGTTTGTATGACATCACCATTATCTATCAAATAATTCTGCATTGTATATATTTTTAATCTGGTAAATCTGTAGTATACTCTGTTCCAATGAAAAAAAGAATTCCTTAAAAACATCATCCCAATAAAATATCAGGAGCCTAGAAACTATAGTAGCCTTTATATACTTAGTAATAGCAAAGAAATTACTAATTCATTCAGCAGTTTCTAGAGCCTCTAATATCCGTACTGTACCATTCTGAGTGATGACACAGAAATCAAGATGAATAAGGAGGGAAAGGAATCTAACTTTGCTAGGTTCTTTAAATCAGTTACCTCCTTACCACTTAATCTTCTCAATAACCTGAGATATAGGCATTTTATAGGGAGGAAGGCTGAGGCTTACAGAGCTTAAATACTAAGCCTGAAGTCACACAATCTATCAGAAAGTGAAAGAGCTAGAAACTGAAAATGAGATTGTCTGAATTCTAAGTCTATGCTCTTTTCATCATGGTATAACTGAAACCTTGAGAAAGTCTCCAAGGAGCCTAATTCCAAGGAGAGAGATAAATCATGTACATAAATAATAACAACAGTACATAATAGAAAGCAATAACTGCCATGACAAAGAAATGACTGAAGCATTTTGAAATTCTGAGGAAAGAATACTATACACTAAATAAGGGACGGCTTCATAGAGGAGGCATTTGAAGAGGACCCTGAAAGATGAGTAGAAGTTGGCCAAGAGGAGATACAATGAAAGGCATCCAAGCAGTGTGTCTTAAAGACGGGAGATGGTAAAACATTATGCTATAGCACAGATGATTTAAAGGAGAATAGAAACAAAAGATAGAGCTAGGAAGAGAGCCTGGGGTAAAGTCTAAATGCTAGGTATTTGTGAGGAGCCCAGGTGAGAATGTTGTCCTTCCGTTTTTTCCACATCTTTGAGCGTCCATTTCTTTCTTTTTTTTTTTACAACCAATTTCTCAATGGCTCTTGTCTTCATTGTATCCACTATCCACCTATTTTAATACCTTACCTGTAACCCACACATTCCTTAAACTGCTGTCCTAGAAGTAGTACCTTCTTCACAAATTTCAATGGCTTCCCTTTAGATCATAACTTAGACCTTCAGAAGAATCCAGCTTTGTTGACCCCTGACCTCTAACCTTTTGCGACCTCAGACCTAGTGCCATGCCTGATCTCGTTCTACCTTTTGGATATTCTTTCTCTGTTTCCACTGGCTTTTACTCTTCCACCTCCTGCTTCTCAAATTTAGGTGCTTCTTAGTAGCCTAGTCTCAACCCTCTCTTTTTTTCTTCTCTTCTTTAGAAATTTCATCCATGTTCAGGGTTTCAATTCTATTTTCTTAATGCAGTCAAAGTGTAAAAGCAAGATCGTTAGCCTATGCTCTTTACACATTTCCACTTTCAAGCTTAGATTCACATTTCCAACTGCCAGATGGATACTTCAATTAGTATCCCACAAATCCACAAATTTACCATTTTAAAAGTCAGATTGATCATTTTGGCTACTCAAAAAACACCACCTCATTTTCTCTCTCCTTTCTTTGATAAGCCACCAGAACGCTGGTTGTCAGGCCCATCTTCTAGTATTGCTCTCTTACTCCCTACAGCTGTTTAGTAGCCACATTCTTCCTCCTTTACAAAGTCTCTTCCTTTCTGTGGTTAGTGACAGCTGTTTAGGCTTTTGTGACTTCACTATGACCACAGTCTCCTACTTGGTCTACGTGCTTCTGGTCTGACCTTTCTTCCATTCATTTTGCACACTTAGGCCAAATCCTACAATTCTACTCCCTCATCTTTTTAACTCCTTAAGTCCTACTGAATTGTGCACTAATTTCTTTCCCAAGCATTCAAGTCCCTCTTACGAGCTACCTTCAAACTGCTTTTTCAACTTTATCTATCACAGATCCTCTACGGTTACTCTAAATTTCAGCCAAAACACACTAGTCATACTTACTGTGGCAAACTTTGAGCTTCAGCACATATACGCCTTTGTTCATGCCATTTCCATTACCTAAAATTGTCTTTTCTCCCTATTACTGCCAACTAAAGTCTTCCTCATTTTTCAAGGCTTCATGGAGAAAATGGCACTAGAGCACAGCTTTGGGGCAAAGTTGTCAAGCTCACTGTACCTCAGTTTTCTCATCTGTAAATTCTGACTATATTCAGCCTATTATTATAATTAATGATTAAGGATTAAAATGAGTTCAGAGCACTATTAGGTGCTTAGAAGGCAGTTTTTTTTTTTTTTTTTTTTTTTGCAGTACGCGGGCCTCTCCCGTTGCGGAGCACAGGCTCTGGATGCGCAGGCTCAGCGGCCATGGCTCACGAGCCCAGCCGCTCCGCGGCATGTGGGATCTTCCCAGACCGGGGCACGGACCCGCGTCCCCTGCATCGGCAGGCGGACACTCAACCACTGAGCCACCAGGGAAGCCCATTTTTTTTTTTTTTAAATAAAATATACTACAATCAACTCATGACTATTAAATTACATAAGCAATTTAAAGAATTAAAACTTTAAATAAAAATCAATCATTTTAAGGAAAATGATACTAGTTACTATACTATTAAAGATGCATACTCTAATCTCATTGATGGGTTGTTTTATCTTCTTATGGCCAATGTCCATTCCAAAAGAGTAAATACAACTTTTGTATAAAAAAAGGAGACATGTTTATCAGAACACCTAGACCCAACATCATTATATGGCCACAGGAAAGCAATTAATCCTCCTTTGCCTCAGTTTTATCATCACCTAAGAATAGTCTGAGGAAGGTGTAAATTAATATTTCTGAAATGCATAATCACAATTATAAATGTAAAAAGTGATTATACTATGTAGATCATTCTATTTCAAGTCCTCTGGATTTAGGATCTTAAGGTCCATAATCTAAGGAAATGGTGAGATGCTGAATATAGTCTTCACCTTAGACACAAAGAAGTTGAAGTATAGAGATGGTAACTGTTTTTTTTCAATATTGCCTAAGTCAGTAACAATACTGTAAATATGATACAGACATCCTAATTCTTTATGCAGTTTTTCACTTAATGTGCTTACTACCCACTGAATGAAAAGTACATTTAGACTTGAGTACCTTATTTTTAAGCTGAACAACAGAAGACACTATGAATAAGTAACTATGCACGAAAGGTTTTATACCTACAGTATATTTATATTTTTATCAGACTGTTTATAGTACTTTATAAAAGTTAAAAATCTTGCAATTTTTTTTTAATCGTACAGCTTTTCAACTTGAGATTGAGGATTTAAAATGTCAGTGACAAGTATCCTGCATGATTTTCAGTCAGTTTTTATTTTTTCCCAGATGCTTTTCTCATTTTCTCCAGTTTCCAGGAATGTGCCTTAGGAAAATTTTGAGTTATATCTGTTCTTTTTTCTTATGGCATGAGAAATATTATCTTAATATAAGGGTGGTGAACTCAAACACTGACCTCCTCTAACATTCACCTTCAAAAAAAAAAAGGTAAAGTTATCAAGACCTGAGTATTTGACATGCTTTTGAAGAGAACTTTAATCTACAAAAATGAAATGGACTATGTATACATATCTCCTTAATACATACGATGGTAAATGAATTTGCTTAGAGACTTTGTTAAGCAAGCTGACGGCTAAACACATGTCCATTACAGATCACTGCTTCTTGGACCGTGGATGTAGTACTTGCAGTTAGCTTAAGTCTGCTATTTCCCAACATCTGATAAGAATTCATAACACATGGAAATGATTGCAAGCCAAACAGTACAGCCTTCATGGTTTTTAGTCTGTCGCTTTAATCACAAAGATACCGAATCTGTTTGTAATGAAACAACAGCTTGGCTGTTGATGAAATCATAAAATAGCTGTAATAAAAGCCCATCATAAGTATTAAAACTAAAAATGTATGGCACGATTTGTAGTATGGTATCATCAGCAGGAGCAGAGATGCAAGTTAAACATGTATCAGGAAAGTATTTCAATATGTTATAGTTTATACATTAATTTTGAAAATATATACAGGAAATAAAAAAACAAATTAAATCATGGAATCCCTGATTTGTGTGTTCAAACTGTTCTACCTATTATTAGCAGTATGGTGTTAGACAACTAAGTTAACCAATCTAAGTCTGTTTTCTCATCTTAAAATGAGAATAAAAGTAAGGTTGTAAGGAGGAAACATGATTCCATGGAAATTACTTAGTGTACTTAACATGGTACTTGGCCCAAATATGTGCTCTACATGAGTTTGCTTCTTCTATTATTATCATTATCATTTTCCTCTCCAGCACCAACACTACTTCTATTCTTACTATTTACAGAATCAATTACCGACAAAATGAGACCTCAGGCTAACTAAAGAAATCAAAAAGGCAAACCCTTCCATTTTTCTCAAGGATGCACAGATTTCAAAAGCTTACCGATAAGTTTTTCTGTTTGATGTACTGCTTGGATTAAATATCATATACTATGAAAATAAGAAATATAACAGTAGAAAAAAACCCTAAAAATTACAAAATTCTTATACCTTAATTCTGGTCACTAAACACTTGGAATGGAATTGCTTATTTTCATTCATTATAGTCTAGTTGAGAAGTTAAGGAGTAAATAAGTCAACAAGGAAATGTATATATATATATATATATATATATATATAATTTCTAAGAGGAAGATTAACAGAGAACCTATATTATTTTAACTAAGTGATCCTGGAAGCATCTATCAGGAGATAAAATTTAATATGAGAGATAATGTTCCACATGTCCTTTATATTGTTACATCAATATGTAGGAAAAGAAAGACTATAATCCCTATCCATAAGTACACAATCCCTATCCATAAGTACACTGAAATTGGAAAAGAAGGAAGAATTTAAATGCACCTGCATCTGGCCTTTAGACTTACAATCTTAATCCTTTCATATGGAAGATCACATTTATTTTTAAATAAAAAGTTGAGACGTTTGATATAGATTGTCATTAATCTTTGCAAGACCTCCTTCAAATCTTAGAAAATCTTATTGTCTTTTCCAAAACAGACTAAAGAGTAAATCCTGCACCAAATCATAAAATATCCATGATAACCATAGGTGATATTGTTATTCTCTCTAAACACCAAGTAATAAGTTCTCAATCAAACATGTTATTTCACAGCAAGAACTTGGCTTAGCTGATATTTGACAGAAGTGGAGTAAATCTGTTGTGGCAGAAATTTGGTCTTTAGCCATATGTCTATTCCATAATCCAACTTTACAAAATGATATTAACTCAATATGAAAAACAAATGAGATTTCCAATTCCAGTAAGGCAGCATACCAGGTAAAACCCAAAAACTCCCTTACAAATACCTAGGAGTGCTGAATAAAGTACATTAAAAAAAAAAACCCCAAAACTTTAAATGCATAGCTTAGCTCACTAAAAACACGCATATCTGAAAAAATGCATAGCCTAGCTCACTAAAAACACGCATATCTGAAAAAATGCATAGCTTAGCTCACTAAAAACACGCATATATGAAAACACGCATAACACAGGATGCAAAACACAGAGAGAAAAACAACAACAACTATGGGAGATTAAAAGACATGGAAGACAGAGTGAGAAGGTCCACCACATGTATAAGTGGAATTGCAGAAAGAGAAAATAGAATGAAATGGAGATAATAGTGTCTGAGAATTTTCCAAAACTGATAAAAAACATTAGTCTTCAGATTTAGGAAGCTCAATAAATTCAAGCAGGATAAATAAAAGGAAAACCCAAATGTAGACATATCATAGTCAAAATGCAGAGCACCATAAAACCACCAGCAGAAATTAATAAGGATAAATCACTTCAAATTAAGTTCACCTTTTTCTTGGACAGAGAAAGTAGACTGCCATATTGTGAGAATAAAGTAGTCATGGACTTATGCAACGTAAGACATAAATGATGTCTTTCATTACAGCCATTAAAGCAGAGAACAAATAATGCCTGGCTGCTTAAGCAAAAATGATTATGAATTAGTCTTTACTAGTGCAACTATTCCGAGAATGCTAAGTAACAGGTCAAAGTTAGTTTTTAGATATGTTTCTACTAAGATACTGTACACTAGGTCCTTACCATATTTTGGCATATGATGCTGCACTGAATATAAAGTAGAAGACAAACCAATTACAGGTAGAGGGTATATGAATGGGTCCAGGAGGTAGGAGGAGTAACAGCAGCAGCAAGAAGGAAAAAGACTGTGAGGCATTTAGTTGACAGCACAATCTGAGTCAACACTGTGATGTGACTGTCAAAAAATGTGTACGGTCATTAGGTCTCATTAAGAGAAGTACAGTATTCCCAACATGTGTATGTTACACCTTTGGTAATTGTTCCGCAGTCCTTGGATGTTCTGTTCTGTTTGTTGTCTTTGTTCTCTTCACTTTTCAGTTTTTAAGGATTCTATTGAAATATCCTCTAGCTCAGAGATTCTTTCCTCTGAGTCCAGTCTGCTAATAAGCCCATTAAAGGCATTCTTCATTTCTCTTACAGTGTTTTTGATCTGTAGCATTTCTTTTGGTTCTTAAGATTTTCATCTCTCTGCTAACACTGCCTATCTGTTCTTTCATGCTGTCTACTTTATCCGTTAGAGCCCTTAGCATATTAATCATAGTTGTTTTAAATTCCCAGTCTGATAATTCCAACATCCCTGCCATGTCTGGTTCTGATGTTTACTTTATCTCTTCAAATTGTGTTTTGCCTTTTGGTATGCCTTATAATTTTTTCTTGATAACCAGATATTATGGACCGGTAAAAGGTACTGCTGTAAATAGGACTTTACTAATGTGGTAGTGAGGTATGGGGAAAGGGGATGTGTCCTATGGTCCTATGATTAGGCCTCAAGTATTTTAGTGACACTACTCCTCTGGACTGTGAACTTCACACATGTTTCTCAGGTTTTTCTCCTCCCTTAGGTGGGGGCAGGATGGTTAGAATGGGCTGCAGTTGGGTGTTTCAATTCTCCAACATGGAGGGTTAGAGCCAGCTGAAGTTGGTTATTTCCCTTCTCCCAGGTCCATTAAGCTCTGATAACCCACAGCAGGTTGAGCTCTGGGTAACTGGTTTTCCCTGAAGGAAAACAAAAAGAACAGAGTGCTCTGGCATAAGTCAAAATGGTTCCTTTTCCTCTCCCCCTGAAGGAAGTAGTAGGGGATTTATTTCTGTGAAATTTTCTGTGAGATCCTAGTTAAGCTCTCAGAGGTAAATCTCACAATATTGTCCCCCCCCCCCCCCACTCCATGACCAGGTGTCCCTGGAGTTTTTAACTCTCAAACTTAGCCACACTGTACCTCCAGCAACTTGTCATTTACAGTTCAGGTTTCCTATCCCAGCACTGGTTCCCATGCAATTTCTCCTTGTTCTCAGATAAACTAAATTCCCTGTATTCACCTGTCTGTCCCTCCAATCTTGGGGGGCAGCGGTTTGCCCTGTGTCCTCACATCTCTTAGTGATCCAAGAAGAGAGAAAAGCAAGGTTAGATAATTTTATTAAAAGAGAATATTATATTTTATTTTACTTGAATTTAACACAAAAATACTAAATGGAAGTAGACCAAGAAATTTCTAATTTTTATATAAATGTTTTTGTCTCAAGAGGTTTCCTAAGAAATTTCTCCATTTTATGAAAAAATGTTATGAAAATATTAAGAGAATGGAGTCACTTTTTTAAACTACATGATTTAATTTTAGTTTATACTGATTAAACTGCCCTAAAGGTTGAGGAAATTAGTATACTTAACATTTTTTCCACCTTTTCCTTCCTTCATTTGGGTTATATTAGTGTTTTTAAATTGTCAATGTCCACAGCATCTATGCACAAAATTTTCAGTTGTACTGTCTTAGTTTTCTATTTAAATGAATTCATTGTTCACCACCATCTCTCTTACCCCAGTACTTCTCTCTGGTCCTGAGTTCAAGAGATGGTTGGAATAATGTTTACTTACTGTTAATGATAGTTATTTCTGGATGTTTTTAGTTGAGTTGTCATTTTGGGTTTCCTATTTTCTTCTCTCTCTGATATACTGCCTTTATTTTTTATGAGCAGGCATCATTTTTACAAAACAACTAAAGTCACTAAAGAATATTTAGTGAGCTACATTTATCCCAGTATCTGACACTGTGAGTATGCTCTGTAGTATATGCTAAATAAAAATAGGCATAAATTAAGGGAGAAATGGTATCAGAATACTAATCCTGGAAACCACCAGAGGGAGGTGTGGGAGCTAGGAAAGAGGAGAAATTTTGTGAGAAGAAAGACATCTCAAATGTAGCACATAGGATAAAAATCACTAAGAAAACTACTTCAGATAAAATAATGTCTACCTAAAAAGGAGGTCGTTTTTGTGAAGGTCGTAGTTACTCAGTGACAGAAAAGCATTATGTAAATTATTTATTAAAGATTTACTACTTCCCACAGTATTCTTGCCTTGTTAAGTTTGCTTTCCTGACAAAATGATTTCAACATTATGTAAAAGAATGAAAACATAAACGAATGATTTTAAGTACAGTACATGGTATGGATTATATAAGGAAAAGAAATTGAGGCAAAAGTTTTTCTGGCATTCATCTAGACTTTTATCAGTATGGATCAGAATTATATAAATTGGCTTCTAGAGAACCATTAAGTTTTATACAGTGTTTTACAAACAGAGTTGCATGTAGATGTTCCTCTTAAATCACTGAAACTTTTCACATTTTAAGTTTAGGGACTACTGTCCCTGCCTTTCTTAGCCAATGCATGCAGAGATGTTGAGGTCCCTCCTTCATCTACAAGCCCACTTCACATGCCTCTTGAACCATTTATGATGAAGACAAAAAGTATATTATGAGCTTCTATTACACTCAAGAATGAGTCACTCTGTTTTAGGTCTATAATCAAGTATACCTAAGTGTAGCCTTTCTGATAATAACTACAAGATGATGGTGGTGGTGATGATACTGACCACGATGATGATGATATTACTAATGTACCTTGTTTTTCTAACTCGAATTTCAGACTCTCCTCACTGTGTGGGTGGGAGTTCCCAAGTCTTCCGGGAAGTACTCTGTGTGTTTTTTCAGGAGAGAAGAGCCATTAGATAAATGATGCTTTTGCTTACCTGACTTTGAAAATTGCCCTTCCTTACTGCCTTGTATAATTGGCAAGCTTGTACTCTTCTGGTACAGATGCCTTCCTAAATCAAGCTCACCATATCCTTTTGACCCTGGGGCTGTGGTTTGCTTGACTTCAAATCACTCTCCGAACTAGAGCCAGGATAATTTTTTTTTTTTTTTTTGCGTACGCGGGCCTCTCACTGCTGTGGCCCCTCCCGTTGCGGAGCACAGGCTCCGGACGCGCAGGCTCAGCGGCCATGGCCCACGGGCCCATCCGCTCCGCGGCATGTGGGATCCTCCCAGACCGGGGCACGAACCCGTGTCCCCCGCGTCGGCAGGCGGACTCCCAACCACTGTGCCATCAGGGAAGCCCCAGGATAATTTTTTAAAGTTCAAATTTGATCTCATTGCTTCCTTGCTACACAGCACCCTTTGATCCTCAAAGTCCATATCCATTAACTCTACTACAAGGTTTTTCATGATTTCAGATCTGTTTTATTATTAAGCTCTAGCTCTGGTGCCTCACTCCCGTTGTATATTCCACATATTCTAAAATCCTATTAGTTCGTAGAACGTGTCATAATCTTTGACACCTACTCCTCATGGCCTAAAATACTCGTCCCTCTTACATCCTTCCTCCACATACATTTATCCTCAGATCTCAGCTTTCATGTCACTTTCCCCACAAAGACTTCTGAATTCCTGATACTGGTACACAAGCTCCCTATGTTTATCCCTACTGTCACACTTACCATATCATATTTTAACTGCCTGTTACTTCTTTGTAATCTCCATTAGTCCAATAAAACTGAGTCACTTCACTTTTTTTTTTTTTTTTTTTGCGGTTCGCGGGCCTCTCACTGTTGTGGCCTCTCCCGTTGCGGAGCACAGGCTCCGGACGCGCAGGCTCAGCAGCCGTGGCTCACGGGCCCAGCCACTCCGCGGCATGTGGGATCTTCCTGGACTGGGGCACGAACCCATGTCCCCTGCATCGGCAGGCAGACTCTCAACCACTGCGCCACCAGGGAAGCCCCTCACTTTTTTTTAATAAATAAATAAATTAATTTTTGGCTGCATTGGGTCTTCGTTGCTGCATGTGGGCTTTAGTTGCGGTGAGCAGGGGCTACGCTTTGTTGCAGCACGCGGGCTTCTCATTGCGGTGGCTTCTCTTGTTGCGGAGCACAAGGGCTCTAGGCATGTGGGCTTCAGTAGTTGTGGCACGCGGGCTCAGTAGTTGTGGCTTGCAGGCTCTAGAGCGCAGGCTCAGTAGTCGTGGTGCATGGGCTTAGTTGCTCTGGGGCATGTGAGATCTTCCCAGACCAGGTCTCAAACCTGTGTCCCCTGCATTGGCAGGAGGATTCTTAATCACTGCACCACCAGGGAAGTCCAAGTCACTTCACTTTTACAACCCTAATAACTAGCACAGAATCTGACACATAAGCAGTATTCAGCATTCAGTAAACATGTCAAATTGAACTAAATTGCTGGTGGCGCTAATTTTTCTTCTAAATTGCCTAGCGCGGCAATTTTTCTTCATTCTGGTAGGTGAAAAAAGTACATTTAACACTAAAAAATAATTCCTTTCTCTTAATCACTGACAACATGTATCAATACTAAATGTAGGTACCCTGAGCTCAGCAATTCCAGACATTCATCCTAAGGACTGCAAAGTGTTCAAGCACCTGGACAAGTGCAAAAAAAAAAAAAGAAGGTGCTGGCTGTTTATTATAACACCATTAAAAATGGGAAATGTCTATTTAAAATAATTACACTATATAATATAGATTACATAATAAAGACAAAGTGTCATTCAATTTATATAAAACCATGTGTTTGTATGTGCATATCAACACACAAAAACAAAAACAGAGAAAGATTTGAAGGTAAATTTACCGAATGAAAACAATGATTAGCTCTGTAGAGTATAATACCATGTGACTTAATGATTTTATAAACTCTCAATGCTGATTCTAAAGATAAACCTATTTGTTTAGAAAAAGAAAAGTTTCTTTTTCAGGGAGAATATTTCTAATAATTTTCCCTGAATATCTTTGGTAAGTATTATGATCTAATGTTCCTTCCCTGACCTTCTTTAAAATAAAAGAAAATTAAAAATTACAACTAAGAATTTAAATTGAATCAACTGAAACTTCTCTGATGTCCAGCACACTTAATGCATCATTTTTACCAATTTAAGAATCCATTTGTTAGAACTTTTTGATTTCCACAACAGTCTCACTGAATAATCTCAAATGTCTTAGAGCTTATTAATAGAGTATGTTAGTCAAGAAGAGAAGAGAGGGCTTCCCTGGTGGCGCAGTGGTTTAGAGTCCGCCTGACGATGCAGGGGACACGGGTTCGTGCCCCGGTCCGGGAGGATCCCGCATGCCGCAGAGCGGCTGGGCCCGTGAGCCATGGCCGCTGAGCCTGCGCATCCGGAGCCTGTGCTCCGCAACGGGAGAGGCCACAACAGTGAGAGGCCCGTGTACCGCAAAAAAAAAAAAAAAAAAAAGAAGAGAAGAGAGAGTGTGGCATATTTGAATGCTTACACAATGTTTAGATTTTCCTATCTGCAAGACAAATTCTATCATAGGGCATATTACAATTTGTACTAAGTATTAAGTTTACTATCACAATGGCAGTATTGAGACTTTAAGAAAAGGTTTCTTAAAATTTCCACTGCAATTTTATTTTCCGTCACTATGGATAAATAAACTTAATGTACGAATTTGATAAAATTACAAACCCAAATTAGTCAAAAAATTTTTGCTCAAATTTGATCTCACCTCTCAAAACTAAAAACTTTGGGACCTACACTGATATGCTTTTGTTCCACAGCCACTATGCCACTAAGAGGGTGTTTTGGAGAATGAACATAGACCTTTACATTTTTTTTAAAGCTTCTTTCCTATCCTAAGAGCCATGGGGGCAGAGAATGGGGGGAAAAGCAAGGAGACAAGACAATAAGGGGAGAAGAGGAACGATTTTGTAATGTTTTTAACAGTAAACAGTAAAGCTCTAAATTTAGAGAAAAAACCCTCACTAGTTTTTTTTCCTCTCTAGCTACATAACATACACAGTACAGCATGCAAGTATTATGGATACAATAGGCACTGAGCCACAGCAGGGGCTATCAATTTGGGCTTCCTGACTTTTGTAAAAACTCTCACTTACGTTGTGTGCTCTAAATTAATCTGCAGATTCTCTACTTCCAAAACCCTAGCTGGTATTTAGCTGAAAACAAGTGGCATCCTCAGAGCATTAGTGGCTAGATGCAAGGGCCGACTCATTCCCAGGCTACTGCTGCAGAAAAGGCCAGTTTTTCTTTTCTGCAAGTCTATATAGACTTAACCTCTCTGTAGGTTTCCTACTCTGTTACCACGTGGCAGACAAACAGGACCAAAAAATTTGCTTGAACTGTGCTAGAGCAACCCCTCAAGAAAATAAGGACAAGATGTGAGCCAGGAAAAGCACTTTGGAAACTACTTGCACCTAATAAAAACATATTTTTAATTTAGCTAATGTGAAATCCAAACTAGCTCGGTCTAAATGGAAAAGATGCTTTATTTATATTTACATGAGTTCTTAATTTAGGCTTGATTCATGATTCATGAATAAAAGCCACCATTTTATAGAATAAGGTGCACATTTGGCCTTCGTGTACCCCTACTGCTTTTCATTAAACTAATATGAGATGCGTGGCAAGATTCAGTATTTGTCCTTCATTTTGTCAATAAACTAAAATTTTCTCTTATGGAGTAAACTGATTAAAAAAATATAATCAATAAAGTAATATGATCAGAATGCACAGTTACTTTTATCTTTTTGTCTATTCCAAATATGTTCCAAGTGCTATGCTAATAAGTACATCCATATATACTATCTCATTTAGACCTCACATCAAACTCTAAAGGGGTTTTATTTTCACAAGTGAAGACTGGACAGAAGGAATACTGTGGGGAATTGGATAGAGGGAATGATATATGCAGAGATAATGAGGCAAGAAACAGCAAAGCAAATGAGGTAACATTTCAGCTTACCTGGAAGATAGTGTACTATAACTAAAACTACAACTATAAACCTGGGAGAATAAAAATGACATAGTTCATACATTTTTCAACCTCAACACCAAAAGAGTCTGACTGGACATAGGAGCTTAAACACCACTTAAGATAACACTGGGGGCAGGTGGAAAGTATTTTCAATGGAATATAGTGGTTCTAAAATGTTAGCATACATCAGAATCACCGGAGGGCTTTGTTAAAACAGAGATGCTGGTCTCTACTCCCCAGCTTCCTGCTTCCACAAGTTTGAGGTGTGGTCTGAGATTTCCGTTTACAACAAATCCCTGGGGAAGCTGATGCTACTAGTCTGAAGACCACACTTTGAGAACAAATGGCTCAAAGAAATGTCACGTATGCAAATCAAATTTTGTTAATATTAGCTTAGCTTTGAAAATAAACCTAGGCCAGCTGCTGAACAGAATGAGTTAGTTTACATTTGATCAAACTTCAGTATCTATAGTTGGGATCTAAAAATTTCAGAGGCAACTGGGAAATGGTGGATAAGTATGTACACATAATTTTGCTCTCAAGCAAGGTCCTCAATAAACAATTTTCTAGGGGCCAGAGGAACACAGGTGTCCCTCTCTACATGCTTAATGCTCCTTCACTGTTGCAGTTAACATGGAGAGTTTTCAGAATGACTTTTCTAATATGTGGTTTAAAAGAGCGTAATAAATTTGGGGTGGGGAGAGTAGTCTTCTAGAGTCTTGGTAATTTCTTGATGAATTTTCAACATTACCATTAGCTTTACGGATGTTACTGCCCTCTGGTTTTATGATGTGCATTCAGAACTGGCACTATAACTGGTTCAAAAGGACACAAATCTGGCATGTGACATAGAAGTGAATGTCTAAAACAGAACAAAGAACCATAACAAATAGGTTCTGGAGGCATCTCCTAAAGTACTTTCCTCCTCCTCTCCCTTTGAGGAGCTTCCTTAGCTCTGGGTGAGAGGAGGTTAGGGTTAGAGGTTAAGTCCTAATGTTCTGCATTAAAAATAACCTCCTACTCTCACTATGCTATAGGAATCTTCGCGTGGGATCACTGTCATTCAGTGGAGTATGGTTCACACTTCACACATCAAGTCTACTTAAAAAGTGTTGGAATATTATGGCGGAGATTACTTTCTCCTGTCCCACTGATTTGATAATCAGGGTAATTCTTTATAATTCACACTGGAGGTCTGTCCTAATGCCTAACAACGCTTTCTTGATAAAAAAAATCAGGACCCCTGATTTAGTCTATAAACTTGGACTCTGTGATCTTACCACATGTTTCAGATTCTGATTAGCTCTGCTCTCCCAGCTGTTAGGAATAAGTTAATGATAAATCACTGACTGCTTTAATAGGAGATTTCATCTCCTGTCAGCATCCACATGAAAAGTGTGCTAATAAAATAGAAAGTTATTCTTGTTAAAGTGCAAATTCACACTGACTATCTCTTGAAACTTTATATCTATTTACAACAACAACAGTAATAATACCAAAAGCAAGTTTCACATGTATTCCCATCTGTAAGTTCTATATGATAAGTTCAGAAGCTTTGCAGTCAGAAATACGTGGGTTCAAATCCTGACTCAAAAACTCATGAGCTGTGTGACATTAGAAAAGTTTATATAAAATCCCCAAGGCTGCTTCCTCATATGTAAAAAGGAGTAATGCCCATAGTATTGCTGGTAATTTTCAACAAATGTTGATTCTCTTTTTCTTCCATTCTTCAGACTAACCCAAAGTGTTTCCCTTCTTTGCTAGAAGCTACTAAATTCTATTTATCCATAATCCTTAGGTTTGTGAAATATTTATAAAGTACTTCAGTAGAAATGTCAAAGCAAAAGTGTCATAGATTTTTCCTACAATCCTTCTCATGTCTTGTAGTGAGTGATCGAAAGTATGGGCTCTCATCTATAGAACACTTCACCCAACAAGAGCAGAATACACATTTTTCTCAAGTGTACATAAAACATTCTCAGGATAGACCATATGCTAGGCCACGAAACAAGCCTCAATGTAGTTAAGTTAAAGAAGTGAAATCATACAAAGTATGTTCTCCAAACTCATGGAATGAAATTAGAAATCAATAACAGAGAGAAATTTGGGAAATTCACAAATATATGGAAATTAAACAACACACTCCTAAACAACCAATGAATCAAATAAGTCCCAGGGAAATTAAAGTACTTTGAGATTAATGGAAATGAAAATACAACATACCTAAACTGGTGGGATGCAGCTAAAACAACATTTGGAGGGAAATTTACAGTTGTAAATGACCATATTAAAAAAGATGTCAAATCAATAATATAGAACTGGAAAAAGAAAAGCAAACTAAAACTAAATCAAGCAGAAGGAAGGAAATGATAAAGACCAGAGCAGAACTTAATGAAATAGAGGATAAAAAAATAGAGAAAATCATCTAACCCAAAATTTGGTTCCTGAAAAGATCAACAAAATTGACAAACCATTAGCTAGATTGACCAAGGGAAAAAAGAGAAAAACCTCAAATTATTGAAATCAGAAATGAAAAAGGGGATATCACTACTGACTTTACAGAATTAAAAAGGATTATAAGGGAATGCTATGAACAATTGTACGTCAACAAATTAGATAACCTAGATGAGATGGACAAATTCCTAGAAAGACAAAAAAAATACTGAAACCAAAACAAGAATAAATAGAAAATCTGAAATGACCTATAACAAGTAAAGAGACTGAATTAGTAATTGAAAATTTTCCCACAAAGTAAAACTCAGGATGGTTTCATTGGTGAATTCTTATAAATATTTAAAGAAGAATTAATACCAACTCTTTATAAACATTTCCTGAAAATAGAAGAGGTAGGAACATTTCCTAACTCATTCTGTGAGACCAGTATTACCTCGATACCAACACTAGACAAAGCTATCACAAGAAAATTTCAGATCAAAACTTTTTGTGGATACAGATTCTAAAATCTGTACCTAAAATCCTCAACAAGGGGCTTCCCTGGAGGTACAGTGGTTGAGAGTCCGCCTGCCGATGCAGGGGACACGGGTTCATGCCCCGGTCCGGGAGGATCCCACATGCCGCAGAGCGGCTGGGCCCATGAGCCATGGCCGCTGAGCCTGCGCGTCCGGAGCCTGTGCTCCGCAATGGGAGAGGCCACAACAGTGAGAGGTCCGCATACCACAAAAAAAAAAAAAAAAAAAAAAAATCCTCAACAAAATACTAGCAAACTGAACCCAGTAACAGATAAAAAGAATTATAACCATCATTAAGTGAGATTTATCCCAGGAACGCAAGGTTGGTTTAACATCTAAAACCCAATTAATTTAATATGCCATATCAATGGAATAAAGGACAAAACCCATATTTTAATCTTAATAAATGCAGAAAAGGCATTTAAAAATCCAAAACGCTTTCATGATAAAAACACTTAACTAGAAATATAAGGGAACATCTTCAACCTGATAGTGTCTACATAAAACTCACAGCTAACATCATACCTAAAGGTTAAAGGCTGAATGTCTTCCCCTAAGATCAGGAACAAGACGATATTATTTGCTCTTGCCACTTGTATTCAATATTGTATTGGAGATTTAGCCATTACAATTAAGAAAGAAAAAGAAATAAAAGACAGCCAAATTGGAGGTGACATGATTTCATGTAGAAAATCATAAGGAATCCATAAAAATAATATTAGAACTAATAAACAAGCTCTGCAGGATTGCAGGATACAATCAATATACAAAAATCTATTATATTTCTATATATTAGCAATGAACTATTGAAAAATGAAAATAAGGAAAAAATTCCATTTATAGTAGCATCAAAAATAGATTACTAAGGAATAAATTTAACAAAAGAAGTACAAGGCTTGTATAGTGAAAACTAGAGAACATTGTTCAAAGAAATTAAAGAAGACATAAATAATTGGGAAAACTTTCAATATTCATGTATCCGAAGGCTTAATATTAAAATAGCAATACTCTTCATATTGATCTACAGATTGAACTCCATTCCTATCAAAAGTGTAGGCTCTAGGGCTTCCCTGGTGGCGCAGTGGTTGAGAGTCTGCCTGCCGATGCAGGGGACACGGGTTCGTGCCCCGGTCCGGGAAGATCCCACATGCTGCAGAGCGGCTGTGCCCGTGAGCCATGGCCGCTGAGCCTGCGCGTCCAGAGCCTGTGCTCCGCAACGGGAGAGGCTACAACAGTGAGAGGCCCGCGTACCGAAAAAAAAAAAAAAAAACAACAAAAGTGTAGGCTCTAGAGTCAGGCTGCTGGGATTTAAATTCTAGGTCAGTCACACTCTAGCTGTATGACCTGGGGTAGGTAACTTAAGTTTTCTAAGCCTCAATTTCCTCATCTGGAAATGAGAATAATAATAGTACTTACTTTATAAGGATGCTGTAAAGAACAAATGAGATAATTGTAAAGTGCTTTTTACTGCTTCAGCACATTGTAAGCCTTAAGTAAACATAAGCTATCAATATGATACTCATAGCCTAGTAATTTTTCTCTGGTATTTTTTTCCTACTTTGGACCATATAATAAGAATCAACCAGTGAATAATTTCCTCTTGTCATTTGCTAACTGGGAATTATAATTCTGGGGGGTTCTAAAAGTTAACGTGATAACTTGGAGATAAAAATCACTGGCCTTGGTCTCTGAATCACATATTCAAATTATACCAGCAAAGTTTGTGTACACACATAATCTTACTGAAGTCTCAGAGAGTGGGCAGGGCATGGGCTTATCATCTGTTCCATGGATGAAAAAACTGAGGCTCTAACTAAGAAAGCTTCCTGACAGACAGTGGTCTCAAGTTCCAGAAAATTTTGAAGTCTTTGTTATGTATGTTTGTGATTATTTTAACTAAGCCTTTCTAACATGCTTTGGTTATAATGACTTGTTTTTAGTTCCAAATATTTTAAATCCAGATTGATTTTCTTACAGTCACAATACATGACAGATGTACTGTATCTGGAAGACTTCGAAGTAAGTGGAGCTTTTTAGAAAATGATTCTAGATATATTATTATTGTAAGATTAATATTCCAAGAAGATAACTGGACAGATTCATCAATTTATAAAAATCCATGAGTCATAAATAACACTCAAAAAAAGAAAGCCAAGACAAACAAACAAAAAACTCATCTGCCATCTTTAGAAGTGACTATTATACTTGTTGCTAGAAAATTTGGTAATGAAAAGAAAGAAAGAAGGATTTAGCCTGCCTTTTCAATGGTAACAATATCTCAAAGTAAACAAAAGCCTCAGCTAATGAGTGAAAGCTCTTCTTTATAAAAGAATGCCAGCTAATAAATATAGAAGGAATGATAGAAAAAGAAAATCATTATTTTGCAACTTTTACTGAAGTAACTGATTCAGGACAAGAATCACCAATGGATGTGAAAATCTTTACATAAATGTTTTATGGAATACTAGATACTCATGTGATACCAAAGTATAACCTCATAGAATATATACTAGGAAAAACATAACTTTACAACAGAGTAGACTGGCTATAAATACCTGAAATTATTTCATCAGTCTTGAGTTAAGCAAGAGATAACCAGATATCATATGCCCCCCTGATGTGACAGTTTAGGAAATTCATGATATCACCCAACCCAAGAGTATTTAGTTTGAACCATACTTTTAGATCTAACTTTCAGTTAGCAGAAAATACAAAGGATAGAGGAACAAGTTACACGATACCATATAATAAAAAAAATCTGGCAAATCTAGAAGGTGAATCTATAAGACCTGCCCCAGGTCTCTTCAACAGTGAATAGTATGAGAAAAAAAAGAGTGTGGGGGACACTAAAGACACTAACAGTAAAATTCAACATATGAACCTTGACTGATTCCTGATGTGTATAGAAGAGCTGTGAAAGACATCTGGGGGACGACTGGGAAAATCTGAATGTGGACCAGGGATTAGATTACTATTAGAAAATTATTATTAACTTTATTAGATACAAGAGTGGTATTATGGTTACCTAAGTTCTTTTTTTTAAGGTAAAACATCATGACTTCTGTAATTTATTTCTTTGCTAAAGATTTTTAAAGCAAATAAGGCAAACTACTAATAATTGTTAAACCAGGTGACAGATACATGGTTTTTTTTTTTTCTGTACTATCATCTCTTACTTCCTGGTGTGCCCATACTTTTTACAATAAAAAGTTTCAAAAAGATTATTTGAGCTGGCCATAGTGGCATAGAGCCCAGTAACATAGTGGTGAATATCCTATGGGACTGCACTGTACCTGTGGTGGCAAATACATAGTAATGCTACCAGAAGGAACAGCCTGCTGGGGGAACCTAGGTTGTGCCTTGCATCCTGCCTCAGCCTGGCTCTGCAGCCTTCACGTCAGTTTCCTCAGTGTGCTGATACCTTTCTGATATGTTCATTTGTGGCTTAAATTAACCGAAAGGGTTTCTGTTATATGCCTCCAAGAATTTGAAATTATACACCAAACCTATTTGATGTCTTGTACTCTGTGCTCTGCACATAAAACATTTCCCTAAGATGGATTTTTAAACCTTCATACCAAGATGCATAGGCTATTACAAGGTATTATATAATAATATTTGAAGACCCTATATTAAATCATTATGATATTTAGCCTTCAAACAGCATGACACTGAACATCCTCCTGGAAAATAATGAGAATGATACTTTAGTTACCTAAATTCTTACAGAGATGCAAATATTGTATGGAGGTGTAATATAAGGCAGCATAATGGCAGTTGGGATCTGGTATTATCTCTGCTGCTAAATTATGCAAATAGAAGGACCTCTATTCAAGGATATTCATTTAAAATAGTCACCTATTCAAGTCCCTGTATTTTTCTAACCTTATTCATATATTAATGGTTAATGTAGCAAAATAAAACAATTCATATAAACAATAACAGAAAAAGCATATGCAAAAAATGTCCTTGATTTTACAATCAATAAGTACCAAGTACCTGATATGAACTCAGAAGTGTGCTAAGCTCTTCTAGTAAACTGTTACATTGGTGACTCCCAGTAAACCACAACCCCCAGTATTCATATCCTTGTGTAGTCCCTTCCCACACTGACTCTGGCCTTGACTGTGAAACTTACTTAGGCCAATAAGGCACCAGAAAATGTGATAAGAGAGGCTTGATAATTACTTGAACATTAGGGTTTGTATTCTGGAATATGCCCTCTTGGAACCTGAGACCCTCACGTTGTAAGAAAAACCAAGCTAGCATGTGTGGAGAGGTCATACATGGAGAAAAGAACTGAGGAACTGGTCTGACAGGCAGAATCAGGGCCCCAGACATACGACTCCAGTTGAGCCATGCCATGGGCTGTCCCAGGCAGTAGTTAGCCAATTAAGCAATGCCAGCTGAGGCCCCAGATAGAGTAGAACAGAATGAATCATCACCTTTGTACCCTATCCAAATTCCTGACTGGAAGAATTACAATTTCTTGTTTTAGTCACTAAGTTTTGGGGTAGTTCCGCACAGCAATAGATATTGATAACATACCAACAGTACTCATAAGTTAGCAATGATATCTTTTGAAGAAATTCACCATTATTAATCATTCCAAATGGTGCCCACAAAGAGTTGGATCAAAGTATTTGAAGTTAAGAGGAAATACAAATGTTTATATTACAACAGTTTAAAACATACTGTTATATATGTAAAATAGCCACTCACAAATTTGATGTGAAATTTTAAGCTAGAAAGATTGATACTGTTACTATTAACAACATTAAAAACCAAAACAAAAGACTCCCCATTGAGAGCCTTGCATTGAACATATTTAAAATAAAACACAGTCAAAACAACCAAAGATAAAAATTGAAAATCTAGCCCAAAAACCTGGAGTCTAGACTAGCACTTCAGCTTTATCTGATGACATCCATCACACCATGGTGGTGTGCTTTAAAATCACATGCAGGTAGCACAGGGAGATCAGCTCGGTGCTTTGTGTCCACCTAGAGGGGTGGGATAGGGGGCGTGGGTGGGAGACGCAAGAGGGAGGAGATATGGGGATATACGTACATGTATAGCTGATTCACTTTGTTATAAAGCATAAACTAATACACCATTGAAAAGCAATTATACTCCAGTAAAGATGTTAAAAAAAAAAAAGATGTGCCCAATAAATACTTGTTATTGTTACATTTTAACTTTACCAACAATAAAATGTTGACACTACAGTTTCAGAAGTCAAAATTAAATGAACAATAACATTTTTAAACTTTCACACTCTCTGGAAAAGGTCTCACGAAGATTAAGAAAATCAACATAAAGGACTCAGTATAGTCCCTGAGACAGAAAAAATACCTACAACAATAAGGATCCTAATAGGAAAGGATCTTAAGAAATCATCTGATTCTGCTTCTAGAATATGTTGCCTTCTTATTGCTTGAACACATAGTAGTATCTTCCTTAGACAAACTTTCCTTACTCTAGTAACTTTATCATTCCTGGTAGGTCTACTTCCCATCACTTTAGTGACGTTGCTATGCTACTCTGAATTCTAATCAGGTCTTGCTATCTTATTAAATTTCTTTTCTTTGAGGTATAATTTAGACACAGTGTAATGAACTGTATCTTAAGTGTACACAATTCAATACGTTTTGACAGATGTTTACACCTGTGTAACCCAAGCTCCTAGAATGTTTTCATCATCTGAGAAAGTTCCCGTGTACCCCTTTGCACATAATCTCTGCCATCCCTGATACCTCCCCATGCCCTGCCCACAACCACTGTTCTGTTTTCTATCACTATAGACTAGATGTGCATGTTCTAACAATTCATACAAATGGAATCACACAGTATGTTCTCTTTGGTGTCAGGCTTCTTTCACAGAGAACAAAGTGTTTTCTGAGATTCATAGAAACTACTATAGTATGTATCAGTAGTTTGCTTCTTTTTATTGCCGAGTAGTATTACATCATGAATACAAACAGTTTGTTTACCTCTATCCTGTTAATGTAAATTTGGGTTGCTTCTAGTTTTGGTTATTATGAATATAGCTGTTATGAATGCACATGTACAAGTCTTTTTGTGGATAAATGCTTTCATATCTCTTTGATAAAACACCTGGGCATGATGGGACACATGGTACATGTATGCTGAACCTTATTAAAAACTCTCAAATTGCTTATCATATTTTATACTCTCACCAGCGATTGGTGTTTAACAGTTCTGGTTTGCTGCATCCTTGCTAAAATTATGTTTTCTCCGTCTTTTTTTTCTTTTTAGTCAATCAAGTGGGTGTTATCTCACAGTGGTTTAATTTTGTTTCCTTGAAAATGACGTTGAACATTTTTTTATGTGCTTATTGGCCACTCATTTGTTTTCCTGTAAAATGTCTGTTCAAGTCCTTTCCTCATTTGAAAAACTGACTTCTTATTTTTGAATGGTAAGATTCTAGAGACAAGTTTTTATCAAATATACATGTTGTAAATATTTCTCCAAATCTGTGGTCACCTATTCATTTTTTTAATGATGTCTTTTGATATGTAGAAATTTTAAATTTTGTAGAAGTCCTTGCTATCCCTTTAAAGTGCAACTGATACTGAAATTATGCGAAGTGCAATCATAATTCTAATAACCATTTATTAAATCCAGAAGAAAACATAATGAGGCCCAAGATGAATTTCCAATAGGAGATGTAGATCTGTCACTGATTTCTGGTCCATGATTTGCTCCACTACTTTAATACATCTGATCTAAGTGGGCTTTCCTTTTTTAAGTCTTTTTTTTTTTTTCTGACTTATTAAGTTTATTTTTTTAAACATCTTTATTGGAGTATAGTTGCTTTACAATGGTTAGTTTCTGCTTTATGACAAAGTGAATCAGCTATACATGTACGTATATCCCCATATCTCCTCCCTCTTGCGTCTCCCTCCCACCCTCCCTATCCCACCCCTCTAGGTGGTCACAAAGGTTATTTTGAATCTGACTTCTAGTATTTTAGCAATGTTACCTTATTTGTAGAAATATATTGAATATTATCTTGACTCCTTTTTTCAAAGTCAACAAATTGGGTATTCACATGGACCAGGCACTCAATATACCCTCCCGGATGCCAAAAGCTGCTAACAGTTCCTTTGTGGGTGTGATCCTTAAGTCACCTAACAGCAGGTCCTGTCAAGGGTTCCATTTTATAGGCTTTGTATTGCTCGATTTCTTAACCCTGGTAGCCATAAGGTGAAATCCTGACTGAGCGCATTCTGCCCACACATAGGCATTTGTTTTTGTCTTTTGGGATAGTGGTAGAACACCAGTCAGTGAGTAAATGTAGTGAAAAATGAAGGACAGTCTTAATATATTAGGCAGTGTTGAATGAACTGAATACTGAAATTTAAACTGGTAATAAATGGTGCCGCCTAGACTTTATTCTTTAAAACAGTGTATCACCCAGCTATTAACTTACTCAAAACTTAAATCAAGTAAGAGCTTACGAAGTCTCTAATCTGATACCTTCTCAGAAAGGACTGGAAAATGCATTGTCAACTGACACTTTTCTCTTTGCCACTAAAATATTACTACTCTTTATAGGCTTTTACACATTTATAGGTCTTTATCAACATACTTATATTTTCAACCTGGACTAGTTACATTAGCTAGCAGCACCTGGTCCATCACAAAGTGTTACTATATGGAGACCATTTACAGGAATAATAAAACTTAATGTATATTTGATTTTTGCAATTATAAAAAATGGGGTTGATTATACAGAAAGGCTATGAAAAGACAACTAAGAATAAGTCAGTTTCTACTGCCTCCAAATATTCCTTCAAATGCTTATCTTTAACAATGTCTACCTCTTAAAACTACCACTGACTTAATATGATCTCCTTTTCTTCTAATGAACATGATATCCTTGAGTGATCCAAGTCCCTAACTCTTCCTGGAATTACTTTTTACAACTAGAGCAATACGAGAACCTCACAAATTTCTTACCCCAAATATTCTGCTCTGTTTCAACAAAAACTTGTTGAAAAGCCAAACTATCAAAAATTCAGACTAAAATCTAGGAAACAGATATATATATATATATATATATATATATATATATATATATACACACACACTAAATTTCTTTAAGATAAGTATGAAAGTGGCATAACAGCTCTCAAAATATAAATACAGGAAATGGTTTTGAGAAAAGGTTAAAAAGCTAACTCTTTAAGTTTTACAGTAAATGCTTTATAATATTTCTTCTAATTAGGAAAACTTTTTATTTGCTTTTGAAAATATACTCTACAAAAGCTTTAATTAAAGCATAAATATACTAGCATGAAAAAAGCTAAGACAATTAGAACAAATCAGCTGTGTCTATAAGTACTGATATTAGGTGGTGTGTGCAAGTAATGTAATTGGCTCATTAAAGGACACTTTTTGTTTTTTTAAGAGAATGTGAGATATCTGTTTTAAAAAAAATTGTTAATGTTGGAGATTGCAGTCATCTACAAAACTACAGAATCTGCATCCAAAAAGAACAATCTGTAAGCTTTTGGCCTAAAGGGGATGGTGATGTTAATAATTCCCTGCAAGCCAAGCTTCTTCCTGATAGCCAAATTTATGTTTGAACTGCTCATATTATGGATTTCTTACAAATAGCCTTTTTCTTTCTTTGCTTATTCCTCGGAGACCTAAAACAAGACTGCATTAAATCAAGAAAGAAGTTTCTTCTATAAAAGCAAGTGTGAGGGAAAATGTCTGAATAAAAAAGGTTACTCCCATGTGTTCAATCTGATAGTTAGTTGTACTTGCATACCCTCATTTGTCTTGTCCTGTTAAAATAAAAAGAACCTGAAGAAGCTTTCTGAAGAATCTTTTTGTGTTCAACCAAACATTATTTGTGAAATGGTCATGATGGAACACTATTTAAGTAGGTACATTATTACCACATATTCCCAACTGCTCACTGTGTAGGCTTGCTTCGGTTATTATTCAATAAACATTTATCCCTGGGAGGTTAGAAGACGTTCCACTTGTTTGAGCCTCATAGTACTTGGTTTTGATTCATAAATAGAGTATAACTATACCTTACACATTTCTTATACTGCTCTCAAAGAAACAATAAATTAATTGAAAGCTCCTCATTTTAAACATAGAACAGAGCCCTGCTCTATGTCAACACTATCTATACAAGGTTAAATAGCTACAAAGTACCTGTTTATTATGCCAACATGTTCAGAGAAAGATATATATTTTCTACCTGCAAACACAAAAGTCTCTGAGAATGTTGATTTCACCCATTGCTAACAAAATACTATTGAAAACATTCTTCTGCCATAATTATTTAGGAGTGAAAACTTTCAGCTCTCTTATGTATTCCCAAATCATTTTTTTTCAAATATGACAACAACAATAAAACCTCTTTTTCAAAAGGCCAACAACTGCTAATTGTTAGACCATTAATACTAAGGTTACCAAGCATTTATTCAAGATAGCAAAAGTTTAAACATGACCACACTAACTATAAACTTGGCTCAAAGTACCAGTGATCTCATATCAGCCTGTAGGCACTGCAGGGGAAGAAAGGAGAAGAGAAAAACTAAACACCACAGCTCCAAATGTAGTAAACCAGATTCTTTTCTTGACAAGACTCTTTTATACAAAAAACTCAAAAAAACCTTAATTCCTAGATACAGTGAATAGTTTTCTTGTGGAGAAATCAGTATGTTTGTCTTTCACAAGTGTTATTTAAAAATTGCTAGAATAAAAGAGTGAAGCAGACTGCTAAAACCAGGGATGTTTTATGACCTTAAGCTAGGATATTGATGGGTATTTATGAGAATAACACATATAAGTTAACATCAGTACTGAAAACTGTAATATTAATAGAGCTACCACTGTAAGAAGAACTAAGATGTTCTTCCTTATTTTATCCTAAAGCACAGAATATTGACTCCATTAATAATCTTTATCCGAGATCAACTTTATAAAATGAACACTTTATGAAAATATAATATAAAGTTTTAGTACTTCTCAAGCATGAATTTTTACAAAGTAGGTGCTATGTGTAGGAAATTGCACAAGGCACTGAAGTCAAAATGATCAGTACTCCTCACACCCTTTAGAATGGCTACTAGCAAAAATACCAGACAAACAGAAAATAACAAGTGTTGGCAAGGATGTAAAGAAATCAGAACCCTTGTGTACTGTTGGTGGGAATGTAAAATGGTTTAGCACTATGGAAAATAGTATGGCAGTTCTTCAAAAAATTAAGAGTAGAATTACCTTATGACCCAGCAATCCTACTTGTGGGTATATACCCAAAGAACTGAAAGCAGGATCTCAAAGAGATATTTACACACTCATGTTCCTAACAGCATTATTCGCAATAGCAACCCAAGTGTCCACTGATGGACGAATGGATAAACAAAATGTGGTACATAAATACAATGGAATATTATTCAGTCTTAAAAAAGAAGGAAACTCTTGACACATAACATGGATAAACCTTGAGGACATTATGCTAAGTGAAATAATCCAGTCACAAAAAGACAACTACTGTATGATACTACTACTTACATGAGGTATCTACAGTAGTCAAAATCATAGAAACAGAAAGTAGAATCATGGCTGCCAGGAACCTGGGAGGAAGGGAAAGTGGGGAGCTGTTTAATGGGTGTAGACATTCAATTTTGCAAGATGAAAATGTTCTGGAGATTGGTTATACAACACGAATATACTTTACTGATGTGTACATTTAAAAGGGTTAGGATGGTAAATTTTATGTTCTCTGTGTTTTACCACATTTAAAAATTTTTTTTTAAAAATTAAAAAGTGAATTCTAAGGGAAGGGGGCCAAAATTATGTCAATACTTTGCATATGACAGTGCTCAGTATATAGTTAATAAGTCAATTAACTTCTTGATGATATGCTGAAATAAGGTCCAGAAGTTTTGCACTGCTCCCTCAGAGGAAAGCAGGGGTTCCTTGTTTGCGTCAAAAGGAGCCTTAAAGTTCATTTCTTATACTCAAAAATAAAAAGCCCACTCCCTCCCCACCCACACCCCAACCCAGCACAAATGGCAAAGGGTCATTAATTGCCATTTGGAAAATTGTACCGCTCTGTGATATGGCAACCCCGACCCATTTGGGGCTTGGTCTACCTGTTACAAAGTTTTTATTTATTGTTGAACCCAAAGCTGCTTCCTAGTAACCTTCATTCATTATTTCTGGTTCTGCCTTTAGGAATTCTAGAAAGGACAGAAATAACCTAGTTCTTTCATATGAACACCTTTCAGTATAAAGGGGTTGGAGACAACGCCATAATACCATAGTCTCTAGTTTCTTTGCTAGCAAGTTCATTAGTCTGTTGCCCTGAAGGACAGGTAATAGGACCCATATAATTCCAAGTCATTTTCTCTTAAAATAGAGTTCAAAAAGCTCTATTAGAAGTTCAAAGGAATGCTAATTCATTTGAAATCACTTATAATTTTAGGTTTTCCTTCTATTTGAAAATGCAAGCCTTTAATCACCAACAGGGCTTTTCTTCTTGAATCACCAGCAGCCAGAACCTGAAACTCCATTTGGCTCTTCTGTCCTTCCTCCAAGTAGCTCCCAGACTTCTATAAATGCTGTTAGCAAAGTGCTTTAGCCCGAAGGTTGTGACAAAAGTATAGTATCTTATTAGTAGTCATTTATTTAATTTTCATTTGTGTTGGAGATTTTACCTGTTCAGCGCTTACACACAGTCTAAAGTCATTAAGACTTTTTTGTCACTGTGATGATTGGGCTCATTTGTGTAAATATAAACTGATACTATGTATTTGTTAGCAGCCCATCTAAATTACTGAAGCACTCTAACCAATTACTTACGTTTTCATCTCTGAGGAAATCTCCTGTATTTCAGTACTTGTGAAAATTTATTTCAGGAATTAAGGAAAGTAATTTAGGTAACATTATCATGTCTTCTAAATTATTCGGATAGACTATGCTCTCTAAACTATATTGATAGGCTATGCCATGCACTGAAATAATTGCTTATAAACTTTTTTGAAAAGTCTAGCTTCACGTACTTAATTGAAATTTTTATTAGCTTCTAAAAGGGTTGAAATTTACCTGAAAAGGGAAATGAAAATAAGTACAATAAATTAAATGTAATTAAATTTTCAACAAAGTATTGAGTAAATGAGCATCTACCTACCTTGCACTTACTAAGTGTTCAATAAATCTTAAATCAAAATGAGCAAAGATTTTTACTGTACCTTGTTTAGCATTTAAATTAAGTCATGTAATTAAGTTTGATATTTCTCAAAAATTTTCCAGTGAATTTTATTTAAAAGAAGAAAAACCTACATTAGGTACTTGAATGGCTACAACTACATTTCCATTTTGATTTTCCAGTACTATAAAAAAGTTCTGTTAATGTTCAGAAAGAGACAAGAAACTAATTTCCTTTTTGAAGCATCTGTGACCTTTCCCAAATCAAAATCCATCAGCTCCTTTCATTTTCAATCTAGAAAACAAGGTTCTTCTCTTCTGTTAGAATTCTTTCAACTACATGCAGATACACCAAAACATTTACATAGTATTAAGTTTTATTGGGATAGAGGGTAAAAAGAAGAATGATTTTTGGGTACTGCCAATCTCTTCTATAATACGTCATTAATGGAGTCTGAGACTAAACTTGCAAACAAAATGCCTTAGCACTTAAAAAAAAAAGCCTCAATATGATTTATTTAGAATTGAGATGCTGAAAAGAATGTTCTCTCATTTATGTAGCAAAACTTTGATTCTATTTTCTCTTGCGTAGAAAGCTATCTTTAACTCTCCCACTGTGGTGAATTTGGAAGTCCATAAAAGGCTCTCTGAGTTTCCTGATAATATGTAGAAGTGGTCTTTTCAGAATCACAAAATAAGTGAAAATAGCAGAGGTGTTAAAAATCTTAGCAAGCTTCAGAGTTTTTTGTTGAACAAGTAAAGCTAATGTCTGGCAATAATATTTACTCTCTTCCTTTTCACTGACATATACAATTGACAACCAATGGATGGGGGTTTTCTAAGAAATATCATCTCACAAAAACATAGATTCATCGAAGAATCTCTATACGAGACTTTGAAAGATTAAACTTCATAACATTAACATTAATGGAGATTGTTCTCATGTAAATGATCCCTTTAAAGTGAACCATTACAAAGGACTTGACTGAGATAGGGTTTATTGGCAAAGGCATTTTTGAGGAAGAATTGAGATTTGAAAAACTATACTAGAACTCATCACCTGCTATGCTAAGGAGTTGTAGATTGAATTCTGTTGGCTGTTGGGAGCCATTAAAGAAATATGAGCAACAGGGGTTGACATGAATACAACTGTTTTAGGCAAGTCACTCCCTCAACGTGGTAAAGGCCAGATGGAAGACTGAAAGCAGGGAGGCCAGCTGTATTACCACATTATAAGCCAGGGGCCAGCAATATTTCTGTAGAGGAC
Source organism: Tursiops truncatus (assembly GCF_011762595.2). NCBI lineage: Eukaryota > Metazoa > Chordata > Mammalia > Artiodactyla > Delphinidae > Tursiops > Tursiops truncatus. Next base: position 51,246,022 of record NC_047036.1, on the reverse strand, counting down.
CAGATAGTAAATATTTTAGGCTTTATAGGCCACATGGTCTTGATCACAACTACTCAACTCTGCCCTTGTGGTGTAAAAGCAGCAACAGACAAAATGTAAACAAATGAGTGTGGCTGTGTTCTATTAAAACTTTTGCCAACCTAAAGAATGTCGCTAGCCACCCATTCTACAAGGATTGAGTCATTAGCCACTGCAGTCGCTGACCTTCAACACAGCCTGAAAGGAATTCAGGGTGGAGATCAGGAATGAGGTACTCTGTGCTCTGGGAAAACTGGCAAAACAGGCCTTCAAATAGTTAGATATTTTCAGGAGAATATTTTATGAACCGAATTTCTTGCATCTTTCCATACTCAGAAAAGCACTAAAATCATTAACTAAGATATCTGTGCTTCATAACTAGCAGCAAGCTTCTACTGGGATGTGCGTTTGATTGCACGTACCCCTTTGCCAAAACCACATATGTGCCGACCTCTACCCTTACCTCTTCGGAGCAGTTCCTCAGAGCTATCTGAGAAGCTGTCTCCCGGGCTACAGTCCTCAGTAAGTCCTCAAATAAAATTGAAACTCATAGCTCTCACGTTGTGTTTTTATTTCAGTCAACACTTTCAGAAACAAGTGTCAGGATGGATTTAGTCTGTAGGCTGTAGTTTGCCAATCTCTGTTCTAAGTAAAAAATAAAAACTAGAACTTGGCAAGTACAGTGACAATGAAGATGTAAAGAAATCGATCTTAAAGATTTAAGTGGAAGATCTGGTAGGTTTTGGTGACTGACTAGATGTAGAGGTAGATATTAGAGAAATAAAGAGTCTAGGATGACTTCCAAATTTGTAGCTTGGGCATCTAGGTGGGTGAGGACATGGTTGCTGAGAGAGAGAACCTAGGATGGGGAGTAAGTTTGGTAAGAACAGTGACAATTTCTGTCTTGGACATGTTGAACTTCAAGTTCCTGTGGGACATCTAATTGAGACAATTTTAAAGTGTGGGGGATATGATAAAGCAGAAAGGGTAAAGTATAGCATGTTTTTCCACCTCCACACCTCATCAGTCACCATGTCCTGTCAGTTGCTCCTGAAAGAACTCTCAAGTTCCTTTGCTACTCCCCACTCCCAATGCCTTGGTTAGCCCTTTATGACGGGGGCTACTGCAATGGTCTCAGAATTGGCTCCCAGGCATCAAGCCTTGGGCCCTCTATTACACTGTCTACACTACGGCCAAAGGAACCATTCTCCAACATAAATCTGATCACGGCACTCCCTTGCTTAGAACTCCTCAACAGCTCCCCAACAATGCATGAGCCTTTTTAGGATCTGACTCCTGTCTACTTGTTGACAAATAGTAACAAGCAGTTAAAGTAGCTCTCTGTTGCTTTATATAGCACACACCATTACCTGCAGCTGAAAAAACCTGCTCCACAGAAAGACTTACAAAAATTATGCCAAAAACATGAACAACTCTATATAGATGATGAAAACTTTTTCTTTTTTAACCTGTTTTTGTTTTCTAAAATGTCTTAAATTAGTATATTACTTTTTTTTTTTTTAATGAGAAGGGAGAGAAAGTTAAAACACCTACAAGAGCAACAACAAATGCCCTTTGCTGCCAACTCCTTCTGCTCAGTGCTTGTGACTGCTCTATCTTTGCATCTATTATCCCGTGAGGACGGTGCTCTGGGGCAGTGGAGTCATTCCTGCCCTGCCCGGCTGCTGCTGCTCGTCCTCCTGAACACCCTGCAGAGTTTAGTTCTCCGCCTGGCACACTCAGCTACTTGTTCCTACTACACTGACTCCCAGGCCCTGCCCTCGGAGAGGGCAGGCCTGAAGGGCTGTGTCCCTGGCAGGGAGCTCATCTGCAGTAGTTTTCTCCCCAGAAGAGTCCTTTGAGATTAGGTCTGAGAAAATCTGTAATTTGCAGTCTTCTGGCCACAGATGGCCCTGCTCAGGCAGTTACCAGGCCCCTTACAAGCAGTGTCAGGATTCTTCTTTGTTCTATCTCCTTTGGGCACTCAATCAGTTGCCAGTTCTTCTTTCACAATCAACTCCCCCCCGCACCCCCATCTTTTCCTTTCTATGTTCTTTTCAAGTTCTTTAATCTTTCCCTGTGTAACTGCCCCAGATTCCTAACTGATCTTTTTGCCTCCAGTCTTCCACTGCTGTAATCCATCTTATAAATGCAGCACTTAGAAACCTTAAATAACCCTCCAAAGAAAGCTGAAACAGTCTGCCTCAGACTCCACTCCAGCCCAACACTTCTTTCCCCAGTATTTGCCTGTGGAGATAGTTGGGCCTCTCCCAGTTCCCTCACCAGACCTTGTGTTGTCCTGCTGTCAGGTACTTTCTCAAATCCCCTCCAAAAAGGAATGACCTCTTTCTACCTGTCTTTATCCTACTCAGTTTTTATGGCCCAGCTAAATGCTACCTACTCTGTTAAGCTCTCCTTGTTCACAAAAGTCAACTTGAATTCTTTCAACACTGCCTATACGATAATACTTAACTCCCCAACTTCTGTCCCCTACCCCAGTATACTGCCTTTTACTAAAGCTATTTTACCCTCATTTTCTTCAGTCTTGGAATCTTCAGAGGCCAACATAGTTCAATGTACAGTAGATGAATACTGAATGAATGTTTCTTCTCAACAAATGTTTCAAGGACCAAGAATTTGTCTTCACATCTCTAACCTCTGTACATCTAATTAAGGACCTAATGAAATTTCTTAATAGATACAAGTACTTCACTTATTCACTCATTCAACAAATGTTTCCTGAGCACCTAGTATATGTCAGGCACAGACGTTAGGAGTTCACACTGAATTGAAATTATGAAAATGGTCTTTGACATAAGATCTGTCCCTGACACAGATCTCCTAAAACCTTGTGATTTCCTGAATGATGGGGGTGAGAGAAGTGTCTTATACAGAGCTCCTAAATTCCTTGGAATTTCCTGGGTGATAGGAGTATCTTTTGTTCTTTTGTTCTAATGAGGCAACTGTTGGTGGGCTAACTGGATAGTTTCAGGATGGAGACTGGCATCAGAAAGGTCAAACTGTGATTAGAAGCTTGGTACTTTCAGCCTCACCCTCCATCCTCTGGGGAGGGAGGAGGGGCTGGAGATTGAGTTAATAATCAATCATGCCTATGTAATGAAGCCTCCATGAAAATCCCTAAACTACGGGTTTTGGAGAGCTTCCAGGTGGGTGAAAGCATCTATGTGCTGGGAAGGTGGTGGAGTCTAAACTCCATGGGCACAGAGGCTCCTGTGCTCGGGACCCTTCCAGATCTCATGCTATGTGCCTCTTCATCTGGTAGTTCACCTGTATCCTTTAAAGAATCCTTTATAATAAACTGGTAAACAAAATTGTTACCCTGAGTTCTGTGAGCTGTTATGGCAAACTACTGAACATGAGAAAGGGGATGTGGGAGCCCCAGATTTGTAGCCAAGTTGGACAGACAGAAGTGTGGGTTAAGCTGGGAACCCACAACTTGCGATTATAGTCTGAAGTGGGGGGACAATCTTGTGGAACTTTAGCGTAAAAAGACTATAGTATAAGAAAATATGTGATTGGGCAGGGAATGGAAGCTGAGGAGTAAGCATGTATGAAACCTGTACGGTGTGTGCTAACTCTGTGTAGTAAGTATCAGAACTGAATTAAATTGTAGGACACCCAGTTAGTGTTGGTGAAGAATTGCTTACTGTGGAAAACCCACACATTTGGTGTCAGACGTGTTGTGAGAAATAGTTTTTTCTTTTAAGGTGCCACCTCGCATTGTTTTGAAAGATTCTTTTCCTGTCAAAGAAGAGAGAGACCAGACAGCTTCTCAGTTCTTCCTGAGTCAAGTTTTCATAATATGAATCATTATTTTTCATAAGTACCCTAGGCATGTGTGACCACATCAAATCTGAGTATGAAAATCATTCTAAATCCAAACAAAGTATTGTATAAATTTGGCTAATTTAGATTAGCATACTTCTGTTCCTTCTCTCTGATGCAAAAAATCAAGAGCTTACTAAGTTATTCTAAGATTCAAAGTTATAAATTTCAGCTTTAATACTTAGGGGGAAATGGACTTTCCAGAACACTTGTAAGTTAAGAGGCAGAGGACACCTGTGTATTAACTCTGCTTTCTCCCTCTGGATGAGAAAATGTCCTTGCTGATGCAGAGTTTGGTTCAAGAACCAGGAGTCTGGTCATTATAAACATTCCCTTAAAAGCAAGTCCATAGATTGTTAGTTCAAGTTCTTCTGGAATAGTGATGAAAATGGAATAGTTCCCAGATTGTTAGTTCTTTTAGAAGAGTGAATCTAAAAGGGTAGTGACATAGCAATAAATGAACTTTTCCTGATTCAGGGACCCTGTCTCGCATGTATATTGTTATTAGCAACTGCTGATCCCTACTGTGGGCTAAGAGAAGCTTTGCTGAGATATGCTGCATCTGCTTTTGCCCTGACCTTACTTCTGATAAAATACTGGATCTTTGGTTAATTTAATTGGGAACTTAAGCTAAAAAGCACACATGTATGTATATATGTTATCCTCCTGTCAATCTACAACCCACCCAAAACACTGTACTTAACTTAGAGAAAAGCTAAAACAGCAAAGGCAGTCTAATTGCTTGGATTAAATAAGTAATGTTACTTGTATTACTCAGGAATATATCAATTACGTGATCTATACTAATTGTGGAGAATGCTCATTTGACTAACTGAAGAGAGTCACTCTTAAGTAGGGAGCACTCCTGCCCAGGAAACAAAATGTAGATAATTCGTGAATCTCTAGGAAAAACATAGTGTTAGTAAGGTGCTTTATAAGAGATACTTCAACTTTTTAGAAATGATGCCTCAAAAGACAGAAAATGTTAAAAATGTCTTCCAAAGGAAATACTATTAAAAGTTTTCAACTTCAAAAATACTTTGAAAGGAAAAGAGTTTCTAAAACCAGCAACAACTACTTCAGATTTTATATTTTGGAACAAGTTCAGCAAAATTACACACTAAATAAGTTGTAAAGTTGTAAAACTAAATAAGAAAGATCCCTGGGAGTGGTGTTTGGTTTTTTTTTGTTTGCGTGTTTTTTTTAATGTCCAACATGGAAAAAAGAGTGGTAAAATGGATTTTGTTAAGCCTGGATTTCTTTCTTGTTGGCCTAAGGACAAGCCGTTTTGCTACAGAGTAAAAGATAAGACTAACACTAGGTGTTAAACACGACTTCACTGAAATCTTTTCTGGTTTCCTTATGAAAAAAAAGACTGATTAAAATCTTCTCCTGAGTTTTGAAACCACATTTGGCAGTTTAGTAGCCAAAGTAAGCAATGGAGTCACATTAAAAACTTATCAGTGCACAGTTCTTTTTAAAAGTTAACTAAAATAAAGTAAGCTATTGAAGATTTTAACATCTTTAAATCCCAGTTCAACAACCAAAAACGTAGTTACATATGATAAAGATTATAATAGTGCCATTTCACCTCAAAGGCATTAGAATTCCTTCCAGAAATAAAGTGAGCCTCTGATATGCCTTTTTTTATGCCAAAAAAAAAAAAATTAAATTACAAAAATTGTAAATCTTAAAAGCGAAACTTCATTCCAGAAGTGCAGAGGGAGACAAATTTTCCAAGGGTTTCTCATTTGTACCTGGAAAAGTCTTGAGCTTGAATGACTTGAGAACCACAATTACGTACACCCACAAATGGCCCACTGCAGACATGAGTATTAGTTTGTAATATTTGGTGGGTATGAAGTGGCAAGCACAAAAGCCATCCTTTTGAAACTTTTCCTGGTGTATGGAAAAACTTAGTTTCTCATTTATGTAAACCAGTCCTGTAACTCAGATAAATACAACTTTTTTAGAATATGAATATTACAGCAGCCTTGCTTTCCTCAGCTAAACTTAGAGCATTCAATGATGGGCACATTTTCTGGGCTCCACCTTCTGCAAACAAATTTAAAAGAACTGAAAAGCAACCAAAGCTTTACATCACAGAATAACAGATTTAGGAATGAAGACTGGAGAAACATTACAAACAGTACTGCTACCCTTTTGGGTGATTTAAACAGTAAGATTTATTGTCTCTTTCTAGTCTAAATTTTAAACCATGGATTTTGTCAAAGGTTAGTACTAACTCACATCAAATTAGGCTTGATGTGAATGGGCCAACTCACTCCTAACCACACACTAAGAGAATGATTTGCCTTTTTTTTTTTTTTTAAAGGTCATATGTCTGGGACCACAGCAAACAGTATTATTATTAAAGGGAAAACTCTGTGTGGTTCCAAGAATAGCAAAAACATCTTCACAGAGGAAACTCTTGATTAGCAATTGAATGAAAGTAAAAACATAGAACATATCACACAATGCACTGCAAAGCCACAGCAAACAATCTGTGCTATTTGTGCCTCACTGTTTCAGATTCACCTCTTTTCTCTTTCCTGTCCATTGTCTTCTAGAACCACCAAGGAACATTAGATTACTTCAAAAGTGTAGGAATTAAAAACACTTCGAAACAAAGTGGTACCTCAGCAATATTCCAACTTCATTGTAAGCCATTAGCTGAAGGTTCACCAGATTCAATTATTGTAAATGGATAAGAAGAATATACTCTCAGTTGAATACCTTAAATGTGATAATTAAATAATTAATTTGAATATAGTACTCAAATATCTGTTAAACGGGATGTAGGATATAATTTATAAACTAGATTGCTTAATTCAAGAAGAAAATAATGAAGTAATTTCTGTCTGTCTATTTTATCTATCATCAAAATTAAGCTGGCAAGTTTTAAATTTTTGCTTGGGTTTGATTGCCTACATCTCAACAGTACCAAGAATTAAGACAGGCTCACAAAGAAACAAGAGATGTAGAAGAAACATATATCAGGACAAAAAAAGTCTGTTCTCCTTAGGCAAGAATACAGTGGTCTCTAAAAAAAAAAGCAACAGGATATACTGTATAGCACAGGGAATTATAGTCATTATCTTGTAATAACCTATAATGGAATATAACCTGCAAAAATACTAAATCACTATGCTGTATACTTGAAACTAATATAATATTATAAATCAACTATACTTCAATAAATAAATAAATAAAAAATAAGAAGATATCCTATAAAACAAATCAGCAGAGAAGTCTGATTAATTTTGCTAGAGGCTATAATTCCATAGACGTTTAGAAGAAAAAATAAATTATTGAAAGACACTGGGTCTTTCATACAATGAAAATTATTAATATAAAATCTGTTATGCCAAAAATTTAACCATCAATTCGTGGCAAACTATTCCTTCTAATAGAAATGAATCCGCATTACCTATATTTAGCAAGATAACATCATAGAGAAATCTACAGCTATTTCCACTGCTAATTTACATAATGGAAAGTGGAAAAGTTTGCTGTTTCCAAATCCCAAGCCAAAGCATATAATTATCTTTGCCAAACATTCAGCAATCTACAGAGTCTGAATGCATAAGATATCCATAGCCAGGATTACAACTGTTTTATAAACAGGCATGTAATGGGAAGGAGGAACACAGATTTAGCCTATAATCCTCTAAAAATGTGATTTAGACTTCTACTTTACATAGAAAATTATCATTCATTTATTTAGTAACTTTTTGAAAAGTAAATTTTCCAACTATAATATTGGAAGATGATTACTATTTAAAGACACAATGTTAATACATACTGAAGAAGTTGAGTGGAAATACCCTATTGTTAGAAAAGTTTCTTCATTCTACTATTTATGTGCCTGAAAGAGTAGCTCTTTATTTATCAAAATAAATAAAATTACTTGTAAATCTAAAAACCATGCACATTTATTATAATGTTCTCCATTTCTGTTTTGTTAGTTCAGATTTTAAAAGAGTGTCTCTGCACTGTTTAGAGGGGGACATATGCAGGCTCCAGAAACCTTCAGTTGTTTTGGCCGGGGGAGCCAGGGGAACTCCCAGAATTGCAAATTCTTTTCCTGTTCTACAACTGAATCCAAGGACAATCTTTAGAAACAATTCTTGCTTTACCAAATATGAAGCCTGCTTTTGGAGATGGCTCAGGGGAAAGGATTAAGAGCTTAGGTGTACACAAGTCTTGAAGACTAAGCATAGTATAAGCATATGAATGGGAAACTTTTAGACCCTAGGTATACATATGTGTCCTTGGAGTTTAAAAAGAAACTTTAATTTCAATCAAAGCAAACAGCAGAAAATACAAGAAAGGACATACATCAGTAAAAATAAAGTTAAGATATAAATGCCTGGAAATCTCTCCACTTTCCTTTTGAATGTGTCACTGTACTGAGCATTACCTTTTGGCCAGACTGAGAAGAGTGATTATCATCTAGTCTAACTTAGAGTGAAAGGCGTTTCATAGAACTCCAGAAACCAAATTATAAACATGAGGTAAAACAAAGTATAAAATTATTCCAGACCTTTTGTAGGGTCCTAGCAAATTACATCAAAGTCCCCTTGGTTAGAAAAAAAAAAGTTCCTTTTGTGTTATGATGTGTAGAAGAATAGTGAGGTAGTACGAGGAAACATAATAGAGCTTTATAGAAGAGTTCATTTAAAGTTCGAGTAAGAAAAGAACAGAGGTTTGTTTCTGGTTACAAAAGTGACAGAAAAAAACTACTTATTACCCTTTTATGCAAACAGATGTAATTCAATAAATGTTTAAATTTTTCAAAGAAATAATTTGGTTTTACTTTCTTTAGAATTTGAATATTAATGATACAACATGACTTCCTTTAAAAAAGGCAAGCAATGGGGCTTCCCTGGTGGCGCAGTGGTTGGGGGTCCGCCTGCCGATGCAGGGGACACGGGTTCGTGCCCCGGTCCGGGAAGATTCCACATGCCGCGGAGTGGCTGGGCCCGTGAGCCACGGCCGCTGAGCCTGCGCGTCCGGAGCCTGTGCTCCGTGGCGGGAGAGGCCGCCGCGGTGAGAGGCCCGCGTACCGCAAAAAAAAAAAAAAAAAAAAAAAAAAAAAAAAAAAAAAAAAAAGGCAAGCAGCAAATTTTGAGGTTTCATTTGATGTGATTGATCAATAGCATAAAGGCTCCTATTGGCCTCAAAAATATGGTTAAGCTAATTTTATATTCAATCAGAAGTTATGGCAAATATATTCAAAAAAGATAAGCAAACAATACCTTGTGTATTCTGGATAAATGATGAATTTAAATTAGGCAAAGACTAATTTTGACTATATTCAGAGACAACATTTTCCTCCCACACTGTGTGGCAAAGATGATAATTAGCCTCTTAGTACAAAGCTCTGGGTGAAGGCCATAGGAAAGAAAGAATCAAAACTCTGAGGTTGTCACAGAGCTGACAACTTTCAAATATATCCAAGTCGTGAAGAACGTATGAACTGAAGCAAAAGCCTACAGAAAGCAATACAAACGGTTGTTCAACTTCAGAACTAGCCAAGTTGTGCTATCATTTAACACTGAAGGCCAAAACAATTCACCAACCCCTTTAATACCACTGAAAATACCTCTTAAGGCCACTTAAATTGCAGAAGGAATCATCTCAAAAGCACACATTGATCAACTGATAAATAAGAAAATCCACTTATGGCACATAGATGGAAGCATTTACTCCTCCCTTACTGCTATTGAAGGAATTCAAAGTATACTCTTCAAACTGAAGTAGTGTAAACAAAATATACAAAGAACTGTCTCTGAGCATCTTCAGAACGAAAGTGTGTCATCTATTTGGTTTGGTTTAAGTATGAGCTGATTTGAAAGCAGTGAGATGAACCTGGAGTTTCCAAATATCCAGAATTAAAGGAATACATACATAAATCTGTATAATACAAAATAATAATTCGCAAACACATAGGCTTACTCTATGCCAGGTAGTGTTCTAAGAGCTTTATATATATTAACTTATACCCTCCAACAAATCCAACAAAACAGTACTATTATAAGCTCACTTTACAAATAAAGCTGAGGTAATTACTTGCTCTAGATCTCATAGCTAGGTAGAACTACATAAGCAGTTGTCAAAGTATGGTTCGTAAACCCTGGAAAACCCATTTCAAAAGAGTCCACAACCTCAAAACTATTTTAGTAATAATATTAAGATGTGATTTTTCTCTTTTCAATGTTTTGACATTTGCACTGATGGTACAAAAGTAACTATAGGTAAAACTGCTGGAACCGTAACATGAATCAAGGCAGTGGCAGCACACTGTGCTAGAAGTCATTGTACTTGTCACTGCTGGGCACTCACAGCAAAGAAAAAAAATTTAACAACAGTTCCACTTATGAATATCCTTGATGAAACAGTAAAAATTATTAATTTTATGAAACTCCAACCCTTGAGCACAATATTTTATGTGATGAAACTGAAGTATGTATAAAGCACTTTCACTACATAAAGAAGTAGAGTTGTTTTGAGGAAAAACAACAAATGACGTGCAATCATTTGAATTGTAAGCTAAAACAGTCAGGTGTTTTTTTGTTTGTTTGGTTTTTATAATACACCACTTTTATTTGAACGAACAACTGACAAAGTGGTTATTCTGATCTGGGAAAAAAGCGATCTTCTCACTTCAAGGATAATGATTGAAAATGACAAATTTGTTGACAATGATAAAATATGAGTTTTCAAAGAAAAGAAACTGAATTTTAGAAAACTCAGAACCACACTACAACTACTCTGGGAGACTCTGGTGATCAGTGATGATATTAATGAATGTATTCCTTTTTTAATTGTATGCCAAACTGTATCAACATTTTGTAGATCTGCGTAACGCAGTGGATCAATACTTTCCAAATGGCCAATGCATAATATTACAAAATCATGCATGGGTAAAAGATCCATATAAAGTGCAAGAAAAACCAATGGATTTTAATGTATAACAGAATATGAAGGGCTTATTGGTTTCATATTACATTTAACCTGTAAGAAGTTAGTACTTGTTGAGTCTTGGTGAATTATCAAAGAAGAACAACCATAATTAACTGAAAAGGCTATTAAATACTCGTCTCTCCTCAAAGTACATATCTGTGTAAGAACATATTTTCCTCCTATAATTTAAACAAAACAACACAGTACATGCAACAGACTGAATGAAGAATCAGATATGGGAATCCAACTGCCTTCTATTGAGCCAGTCATTAAACAGATTTGCAAAAATGTAAAACAATTCCACTTTTCTAACTAAATGGCTTTTATTTAGGGAAAAAGGTTATTTTTTTCTAACACATGTGTTATTTATGTTAAAATATAATGAAGTTTATTATTATTTTAAATTTATATTAATAAATATTTTTAAAAATTTCTCTGTATTAATTTCCAGTAAGGTAAATACTGATAGATACAACCCCCCAAAACGAAAGCTCTTTGGGGTCCTCAATAATTTTTTAAGCATATAAAGGATTCTGAAACCAAAAAGTTGAGAACTGCTGCACAAAGCTATACTATCACTCTTCTATACATGTGAGTGTGCGTATATCCATGCACATGTCGGGGGATGGAGGGAAAACAATAGCCCTTGGCTGCTTCTATATTCACTACTAAACTTCTGGAGCTTTGTTTTGCTTGTGAAGTAGGATTCTCTACTTGCTTACTGGAAAGAGAACGTACTGACCACAAACATGAAGATAATCTTGGCAATTATAATTCTATAACTCAAGAAACTATTGTTAAGCATTAAAAAAAAAGTAGTATTCTGACTAAGCAGAACGTAGTAATAGTAGCTTAGAAAGCTATGAGGGTCAAATGACCCCCAAACCTATGTGAGCACTCCTGAATATCTGAAGAACACAAAATTAAATGTGTGATTCACAAACAGGCCATATTCATAATGTAAGGCAAACACTTACACAAGCAAAACATAATGTAATATACCACATGTTCAAATCGTACCCATCTTTGAAGATCCAGCTGAGATATAAGCTTCTTAAAATATGCCCTAAACACACAGCAGATGCTCAATAGATGTAAACAAAAAATAGATGAATAAACTGATTAAAATGATTCTCCTTCCTCAGACCTGCCATTGAAATTATTGTCAGGATATCTTCAGCAATCATGTATGTGGGCCTTATGTGTAGTTCTAATGGCATTTCATAGAGTTTTACACATACACACTCTTTTGTATATGTATACAAATAAAGTTACATATTTATCTCTTGATCCTAGTGGCATTCCAATACATCCCAAATTTCGCAAATTGAGGAAAACCAATTATAAGTTACAACCTCTTTCTATAGGAAAATTTTCTTCAATTCTAAATAAAACACAAATAAAATTGCAAATATGATCCATTTATGAGTCAGTAAGCACCCTGACGTTGAGCCAATAATTCTAAAGTTGGAAACTGACTGAATTTCCTGGACCCAACAAATAACTTCACAAAAAAAGAATGAAACATATGAGTCATAAAAGGTAAAAGGTGAGGCAACTTTTTAGAAAACCCAAATCAAGAAAAATCATTTTATAAGTCATATTAACAGCTTAATTATTCTTTTCTAATCAAATTTATTTTAAATAAACATAAAAATACTGAAAATCACACTTTCATTTTGCACAATCACTGGGATTATCATTTACATAATCATAGATTCAATATTCACTCATTCTTTAACAATGGCTGAATATTTATCATATACCAGATGGCCACTGGTAGAAGCTGTGACTAGTTCTTTAGGTGGCTTCCTGGCCTTTTGCTTGCTTGTACCCTTTTAATAACTATTTAGTGAGTGGAGGAAAAATAATGTGAACTTAATAGCTGCTTCCAGAAATTAACATGTTGCTGTAGACTGGTGAGTTGTTTAGAAGCTTTCAGAGGGAAGTACATGAAAAAGTACGTCAGATTCACATTCAAACTCAGTGAGACTACCTAGTTTTATCCGTTAAATGAGGAAACAGAATGACAGTTGGTGTGGATCTTCCAGATTTAAACTTACATGATTCTATTTAGGTGCTGTGAACATTTGGCATAGAAAGATTAAGTGAGACAGGAGATTATATGCTACTTAGTAGGAAAACAAAAGTAGTATAAATGACTCATCTAGCTATTTAAAAAAAATATACTATACATTATTCATGTTTTCTTAAATTAAGAAACTAAATAGTAAAATGAATAGTATTCAGAAAGAATCACTTGAAAAATTCTGAAAATATATTGGAGAATATCATTATAAGTACAAAGTTTCTTGAAAACAAAAAGAAAATATTATGACTGATGTAATTTTAATAAATGATTTACTAAATGCCTACCAGCTGATTTACTGAATGCCTTACCAACTCATCTCATCATATAACAATCTGGTAAAATAGGTATTTTTATTCCTATTTTAAAATAAAGAAACTGAGGCTGAGATAGATTAAATAATTCATCCAAAGACACTAAGCTAAATAATGGCACTACTGGTATTCCAATCTGGGTCTGGACTAAAAAGCAAAACTCTTTTTCTGACTACAAAGCAATACTCTTTCTACTATAACAACATAATGCATTTTGATTCCTACAAATGAGTCTCTTTTTTTTTTTTTTGCGGTACACGGGCCTCTCACTGTTGTGGCCTCTCCTGTTGCGGAGCACAGGCTCTGGATGCGCAGGCTCAGCGGCCATGGCTCACAGGCCCAGCCGCTCCGCGGCATGGGATCTTCCTGGACCGGGGCACGAACCCATGTCCCCTGAATCGGCAAGCAGACTCTCAACCACTGTGCCACCAGAGAAGCCCGAGTCTCTTTTTTATAGTCAAGTTTTAATTGCTAGTGGTAATGGGAAAAGGAACAACATGGAAAAACAAATCCCACAAAAGCATGGTAGAACAGTTTATGACATAGAATAAATTCTAGTAAAATGAGTTCTGGGGCAAGGTGAGATTCTAGATCAGATGGCTTCTTAGGCCCTTTCCAAGTCTCAAATTTAAGCAGTATTCTCAATTCACTGAAGCTTAAACAGGTTATCTAATCCATTTTCCCACTCATTACATAAATTTATAATTTATATACATGAATTGGAGATTAATCACAAATAATAAGTATATAACTGGAAGGAATAATACTGGAAAACTGCTAAGAAAAGGATCCAAAGACTTGCTTTCTTTTGACTTTCTATTTTCCTTCATTGAGTTTGTTTAAAAGAAAAATACTGAAAACTCAAAAGGCCATTTTAACCCTGGCTAATAATGCTTTCTTAAAGATGGGAAAAACCTGCTCCAAAGAAGAATATACTGATTTGATTTTTCATTTCCACATACTTTTTCTGTTCTTAGGGTGAGAGAACAAAATTGCCACACACACACACACACACACAATGTTCTGAAGAAAATTAAATAGGACAAGTCCAAGAAAATTTACCAATTAAAAATTTATTCTTGGATAATCAAGAGGAAACAAAGATTTCAAAGTATTATACAAGATAAAACTGAAAGGAAAGACACGAAGCTAATAGTTGTCTTACATTTTGACCTACTGCAAATAATCAAGTAGTAAGAAACAAAGTTAAAATAACTATTAACTTATTAATTGAAATAACTAATGAAGTAGAAAGTCAGAACTTACTACTCAGTCTTTTAGTTTTTGAGAAATAGGATCATTTCCAAAAATCTGATCAGTCAAAGAAATTTATAAGCTAACAGGTATAATTTAAACATTAAAATGCAAGTCTAAGGTGCCATCAAAAATATTGGGGTCATTTATAGAACATTCCAAAAAACCACAGCAGGATACATATCCGTTTCAAGTTCACATTGAACATGCAGCAAGATAAGCCATATCCTGGGCTAAAAAACAAGTCTTAATACAAGTAAAATAACTGTAATCTTACAGAATATGTCCTCTAACCACAAGGAAATCAATTTAGACATCAGTAACAGAAAAATATCTGGAAAATTCCCACATATTTGGAAAATAAACAGCACACTTCTAAATGACCCACAGGTCAAAGAAGAAGCCACAAGGGAAATTAGGAAGCTTTAGAACTGAATGAAATTGAAAACACAATTGTATCAGTCCAGGTTTAACCAGAGAAACAGAACTCAAAGAATTTCTTCTTCAGGGAGGCCTCAGCTCTGCTCCTCAGCCTTTCAACTGATTGAATTAGATCCCTAGATTATCTTGGATAACCTCCTTTACTTTAAGTCACTGATTATGGACTTTAATCATATCTATAGAATACCTTCAAGACAGCAGAAGCAAGAGGAATTACAATCCTGCATCCTCTGGAATGAAAACCACGTTCACAGAAAGATAGACAAAGTAAAAAGGCAGAGGACTATGTACCAGATGAAGGAACAAGATAAAATCCAGAAAAACAACTAAATGAAGTGGAGATAGGCAACCTTCCAGAAAAAGAATTCAGAATAATGATAGTGAAGATGATCCAGGACCTCGGAAAAAGAATAGAGGCAAAGATGTAGAAGATGCAAGAAACGTTTTAAAAAGACCTAGAAGGGGCTTCCCTGGCGGTGCAGTGGTTGAGGGTCCGCCTGCCGATGCAGGGGACACAGGTTCGTGCCATGGTCCAGGAATATCCTACATGCCGCAGAGTGGCTAGGGCCATGAACCATGGCCGCTGAGCCTGCGCGTCCGGAGTCTGTGCTCCGCAACGGGAGAGGCCACAACGGTGAGAAGCCTGCACACCGCAAAAAAAAAAAGACTTAGAAGAATTAAAGAACAAACACCTAGCAGAATTAAAGAACGAACAGAGAGAGATGAACAATACAATAACTGAAATGAAAAATACTCTAGAAGGAATCAATAGCAGAATAACTAAGGCAGGAGAACAGATAAGTGACCTGGAAGACAAAATGGTGGAATTCAGTGCCACAGAACAGAATAAAGAAAAAAGAATGAAAAGAAATGAAGACAGCTTAAGAGACCTCTGGGACAACATTAAACACACCAATATTCCCATTATAGGGGTCACAGAAGGAGAAGAGAGAGAGAAAGGACCTGAGAAAATATCTGAAGAGATTATAGTCGAAAAGGTCCCAAACAATGGAAAGGAAATAACCACCCAAGTCCAGGAAGTGCATAGAGTTCCAGGCAGGATAAACCCAAGGAGAAACATACCGAGACACATGGTAATCAAACTGACAAAAATTAAAAACAAAGAAAAATTATTAAAAGCAACAAGGGAAAAATGACAAATAACATACAACGGAACCCTCATAAGGTTAACAGCTGATTTCTCAGCAGAAATTCTACAAGCCACAAGGGAGTGGCATGATATATTTAAAGTGATGAAAGGGAAGAACCTACAATCAAGATTACTCTACCTGGCAAGGATCTCATTGATTCGACAGAGAAATCAAAACCTTTACAGACAAGCAAAAGCTATGAGAATTCAGCACCACAAAACCAGCTCTACAACAAATGCTAAAGGAACTTCTCTAAGTGGGAAACACAAGAGAAGAAAATGACCTACAAAACCAACCCAAAACAATTATGAAAATGGTAATAGGAACATACATATTGATAATTACCTTAAATGTGAATGGATTAAATGCTCCAACCAAAAGACACAGGCTCACTGAATGGATACAAAAACAAGACCCATATATATGCTGTCTACAAGAGACCCACTTCAGACCTAGGGACACATACAGACTGAAAGTAAGGGGACAGAAAAAGATATTCCATGCAAATGGAAATCAAAAGAAAGCTGGAGTAGCAATACTCATATCAGATAAAATAGACTTTAAAATAAAGAATGTTACAAGCGACAAGGATGGACACTACATAATGATCAAGAGATCAATCCAAGAAGAAGATATAACAATTATAATGTATATATGCACCCAACATAGGAGCACCTCAATACATAAGGCAAATGCTAAGAGCTATAAAAGAGGAAATCGACAGTAACACAATAATAGTGCGGGACTTTAACACCTCACTTACACCAATGGAGAGATCATCCAGACAGAAAATTAATAAGGAAACAGAAGCTTTAAATGACACAATAGACCAGATAGATTTAATTGATACTTATAGGACATTCCATTCAAAAACAGCAGATTACACTTTCTTCTCAAGTGCACACAGAACATTCTCTAGGATAGATCACATCTTGGGTCACAAATCAAGCCTCAGTAAATTTAAGAAAATTGAAATCATACCAAGCATCTTCTCTGACCACAACACTATGAGATTAGAAAGAAATAACAGGGAAAAAAACACAAAAAACACAAACACATGGAGGCTAAACAATATGTTACTAAATAATTAGGAGATCACTGAAGAAATCAAAGAGGAAATCAAAAAATACCTAGAGACAAATGACAATGAAAACAGGATGATCCAAAACCTATGGGATGCAGCAAAACCAGTTCTAAGAGGGAATTTTATAGCAATACAATCCTACCTCAAGAAACAAGAAAAATCTCAAATAAACAATCTACACCTTACACCTAAAGGAACTAGAGAAAGAAGAACAAACAAAACCCAAAGTTAGTAGAAGGAAAGAAATCATAAAGATCAGATGGAAGTAAATGAAAGAAAAACAAAGAAAACAATAGCAAAGATCAATAAAATTAAAGGCTGGTTCATTGAGAAGATAAACAAAATTGATAAACCATTAGCCAGACTCATCAAGAAAATGAGGGAGAGGACTCAAATCAATAAAATTAGAAATGAAAAAGAAAAAGTTACAACGGACACCGGAGAAACACAAAGCATCCTAAGAGACTACTACAAGCAACTCTATGACAATAAAATGGACAACCTGGAAGAAATGGACAAATTCTTAGAAAGGTATAACCTTCCAAGACTGAACCAGGAAGAAATAGAAAATATCAATAGACCAATAACAAGTAATGAAATTGAAACTGTGATTAAAAATTTTCCAACAAACAAAAGTCCAGGACCAGATGGCTTCACAGGTGAATTCTATCAAACGTTTAGAGAAGAGCTAACATCCATCCTTTTCAAACTCTTCCAAAAAATTGCAGAGGAAGGAGCACTACCCAACTCATTCTATGAGGCCACTATCACCCTGACACCAAAACAAGACAAAGATACTATAAAGAGAGAAAATTACAGACCAATATCACTGATGAATATAGAGGCAAAAATCCTCAACAAAACAGCAAACAGCATCCAACAACACATTAAAAGGATCATACACCATGATTAAGTGGGATTTATCCCAGGGGTGCAAGGATTCTTCAATATATGCAAATCAATCAATGTGATACACCATATTAACAAACTGAAGAATAAAAACTATATGATCATCTCAATAGATGCAGCAAAAGCTTTTCACAAAATTCAATACCCATTTATGATAAAAACTCTCCAGAAAATGGGCATAGAGGGAACCTACCTCAACATAATAAAGGCCATATACGACAAACGCACAGCAAACATCCTTCTTAATGGTGGAAAACTGAAAGCATTTCCTCTAAGATCAGGAACAAGACAAGGATGTCCACTCTCACCACTATTATTCAACATAGTTTTGGAAGTCCTGCCACGGCAATCAGAGAAGAAAAAGAAATAAAAGGAATACAAATTGGAAAAGAGGAAGTAAAACTGTTACTGTTTGCAGATGACATGATACCATACATAGATAATCCTAAAGATGCCACCAGCAACCTACTAGAGCTAATCAATGAATTTGGTAAAGTTGCAAGATACAAAATTCATGCACAGAAATCTCTTGCATTCCTTTATACTAACAACGAAAGATCAGAAAGAGAAATTAAGGAAACAATCCCATTCACCATTGCAACAAAAAGAATAAAATACCTAGGAATAAACCTACCTAAGGAGGTAAAAGACCTGTACTCAGAAAACTGTAAGACACTGATAAAAGAAATCAAAGATGACACAAACAGATGGATAGATATACCATGTTCTTGGACTGGAAGAATCAATATTGTGAAAATGACTATACTACCCAAAACAATCTACAGATTCAATGCAAACCCTATCAAATTACCAATGGCGTTTTTTTACAGAACTAGAACAAAAAAATCTTAAAATTTGTATGGAGACACAAAAGACCCAGAATAGCCAGAGCAGTCTTGAGGGGAAAAAAGGGAGCTGGAGGAATCAGACTCCCTGACTTCAGACTATACTACAAAGGTACAGTTATCAAGACAATATGGTATTGGCACAAAAACAGAAACAGAGATCAATGGAACAGGATAGAAAGCCCAGAGATAAACCCACACACATATGGTCAACTAATCTATGACAAAGGAGGCAATGATATACAATGGAGAAAAGAAAGCCTCTTCAATAAGTGGTTCTGGGAAAACTGAACAGCTACATGTAAAAGAATGAAATTAGAACACTCCCTAACACCATACACAAAAATAAACTCAAAATGGATTAGAGACCTAAATTTAAGACCGGACACTATAAAACTCTTAGAGGAAAACATAGGAAGAACACTCTTTGACATAAATCACAGCAAGATCTTTTTTGACTCTCCTCCTAGTGATATGGAAATAAAAACAAAAATAAACAAATGGGACCTAATGAAAGTTAAAAGCTTTTGCACAGCAAGGAAGCTATAAACAAGACGAAAAGACAACCCTTAGAATGGGAGAAAATATTTGCAAATGAATCAATGGAGAAAGGATTAATCTCCAAAATATAAAAACAGATCATGTAGCTCAATATCAAAAAAACAAACAACACAATCAAAAAATGGGCAGAAGACCTAAATAGACATTTCTCCAAAGAAGACATACAGAAGCCAAGTTGCACATGAAAAGCTGCTCAACATCACAAATTATTAGAGAAATGCCAACCAAAACTATAATGAGGTATTACCTCACACTGGTTAGAATGGGCACCATCACAAAATCTACAAACAATAAATGCTGGAGAGGGTGTGGCGAAAAGGGAACCCTCTTGCACTGTTGGTGGGAATGTAAATTGATACAGCCACTATGGAGAACAGATGGAGGTTCCTTTAAAAATTAAAAATAGAACTACCATATGACCCAGCAATCCCACTACTGGGCATATACCCAGAGAAAACCATAATTCAAAAAGACACATGCACCCCAATGTTCATTGTGGCACTACTTACAGGTCATGGAAGCAACCTAAATGTCCACTGACAGATGAATGGATAAAGAAGATATGGTACATATATACCATGGAATATTACTCAGCCATAAAAAGGAATGAAATTGGGTCATTTGTAGAGATGTGGACCTAGAGACTGTCATACCAAATGAAGTAAGTCAGAAAGAGAAAAACAAATACTGTATATTATTGCATCTATCTAGAAAAATGGAATAGATGAACCAGTTTGCAAGGCAGAAATAGAGACACAGATGTAGATAACAAACATATGGACACCAAGGGGGGAAAGCGGGGTGGGGTGGGGGTGGTGGGGGTGTGATGAGTTGGGAGATTGGGATTGACATATATACACTAACATGTATAAAATAGATAACTAATAAGAACCTGCTGTATAAAAAATAAAATAAAATTCAAAAGATTACCTTCACAGCAACACCAATATTACTGTTTGAATAAACATCTAGGGTCTATAGCCTAGCCAAGTTGATAGCTGATGAAACTGGCTGTCATAACATGTTAAAATTGGTAAGATGAAGATAAAGCAGTGTTTAGAGGGAACTTTAGAGCTTTAAGTGCTTATATTAGAAAAGAAATTCCAAAATCAACTATCTAAGCTTCCAGAATAAGAAGCTAAAAAACAAAACAACAAAGAACAGAAAAGAAGAAGAAAAAGGAGAAGAGAAGAATGACGAGATTAAATAGAAAGTAAGTAGAAAGAAGGAAACGGGAGGACTACTTGATTTCAAGACTATTATATATTATAGATCATGTAAATAGATATCTCAAAGACTTTTAATGACATATGTTGTGCCAATTTGGAAAATTCTCAGCTCCAACTTCTCCTTGCTTACCATGCTCCAGATACAACGTTCATAGAAGTTGAAAGCTGGATGTACCCTTGAAGGTAGAAGGCAGTTCAATCCCTTCGTTTTCAAGAAAAGAATACCCAAGGTGAAAGAGCTGGGAAAAAGTTGTGCAAGGACTAGCATGCTGGTTTCCAAGACCCCTTCCCAGAGCTCTTCCCACTGCAATATACTGTCTCCCAGTTGCCTTACATGTCACTGGGAAAACATATCACCATATCTATCTGCTTATTTTCTTTCACTTCTTAAATTTATCCACAGGTCAGCACATAAAGCACCTCTATGTGAATTCCCTCTGGGAAACCCACTAGGAAATAAACACCTTTTCTCAGCTGAAAGATTAGAAAAAGGCACCCAATTTCTTGGGGCTGATGTGGCCCCTCACCAGTACACAAGGCTTTGAGTGGAGCTCTAGCTAGATTTCAGCCCATGCTCACACTCCATGGCTGAGCCCCCTTTTTCAGGTTACAATGGGCACAACTGTCTTTAGCAGCCCTTCTTATCAATCATTTGCTATGTTGTCAAATGCACAAAACCAAGTAATGTCACTCCATAAAAATACTCCCTTCATAAATGAGTCTAATGTATATAAAAACAAACTTTAAAAGCAACATCTTAAAACTCTTAAGCTGTATCTTAAAACTCTTGGCATACTAAAGTACTAATATTATAAATATTCAAGGAGAACCTCAAAGTTAGGAGTAGACAGAAAAAGTTTATTACCAATACTTCATTTTAAAAAGTGACATTTTATGTTTGTGTTGTTTAGTAAGATTTGAAGTGTTTCTGTAAGTGCTGTATTAAAAAATCACATGGAAGGAAAAAATAAAGCAACATGTTTTCCTAAGCAATAAATGTCATCGTTGAATTTTCAGCAAGGACATTTATCATCCTAAAATAAAACAGTTGCATACACTAGCTAAAGTTAGAATTTTATCTTTTAAATTTGTTTCCTTAAGTGAACATGCCCATAATCACATTTGTAGACACATGCTATTTTTGTTTTATGAAGTTGTCATTAAGTTTTTATTATAAACAGGATGTTCTCAAAAATAATACTTCCATTTTTTATAAACATTCAAAATGAAACAAATGAAAGAAAAAATAGTAATTAACAATTTCAGTAAAATGCATTATCTTAGAAGATTTCTTTTACTAGCAAAGTTACTCCTACAATCTACTTACTCCAGTTTAGGTTCTGGCTATTGGCAATAGAAACCTGCCTTAAAACACACCTTCAGGAAAACTAATTAACCTCATCTGACTTAACAATATTTTACTTCAGATTTCCTATATATTTAGAGTACTCAGTCTGTCTACGCCATTTGGTACTTTTTAATGTATTACTTTCTTAAGTCATTTCATGTGCTCGTGGTTTACAGAGCATGATTTAGGCATTAATCGCATCTGATGCAGACAGAGTACATTCTCTGTAGCTAACAGAGGGATGTGGGAGGTCAGATAACCAGGATGTTTATGAAGAACAGCAGTGATTCATTTTCTTTCTAGGTAGGCTTGGTTTGTCTCTCTACCTTGTTCCCATGGATTGGGTTCATCTCTTCTACTTTGTTGGTGTCATACCCCTTAGATATATACATCCCCTTAAATACTACTATGGTTGCCATATATGCTTAATAATTATTGTCAATTACCTGACAAATTAATTTTTCATTTTATTTTAAAATATGCCATGGTTGGAAGGAGTACCAGAATGTGAGCTGCCCTATGGTTGTTAAAGAGAGGGTTGGATTGTGAGGTAGCAAAGGGGCTTTAAACTCTATAATCATGGGCCATCAATGGCATCATGTTTTAAAGGTTGTCTCACATGCATTATCTCATTTGATCTGACCACAATCCTACTGAGATAGGGAGGACAGGTATTAATCACATTTTACAGATGAGGAAACAGATTCAGAAATGTTGACTTGTTCATATCTTATTTAGAGTAAACAATGCTGGGATCATAGTCTTTATAGATCACAGTTGTCATTAAATTTGAGTAACTTGCATTATACAAATAAAATTTTTAGCATAGTACCACAGATACTATTGTTTTTATCTTGCCATTAGGTAGATTCATTTCTCTCCTTAAACTACCACCTCATTTACTATAGGCATTCATTTTCAAATGACAAAAAGTAAAATAAACATAACTACCTGCTAGAGTAATCTCACCAAACCCTCCTACCCGTACTGCTCCTTTCCAAAAATGTAGAAATCCAACATTCACCCAACCTTGAATCTTTCAAACTGATTTACTCTAGCTGAAGAAAAGAGGTTGATCTATGTTTATTTGTACACTTGAATTAACACAAAAATCGAGCAAAATCAGTTATATTTCCACTTTACTATCCTGGAAGGTACCTCAGGATCTGGTCCCAAACTATCTTTCCAGCTTTATTTCCAACTATATCCTCTCCTCTAGTCACAACAGATTGTTCCTCAAATACACTCTGTACTTTTCTCAGTTTCCTCTACTGGAAATACCCTTTCCCACCCATTTCCTCTTATTCAAACTCTAGCCCTTCTTTAGGGACTGGTATTAATGCTATCTACTTTGCATACATGCAGACTTCCTGATCCCTAAAGTCAAAATTAATCTCTCCCTCCTCCATGAAGCTACTGTACTTTCTCTGAACCTCTGTTTCATATTGAGTTCATCCTGTTCTGTAGTTCATGGCTATATATCTGCCTCAGCTGAAAGCTTTTTTGTGGCAAGGGAGTATCGTTCTTTATCTTTATATCTGCCACGTGCATACTGTAGATGTTTGAAAAAAT
Source organism: Tursiops truncatus (assembly GCF_011762595.2). Classification (NCBI taxonomy): domain Eukaryota; kingdom Metazoa; phylum Chordata; class Mammalia; order Artiodactyla; family Delphinidae; genus Tursiops; species Tursiops truncatus. The sequence continues at coordinate 51,222,392 of NC_047036.1, read as the reverse complement.
GTTTACTGAATGCAAATTACCTAGCAAACAGAACACTGTCTTAGTTCAGGCTTTCGTATCTTATCTGGACTTGGACTAGTAAAGCAGTCTCCTGGTCAGTTTCCTCAACCTCTACTTTTGGCTCTCTCCAGTTTATTTTCCACATTACTAACAGTGATCCTTCTAAGACAAAAATCTGATCGCGTCCCTTTCCAATTTTACTTTATATTGTTCTCCACCGTCTAAAGGAGAGTCTGGTTTCTAAATATGCCATACCAAGCCCATCTTGATCTGGCCCTAGTCTACTTCTCCAATACTTTGTACCATTAATTCATGCAGATGTGCATCCATGTTTACTCAAGCTCCCACAGTTATCAGGATATCAAACTCTCACCTATCCCCTTGCATGAACATCTGCATCCTTGGTCCACCATTCTACTAATAGCTCATTCTTTGTGCCTCATCTCAGGGGAGGTATAATATAGCAGTTGAGTCAAACATACCTGTGTTTAAATCCTAGATTGTCCGCTACTTGGAGAGTAGTTCTGAGTAAGTTAAATTTTGCAAATACAATTGAGGGAAGATTGGAAAGCTCTCTAGCTTCACCATTCTTCCCCTGCTCTCTTCGCAATACCACTCTGCTCTAGTGGTTAGGTGGACAACTTCAACATTTTGTGTAAAATACAAAAATAAGAGCCAGCATTAGAATCTAAGCTCTAGGTTCCCTGTCAGTAGAAGTAATTAATTAAAGTTCCAGATTTAAAAACAAATAAGCTGTAATCTTTGTTTTCTTCTAGCTCCTTATTCACTATATACTAAAATGTGAAGTAACAATACAGAGAATTTTTTTTTTTTTTTGCGGTACACGGGCCTCTCACTGTTGTGGCCTTTCCCGTTGTGGAGCACAGGCTCCGGATGCTCAGGCTCAGCAGCCATGGCTCACGGGACCAGCCGCTCCGCAGCATGTGGGATCTTCCCGGACCGAGGCACGAACCCGTGTCCCCTGCATCAGCAGGTGGACTCTCAACCACCGCGCCACCTGGGAAGCCCCAGAGAAATTTTTAAATACTTTTTCCCTATAATAGTTGTCTATCTCACCAAGGATATACATATAGCATATTTTCATATATTGTTGCCTCATACATCTTTGGTGAAATCTGTTCAGATCTTTTGTCCGTTTCTTAAATTGCTTTGTTTGTTTTCTTATTGTTAAGTTTTAAGAGTTCTTTATATATTCTGGATACAAGTCTTTTATCAGATATGTGATTTGCGAATATTGCTTCCCAGTCTGTGGCTTGTTTTTTCATCCCCTTAATAGTATTTTCTGCAGAGCCAAAGTTTTTGTTTGTTTGTTTTTGCGGTACACGGGCCTCTCACTGTTGTGGCCTCTCCCGTTGCGGAGCACAGGCTCCGGACGTGCAGGCTCAGCAGCCATGGCTCACAGGCCCAGCCACTCCGTGGCATGTGGGATCTTCCCGGATCGGGGCACGAACCCGTGCCCCTGCATCGGCAGGCGGACTCTCAACCACTGCGCAACCAGGGAAGCCAAGAGCCAAAGTTTTTAAATCTGTCAGTGTCCTTCATGTTTTTTGGGTCTAAAAACTCATTATCAAACCCAAGTTCATATGGATTTTTCTCCTATGGTTTCTTTTAGAAGCTTAGAAGTTTTACATTTAGATCTTTGACTCATTTTGAGTTAGTTTTTATTTAAATGTGTGGTATGTGTCAAGGTTCATTTCTGGGGCACATAGAACTCTATTCTAGTACCATTTGTTGAAAAGACTAGCATTTCTCAATCAAATTGTCTTTGCACTTTTGTCAAAAATCAGTTGACCATATTTGTGTGAGTCTATTTCAGGGCTGTGTATTCTGTTCCATCAATCTCTCTCTCTAGCCATCTATTATTTTTTTCTCTTTAAGATTTAATAGGTATGTAATGCTCTAGATTTGGCAAACAGCATATACTTAAGTACCCCTTCTAGTTCAAGGTACCATAGCTCTATATATGAATTTCTTTCTGTCAAAACAATCGAAAATGGAACTCTAACAACAATGAAAAAAAGTTACCTTAAGCAGAACTTGACTAATGTGAAACAGAAAAAGAATGCTGTAGCATGCAATAATATACTAAGACTGGGCAATTGCTCTGCCTAGAAACTGGGAGTTTTTCAACCTTAAAGAGCCCAGATGAGGTAAATCCCTTTGGCATAATCTATTTCCATATCAGATTTATAGCTTTATTGCTTTTTAATTGTTTGCATTTTGTTTTAACCTGGTTTAGGTGCCAGGTGTTCATCTATACTAAACTTCAATGGTTATAGTGTTTTAAAAAAGAACAATTCAAAAATACATACAGTATGAACTTACAAACATTCTTAAAATGTTACTTTAAAAATTTTTTAAAAGAACTGAAATTAATTTTCTCATATGCAAATACGCTTTATATGCTGTTTCGGTGGAATAAACAGTGATTTATCAGTATTTTATGAAAAGTACCTTGAGTTAGTAGGAGCTTTTATACACGTAAAAGGCTATTACCTTAAACTCCATGAATTAAGGTAATTCAAACATTTCTCCATTTTATGGCCCTACCACCAAAGACCCTAAGCAGTGATGCTGCAATTGAACCATCCATAGGTTGTAGCCCACCTCTGGAGGCCAGGGCCCTAGGTGTTTAATTTTTGTTGAAGGCTGTGTGCAAGTACTATAACAGGTGTTACGTTCCTTTCTTCCTAGCGAAAACTGTTGCTATTCAGTGGCACAGCTTAGAAACAAGGCTACCTTGGCTAGGAGAAGGGACCTTCTCACTTTGTGTCCCTAGAGTAGAGTAACCACTGTCTTCTGCAAACATCTGAGCCTAACATTGAAAAAGACAGATCATCTAGATTCAAACTTGCTTTTTAACCTTTTTACCTTTATTCATCTATACTTTCAACATATAGGAAAACATTAAGTAACATATTTTCATCACTAATTAATTTACTACAAAACTAGTAGCAAAGACTGTTAACTATCTACTAAAATGTAAACACATTTTGTTCCAAAATTCATTGCATACCACACAGCATAGGCTAAAACAATAAAAGGTACAAATCATAATTTTTTAAACTTCACTAGGATACGGATAAATCCTACCTAAGAGTATAATGATGAGCATAAAGTCAAATAATTAAGACTGGTGATAACTTTGCAATGTTATCCTGGCCTTCAATTTCTGGGCTACTCTCCAGCAGCATCAGGATTAGACATTCTCACCTTTTATCAGAGGTCAGCTATATATCTTTTTTCTACTTGACTAGGCAAGTGCATACAAACTGCACCTAAAACTGAATCTTACCAACGAGCAGCAAGGACATAAAATACGATGACTGTAACACTCAAGTCTTTGTCTGAGGCCTACATGATATCTTTCTAAACTCTCTGAAGTCAAGCCAAGGGTTTTTCATTTTAACTCCCTTACATAAAGCCCGTCTTTAAGACATTTGAAGTTACTGTCAATATTGCAAACAAATAAGCATATCCAGAAATTTTCTATTAATTTGTAATGATTAATAAAATTAAAAGAGTAAATGCTTATCTAAAAAGAAAAAGAAATTGGCAAGAAGTCATTATATAACTTTTGAAGTTAAGAAGACATTTTCTTAGAATCAAGGAAATCAAGTATACAGCAAAGAACAAATCTAACTTCCTATCTGCTGAGTACATATATACCTTTGATCTAATGAATTTCTAGAACAAATTTAAAACACAAAAAGAAATAATTCAGTACTTCAGCTCACATTCCAATTAATAACTGCCTTTGACTATAAGAAAAGTACTTTTCAGTAGGAACAGAATCTTATCCATTATCATGTAATAAATTTGAGGCTGTTTAAACAAGATAATTCTTAAAGAAGCAGCTAAATCAACAATGTAAATTTTAAAATGGAAAGCAAACTACGCTGACATCACAAAATTTGCAATTAGCAATACTAGAAAAATGTATTAAGGACCTTTAACAAAAAAAATTGAGTAGAAGATAATAAATATAAGTAAGGCTTATATTCATTTCCTCTCTGCCCACATTCCCACCTGAAAGAACTTACCCTACTCACAGCCCTGGAAGAAATAGGCTTATTGTTTTTATTGGCTTACTGAAAAATAAATCAAATATAAAATTACATTAAAATCTAGTAAGCCACTGAAGCTATACTTCAAAGTAATAATGGAAAACCTATTTAAGGTTTAACACTCACATATGTGCACTTAAATAGTGTGCACATTGAAATCAATATAAATGTACACTTATATTGAATGAACTGATACACATGGTATAGCAATATCTAAATAATAAAAACTAAGGAGGAAGGAGACATCAAATATTACTAACATATCAAAATTGGCAAAAAGGTAGGAAAGAAATGTAGTGAATTCTATGAGATTCTTCTTCAGAGTAGGTCATTACCGAATAATTTATATTGTGTCTACTTTTAAAAAGACAAGCTTAAATAAAGGCAAAGATGCAATAAGGCTAAAAAAATAGAACAAAATCCACCTGTTTAGAAGATTGATGTTGATGAAACAATATATCAGTCATTCTTAAAAAGTTGTAGAACTTGTAGAAAAAGTGATTTGGGCTAGGAAAAGAGACCCTCTAACTTTGCCTCCCTAGAGTAGAGTGACCGTTGTCTTCTACAAACATCTGATCCTGAAAAGGACAGATAATCTAATTCCAAACTTGCTTTTAAACTTATTTACCTTTATTCACCTATGTTCCCAACAGTAGGAAAAGGTTAAGTAACATGTATTTTCATCACTAATTAACTGGCTTCAAAAAATGAGCAAATCACGTTAGACCTACTGAATGAGATTCCCCCCACCTGCCCCCCAAGGGGAGTAGTCCTAGCATACGCATTTTGTAAAAGTCAAACAAATTTTTAAAATTTGTCCCCAGGTCATTTGGATATGTACCCTTGGTAAGGATGGAGGCAGTTATTTTAAGTAGTGTGGTAGCCTCTCTGATGATACCTGAATAAAGAATTGAATGAAGAGAAGGAATGGTTACTAAGAATATCTCAGAGAAGAATGTTTCAAGCTGAGGTAACCCCAAGTGCAGAGGCCTGAAAGATGAATGACCTTCATGTGTCTGTGGAACAGTAAGAAGAACAATATGCCTGGTGTGAAGTGAGCAACAGGAGTAAGGTGGATAACAGCTTGGCCAAAATGTGTAAGAAAGTGAGGACCAGAGCAGAGAGTGGAGGGGTTGCCTTTGCTAAAAGAATATGGATTCAGATGCAGATGAGTAGATTTGGTGGTGGGAAAATAAGGAAGTTCTCCTGCTACTTCTGTTTCTGTAATGAATTAAGGAGCAACATGATCAGCCAAAAGTGAGAAGAGGGGTGGACATGTTGGGTGCTATTAATTCAGAAGATTCTCTTCCAGGAACAATGAGAAAACCAGCTAAGAAAGCTATTTGAAATAATGAAGTAGCTATTCATTTCCTCCCTGCTCACATTCCCACCTTAGAGAACCTACCCTACTCACAGCCCTGGAAGAAACAACCTTATACTATCAGTTAGGTTTAGGATCTACCACACTTAACAGAAACCCCAAATAATGTGGCTTCAACAACGTTAAGATTATTTTATTTCACATAGAAAAAGTCCTAGACAGGCAATCCAAGCGGGAATTGTAATTCCATGAAGTCTTCAAGGACCCAGGCTCCTTCAACCGCTCCATTCTGCCATCCATAGCTCCAACCTGTGTGCCAGGCTGATAGCAAGAGGAAGGGATGAAGGAGGGCTAGCCTCTTCCTTCTTTCCTTTATAAAAAGACTGCATGAAAGTCTGACACACTTCTGTTTTATCTCACTAGCCAAAATGTGGTCACAAGGCCATCCTTAGCTACAAAGGAGACTGGTGAATGTCTTTTAGCTAGGCAGCCACGAATCCAGCTAAAAATTTGGGTTCTCCTTACTAAATAAGAAGGGAAGGATAGATGATAGAGGGTCTATTTATTTCTGTCACACCCACATATCTCATGGCTTTTAACTCCCCCTCTGCTACCATTATCCTCTCCAATAACAAGAATGAATGGACACCTACCCCAAGCCAAGCCAATAAGATTCTCTCTCCCAAGAATTTGGGACACAGAAAGCAGGTCAATTTACTTCTGAAGAGCTGAAGTGCAAGAGGGAACAGACTGGAGCCTTACAGAGAAAACACAAGATTATAGAAGATAAGGGAACAAATGAACAAAGGCAAGCAGAGAGTTGAGGCTGCAGAAGGAGAGAAAATATAAGTTTCTGACAACTTCCTTTCCTGTGAGGACTGTGCACAATTCTTTTATCTGGATTCTGCACAACTCCTCTATTCCCTTACATAGAAATCACTTTACTTGAGATAATTTGACTTAATTTATGATTTAATGTTATTTATGATTTAATGTTATGTGCATAATGTTATGTTTCTGCATCTTCTATGAAACTTGTAGAAGACAATCATTATGTTCTTCTCCACCCCTTGTGTAAAGACTGATAAGATAGAATTTCCTTTAGAATTTTATACTTTTTAAAAGACTGAAATAATTAGGAATTGATACCTTTCTTCTTAAAATTCAGATAAGGCAATTATGTAATCCTTATTACGTCTCTTTTGTCTTGTCTGCCAGGAAGATGATGAATAAATTTATTACACAGTCACAGGTACTTATAGCAATTCCTGGCTAAAGCACAGAGACTGTAGTAGATTGCATTACTATTTCTAAGCTCTCAGTGGAAGGTTTATACTTCACCATATGGACATCAGGCTTGGCCATATCATTTACTCTGGCCAGTGAAATGGTGAAGTGATTATGCCACTTCTGAGTAGAAGCTTTAAGAACTAGCATATGATTCATCATCACTCTTTTCCCTCTGCCATTCCTCTCAGAAAGAGGCTGTCCCTTCATTCTCAGCCCTTGAATGAAGATGATATGGAGGAGATGCACGGATCCCACCAGGATGTAGACAGAGCAAGAAAACAAACACTAGTTTTAAACCACTGAGATATGGGGTTTGTTTGTTACCATAACCTAACCTAAGTTGACTTATAAAGGGAACATTAAGTAAGAAATAATTCAGAATGTATGTTTATGTGTCAGGACGTCGATGTAAAACAGAAAGGACTAACAGGACAAAAATGTATGACGTAAGCACTAGGACCCTTCCAGGGTTCCTATCTCAATGGTTACAACCACCACTTGGCCAGTTATCTAAGCCACAAAACAGAGTCATCTGGAATATATTTTTTTCCTTCAGGTCTCCTACATCCAATCTATTACCTCCTTAATATCTCTCGAATCCATGCCCACAGATACTACCTTAGTTAGTTAGATCCTTATTACCTCTCCCTTGGACTAATCTAATACTCCACTAATTTGTCTTTCTGCTTCAGTCTCCTTCCTCTAATCCACCCCCTACATTTATATGGAGTAATACATATTCCTAAAATGATGTTATACCTTGGCCAGAGACATTCCACATGAGACTTACACTTTAGCTGGACATGTACGAGTTGGCCCTGGCCAACCCCTCTCTAGGCTCCGTAGAGGTGTCAGACCATTGCATGTTCAGGTACAGGCTTTGCCACTTTTGGGCCATAAGCCACTTATCCTCTTCAAATCCAGTTTGTTTGTTTGTTTTCATTTGTAAAATGAGAATCATAATATAAACTGTAACTTGTAGCTTTGTTCTAGGGGTTAAATTAGAGTAATAAACTGCCTTGGCAAAATGTATTGCCTGGTCACACTGTAGAAGAACAATAAATACTTGTGGAATAAGAGAACAACTCTCTGGCTAGATCACCTATGAACACTTCACAGCCCTTATTTGCTTATACAACTGTCCCCCTTTACTAGAAACTAAGCAACTTGAGAAGAGGCTGAGCCTTTCTAATCTGAGCTTCCTGGGACCTAGCACGGTGCCTGGTACAAAGGAGGAATTCAATTAATGTGCAAAAGCTAAGTGATCCCTGAAATAAAATCCCTGAACAGTTAGAGAAGGGAACAGAAAGAAAGGCTAGAGTCAGACAGAGTACAATCACTAATAACTATAAATCTTCCTCAGGCCCTTGTGTAACTTCATATGCTTTTAACTTTGTGCTAAACAAGAACTTGGTATCTTGGGTGGCTATTCTCTTCTGTATTTTACCCAAAGTATACTTGCCAATTTAATTTACAGGTGAATTCACAATATACAGATAAGGAAGGTAGGAAAGCAATGAATGTTTCAAAACTCTTCAGTGTGACTACATTTGTTCCAGGGTAGAGAACATTTCCTCAAATGCTGAATAACTTAAAGAACAATAATATAATTGCACATAATCTCAATATTACATTTCAAATGTATAATTCCGTTGCCTATAAACAACTGATACTGCAAGGTCAGTAGAAGGTAACTCTCTAGGGTAACACAAATCAATACACTCTAAAGAGATGCAAACAGCTCTTCTCCCTTTTGACAGGAGAACCTCCCCCACGTGTGTATTTCACTGCTTCCTGCCTGCCAAACAAAATCTAATTGTGAAAACAGTAGGGTTGTTGTATTTCCTAAGTATATAACTGAAGTCCAAGGATTTTTTTGTTTGTTTTATTTTGAAAGCGATTCCTTGGATATGGATTAAGGTTCTCAATGAACTAACTGCACATTTTTAAAGTGGTATTTTATTTCAAACAGCCCAAGAAACAGTTTTACCCAGAACATCCAAAAATTCTTGCTATAAATACCTAAAAAGAAGAAAAATGGAAGCTCGCCAGAAATGCCAGATGATGGTGTGGTTTATATTATAATTGTTACTATTCCAAAATTTTAAACATAATAGGTAAAGACAACAGGATAAACCATCTAGTCTACATTGGGAGATTATGCAACATTAATTTAAAGGACTTTACAATGCTAAAATGTTATTTCTTTTAAATAGTGGTTCCAAAAAATGGCTTATCGTACTAGCATTAGGATGAAACTTATGAGGTTGCTGTATTTGACTATTCTTGATCTACAAAAATGGCAATTTTATTTTTTATTTACTTTATTTATTGATTTATTTATTTTTGTGGTATGCGGGCCTCTCACTGTTGTGGCCTCTCCCGTTGCAGAGCACAGGCTCTGGACACGCAGGCTCAGCAGCCACGGCTCACGGGCCCAGCCGCTCCGCGGCATGTGGGATCTTCCCGGACCGGGGCACGAACCTGTGTCCCCTCCATCGGCAGGCGGACTCTCAACCACTGCGCCACCAGGGAAGCCCAAAAATGGCAATTTTATATTCATCCCTTTTTAAACCTGGTATTTTAATCTTGTCCTGAAAGATACATTGCCTACTTATCATCTATAATATTTTGCATGCACTTCTATTAGAGCACATACCATACTGAATTGTAATTAATTGTTTATAATTCTTATGCTATATTGTGAACATCTGTGGGCAAAAACCATTTCTCCTTTTTTTCATGTTCCTGGAGCCTGGCACTGTCTGGCATATAGCAGTTCTTGCACAGTAAGTGACAGTAAGAGTAACACATATTTGAGAATAGAATGATAGGTTAAGAAAGAACATATAAAAAAGAAAAGTCAAGTTCTAGTAAGAGTTAGTATGCAAACTAACTGCTACCAGACTGCTCCAAAGCTTACTATCTGCTGTTAAACCCAAATATTTCCTGAAAAGACAGTATTTAGACCACTACTACTCTATATGAAAGAAATAATACCTTCAAATTTTCAGAGACCACTTCCACAATGTATAGATCTCGCATTTCTTTCTCTTTCTCTTTTTTTACTGTCTGCTTCAGTTCAATACCTTGGGGCAACAGAAGGTGAAAGGAAGCAAAAATGCTCTAACTGGTTAGTTTCATTCCTTGCTTGTAAAAGTTCTGAGGAAAGAGGGGGACTTCTTAGAGATGGTGATTCTAATGATTTAAATAGAGTTTTGGAATGCCTGTGGACTTCAACCTTTGTTATTGTACTATCTTTTAAATTTTGTACTATCATTTTTATACATGTATTAGCTTTTAAACTTTTGAAACTTAAATATGACACTATCTTTTTGAATTTGCTAAAGCAAACCAAGTTTATGTACTAAACACAGCTATGTACTTCCTAAAGTCTGATCATAAAGTAAGAGAAACCAGAATACAAAGTATATTAAGACTCAAAAAATTCCCTAAGGCTGAGAGAAAGCTTAATTAATATTTTTGAGAAGGCTAGAAATATTGGGGGAAAAAAAGTATTCAAAGTTCCATAAGAAAACTTGGTCCCATATTTCAAATTCAACAAAAGGAGACTTGAAAGATTAAAATTAGCAGCAGTTCATTTGGATGTTCACCCAGGCCAAAGGAGGTATTTCTGATTGTATTATCCCTTGCTTCATAATTTAAAGTTCAATCCAACTCATTAGATTTCAAACTCAACTTCAATATTTATATTTAAATTTCTGATACTATCATATAAGATATTTCACATTCAGTCAACGTAACACAACTCATGAGTAAAACATAAATTCTACTTGACTTTACCAAATAAGAGAATTGTTTTATGATATAGGAATAATGCCACAGTCAACTAAATATGACAGGTAAACAACACAGCTGATCAAACCAGAACCTGTTCAAACACCAAAACTAACGTACTCTAGTTAACCTTGAAGGACTACTACCAAAACTAGTAATGGCGATTTCAGGGTATATGTCAAGATTTCTTTGATTTATATTTCATTTTGATGAAAATACTTTAGAAGAGTAATCAAAATAAAATTAGAGATGACAGAAATTACACAATGAAAGACAGAATTTCCCTAATGATTGTAATCAGCACAACAAACCACTGACTTTTGACTCTCCAGTCTGCTTCCTACATCTGATTTTACTGTTTAGCCATTTATTATAAATCTGTAAACAGATGCTAAAAACAAGTAGGGCAGACGACTCAATTTGGTTTATATGATTAACTTGCAGCAGGTGAGCTCCACCTGCAGGCAAAGAAAAGATTCTTTAGAATAAATTTTAAAACAGGACTTTCCAAAGACAGGCTGTAACTACCGCCTTTCAGTTAACCTTGAGTGCACATTAGAATAACCCGTGCTTTTTAAAACTTCTCATGGTCGAAAAATTCTGATTGACTTGATCAGGGGTGGGGCTTGTAAGGTGACTCAAATATATGGAAAACATTGAGAGACACTGATTTGAATCTTTACCAGCACACATCTTGAAAAACATTAGGAAAACTCAAATATCATTTTGTTTCTTCTAAAATGACTTCTCACTATACTGATCCTTTCACCTTTTTCAGAGATTAAACTGAGTTCAACTGATATAAATGTCTTATCTCTGTTAGACCACAAAAAAGACCTGAGGTGACCCTACAATTTTTTAAATCTACCTTTACATTATTCTGTGCCTCAGAAGTAATCAAGAGAGCGAGTGTTTGGTGGGGGTTGGGGTTCTTAACCCTTAGCTGCGCATTAGAATATCTGGAGAGATTTTACAAAGTCTTATTGCCCTAAATTAATGTTATGTTCTTGGAAGTTAGAAAAGTGGTTACTATCAGGGGAGGAGGGGAGAAACAACCAGAATAGGGCAAGAGGGAGACTTGTGGGTAATGGCAATTTTCTGTTTCTTGATCTGGGTGATGGGTATAGGGGTGTATTTGGCTTGTAAAAATTCAGCAACTGGTGTATTTATTATATGTGCACTATGAAATATAGTTCATACAGATATAGTCTGCACGTACACTATATTTCAATTGAAAGTTAAAAAGTAAAAATGCATGTGCCCAGGCTTCACTGCAGACCAAATGATTCAGAATCTTTGGGATTGGGAGCTGGGCATCAGTATTTTTTCTTTTCAACATTTCTCCAGTGAATCTAATGTGGAGTCAGGAGTGAAAACCATTCTTCTAATGAATCACAAATGTATTTATTCGCCCACTCATTACACAAACTTTAATGACCAATTACCCTGTGCTTATTATACAAGACTCGGAGGACGTAAGACAGTCTCCAAAGGAGCTCATTATAGGCAACGGATAGTAGGCAAAGCAATATATCTCATGTGACACATACAAGGAAGTTACTTATAAGATCTGGAGGAGAAAGTGATTTGTCAAAGAAGGATTCACTCTTTTTTTTTGTTCATTCATTTATATAAACATCTGAGTACCTATGATGTTTGACCACAGGTGGTAAATGGATACAATCTCTGCCTTTAAGAAAAGTACAGTATAAGGGTACACAAGGAAGAAAAAAAATGTATAACCGGATGTCATAATATCACAGAAGTATGAAAAAGGTACTATGGGAATACCCTGGGGAGTCAGAAGTTGCTGACCTTGGAGCTAAGATGATACAAACTTGAACTAGTCCAGTGGCACTGGTGGTAAAAATTAGTATTCTAGAGAAGTGCTTCTCAAACTTTAATGTACAAATCACCTGAGGATCCTATTAAAACACAGATTCTGATTCAGAAAGTGTGAGGTGGGGCCTGAGACTTGGCATTTCTAAAAAGATTCCAAGAGAAACTAATGCTATTCGTCCACAGGTCGCAATTTAAGTAGCAGGTTCTTGAGGAAGATGGTTTTCAAGAGGGAAAAGGCAAAAAATGCCAAATTCCACAGCAGAGACACCAGGAAAAACAAAAACTGGAAAGTAGCCATTAGATTTGTCAAGTACATGGCCTTAGGGAGAGTAGTTTCAGAGGAGTGATAAGGGAAAAGCTAAATGATGTGTATTTAAAAATAAATGGGAACTAAGGTGGTGGGGACAGGAAATAATGAAGTGGTGTTTTTGTTTTCACTCTCGAATGCTGGAAGAGGCTTAAGTCTATCCACAAGCTGAAGGAAAGGAATGAGTGAAGAGAGAAAACTAAAGACAGAGCAAAGAGGATGGAATCATTTTGAATGGGCAGAGGGATTCCTCCCTTTAAAACAGAAGAGGAGATAAGAATTGGTCTGAATAGGTACAGCGAAAAGTGAAAAGAATAAGAGTTGAAGAAGTTATTCTTGTTTCACAGAACAGGAAGCCAGGTGACCTAATGAGAGAGAGTGAACCTGAGGTTGAAGGGAAAGCACTGGAGGCACAGCTGAGGCTGGACTTGTCTACGGCTGTGTGATTCTGCTCAGCAGCATTCAGTAGTCAAGGTATAGGCTTACAGAAAGTGGACTGGGTAAGAAAAGAGTGAGACTGATGCATTTAGAAGAGGAGGGAGGCAAGGGACAGAAATCCTCAAGAAATCAGAATAAGTACAATGAGAGAAAAGAAAGGAGAGGAGGTAGGAAGAGCTTTGGATTTTTTCCGCTTGAACCCCTAAGTACTTTTCAATAGAACAATTAGAGAAATAATCTACTCTGTGTGAATTTGTTGAAAATTATATTGTTAAATATTATTCCCCAATTTAAATATTAAGTACTCAAGAAACCTGCTTGTAGGTTTACTATCCAAAGTGATGAGCAGCTTTAACAGATTCCAGATGTTTCTTTACAAATAGAAGCAATACCACAAATTTTCAGTAATATCATACTTTGAATGGCTCCTTGCCTAAAAGGCTGGGAGGCTAGTCTAGTCCCTGATCCTACTGCTTGAATCAGAAAATGACTGCAGGATAATGGAGTACTTCAAGCACATACAAATGAACCGTTTGTATATACCAAGAGCACTGATTTTTTTAATAGATAATGATTTCACACTGACATCCTATCTGGCTAGCAGGTATACCCATTATAATTCAACTTAGACTGAGCAGTGATTTTCCTTTAAATATAATTATCCTTTTTTACCACATTACAATTTTATAAGATTCTTAGAAGTTTTTCTGTTTTTCTTTTAACATAAAATTAACATGAGACAAACTGTAGTGAAGCTGGTATAACTGACCGAAAGCACTAATGATTTCAGACATTTGCTGAAATTTCTTTTATGATATCACTGAGATTAGGAGGGATAGACAGTATAAATCAGACTTGAAAAGACATTTAAGAGGGTTTTCAGGCCCATACATTTCTTAACCAGTTTAGACAAATTTTACTCAAATCTGAGGATGTCTCTTTTTGTTCCATACAATTGCTTTACTGCTTTTGTTGGTTTTAAACAAATACAACCTTCCACATCTAGCTAATACATTGTTTGTCCCAAATATAAGAACAATTTAGAGGCTTTTAAAGAAGAGATCAGAGAGGAATGAACTGGAATTTGACTCACATGACCACTGCTGTAAATAAAATTGGTCTATTTTCTTTTAGGCCTCTGAATGGGCTAAATTAGCATGACTGGTATATATATCAAACATTATGAAAATAGTATGTTAGAAAGTAAGTTGAATAAAGGGCTCAATCTTAATTTAAAATTAACTATAAAATGACAAAAACTCTGATACTTACCTAAATGGGAAGGAAATCCAAAGGAGGAGATATATGTATATGTATGGCTGATTCACTTTGGTGTACAGCAGAAACTAACACAACATTGTAAAGCAACTATACTCTAACAAAAATTAATTAAAACACAAAAGCAAAAGCAAAAACAAAACTCTGATACTTAGAAGCACAACGCTTGACTCACCTGCGGCTAACTGATTTCTTCTCCACTTCACTCTCTCCAGCTGTCTTAACATTTGCACTTGTGCCCTTTTTTAACTTTTTCGCAATTCTTTCTCTCATCTGGTCCTTCTCATCACCATCAACATATTCATCATGCTCTGCACTTCCATATTCTCCATCCTGTAAAAATTGAAATGGAGTATTTGCTGGGCATTCCATTTTCTTCTTTCACTTCCAGAGGTCCATCTCAAACTCTCCTTGTTGCATTCTAGGCCAGGTTACTTTTTGTTTCGTTTTGTTTTGAACTAGTGAGGGCTTGAAGAATCTGCTACAGGCGGGAATACCCCCTGGGATCTGCTCTAGGCTGGCTATGTAAGTACTGTATAGCCTAGTAAGGGCTGTTGCTCGATCCACACCCAGCTCCTTTGCACAGCAGACTATGCTCCCCCTGGATCGCCCAGGATATTGTCTATCTACATTCCTATTCCTTCCCAGTAGGAAATGTGGCTTTTGGAGGCAGTTGGCCAGCGTACTGACCGCACCCAGGGATTAATGCAAGTAAAAGAGGTGGAGGTAGAGAAACTGATATTTCTTCCTACAATCTAAGTCATAGCAATCACTCCTCGGCTCAAAACCCTCCAGTGGATTCCCAACTCACTCAAACCCTACACAATCTGGACCTCCCTGACATAATCTCCTACAACTCCAGGTCAGCAACACTAGCCAACTTTGGAGTTGCTCTTCTCTCCAGCCTGAAACTCTCCTATTCCATGTATCTGCATTGCTGACTCTTTCATCTCCTTCAGGTCTCTGCTCAAATGCCACCCTTTTGGTGACACTTTTCTTGATCCCCCGAATAAAATGGCAGAGCCACCCACCCACCTCCAGTACTCTCTATTCCCCTCCCCTATTTTATTTTTCCTCAAAACATTTATCACCCATACTATACATTTTAATTATTTATGTGATTATTGTCTCTCTCCCATAATCAGAGGAAGGAGTCCATTAGAACTAAAATTCTGGATTGTTTTGCTTATTGCTAAATCTTCAACTTCCAGAATAGCTCCCAGCATCAAGACAGCGAGCAATGGAGGGAGAAAGGAGGAAAGAGGGAGGGAAGAGGGTAGAGAAGGAGAAGGAAGAAACTACCCAAGTGGATCTTTTTCTCTTGTGATTCTCCAGGTGAGTCATGGTGAGGCAGGATTCTTAACTTGAGGCTTGTGGACCTTAGAGCAGTGGTTCTCAAAGTCTAGTCCTCAGGCTATAAAACATGGATTGGCTCTAAAAATGTAAAATGCTAGTCCTCATCTCAGTATTACTGAACCAAATCTCTAGGGATGGAAATTGTGAGTGTTTTCAATGAGATGTTTAAGAAATTCTTAGCCTTAAAACTTGATAACCACTGACCTAGGTCTTCCATGCTTGGTCCTCAGGAGATATAAAAAAAGAAAATGCCCTGCAAATTCATAAAATTTTGTTTGTGGATATAATATATTTCCTGGAAAGAAGGTCTGCAGTCTTAGTGATTGCAAAGGATCTTGGGACACAAAACAGATTAAAAACTATACAGTGTCCTTAGATGACCTCACTCCCTCAAGACCATAAGAACATAATTTTACATTAGGCCTTGAGCCTATCTTACAGACCCATATTGTTACACAGATGTCTCCAAGTTATCTGAATCTCAAAATGCACATTATTAAGCACATTATTTTTCATTGTTCTCCCCACCTTTTTTTTTTTTTTTTTTTTTTGCGGTACGTGGGCTTCTCACTGTTGTGGCCTCTCCTGTTGTGGAGCACAGGCTCCGGATGCACAGGCTCAGCGGCCGTGGCTCACGGGCCCAGCCGCTCCACGGCATGTGGGATCTTCCCAGACTGGGGCACGAACCCGTGTCCCCTGCATCGGCAGGCGGACTCTCAACCACTGCGCCACCAGGGAAGCCCTGATTTTTAATTTTTGATAACAGTTAATAACGTGAAGTAGCTAGCAAGATAAAGGAAACAAAGAGTTTAAAACTAATAACCTTGGAAGAAATTTCAGACTGGGTACATTGGGGATTGCCAGTAATGCTCTTTTGTGATAAAGTCATTGGATTATCATCTCAGCCTTTGCCTCCTTATGAGTTATCAGTGTAATTAATGTATTAATTTGTTTAAATTTGTGTTAAGTATTTCAAACGGTACAGAAGGTGTAGTAGATAGTAAACACTCCTTCATTTCCTTTGAGCACTCCTGTTTTCCTAGTTTGTCTTCTGGAGCCACCAAGAAAAAACTCGTGCCTTTTTAAAAAGCACAGCAGAAGTATTTGAAGACAGCTATTGTATAATCCCTTTCAGCATTTTGTCTTCCAGGCTGAGTTCCTCAGTTCTCTCCATAGTTTATTTATGAGATGGTTCCCACCTTCCTTATCTTTTTGTTGCCCATTTAATGCACATTTTTGAGTGTCAAAATCCTTTAAAAGTTCCATGCTTAGAACTGAATATACATTCTGGGTATGCTCTGCTAGTCTCAGGATAAAAGGACTAAAATCCCCCATGATCCGAGTACTATACTTCCTTGATCTGAACACTATACTTTTTTTTTTTTTTTTTTTTTTTTTTTTTTTTGCGGTACGTGGGCCTCTCACTGTTGTGGCCTCTCCCGTTGCGGAGCACAGGCTGCGGACGCGCAGGCTCAGCGGCCATGGCTCATGGGCCCAGTCGATCCGCGGCATGTAGGATCTTCCCGGACCGCGGCACGAACCCGTGTCCCCTGCATCGGCAGGCGGACTCTCAACCACTGCACCACCAGGGAAGCCCTCCCCACCTATCTTTTGTACCCATCTAACAAGTTGCCCAAATCAGAAACCTTGTGGTTGTCCTAGACTCCTCCTTCTCCCTCACTCATAGTATGGAATCAGTCACCTCTTGGACCTCTTTCAAATCTGTCTCTCTCCCATCTCACACCTGTGGTCTTCTATCAAGCTCTCCTCCTGCCATAGCTTCCCAATAGGTCTCCTTGACTCCAGCCTATTTCTTCTAATTTGTCCTCTCTAATATTGCCAACAGTGATCTTCCTAAAATGCAAAGTTGACAATATACTCTTCCTTTTAACCAATACCCTTCACTGTTTCTCATTACTTTGAGGATGAAATTCAAACTTCTCCCCATAGCCCAGGAAGCTCTGTAATATTTGGCTTCTTCCTCCCACTCCAACCTCATCCACTCTCCCTCCTGTCATGATGCTCTGGTCACACTAGTTTGCTTTCAGCTCCTGGAACACCTCAAACTCTCCTACTTCAGAGCCTTTTGCACATGTAGTTCCCTCTACCTTTAACACTCTTCTTCACTGCTCCTCACAAGGCAAGTTCCTTCTCAAACTTTAATCTTAGCTTGTACTTCCTAAATAAGGTATACTCTCTCCTTGTTACCATGCATTAGCATATGCTGTTCTCTGAGGAATCCCACCCTTCACCAGTTTCTTTTTTGATCTAGTTAACTCCTAATTCTCCTATAAGACACAACACAGCATCATCTCTTCCCGGAAGGTTTTCTTGACCAGGTTAGATAGCCATCCTTTCTCTATTATATATAGTCAGAGAGAATCCTCTCTTTTGACTATGGTAATAGAAGAAGCTGTGTTCTTGCATGGACAGTTATGTACTTCCTTCTGTACAACACACAGATCAATGGGTTTTTATATAAAGTGATAAACGAATGACTTGAAAAACTTGATCTCTTATACATAAAGGAAACTCTGCCTTCTGTTTTATCAGCTTTAATAGCCAGTACAAATAATGAAGAAAGGTCACTACAGTCTTGAGAGAGAGAATCTTCCAAAATGTGTGTATGAAGAAGGAAACTACCATAAATGACTGGTATCCAAGTATTTCCCATACATCATGTAGGATATCATGCATCAACATTTAAACTTTTATCATAACAAAATAAAATCAATGACATCTAAATTTTGAGTATTCATGTTATGTTACGTGACAGGGAGAAAAAACAGGCTAGAAATTCATATGTAAGATTCTGATTTTGTAAGGAAACACACACATACTATGAAGGAAAATTCCAATATCAAAATAAATATTTTTCAAATCTTTCCATTTTTTTTTCAAAATTTTCCATATATAATTATAAAAGGTAATACATATTACCTTTTAGGAAAAATAATTTAATAATTTGTATAGATTTTGAATTTTCTATAAATTGTTCAAGTATATTTATACTAAAATTAATACTTACATCATCTGAATCTCCTGCTGCATCCCCTTTTTCACTACAAAAAAATAAGGAAAACAAATTTTAGCTTCAAAATGAAACTAACAAAATTATTCAATTATCCAAAAATTTAGAATATTTTGCTGGGATTAATAGTTCAAAAACACTTCAACATAGGAATTTCAGAATGGCATTGTAGAGCAAATAGAAACATTCTAAAGGGAAGTTGTTTCTATACATAGAATAAAAGGTATGCTCCATTAACACAAATACAAATTCACTAGAATTTTTTTAAAAAAGCAAACAACCAATAGTGTTATTTTCATGAACAAAAGGCTGCAGACAACAATTTCTTCTATTGGCTTGATGTATTCAGGCTGAAGAAGCCAAATCCCTCAAATGAAAGGATATTAAGAAAAGATTGTTTTAATATAGAATTTTTTTAAATGAGCTACAATAGTGAGTACAATAGTATTTTAGTCCCCTTTTGACACACTGGCCCAGTGAATCATGTGCAATTATATTTAACAGTAAGACATCTTCCCTTATCAAAGAGAAGCAGCAAAAATTTTCTGATAACTCCTGAAATATGTAAGGAATAATACTCAGTGAATTGGCCCAAAATGTGGTGACTTCTTCACAAAACCCTTCAAATCTGATTTGCTTACTCATGATTCTGAGACAAAAATTATGCAAGGAAAAAGTTAGCAAAGAAATTTTCAATTAAACATTAAATTGTTAAAGCAGACAGTTTCCTAGTATTCAAACTATCCCAAGATTTAAAAGGTTAACAGCTAATTTTAAATTTAATTAGTTCAGCAGAGGTTGATAGATAGCAAGGAGAATGAATGTGACTAGCGTGATTCTCTCCATTAAGCTAGTAGCTCTACTACCCCCATTATCAAAATGCTTTAGTTTTTTGGTTAGGTTGACAAAACTTGACTTATGAGAACTGACTGTTTACTTCCAAAGGAAGCAAGAAAATGATCTGAGCCAGACAATAAGAACTTAGGATCACACTAGCACCATGCTAACCTTTCAACAGCTGGAACAGAGCTGAGATGTGGATCATCCTTAAGCAAGTCATGACTACTTTTGCTTTTTCCCTTCATGCTCTAGAAAGGAATGTATGATATAATCATGAGTAGAGAAAAATAGTCTTCCAAAAGGACAAGTTAACACATTTACGTAAAAATCTAGTACTGATATAATGTGGTTAGCAAAAGATACATGTTCCTGAAAATTTGAGTACAAACAAAAGCTTTATAAATAGCAATCTTATTCTCCCATTGACTAAAAATATTTTAGAAACATCTTTCTTTCAAAAAGTGATATACCCTTAAAAATAAGTTTATTGATTACTATTTCCAAACACTAAACCCTCATTGTGATTTACTACTAATTAATTTTTGAACGATATATTAAAACTTAGAAGATAGATCACAAAAGTAATTTGAAATAAACACACACTATTATTCTTCAAATATACTGTCTATACTGCATAGAATCACTTTAAAAATGTGCCCAAGCAACCAGATGAGAGCACCTACAAGGTGCTATTTTTACATATGTAAAAGAGCCTTTCATGTATGACAATATTCATCAATGACCTAATATTTATTAAATACTTCAATTTCAAAGTTCATGTTCTCAATAAATTTATATTTTAGTAGGGAAACAAGACATAGTAAGATATAAGAAGTAGAACTATTAAAAAAACTACTACTACTATTATTCTAATTTATTAAATATATACTTTGTGTCAGGCACTGTGCTACAGTACAATATTCCCACCTTTCAATTCCTCCTGTCCCCAAATGAAAGTAAATAAGGTGGGCATTATTAGCCCCATTTTACAGAGGGAAAATAAAGACTTAGAGAGATTAGCGATTTACTGAAGGTCACAAAGCTAGTGGTATAGGATCTAGGATTTAAATCCTGGTCTGTCTCACAATGATATAATAAATCCATTTTTCTTTTCCTAGAGGCCCCTATGGACCCAGAAAAACTGGCCTGGTTTCAGAGCTGCAGACTATCCTACAGACTTCTCCACCACAAGGTATGAAAACTTCAAATTTATACCTTGTATCTCGAGGTGGAAAGCTGCTCACCATCCCCACCCCTCAACTAATCATGTAAGAGGGAAGAGTATGAGGTTAGAGTTGACAGGAAGAAAGGAAAATTTCTTTCTGTTTTGAAGGAACATTTTATTTTGAAAAATTCATCACAAAATGTGTTAACTAAAAATACAGAGAGGTAAAAATACCTCTTTCCCTTTAGCCCGATTCTTGACTGTTTAACAGCTCTGGGAACAGACTTCTAAATTTGACAGGCTTTACTTTGAGGCAGATGTATATTTTCTGAAATTTATTTTCATGATGAAAATAAAGGATTTTTAAATTTCTGTATTAACATGGAGTACTCCACATTTTCAAGACCTAATCAGTTTAAACATGCTTATAGTCTAGTTTAAAAAGGCAAAACAAAAATTTTTCTCAAACAGTTAATCTAAAGATACTATTTTTTTTTTTTTTTTTTGCGGTACGCGGGCCTCTCAGTATTGTGGCCTCTCCCGCTGCGGAGCACAGGCTCCGGACGCGCAGGCTCAGTGGCCATGGCTTACGAGCCCAGCTGCTCCGTGGCATGTGGGATCTTCCCGGACCGGGGCACAAACCCGTGTCCCGTACATCGGCAGGCAGACTCTCAACCACTGCGCCACCAGGGAAGCCCAATCTAAAGATCCTATTATCTGTAATTTTAAAAAGTCGTAGAATCTGAATTATGCAATTAAAATATATTTCTACTTCCATAACCTTACACAAACCAAGGAGTAATAAAAAGACAAAACATCAAAGAATTATTTGATATCTGTCTAACAATGAAAACTGTTCAAAACCCAGAAGATGGTATAGTAGAAAAAACACAGGAAAAGAAGATAAGAGTTGGACCAAATGAGTTTCAAAATCTAGTATTCAGTAATTCTATGGGTTTTAGTCCAAAACGTGTACCATTTGAGGAAAGAGAATGACCTCATCCGACCTCAGAAACTCTGCTTACAAAATGGAAATAATAATAGCAGCCTTGCTTACTTCATACAAGAGAACTAAACAAGATATGTACAAAAGTGTACAAGTGAATATAAAATGACCTCAACTAGAATAAAACTTGAATATGTTTTTTTCATGCTTTCCTTCCTAAAATTTCTTCCTCTTGTGTCTTCAGCCATCAATGTTTATTTTCATCTATTCTAAGAAATAGTCCCTTATTAATTCTCCCCATGTGCCTCCCTAATGGGAGTCACAAAGACATTACAGCCAGAGTTGGCCTCAGACCCTCTTGTCCAGCCTCTTAGTAACATATCAGAAAATGAGAGTTGCACTAATAAATAACAGGAGTAAGATTAGAATTCAGGTCTCCAGGCTCTTGGTCCATTAACAAGCTCAACTATTTCATTTACTTGTAAATGTTAGTTTACAATTGTTAGCTTAATTAACATTTAAAAAATGGGTTCTTTTTTATCTCCCAAAACTTAAACCAGCTTAAAGGGAAAAAAAGAAACTTGTCTTACATTAACTTTAAGTAAGACTTTACAGGGCTTCCCTGGTGGCGCAGTGGTTGAGAGTCCGCCTGCTGACGCAGGGGACACGGGTTCATGCCCCGGTCTGGGAAGATCCCATATGCTGCAGGAGCGGCTGGGCCCGTGAGCCATGACCGCTGGGCCTGAGCGTCCGGAGCCTGTGCTGCGCAACGGGAGAGGCCACAACAGTGAGAGGCCCGCTTTACAATAGAAGGAAACTAATTAATCTGAATAATCATTACCATTTCAAATTTTAATTAATGTTTTAAATTAACATAGAAATATATGATCAAAAGCCATTTTTTAGATGTCCCTTCCTACTACAGTAGACTTTGAATCCTGCAGGCAGAGAAAACAAATTGTGGAAGAGCTGTAGAAATTGGGGAT
Source organism: Tursiops truncatus (assembly GCF_011762595.2). Lineage (NCBI taxonomy): Eukaryota > Metazoa > Chordata > Mammalia > Artiodactyla > Delphinidae > Tursiops > Tursiops truncatus. The sequence goes on along the minus strand of NC_047036.1, from coordinate 51,199,706 downwards.
AGTTAGTCTCAAAGAGGATAAAAATGAATTCAGATATTTCTCTTTCATGATGACTCTTTCTGAATGATCTATTTTAAGGTTGTTATTTACACCATCAGGTAACAATAATTTTAGAGGAAGAACAAACACCTAATATATTTTAAAACAATTTTTGAAAAAATTACATAAAAGCAGCTGGCTCATTAAAGAGTTTAGGGACGAACAAAATACTAAATATATTTAGTGAACACAATGTAAGAAGCGCCACAGTAAATTCAAAACTGTCTGTAAGCAAATCTGAAAATGAATATCAAAGGGGATGTGGGAAAATTATATTACCTGCCACTTCACACCCAAGAACATAGAGGCAGTGAAACAGTGGAAACTAAACAGAGTACAAGTGGAAAGAAAGAAAGCAAGAGGCATAGTGGTACAGAGGAACAACACTGGTCAAGAAGTGGGAAGGTCTGAGTCTCAACCTCTAACTACCTCTGTGTGATGGTTAATTTTATGCTATGTACCCAAGTTGTTTGGTCAAACACCAGCCTAGATGTTGCTATGAAACAGTTGTTTTTAGATGTGATTAGCACGTAAATCAGTAGACTCTGAGTAAAGCAGATTATCCACCAAAATGTAGGCTGGCCTCGTCTAATCAGTCGAAGGCCTTAAGAGCAAAGACTTTCCCAAGCAAGAAGCAATTTGGCCTCAACACTGTAACACAAAAATTATGCCTGACTTTCCAGCCTGAAAATTTTGGACTCAAGACTGTAACATTCACTCCACCCTGAGTCTCCAGCTTGCTGGCCTACTCTACAGATTTTAGACTTGCCAGCCCCCACAAACATATGAGCCGATTCCTAAAACTCAAGCAATCTATCAATCTTGATCTCTACTTCTCCCCCTCTCCTATATGTGTGTGTGTGTGTGTGTGTGTGTGTGTGTGTGTGTGTGTGTATATATATATATATATATATACACACACACACACACACACACACACACACACACACACACTGTTTCTCTCATGAACCCTATTACATTCTGTGACCTTTAGCACAGAACCAGAAAATTTAGTAGTTTGGGGGGAAAAAAAAGATCTTACAGGCCACTTAATCTAGTCTCCACACAATGCAGGAATCTCCTTAACATTACTGCTGACTATCAACCAGTGTCTCCACACCTGAAAGGAGCTTAATAGTCACACACACACACACACACACACACACACACACACACACACACACGAAAATCATCCCTTTTTAAATGGCTTCTATTATTGGCCAACTCTCTCTCTAATTGGGGAAAAACAGAATCTGTGTAATTTTCAACCATCCAACTAATCCTAGTTGTACCTTCTAGAACTAAAAATGAACTACAAACAATTGCTGTTATCAGGAATATTCCATACAGTTTAGTTTAGATACAAATAAATTGGTAGGCAGAGTAACAGCCCCTAAAGATGTCCACTTCCTGATCCTCAAAATCTGTGAGTATGTTCCTTGACTTGGCGAAAGGGATCTTGTAGATAAGTTAAGAATTTTGAGATGAGGAGATTATCCTGGATTATCAGGGTGGGTCCAAGGTAATCACAAGAGTCTTTATAAGAAAGAGGGAGGCAGGAGAGTCAGGTGCAGAATGATGAAAGATAAGAAAGACTTGACCTGCTATTGCTGGCTTTGAAGATGAAGGAGTCATAAGCCAAGGAATATAGGCAGTCTCTAGAAACTGGAAAAATAAGAGAATGGATTCTCCTCAGAGGCGCCAGAAGGAAGGCAGCCCTGCAAACACCTCGATATCTAGGCCAGTGAAACCTGTTTTGGACTTCTGGCCTCCAGAACTGTAAGACACTAAATTTGTTTTGCTTCAAGTCACTAAATTTACGGTAATTTGCTACAGCAGAAATATGAAACGATTACAAATATATTAACATTTAAAAAATTAAATATGAGCAGCTAGAAAGATAAGCATATCAAAGTTTAATACAATTTAATGGGGCAAAAAATAGACTGGGGAATTCCCTGGCCGTCCAGTGGTTAGGACTCTGTGCTTTCACTGTTGAGGGTGTGGGTTGAATCCCTGGTCAGGGAACTAAGATCCCGGAAGCCATGCACTGCAGCCAAAAAACAAATTTTTTTTTTTAAAAAAAGGGACTATTTAACACTTCTGACAACCTCTGTACAAATGGCCTAGCAGCACTCTCCAAGTCATGCCCAACCCACCTCCCAAATTTTGGGGAAACTTAAATTTCACAGGATAAATGAGAATAAGATAAAGACCTTCTTTATTCTCAAAAGTGATGCATTTGTCTATTGATATACCTTTCTCTGGGTAAGAAAATAGCTTTCTTATAACTTTGGATTTGAAGTTAAAATGCTAACATATACTGTAGTAAGAGAAATATTGTGTATCAATGTGAATGTGGCACAAATTAATCACTATTTTCAAATTTAGCTATTGAGACACTTTTATACTAAACCTACCATTTAACTTGCCTCAAGAAAACTACTTGTCTGATTGTAGCTTTTACTTGAAAAATATTTTCTGACATTTGTATTTAAGTCATACACAAAGACTCAGGGGTAAACTTGAAACCAATACAGACATTTGAATGAAACTGTTATTTAAGAGAGCAATATGAAGGGGAGGATCTTCCAGATAAAAACCTTTCAAATATTTGAAGCCTAGGATCCCATTTTCGCTTAGTTTTTACTTCACCAAAGTATATCCAGTCCTTAAGCATTCCCCGAGTAAGATGTTTTTTGGCATCATCCCCATCCTCCTCATGACCCTCTGTTCCTCTGGACACATCTAGTTTGTCAGTATCCTTCTTAAATGTGTTCAGAACTGAACAAAATGCTGCAAATGCGATCCCCCCAAATGCAAAGAATGTTAAATTCCTTATTCCAGAGACTTCATTCTTAGTAATTCAACTAGGGCTTACAGGCTATTAAGTCTTACACCTATTCAGCTGATTTCATTAAACTAAAGTACAGAATATACACGTACTCTTATTACATTTTAACTTATTCGTTCAAATAATCAGGCACAGGTTGACAACAAAGCACTCTTTGGGCAGAAGTATTCAATTAGCTATAAATCCATCTGACTGTACTATCTCCCAGATCACATTTCCTCATGTTGTCCACAAGAATATCATGAGAGACGCTGACAATGTGCTTTCCTGAACTCAAGATATGTTATTATGGCATCCTCCTATCATGCAATCCTATCAAAAAGGAAATGAAGTCAGTCTGGCCAGTCACTTAACCAGGGTCTCAGTTTCCTCATCTATAAAGAAAGGAAGTTGGACTAGATCCCTTTGAGCTATAAAATTCTATTATTCTAAAAGAGATTTTATCAGGTAGTAGAAAGATACTGAAATAAATAACGAAAGAAAGCTAACCCATGGGAGAGAGGCACCTTGTCATGAGTAATGAGTGGGGTGAAGCAGCGTCTGTAATCCCACGCTGATAACCCATAAACCAGAGGGGACTCTATCTTATTTCTCCTTCCACATAAAGTAAAGCCTCAATTCAGACTTTACCAATTATTAACTTGTGATGTTAGGTTCTGGAATAAAGATTAACACTGTGGAGTCACTGGAAAAAGAAACTTGATAAGCAAATGAATAATGAAACAATTATTTTCAAGCCCTCTAGAGATATTTAATTTCATGCAACCACTGAAACTGCAAATTGTTCTCAGTCATTGTGAAAGACACTGATTTGACTTTGGCTCTAGTTATTTACACTTAAAAACAGTAAGGTTAAATTTTAAAAAAATATATTATTCAGTCACACTTTTCCAGTACTCAGGCTAGCCTTCCCTTTTCTGGTCAAAGTTTCATTTCACCCAAAAGGTAAAATGTATTTGAAGGATGCCCATAGTCTGAAGAATAGTACAAAAGCAAAATAAACAAAATGCACTCCCATTTCTGTTCTCTCTAGAATTTATCTCATGCCCTCTAGAGAAATGTCCTTTTCTTTAAGCCAGTAAATTTCAACAATTTTTGCTTATTGTTGCTCTTTTCTCAAGCTAAACTTACCCATGACTCCATTATATGAACACACAAAACAGCTAAATTCGGTAGGCCAAAGATTCTGCAAGACCCACTCCCATGTGGAGAGTGGATTGTTGGTGGGTCACGATGTACAGATATACACCCATGCTCTCCAAGGCCGTTCAAGCTACTATTCAGAACCCTGTGGGAGCGCTCAGGAAGGGCACTGCATCCGCAGTGCTGTGCTTAGGGCTTCCTCCCTCAGGAAGCTGAACTGGTGAAGTTTCTCACTAGCCCTCTAGACTACTTGAGTATGAGGGCAGCAGCTTCTGCATGATAATCATGATCATATTAGTGACTGATATTCTTTAGCTCTCTGAGAATAAAATACAATTTATAACATACAGTATACAGTTTAAGACATTTGACTTTTGAAACCATCTTTCGATTGCATGACATCAAAATAAGGACTATCTGTATCCTTATTTCACAACTGTAAATGTAAATATTATTGCCATGTTACAAAGGAAAATGGAGACTCAGAGAGACTAAGTTATTGAAGGTCGCAGACTATCTATAGAAAGTGAAGTGCCAATATGAGTTTGTATAATCCCAAATCCATGCTATTTCTACTGCAACACACTGCCACTCAAAGATGACACAAAGTTTACCATGAGGAGCTCACAGCCTAGGACCCTACAAAATTAATAAGGCAGAAAGAAAAGGGTATAATGTTTGAATACTATACAACAAGAACACAGTCATACATTTCTTGTGTAATAAAGCAAAAAGAATGTTTTTAAAAGCAAAATATAAGTATCACAAGAAAGGTAGACATTAGATCAGAAAAAGAAAAGATTAAGAAAAACTGGAAAAGACATTTAGAAAAGATAGTGTTCTAGGTGTTGAAAATAAATATGACTTCGACATTCCGAAGTGTGATAGAACACTTCAGGCAGGGGAAAGAACATGAACGAAGACACACAAAAAGGAAAATACAAGGCATATATGTAGAACAGCAAATATTTCAGATCTGTTAACACAGTGTTTCCTACATTTCCCAGATAAGATTTCCAGTGACTTCATTAAAAGTACAGATTCTCAGGTTTCTCCCTCGGAGATTTTGATTCAGTAGGTGTGAGATGGGGTCTAGGAATTTAATTTTTTTTTAAAGTACTACAAGTGACTTTTTTATTACTAAGGAAGTTTAAGAAGCATTAGACTAAAGGACAGAGTTGGCAAAGGGGAGTCGTGAAAGAAGCAGCTTGAAATAATAGGCCAAGGAATTTGGCCTTATTTCTATAGTCAACAGAAAGCAACTATAACATCTTAATCAGGCTTCAGGAAGACTATTCTGATAGTAAAGAGTGGAAGGGAAAAAAGAGAAGGGAGATGGGAGACCAGTCTGTAGACTAGGGCTGCAGCCCAGGCTAGAGATAATAAAGCCTGGAACAAGGGTAATAGTAAAATAAATTAAAAAGAAAAAACAGATTTGAGATACGCCATGGATGAAAAATTGGTAGAACAGTTCAACTAACTGGTTGTGCAAGAAAAAAAATAAGAAAAACGTCAAATAAATCTAAAATTCTTCTTTAGGGGGCACTGATACCAGGGAATTAGAAAGAGAAGTCACAGAACAGGGAGAAGTTTGGGAAGAAAAGATAATGCATTAAGCCTTTGGCTAGGGCTTGGGTAACAAGTGAGATATTTAAATATAGAGATGTCTAGTAGGCAGCTGGAGAAAAGAAAAGTAAGTCAGCCTAGAGATACAGATTTGAGAGTATGAAACAAACATTTGATAATTTTATCACAGAGCACCCTCAATTTAAAAGTCAGACAAGAGAATTGTGATGACACCATATTAGAGTTATCCTACTTATTTGATAATGGACTGTGGGTTGCAATTTTCTTGGCAGAGAGGAAAGAATTTACTTAGTCTTTCTACTGTTTAAAGTGTTTTACAGGTTTAAGAGCAAACATAAAAAGCAAGCTAGAACTATCTACGGTGGTATCTTTCATATTTCAACCTTGTAGCAAACACAAACTGCTTTTGGAGTATCCAGTTCACTATAATTCAGTAGAAGTTAAACATCATTATTTTTTCTTTTTTTACTTTGTGCAAAAGTAAGCAGCAGGAGGAAGATATGCTTTAAACGTTTAAGACATGCTGTTGCTACCAATAGAAAAAATTCAAACTAATTTCCTAGTAGAGTCAATCTCAAAGTAATTGTGCACAAAAGTTATTTTAGACCAGAAATTTAATTCAACAAAGGATTGACAGAAAAATTCCTTTTGCCTACACTTGCTCTACAAGGCTGCTAAACTTAGTACTACCCAAGACCCTACAGAAGTTAGGGAAGGGCAGTGGGCCGACTGCATTGAGCTGACCCCCACCCCAGAATGCTGTGCTACCAGTGAAATTTCTTGCCAGCCTTTTAGAAGGAGGCAGCTTTTTTTTCCGGCCACACCGCTTAGCATATGGGATCTTGGTTCTGAGACCAGGAATGGAACCTGCGTCCCCTGCAGTGGAAGCTCAGAATCTTAACCACTGGACCACCAGGGAAGTCCCTTAGAAGGAGGCAGCTTTTGCAGCATTCAAAATCACATTAGATGCTTTAATAGCTATAGAAACCTAAGTTCAAAATTCTGATTCCACGACCTCCTAATTACACAGTCTTAGGCAAGCAACTTAACATCTCAGTATTGATTTCGTCATTTACAAAACAGGAACAGTAACATCCATATCACATGGTTGTTATAGAGATTACATAAAATAAATACTTAGCACAGATAAGAAGAAAAATCATTACAACGCAGTATAACACGTGTTTGATGGCTCAGCCTGGGTGAAAGTTGTCTTGGGGAGGGAGGCAGAGGTAGTGAGGAGTTAATAATGGAGGTAAATTTTAAAAGGAAAAATAAAAATTAGCCAAATAAAGGAGAGCACACACTCCAAGCAAAAGAAAAAAAGGGGTTGGGGGGACACTGGGGAAGGCATGGATATGCAAGGAAACTTGACATCTTCACAAAACATCAGTGAAAAGGAATCCTGGAAATTCCCAGATCTAACATTCATGATTTTTTCCATTTACAAATATACCTGCAGGATCATGACATACAGTGAAACTTTCATTTTGATTAGGGACAAATTTGAATCATGAATAATATAAGACTAGTATACTGACAATGACTTCTGAGATACCAGGGTGACAGAGTGATTGGTGATGTTGATAAGGAATAGGAAAAGGAGGTTTTCATGTAAAGATGGATTTAATTTTGATATCTAAAATATAGATGTTTCCTAAAGGCAACTCAGAATAAGGGACAAGAGCCCAGAAGAAATATTTGGCCTTGTCTCCTAGAGTTCAGAATGTTAGTATACGTGTGGTAACTGAATCCATGCTATCAAATAGATCAATCAAGGATACTGAAGACAGCCAAAAAAAAAAAAAAAAAAAAAAAAAAGACTAAATATTTCTTATACATGTCCATTTTAATTCAGTTTTAATGCAAGAGGTATAAATAGCGTGCTTACTATATGCCCAATATTAGCCTACCAAAACCAGGCTCAACGATGAGGGAAGCACATGGATAAAGAAGTAAAGACAAGGGTAAAAATAATGTGCTTTTAAGTCGATGCTATTGTAAGTGTCAGTAAGAAACAGGTGACTACATCAAGCAAGTAAGGTAGTACTAGGTTACAGAGTTTTAATTACATACTACAGTAAAGACTTTGAATCTTATCCTTTAGGTCTCAGTGTTCACTGATTTTTAAGAAAGAAAGACATACGAAAATTTGGGGGAGTAAAAACCCTTGAAGATGATTTTCTTGGGGCATATTTGTCAGAATCACTGCTTTAAACAATGGTGGGGCACTGTAGGTGTTTCAGCAATGAGTACTGTGATGAAAGTGATATTGAGGAAAACCATACTTAAAGGCCTATGGCGAGCATTGGTGGGATAAAGGACAGGAGGCAATGTATAACCTTGAGACATGGATTTTATAGTGAGACAGATGTAGGTTCAACTCCCAGCTCTAGCTACTTATTAGTTATGTGACTTTGAGCAAATTACAACCTATTAATACCTTAATTTATTCATAGGTAAAATGGGAATGATAATTCCTATCTTAAAGAGCTGTGATGAGAATTAATGAAATGATTAAATACATATAAATAATACTAAAATGAATGCAAGAGCTTTGGTCTGTCACTGTTTATTACAGTAATGATAATTACAAAATCATCTGGCAATCCAATTAAACCAAGCATAATTAAAATCTGAATCATAAAATTAAATCATTCTTTAACTCTAGTTGTAACTGATTTTTTAAAATGCCAGATTAAAAAAAAATAACTATCTCAAATCATCTCAGAAGTTGCAAATATTACGGACCACAGATCATTTTATGAATTGGTTCAATGAACACTTACTGAATGTGTACCATGTAAAACATGCTGTGCTATGTATAGCAGGAGATTAAAAAATGAGTGAGATATAGACCCTAATCTCTTTTATAATTCAGAACAAAGGGCAAATTAAGAGTTTTACCTGACTAACTCGATTTACTTCCTCCTCTTCTTCCTCAGCTTCCTCTCCAAATGAAAGTAAACTAAAATTTCTGATCAGAAATAAAGAAAAAAAAAAAAGAAGGAATAAAGAATTAAAGAAAAAATTTAGGAAGAAAAAGTTAAACAAAACTTATAAATATCCTTTTTTTACTTTTTTTACTTTCAAAGCAATAGAACCATTAAATACACTAAGTCAAGCATGACAGAAATAATTAAAGCTTTTTATAGTTACCAAAACTGGTGAGCAAAATGGGGATTTCTAAAAAACTAATAAACATATAGCTCTGAGAGTACTACAAATGGGAAGCAATTTATCTAGTGTCTGCCAAAACAATCTTAATATTTTAAAATTAATAAGTTAAACAAAATTGTCAAAAAAAGCAATAAATTTAGCTAACCAAATGGTACATGGGAAGAAAAATCAAGTTTGTCTTTTTTGAGCCTTCAAATTAATATATCACAAGGAAGATAAATAATAAGTTATTAAAACTCTCCTTTCAAATATTGGAAAAATAAAAGATTTGGCCACAATAGAGGAATTTCATTTAAAAACTTAGATATAATCAATAACTACCACATCATCCCTATTATATTTGCTATGAATTAAAAACAAAAACATCCAACTTTTGGGCTTGTTGTCAAGATAAATCACAGTTATGGAATATTATATCTGAATATAGTGACAGTGACCTTTCACCCAGAAATAAATTAGTTAAAATAAATAATTAAAAATAAAAGGAAATCAAATATAAAGCTGTATAAGAAGTTATTTTCCCACAAGATAGCAACGGCTTATTAAAGTGTCTGGCTCATATGTGACAGTTTAATAATAGCAACTTAACTTACTTACATTGTAGGATATCAAGAAAAGAAATGAATATATATTGAATACCTACACTATTGGGTGTTTTCAAATTCCCCTTCTCATTTAATCTTCATTATAACCAGGTGTTGTATTATAAATCTCCATTTTATAAGATGGGGAAACTGAAGCTCAGAAAGATTAATAAACTTTGCTTCTTATAACTGGGGCAGGCAGTATTATACTTAAAACTGTCTGACTCTAACACTTGTAAGTACAATAAAATCCCTAATACGATGCTACAGTTCAGTAAAAAAGTTGAAATCCAACTCTCTGATATCTATTTTAATAAAATAGACAAAATAATCTAAAGAACATTGTTCACAAATTACTGAAATTTATTAAAAGAAGAAATTTCTATTTTTAGAAAACTATCCTTAGGAAATAATACAGAAACAGCTCTATGTTTAAATATATTTATAATAAGATTATCTTAATAGCACCAAAAAATAAGAGTGAAAAGTTAAATAATGTAACCAAGTGGTCATTATATCCTTCATACTTTACTTTCTAAGTTCTTTATCCTGAGCATATATTAATGGAAAAACAAGTAAAAAACAAAAAAATTTCTCAATAACTCATTTACATAAATAAGTCTTGTAGTGATCATAAATATTTACCTACTTTTTAACACAGATTTCATATGGACATCTCAGACAATACTTATTTACCTTAAGTTTTTAAAGTTATATATTGTATTTGAATATAAGAAATGTACATTTAGAAAAACACACGCACAATATAATTTAGATAGTACCTCTTGGTCCAAACTGACCTCCCCTCACTACTAAACAATTGTTACTAAAGGAAATAAAGTGAACTAAATGAACCAGTGTTGCTTTTCAAGCTGAGGAGAAAATCTTTCTACTCTGATTATTACTTTGTGCCTCTGGGTTTCAATTTCTTTACTTCCTCCTCTGGTTTCTCTTTTTTTGGCTTTTTTATTTCTCTTGGAATGATGTCATCAAAAGGATTAAACAAAACCTATGGAAAGAAATATTTTGAAAACACGATTCAATTTTATAAAATTTCACAAAAACTTAAAACCAATATTTAATTATGTTGCCATTAGTGTCTATAATTTTTCCTCACATAACCACTACAAGCATAATGATATATACTTCCACTTACATGGCCTCACTGGATTCTCCCAGTAATCCAATATGCTACTAAGTAAAAGGTATTTTATCCCTATTTTACAAAAGGGAAAAATATTCAAGAAAACATAACACATAGTAAGAGAGACAAACTCAGGTATTTTGACTCCAAATCAAATGCTCTAAGGTCCTTGCTTCCTCAATGAAGAATCACTCTTAAATTACCTAAGATATCACTTCACTGGGCTAAATAAACCTAATTCATCCAGCTTTCCATTATGAGTCCAGTATTGCACTCATTGGATTACCAGCTGAAGTTTTATCTTTGAATTCGAAATCTTCAATTAAAAAAGTTCTTAATCAGAAACTGTGACTAAATTACAGAGATAAAATCTAAGTAGTGATGTTAATTTCATCTAATAATTTAACAATACAAATAATCAATTTCTCTTAAGTGATAATTTAAGTAATGTATCCCATAATAATCATGCACCTACCTCACAACATTTTATTTTGTGTGGATTACGTGGTCTTTCTTCATCATCAATGTCTACTTCTGTCAGTCGTAGCATGTTATATACTGTATCCCCTGTAATCTAACAAATAAAAAAGAAAATTTAATTGAAAAATAGTAAATTCATTCTTTGAAATAAGGGAGGACTTTTGAAAATATTTTTTAAATAACTGAAAGGGAATTTCATATTGTTATATAAGAGTATATGCATTAAATGGTATAAAAAAGCAACATCATCCTAAGGGGAAAAGGCATTGATGAAGTTTAATCCCTCAGTAAGATTTCTGAGAAATTTCCAATATATACTTAATGTCAGTTTTTATTAAAAATATAATGCCAAATAACCTCCTTCTGAATGACTACTTTTTGTTCAAACATTATAAACAAATTTACACTTTAGAATAGGGTAGAACAAGCAAATAACAATAACAATGTGGTAAGTGCTCTGCAGACATTATTAAAGGCATTCTCCAAAGAGATAAAGTTGATTGTTTTTAGAGGTCGGCCGTGTCTGCTAGAGTGGGCTAAATACATATTTCAGGGAATCCTATACAGAACATCCAATGATTCCACTTTTGGTTTGTTTTACTTTTAGCAAGGATACGAAAGAGTAATATAACCCAGATAACTTCTAAGCCCTGGAAGTTATGTCAAATAAAAGAGAAATGGAATTTTTAAAAAAGACATTATCTCATTTAATCCTCAAAACATCCTAAAAGTAGGTACTATCATTATCTTGCTTTTCCAGATAAGAAAATTGCGGTTCAAAGAAGTTATACAGCCGACAGTGACGGCCATTCTGACTTGTAACCACTATGCTATACTTTGTCTCTAATGTGTAAGTTATATAACATCAATTGTAAACAGTGGTGCAGAATGGCAACATAAATCTCATTTTATTATATACTTATTTTTTGTAAATAATAGGAAGGAAAATCTGTGAACATCAGACAACCTGTGTTGGAGTGACTCAAATGCACCAATGCATATTTCTTAATCCACATTAAGTATTAAGCAACAATACTGTATTGAATGTTTTTGGCATGACTCCTCTTATTCAACATTTCTAAAAAGTTCTAAAATAATACCAGTTTTCCAGTTGTGCTAAGTGTGTTCTTTCCCTTTTCATCTTTTGTCTAAGATGGGGGAAACCATTCTTGTTGAACCAGCAGAGGGAGCTGATGCACTAGTGATGTCTAACACACCTAAGACTTAATAAAACTATCTGGGAAAATACTGGAATATTTATAAAAAGGGAGAAGCATGAGAAAAAAAAATCTTCAGAATCCTTTTAAAGAAAACTATTGAAAATTCTATGGAAATGATAATCTCTGATATGATGTTAAATGTAAGCAGGATTAAATAGGTACTGTTCAAAGTAATATTTCAGGTAAAAAGTTTTAATGTTGGGACTTCCCTGGTGGAGCAGCGGTTAAGAATCCACTTGCCAATGCAGGGACATGGGTTCGATCCCGGGTCCAGGAAGATCCCACATGTGGAGCAACTAAGCCTATGTGCCCCAACTACTGAGCCTGTGCTCTAGAACCCGCGAGCCACAACTACTGAAGCCCGCGTGCTTACAGCCCGTGCTCCACAACAAGAGAAGCCACCGCAATAAGTAGCCCGCACACTGCAACGAAGAGTAGCCCCCGCTCGCTGCAACTAGAGAAAGCCCAGGCACAGCAGTGAAGACCCAACGCAGCCAAAAATAAATAAATTTATTTAAAAAAAAAAGTTTTAATGTTAACACAAGTTCCACTTTAAACTGAAGGGAATTCATCATTAACAAGATAAACTTTAAACTACTAAATGTTATTACCTAGGTGTCTTTCTAAAAATTTTAAAACAGTAGCAGCTGAGTGACATAATAGTTAATAATACCATTAATACAATTTTAGAAAACAGAAAAATTTAAAGTTAAAACCAATGACTTGTTTGAAAAACACACACAAAAATTCAGGTGGTTCCTCATAGTTTATTATAACAGGAATATACAGTATTCCATCATTTTTAGAAATAATAAATAAATATCCTAGGGAATATTTTTATGAAGGCAGCTCTTAGATAAGTTGATCATATATATCATAGAAGCTTAAGATAACTGGATACGAACCTTTCCAAAGATGGTGTGCTTATTGTTAAGTTCATCTGCTCGACCCAGTGTAAAGAAAAACTGACTGCCATTATCATGAGGACCAGCATTTGCCATGGCAACCAGTCCTCTCCGATTAAAACGCAACCGTGAGTGGAATTCATCCTGAAGCATTAAAAAAAAAAGATTTAGTGAATGTCCTCAGTTATAAGGCCCTTCATATTTCAGCTAACAAGCAAGGTCCCATACAACTTCTAACCAAAAATGCTGAAGTTTTATTTAGCTGATTTTCACATATAATCAAATCCAATATCTACAGTTCCTGCAATTCTATTAAACTTCACTAGCCTGTAAGTATCTTCTAAATATACTCAGCCACAAATTTAGCCTGTTTTGTGGAAAGCTTACTACTTACACAGAGGAAGGGTACTCAAGGGGAATGGATTTCTGAGTCATTTCCCTATTCTTCTCATCTCTCAAAGCCATCTAAGCATTTAGAACCTTCTATTTTTTTTTCTCCAGGATAACTACTTTTGAATCATTACAGAGTCTTCAACTATTCCCTTCCTGACCCCATTCTAAATGTCATGAAACAATTGTTTTCTTCTTATTTTTTAATTCAAGGAATCTAGTATGATTATGTTATGTGCTTCACTGTGTTTTTTAAAGTCCTAAGTTGAATCATCTCTGAACTGGCACTGGTCCCATTTGACAGTTTTCAAAAGAGCAGGAGCAAGCCATTCTAAGGTGGTTTTCTTGCTAGGGCAGGATTACATAACATATACATTAGTCTCTTAGTTAATAGAAGACCTGATACTAGACTCATTTATAATATAGGCATGTTATGTAATCAATGTTTTTCAGAAAGGAAGTTCTGTTTCCTTAATAAATTCGTCTCAAGGGATTTGAACTCAAAGGATCATAACTCTGGATACTGTATTAAAAATGACCTAATTGAAAAACTTACCAAGATATCTGTATCATTTGAATATAATAAGCAAAAATCTCAGTTTAGAAAGGAACTGTCACAAAGAGCTATTCTGTTAAACCAAATAATAGAATAAAGGAATGCTTCCTACCAGATGGAGGCTCTAAAATAATGAGATATCTCAATTTTGTAAAATATAAAATAATCTAACAGTGACATTTGAGACTCTTTTATAACCATTTCACATGCTCTAAGGCCACTATCATATGAAAATTAAAGCAAACAGTTGAAGTATTTTTCTCAAGAATCATACAGTAACCCAGTATAAAATTAAAGAAAATTCCAGATACTCTATCTTACTAGTATAAATTTGAAGTTTTTAAAAATTCACATATTTTAAGAGCTATTGATGCTTACTCATTAAAAGAACATAATATTGATACCATCAGATTAATAAATAACCCTGCTTTTAGCTTTTACTTGAACCCCCTGCTATCCTTTATATCTTAATTATGACATTAACTTTTTTTCTTTTTAGATCTATGTTGGCAGTTAACAAAGCACTGACCTATTCTTGATTAAAACCCACAGCTCTTCTAACTTTTATGTTGCTTCTTCCTTCTGTTTCCCCTTCTGATTTCTTGTTACAGCATGCATTTTGTGCTACAGAGGTCTATTGTGTACAATTTAAAATGAATTCTGCTATGGACTGAATTGTGTCCTCTCATAGTTCATATGTTGAAGCGCTAACCTACAATGTGACTGTACTGGAGATAGGGCCCATAAGAAGATGAAAAAGGTTAAATGACTTCACAAGAGTGAAGTCCTAATCCAGTAGGGCTGGTGCCCTTAATAGAAGAGGAAGAAACACTAGGACGTTCTCTCTCCACCATGTGAAGACACAGCAAGAAGGCAGCCATTTGTAAGCCAGGACGAGAAGCTTCACAGAACTGTATGCTAGCACCTTGATCTTGGACTTCCTAGCCTCCAGAACTGTAAGAAATAAATTCCTATTGTTTAAACCACCCAGTCAGAGGTATTTTGTTATAGCAGTTCAAGCAGATTAATATAAATTCTATACAGTGTTAAATAAAATGTTTTAAAATAGGATGGCATATGCAATGTTCTAGAAATGTTTTACACATACAAAGTTGCCGAGATCAGATACAGTCAGATATCGGGAAATCTGTTACATAGTCTTTTTTTCTGACTCACATTTTCCTCACTACCACCTTTAGCTCCATCTGGATTCAATCTAGCGTAAAACGTTGTGACAAGACAACTTAGAAAGAATGCTTGATGGGGTAAGTGCTGCTCTTATTCTGTATAATCCTAAATATATGATAGACCCGATTTTGTGCACTAATGTAAAATGCATTTTCTTCTATGGGGGACAATCATTTTTAATTAAGCAATCCAAGCTGACTTGAAAATAGATAAAAAATATTCAGTCTCACCTTGAATGGGGCTCCATAGATAGACTCTCCACCAGTCCCTGTACCAGTAGGATCTCCCCCTTGGACTATAAAACCAGGTACAACTCTATGAAATATGGTGTTGTCATAATATGCTGGAAGAAAATAAAAAGAATTTATCATTCTTTTTCTGATTTTTCATTGTTAGTGTAAAGAACTGCAACAGATTTCTGTATGTTAATCTTGTATCCTGCTACCTTGCTAAAATTGTTTATCAGTTCTAATAGTTTTTGTGTGGTGTCTAAGTTTTCTACATAGGGTATCATATCATCTTCATATAATGACAATTTTACCTCTTCCCTTCCAATTTGGATACCTTTTATTGCTTTTTCTTGTCTGACTGCTATGGCTAGGACTTCCAATACTATGTTGAATAGAAGTGGTGAGAGTGGGCATCCTTGTCTGGTTCCAGATTTTGGCAAGAAAGCTTTCAGTTTTTCACCACTGAGTATTATATTGGCTGTGGGTTTGTCATAAATAGCGTTTATTATGGTGAGATATGTTTACTTCATACCCACTTTGGTGAGAGTTTTTATCATGAATGGATGCTGAATTTTATCAAATGCTTTTTCTGCATTTATTGAGATGATCATGTGGTTTTTGTTTTTTCTTTTGTTGACAAAACAATCCCTTTTAAAATCACATAAAAAAATAAAATATGTAGGAATAAACCTGACCAAGGAGGTGAAAGACCTATATGCTGAGAACTATGAAACATCGATAAAGGAAACTGAAAATGATTCAAAGAAATGGAAAGATATCCCATGCTCTTAGACTGGAACAATTAATATTGTTAAAATGACCATACTACCCAAAGCAATCTACATATTTAATGTGATCCCTATAAATTACCTATGACATTTTTCATGGAACTAGATCTAATAATCCTAAAGTTTATATAGAACCACAAAAGACCCAGAATTGCCAAGCAATCCTGAGGAAAAAGAACAAGGGTGGAGGCATAACTCTCCAAGACTTCAGACAATACTACAGAACCACAGCAATCAAAACACTGTGGTATTGACCCCAAAACAGATATATGGATCAAGAGAAAGGAACAGAGGGCACACACCTATGGTCAATTGATCTTCAACAAAGGAGGCAAAAATACACAACAGAGAAAAGACAGTCTCTTCAATAAGTGGTATTGGGAAAGTTGGACAGCTGCATGTAAATCAATGAACTTAGAACACTCCCTCACACCAAACACAAATACAAACTCAAAATGGCTTAAAGACTTAAATGGAAGACATGACACCATGAGACTCCTGGAAGAGACCATAAGCAAAACATTCTCTGACATAAATCATAGCAATGCTTTCTTAGGTCAGTCTCCCAAAACAAAAGAAATAAAAGCAAAAGTAAACAAATAGGACCTAATCAAACTTACAAGCTTTTGCACAGCAAAGAAAACCATATACAAAGTGAAAAGACAATCTACAGAATGGGAGAAATTATTTGCAAAACATGAGACTGACAGGGATTAATATCAACAATATACAAACAGCTCAATATAAACAAAGAAACAACCCAATCAAAAATGGGCAGAAGATGTAAATAGACATTTCTCCAAAGAAGACATACAGATGGCTAACAGGCACATAAAAAGTTGCTCAACATCACTAATAATTAGAGAAATGCAAATCAAAACTATAATGAGGTATCACCTCACACCAGTCAGAATGGCCATCATGAAAAAGTCTACAAATAATAAATGCTGAAGAGGTGTGGAAAAAAGGGAACCCTCCTACACTGTTGGTGGGAATGTAAATTGGTGCAGCCACTATGGAGAACAGTATGGAGGTTCCTTAAAATAACTTAAAATAGAGTTACCATATGATCCAGCAATCCCACTCCTGGGCATATATCCAGAAAAGACAAAAACTGAAATTTGAAAAGATACATGCACCCCATTGTTCATACGGCATTATTTACAATAGCCAAGACATGGAAGCAACCTAAGTGTCCATCAACAGCTGAACGGATAAAGAAGATGTAGTATATATATATATATATATGTATATATTACTTAGCCATAAAAAGGAATGAAATAATACCATTGGCAGCAACATGAATGGACTATAGATTATCATATAAAGTGAAGTCAGAGAAAGACAAATATCATATGATATCACTTATATGTGGAATCTAAAAAATGATACAAATGAACTTAATTACAAAACAGAAAGAGACTCACAGACATAGAAAACATAGAAAACAAACTTATGGTTACCAAAGGGGAAAGGTGTGGGGAGGGATAAAACAGGAGTTTGGGATTAACAGATACACACTACTATATATATAAAATAGATAAACAACAAGGACCAATGTATAGCACAGAAAACTATATCTTGCAATAACCTATAATGGAAAAAAATCTGAGAGAGAATATCTATCTACCTATATCTATATATATATCTTAATTACTTTGTTGTACACCTGAAACTAATACAACATTGTAAATCAACCATACTTTAATAAAAGAAAAATTTATCAATGTCTAAAACTAAGTGTATCTATAGTTATCAGAGTAAATACAACTAGTCACAAGATTTTTTCCCCCAGAACGTTAAATAGGCTCCTAAACCAAAATCTTTTCTTCTGTATTATAAAATATCTACTCAAGGGGTTTCCCTGGTGGCGCAGTGGTTGAGAGTCCGCCTGCCGATGCAGGGGACGCGGGTTCGTGCCCCAGTTCGGGAAGATCCCACATGCCGCAGAGCGGCTGGGCCCGTGAGCCATGGCTGCTGAGCCTGTGCGTCCGGAGCCTGTGCTCCGCAATGGGAAAGGCCACAACAATGAGAGGCCCGCGTACTGCAAAAAAAAAAAAAAAAAAAATCTACTCAAAACGGAACAATTTCTATAGAAACCATGGTAGTGGTTGTTTCGTATCTACTTTCAGGATTCTCTTAAACTCCGGATTACAGTTTTCAAAATAAAAATTGGAGAGTTTTGGTATAGATCTGTGGTTCTCAACTGCGGTGAGGAGAAGCAGCATTTTTCTCCCTAGGGGACACTTGTCAATGTCTAGAAATATTTGGTTTTCACACATGGGAGATGTTACTGGCATCTAGTAGGTAGAGGCCAGGGATACTGGTAAACATCCTACAAAGCACAGGAAGCCCCTACAACAAAGAATTACTGGCTCAAAATGTCAACAGTCCTGGAGATTGAGAAACCCTCATAGAGATAAATACCTTACTTCCTAATTCTTCCTCTTCTCCCCATAGAAAATTAACTTATATAAACAACATACAAACCCAAAATATATCAAAATTACTCACTGATTATAGGTCTAGCACCATCAATGCACCACCCTCAAGAAATTTTCAATAAATAAATTAACACAATACATGAGTCCAATTAGACTCTCAGTAAGTTTGCTAAATGAAGAAAATTACTTATATTTATATATAAATATATTAATGGGAAGCTATAAACATACAAGAGAGATCATATATGATCTCCTAATTGATTGAGCTGGATTCAGTTATTGAGCATAGTCATAATTTAATCACATGCTGAGGAATGCAAAGCAAAGAGATGGAAAGAGCATAGTTCACTAAAGTCTTTACTGAGCTGCAGAACTTCTGGACACCAGATTTCTTACCAAAGAGGATGATAAATGTCTTCATTAATTAAATAATTTTGAGTTGAGTCTTCTATTACTTGAAACTGAACCAACCCAACTCATTCAATGACAGATACTTATCAAGTGCCTACTGTGGGCCAGACACTGTAATGATACAATTACTGACATAATTCATAAAACACCAATTGCATGAGTACTTTGTGATACTTTATTAGTCAAAACATGACTATGGTTTATCATAATTCATGAAGTACTATAATACTGTGGCTTGCAGGCACCCTCATAATTATTTACATTTGCAAGCTATAACTGGAAGTAAAATCCACATTTTAAAAAATGTAATCTGTAATCTAACAACTGTATCCAGTTCATAGGATGGATTGGAAGAAGCAGAAAGGCAGATTAATGGAGTTTTTTCAATCGCTTCTCCCAGTGAAGAGCTGTTAGGCTATGTTCACAAGAACTCCCCAGTACAGACAAGTTCTCCTTGGTTACAAACCAGAAACTGTAAAAATCAAGAAGTCTACAAGTATTTCTCCTGTATCCCTAAGTAACCATTTACTCTGATTAAAAATGTATATAGCAGTCAGGAATTCTGAGCCTTGCCTCTTGTTCGCTGTGCAATCTTAAACTCAATTTTCTTTCTTTTTTTTTCTCTTTTTTTTCCTCTCTCTTTTTTTAAATTGAGATATAATTGACACATAACATTACACTAGTTTCAGATGTACAACATAGTGATTCAATATTTGTATATATTGCGAAATGTTCACGGACAATAAAGCTAGTTAACATTCATCACCATACATGGTTACAAAATTATTTTTCTTGTGATGAGAACTTTTAAGATCTACTGTCTTAGCAACTTCCAAATATGCAATACAGTATTATTAACTACAGTCATCATACTGCACATGTAATTTTCTCATTATAAAACTAATAATATAAATTCACTCACAGTGCTGTTCTGAAGATTAAATAAGATAATGTGGAGGCAACCTATAAATTTTCAAGGTCAAAACAAATGTGAGGTCAGACTTTAATATCTTCACTTAAATTCTACAAATCCATACTCAAATTTGAATACTTACCTGAGTCTGTATCAAAAACTAAAAATAATCCTTTATGCCCATAATATGCAATCAACAGTTTTTTTATTATTTTTTTAATTTTATTTATTTTTTTATACAGCAGGTTCTTATTAGTCATCAGTGTATACATGTCATTCCCAATCTCCCAATTCATCACACCACCAGCACCACCCACCACTGCTTTCCCCTGCTTGGTGTCCATACGTTTGTTCTCTACATCTGTGTCTCAATTTCTGCCCTGCAAACGGGTTCATCTGTACCATTTTTCTAGGTTCCACATATATGCGTTAATATGCGATATTTGTTTTTCTCTTTCTGACTTACTTTGCTATGACAGTCTCTGTGACAGATTCATCCACATCTCTACACATGACCCAATTTCGTTCCTTTTTATGGCTGAGTAATATTCCATTGTATATATGTACCACATCTTCTTTACCCATTCATCTGTCGATGGGCATTTAGGTTGCTTCCATGACCTAGCTATTGTAAATAGTGCATGCAATCAACAGTTTTTGAGCACATGATCAGATTTACTTTTTCAAAGGATCACTTAAACTCCATAATGAAGAACTGATTGGAAGTAACAAGGTTGAGAGAGAGAGAGAGAGAGAGCAACTGTTGTCCTAAGAGTCAAGACCTGACTATGGCTTATTTTGAGGCACAGATTCAAGAATTCTCTAGGAAGCAGGATCTATAAGGCTCAGAGATCTATTAGATATGAGGGAAGGGGGACATGAAAGAGGTCTTTATTACTTGTGCTTTGAAATTTTAAAATTACCCATCTTATTTCTTTTTCCTATTTCCTATTAAGTATTTCAGTGATGTTGGATTTTAGCTTTAAGCTTTCCTTTATTTTCCTAATTATATTCTTGTTGGATAAATGAAATTATTATACTACTACATATATTGAGTAGAAATTTTCTATAATTTCTCTACACCTTAAATTTTGTACTCTATTGTGCCTAGAATTGCAAATTTCCAAATAATTTCCATATCCATTATTTCCAGTTCCTTGTAATTTATTAATAATCACTGTTGAACTATGCATTTATACTTACAGCTTACCATGTGCTTAAAAGATCTTCCTGCTTGCAATAATGTTTGACGTCCTTCTTAAATGTTTATGTATCATTCCCATAAGTATTTTGAAGGGGTTTTATTATCTCATTATGTGTGTTCAAAATATCCTCCTGAATTTTTCCAGTATTGAAAAAAAGAAATTTACATGTACCTCAAATAGGAAATGAAGTTTCTATTCGGATGCCGTGAGTCTGCTATTTGTCATTATGTTTTTTATTTCTGGCTGTACAATGTATGGGTATCATGACATATTTTGACTAATTATATTTCTGCCCAAGTATTAATACACACAGGAATATATATTTGCATTTTAAAATCATATATATCTGGTTCTTCTTCTAGAATTTTGTTTTGTGTTTAATTTTGTAAATATTATCATTAATAACTTTTTATTTAAATCTCCTTTGTGAGCTCTCTATTTTAGCCTCTTGGGTTTTTTTAAACGAACATTTTAGTTTTGTAAGATATTTCTTTAAATCTCTTACCATATACTTACGTTTGTAACTTCTAAAAAATTATTAAAACTCTTGTTAAAGGAGGAAGGGGATAAAACATAACTGATGAAGCACGGACATTCAGGAGACAGGGCTGAGGTAAAATTTCACAGGAGTTAATAGTCACATAAAGTATAAAAATTTGGATTTTCTTATCTACTTCTCTTTCTGTTCCCCACTTTGTTTTTCAGACCTAAAATTCTTCTCCTTCCTCATTCTTCAGAAGAACTAACAAAATTTTCAAAGATAACAAGCTTCCCTTTCCTTCTCTTCTTTTTTAACCTACTTTTTAAACTTAAAATTTTTTAAAATTTTCACTCATTTTTAAATGTTTATCTATCTATCCTACAAAGACCTGAAATCCAAGGTTAAGTCTGTGTAACTGTAAATGTTTTGTTTTCATAAAAACTAAAAACTCCCCCCAGACACAGAAAGACAAATACTGTATATTCCTACTTATATGTGGAATCTAAAGAAGTTCAACTCATAGAAACAGAGAGTAGAATGGTGGTTGCCACAGGCTGGAGGTGATGGGGGAAATGGGAAGATGTTGGTCAAAAAGATACAGATTTTCAGTTATAAGATGAATAAGTTCTGGGGATCCAATGCACAGCATGGTGATCTTAGTTAATAATACTGTATTGTATACTAGAAATTTGTACATCTCATGTTCTCACCACATACACTCACACAAAAAGGTAACTATGTGAGGTGGCAGATATGTTACTTAACTTGATTGTGGTAATCATTTCACAATGTATACATATATTAAGTCATCACATTGTACACCTTTAAAAAAATCATGTTGTATAATCTAAATATATACAATTTCTGTCAATCATACCTCAGTAAAGCTGGAAAAAAAATACTAAGAATTTCCCTTTAACTGTGAACACCATTTTAGTTGAGAGCCATATCTGAGGCTGTGCTTCCACTTGCTCATTTTTATTTATTTGCTTTTTAATTTTGGAAATCATGTCCTTTTTTTAAAATATTGATATGACCATTACAAGATCTAGAAATATCATTTGTTTAAATAATACAATCAGAGAATTAAAATGAGGTTCTCTGAATTAAAATTTTAAAACCTTGACTTTATTCATTTAGGAGCTTTATTTAAATTAGTTTTCTCAGGCTTCTTGTTAGCCTTTGCAATAATAATTCTATTTCTCACCTATTCAATTAAAAGAATTGTTCTAATTATTTTTTCTTATTATTTTTCTATTCTTTTTTCTTTCTTATTGTATTCTCATAAATAGGGAAATAATTTTTTAATGTTGTAATTGTTTCATCATCACCTAACTTAAGAACCTTATTTCTTCTTTCATTGTTATATTATATCCAGATGTTTTCTGTTTCTTCCATTCACCTGGTCATGGATTATAATTTACCATTTATTCTTTGTAATGTTTTTGTACTTTCACTCTTCTGTAAAATTTGAGCTTTTGATTCTTCAAAACTTCTTTCCAGAAACAAGTCTTACTTTTCAGTGTCTACTGTGTTTCTCGGCTCTGTTGACAGTTATTTGAGGCTTCTCTGACTGAACTACCTGTCTGATTCAATTTCCTTCCTGCCTGCCATAGCAATTATTAATAATGGTCTTTACAGATGTCTTCTTTTCTCTTTTTCTTTTTTGTCAGCTCGATTTATTTTTTGTTTTGGAGAGGCGGTTGTTTTTGTTTTGGTCTGGGTGGTTTTATTCCTTAAACCTTCCCCTGGTAATTTTGCTTGTTTAGTTATCTATTTGGAGAACTCTCACTGTACCATACTACTGGTTATTTTGTATTCTCTTTCACATCTTGCTTTTGACTCAAAGTGCTGTTTTCTGATACCTTGAACTTCATTACTCAAATCTAAGAGTTACTAGTGACATTGATAATACCATCACTGAAAGCTGGCTGGAAGGCTTTGTGGAGAAAGTAGAATTTTGAATAGACATTAAAAAGTGGTGGAATTCCCTGGCGGTCCAGTGGTTAGGACTCAAGTGCTTTCACTGCTGGGGCCCAGGGTTCAGTCCCTGGTGGGGGAACTAAGATCCTACAAGCCAGACCGTGTAGCCAAAAAGAAAAAAAAAAGTGACTTGAGTAGAAAAAGAAGAGAAGAGAAAGTATTCCAAAAAGGCGAGGGAGGATATGAGAAGATTCAGGATATGAAGGAGGTATGAGTGGAAATGGGAAAGAACTGCTCAGGAAATAAAGATAATAGTCAACTGAAACCATGTGGTTATATGCAATGAAAAATAAAATTGGAAAGCTAGGAAGCTAAGCTGCCTGAGGATTCAAATACCAGATGAATAAATGTGAGGGTAAAGAGGTCAAAGATGAGAAAATGCAAGACCAGGTAAAAGGCAATTACAATCACATTGGTGACAGTCAAGGCAGTCTGAGGAAGAAACTGGTAAATTTGGTTTTCATCAGTTTAGTTGTAGCTGACAGTAGAAGATTTGAGTAGAAAAGTCCACTAGGCAATTAGATATGTAAATTAGAGCTCAAAAGAGGAGAAATGGCTGGAATTCTATATTTGACAGTCACTTGGTTGGAAGTAACAATTGAAGAGTAAAGACAATAGAGAACTAAAGGCAATCTTAGGGAATACCCATATTTAGAGGATGAAAGAAAGAAGTGAAAACAGCCAAGGAGATCAAAGAAGATCAAAGTATTATTTGCTGAGATAAATATCTCTGTTAAAGACATAAAGATTAAAAAAAAAAAGATATAGAGATTTACTGGGGGGAAGGATTTTCATCTCCTCTCTCCATTTCCTGACACACAGCTCAAGATGGTATCATTTATATCAACTCCCAGCATCCATTACCACTATTTAACACCAGTCTTCAATGTTATGGAAAAATACACTGCAGTTTATTTTATTTTATTTTTATTTATTTTTGGCCACACCGTGCGGCATGAGAGATCTTAGTTCCCTGACCACGGACTGAACCCATGCCCCCTGCAGTGGAGGCACAGCCTTAACCACTGGACCACCAGGGAAGTCCCTGCAGTTTATTTTTAAATTAACAAAATTTCTCCTACAGAATAAAATTCAAGAATTATGATTACCTTCCAAACAAAGCTGAATGAAATTTCTGCAAGCTTTAGGAGCTTCTTTTGACCACAACTCTATGTCAATATCTCCAGCTGTAGTTTTCAATAAAACCTGTAGAAAGCATACAAAATCACTGTTAATTATCATTTTGTTTAATTATGAGTTGATTGGTTGCTCAACTTAAAGTATTCACTACTGAATTTTCAATTTTAAAATAAAAATTAGAAACTTTGCTTGGTTTTTGTTATACTCAAAAAAGTTCAAATATTCAGTACAAGTCACTGTACATTTATACCTTTCAAATACCATTTTCAGAAATAATTTTGGCTTTAAGAAAAAATAGCATATGTTTTTGAATCACAGAAAAAACCTCATTCATCTAAAAATCAGTAATATAAACTTGTTTTAATTTAAAAGGTGTTCTACAGCATTTCTTCCAATAAAATTGGTGTAGCAAATTAAGAAATTAAAGAACAATCCCATGAAATTACAGCACTGTAGGACAATTTTACAATTACCTTTCAACATATAAACACTCTACTTTTTCATTCAAAATCACGCCATTCCTAACTTACAAAGGAACATTCTTAATCTAATTCTGGGTTGTATAATACTAAAATGGTGTGCCTTAAAATTACCATCTACGGTAAATGGAATCCTTTGATAGCCTTCTTTCCATAGCTCATGAAGGCAGTTACTCGTTGGTGCAACCAGCCATCTTGCAACAACCAAAATCCCTACTGAACCCACAGGAGGAGACAGCTTATAACAGTCTTATTAATAACCACAAATAACCAAAAAGAACGGAAAGCTCTAAATTTGAACACTGTGGCACAGCTAGAATCCAACTTCTCTAGTATCACTCCCCGCACACACCCACCCCACAGTGTGCCAAAGTAGATCAGTGTCAATCTGTGATCAATGGTCAATGATATATGACCATCACCATCACTTTTGCTATAATTGCCTTTCAGTTTCTGTTTCAGAAGCTCAAATTAATTGCCATAATTTATGTAACATTGATGAATTTATTGTATCTTTTTGGGGTTTTACTGGCTACATAGTTCTCTTACAATTATGCTCCATGGGGGTGGAAGAGGTGAAAATATCTATACTGTGGTAGCTTTTAAAATGGTTCTTAACCCTTAAAGAAATATAAAAGAACTAAAAATGCAAATGTGCATGATTTTCTCAATCCATTACACTTCCTCTACAAAAAGAAGGGGACATTTGTTGAGTGCCTTCCAGGTGTTAGCTTCTGTGCCACTTTACATATCCTACCTCATTTAATCCTCACCTACAAGATAGGTATCATTACTCCTATTATACTTATGAAGAAACAGAGACTCAGATAAAGTAAATTTATCCAGGGTCTCATGGTGAACAATTTAAGTCAAAGGCTGTCTGCTGCAAAGCCCATACCTTTTCTATCTCACTGTACTGCCTCCACAAAGTTCACCATAAATTCCACACTATACTGGAAAAACAGTCCATCAAGCTCTAGGGCCCTGCCACATGTCACAAAATAAATCCCCAAGTTACTCTGGTCACAACTGATTTGAGTAGAGAAAAGTGCCTAAGTCAAAAGCATTCATATATTGGTTGGACATGAGAAAGGCCTTCTAACTTGGCTTGGCATGAAACAACGCCCCAAAGAGATTCTCCATATTGAATGGTGACACACCAATCCAAGTGGATTCTCATTCTCCTGGAAAATATACATGTGGGATGCAAAATGAGAGGCTGAGTAACTCCTTCTACCTCAGATTGTATTATCTAAAATAACACTGTGTAACACGATTTGATTTTCCACAAGGCCTGATATACATCCCAATCTTAGAAGTACAGTATACATAACAAATGTCCTTCCTACCTCATTATCCCCTTGTATACTTGAAATAAAGTTCTATTGTTAAAGAGAACCTAGACAAGTTTCCATATTTCCTATCCCCAGGCAACCACTAATCTACTCTCTGTCTCTATCGATTTGCCTATTGAACATTTCATATTCAAGCATACCTCTGAGATATTGCAGGTTTGGTTCCAGACCATTACAGTGAAATGAATATTGCAATAAAGTGAGTCACATAAAGTTTTTGGTTTCTCAGTGCATATAGAAGTTATGTTTACTCTATATTGTAGTCTATTAAGTATGCAACGGCATTATGTCTAAAAAAACAATGTGCAAACCTTAATTTTAAAATACTTTTTTACTAAAAACTGCCAATCCTCATGTGAGCCTTTAGCAAGTCATAATCTTTTCCCTGGTGGAGGTTTTAAAATATTGCAAGAATTACCAAAATGTGACACAGAGACACAAAGTGAGCAAATGCTATTGGAAAAATGATGCCAAGAGACTTGCTCTTGTATGTATAAGTGAATCACTTTGCTGTATACCTGAAACTAACACAATGTTGTAAATCAACAATACTTCAATTAAAAAAAACAACTGAACAACCAATGGATCACTGAAGAAATCAAAGGAGAAATTAAAAAATACCTAGGGACAGAAATACCACACACCAAACCTTACGGGATGCAACAAAAGTGGAAGCAACCTAAATATCCATCGACAGAGGAATGGATAAAGAAGATGTGGTACATATATACAATGGAATATTACTCAGCCATAAAAAGGAACGAAATAGTGCCATTTGTAGAGACATGGGTGGACCTAGAGAGTGTCATACAGAGTGAAGAAAGTCAGAAAGAGAAAAACAAGTATCGTATAATATTGCTTACATGTGGAATCTAGAAAAATGGTAGAGATGAATGTATTTGCAAAGCAGAAATAGAGTCACAGATATAAAGAACAAACTTATGGTCACCAAGGTGGGGAGGAGTGGGTGGGATGAATCGGGAGACTGGGATTGACATATATACGCTACTATGTATAAAACAGATAACTAATGAGAACCTACTGTATAGCACAGGGAACTCTACTCAATGCTCTGTGGTAACCTAAATGGGAAGGAAATCTAAAAAAGAGTAGATATATGTATATATATAACTGATTCAGTTTGCTGCACAGCAGAAACTAACACAACATTGTAAAGCAACTACACTCCAATAAAAATTAATTTAAAAAAAAAGAAATACCACACACCAAAACTTATGGGATGCAACAAAAGTGTTCCTAAGAGGACTTCCCTGGTGGCGCAGTGGTTGAGAGTCCGCCTGCCGATGCAGGGGACACAGGTTCGTGCCCCAGTCCGGGAAGATCCCACATGCTGCGGAGCGGCTGGGCCCGTGAGTCATGGCCGCTGAGCCTGCGCGTCTGGAGCCTGTGCTCGGCAACGGGAGAGGCCACAGCAGTGAGAGGCCCGCGTAAAGCAAAAAAAAAAAAAAAAAGTGTTTCTAAGAGAGAAGGTCATAGCAATACAGGCCAATCTCAAGAAACAAGAAAATCTAAAACAATCTAACTTTACACGTAAATGAACTAGAAAAAGAAGAACAAGTGAAGCCCAAAGTTAGTAGAAGGAAGGAAATAATAAAGATCAAAGTGTAATAAATGAAATAGAGACTAAAAAACAATAGAAAAGATCAATAAAACTAAGAGCTAGTTCTTTGAAAAGATAAACAAAACTCACAAACCTTTAGCCATACTCACGAAGGAAAAAAAAAGAGAGGACTCCAATAAATAAAATCAGAAATGCAAGAGAAGTTACTACTGATACCACTCAAACACAAAGGAGCAAAGAGACACTCTGAACAATTATATGCCAACAAATTGGACCACCTAGAAAAAACAGATAAATTCCTAGAAACATACAATCTCCCAAGACTGAATCATGACAAAATAGAAAATGTGAAGAGACCAATTACTAGTAAGGAGATTGAATCAGTAATCAAAAGCTCCCAACAAACAAAAGTACAGGACTAGATGGCTTCACTGATGAATTCTACCAAACATTCAAGAAAGATTTAATACCTACTTGTCTCAAACTCATTTTACAAAGCCAGCATTACCCTGATAACAAAACCAAAGACGCCACAAAAAAAGAAAATTACAGGCCAATATCCTTGACAAACATTATGCAAAAATTCTCAATAAAATATTAGCAAATCAAATGCAACAATACATTAAAAGGATCACACAGGATGATCAAGTGGGATTTATCCCAGGGATGCAACAGTGGCTCAACATCCACAAATCAACCAATGTATTACACCACATTAACAAAATGAAAGATAAAAATCATATGATCATCTCAATAGATGCAGAAAAAGCTTTGGAAAAAATTCAACATCATTTATGATAAAAAGTCTCAACAAAGTGGGTATAGAAGGAATGTACTTCAATGTGATTAATGTGATATATGACAAACCCACAGTTAGTATCATACTCAATGGTGAAAAGCTAAAAGCTTTTCCTCTAAGATCAGGGACAAGACAAGGGTGCCCACTCTACCCACCTTTATTCAACATAGTACCAGTAGTCCTACCCACAGCAATTAGGCAGGACAAAGAAATAAAAGGCATCAAAATTGGAAAGGAAGAAGTAAACTGTCACTATTTGCAGTTGACATGATACTATATAGAAAACCCTAAAGACTCCAGCAAAAAAATGTTAGAACTAATAAATGAATTCAGTTAAACTGCAGGACACAAAATTAATATACAAAAATCTACTGCATTTCCATACAGTAATAATAAACTATCAGAATGAGAAATCAAGAAAAGAATCCCATTTACAACTGCACCAAAAAAAAAAAACCCTCAAAAACAAAAAACCTAGGAATAAATTTAACCAGGAGGCAAACCATCTTTAAAATATAAGACATAGATGAAAATATAAGACAGAGATGAAAAAACTGAAAAAGACACAAAATAAGTAGAAAGATATTTTGTGCTCATGGATTGAAAGAATATTGTTAAAATGTCCATACTACCCAAAACAATCGATAGATTCAGTGCAATCCCTATCAAAATTCCAATGGCATTTTTCACAGAACCAGAACAAATAATCCTAAACTTTGTATGGAACCACAAAAGACCCCAAATGGTCAAAGCAATCTTGAGAAAGAATAACAAAGCCAGAGGTACCATGCTCCCTGATTTCAAACTATATTACAATGCTATAGTAATCAAAACAGTATGGTATTGGTATAAAAAGACACATAGATCAATGGAACAGAATAGAAAGCTCAGAAATAAACACACACATACACAGTTAATTAATTTACAACTAAGGAGGTAAGAATACACAATGGGGATACGACAGTCTCTTCAATAAACTAAGCTGGGAGAGCTGGACAGATGCAAGTAAAAGAGTGAAACTGGACCACTATCTTACACCATATATAAAAATAACCTCAAAATGGATTCAAGACTTGAATATAAAACCTGAAACCATAAATATTCTAGAAGAAAAGATAGGCAGTAAGCTCCTTGACACTGGTCTTAGCAATTTTTTTTTTTTTGTATCTGATCCAAAGGCAAGGGAAACAAAAGGAAAAATAAACAAATGGGACTACATCAAACTAAAAAGCTTCTGCACAGCAAAGGAAACCATCAATGAAGTGAAAATACAACCTACTGAATGGGAGAAGATATTTGCAAATTATATATCTGATAAAGGGTTAATATCCAAAATATAAAAATAACTTATACAACTAAGTAACATAAAAACAACCTGATTAAAAAACGAGTATAAGGATCTGAACAGACATTTTCCCAAAGACATACAGACGGGCAATAGGCACATGAAAAGATGCTCAACACCACTAATCATCAGATAAATGCAAATCAAAACCACAATGAGGTATCACCTCACACCCAACAGAATGGCTATTATTAAAAAGATAAGAAATAGTAAGTGTTGGCAAAGATGTGGAAAAAAGGGAACCCCTGTGTACTGTTGGTGGGAATATAAACTGGTGCAGCTACTATGGAAAACAGTGTGGAGGTTCCTCAGAAAATTAAAAATGAACTACTGTACTAACCAGCAATTCCACTTCTGGGTATTTATCCGAAGAAAATGAAAACACTAACTAGAAAAGATATATGTGCCCCTCTGTTCACTGCAGCATTACTCACAATAGCCAACATATGGAAACAACTTAAGTGTCCATTGATGGATGAATATAAAGAAGATACACACTAGAATACCACTCAGCCATAAAAATGAAAGGAATACTGCCATGTGCCACAACATGGATGGAGCTTGACAGTATTATGCTAAATAAGTCAGACAGAGAAAGACAAATACCACATGATTTCACTTACACATGGACTCTAAAACACAAAACAAACAAAACAAAACAAAACCTAGACTCTTAGATACAGAGAATAGACCAGTGGTTGCCAGAGGAGAGGAGTGGAGGTAAGTGGGAGGTGAGTGGGTAGAATGGGTGAAGGGGATCAAGTGGTACAAACTTCCAGTTAAAAAATAAATAAGACACGGGCATGAAATGTACAGCATGGAGAATACAGTCAATAACGTAGTATTAACTTTATATGCTGACAAGTGGTAACTAGACTTATTGTGGTGACCACTTTGCAATGTATTCAAACGTCAGATCATTATATTGTAACACAAAACTAATATAATAGTGTATGTCACATATACTTCAATTAAAAACAACAGGGATAATAATATCCTCATAGGTTCGTTGTAAGGACAAAATGAGTTATTATACACAGACTGCTTAGAACAGTACCTGACAAATAGTAAATGCTCAAAATATGATAGCTATTATTATTGTAAATATTATTCTTATAAAATTTTTTGACCACAGGAAACTTATTCCCAGTAAAAAGAACGCATATATGGTTGGGCCACCTTGTTTACCAGGTTTTCTTAATCTTTTACGAAGATTAACTACTGAATTAAAAAAAAAGGCACATGGCTCCTCCTTTGGCCATGCATTCCCATTAGCCATAACTACTATGTCAATCATCAGTGGCTCTTTTTCTTAAAGCTTACAAGTAAGACAATACTTTGATAATAAAATGTCTCTTAAGAATAAATATTGGGTTAATATAAAATTTAGATTAAATCATCATAATATGTGGAAATTTCATTTTCAGTAGATAAGAAAATTTCTGTCAAGGGTTACATTTCTGTGCCTCATCCTCAAAGGCCAGAGTTATAACATAACACAGCATATTTACAGACTACTGCCAGGGGTTAACCACCGGTATAATGTGTCAATTACTTCCCAAGTTGACACTATACTCTTTGAAGAGAGAAATTTTGTCCCACATATTTGGAATATCTCTGAATCCTTTCAGTACCTAATGTAGCATTAGACAGTACAGCCACTAAACAAACATTTCATTAAGGAAACTTTTTATTCCATCTGCTTTAAATTCCTTCCAGGCCAAAATTCTTGCCATGCTCTCTATGGTACAAAATTTTGAAGCCTCAATGTCTTCAATCAGTCTTATTATGCTGGAAAAAGTCCCAAACTGGTTTTGAAGGAAAACTTGGGCTATGCCTCATATTCTCCCTCAGCCCAATTCTGTTCAGAAGGACAATATTCACCACAGTTTGCATACATTTATTTGCATGATTATTTCACCACGGTATATTTCACTCAACTTACTCTCTGATAATAGGGACAATGCTGGTTTTTCTTTCCATTGTGTCCCTAAAACCTAGCATAGAGCCTGGCCTATGCTAGGTGCTCAGTAAATATGTGTTGAATGAAAGATTTCTGTTCAGGCATATATCTTTGTTAAAGCTTCTCATCTTTATGACCATGTTGAATCTTCCTCCAGAGTAAACCAACTAAGTCTGCCCTTGACAGTAGAAGTATAACCTCAAACTCACTGATGCTTTGTACTTCTCAGAAGTTAAGAGAAATACAGTATTAATTCATCCACCGATTCATTCAGTACATATTTGAACTGCTGCTACCATGTGTCAAGCACCATTCTAGATGTCTGTCTCTGCCCTCATAATGCTCATTCCATGGGCGAGAGTAGTGGAGGACGATACAACAATAAAAAATAAGTACTGAAAAAGAAAAAAAGTACTGGAGAAAAAACTAAAGAGGTTAAGGAGGCCAGGGAATGTTGAATGCAGGATATGAATGAGGTTTGCTATATTATAGAGAGTTGATAGGAAAGCCCTCTCTGCTAAAATGCCATTTGAGCAGGCTAGAGTATACTACAGAAAGGAACAACAAGTGTGAACTGCCTGCCTAGCAGGATGGGCAATGTATTCCATCTCTACCAGTGTTTATCAACTGGGGGTGATATCACTCTCAAGAAACATTTGGAAGTAAGAAGAGATAGATATTCTGGGTTTTCACAATGATGTAGGGTAGGAGTGAGGAGGGGGAAAAGTGCAAACAGCAGAACTGAAAGAATTGCTCTGCCCAAAATACCCACTAAAATGTTTGCTGGGGGTATCATTTACAGCATTTTTGCTTTTGTTTTCAAACTGCTCTCACTGTATTACAAAATGTAAATAAACAAGATTGCAACATAATTGTATCTGATACAAATTCAGTTTATCCTAATTCACCTCTATGCTTTCATTCTCATTTTATTTTCTCCATTACGCTGGTTCATCATATTTTGTGTGTGATACAGACTAGGTCCCAGTTCAAGAATTCAAGTGATACTTATTCCATTATTGACTGCCTCATACTGCATATAAACACTTTGAATAGGAATTGACATACCTTGACCATCAAAATCAATCAGGAAATTATTCTCTCATTCTAATGTGGGAACATTTTCCATTCCCCACTTTCTCTGACAAAGACCAGCTCAAACGACACTTCATCCATGAAGCCTTTCCCTACTTTCCCAGTTGCTAACTTCTCAGTACTACCAAAGCAATATGCTCCTCTCTCCATTAGAACGCCTACCAAACATATAAGGTTTTTCTTTACCTGCCTGCCTCTCAAACTAAACCATTAGCTCTTCTAGGGCAACAACTAGGTTTTATCCATCCATCTTTATATCCCCAGCACCTGGTGCCTAGTAGGCATTCAATAAAGGATTGTAGAACAAATGGAGAAAGAGCGATCTCCAAATTAAGCAAAAAAAAAAAAAAAAAGGTCAATTTATAAAATATACTTTGCTTTTTACCTACGACCCTTGAAAACGCCTGCAGAGTTAGGTTGAAGCCAAGTAGGGCCAGGAGGTTGGTAGATGGAGGAATCTCCACTTGAGGACTTTTTCAATTACGTGCTGAGAAGTGCCAGTATATGGCTTTCGATGCAATCCTGTTCAGAGGCAGGGGTAAGGACAAGACTTCTAATCTCTTCCAACCCTAGGACCCCAGAATTCCTTTAACCAGTGAGATATCGCTTTGGGGAGCCCAGGTACCCTAGATGACGCTCACCTTCCCGTTCGTGGGAGGCTCCTGGATGTAAATGTTGCTCATGCTGGTCAGCGCTCAGGACTCTGCTCCTAAGTGGGGATGAGAGCGAACGGTCGATAACTAAAGCTGTCCACCTATCGGTACACGCTTCCTTAAATCGGGAGGTCGTGGAAAGCTGCAACCTGTCAAAATCCCGCAAGGCAGCGACACCAAACGCTCTCTTTTCCTAAAGCTAGCGCCTCACGGATGCTGCCATGTTGCTCCCGGACCCGAGCACCGCTAATCCTGAGAAGGGGGAATTCCAGTAGCCTCCAGGGAATCGAGAAAAAGATTATTAAGCCCCTATAGATTACTTTAATTTGTATTACAATTTTTAAGACAACAATTCGTAATTCTTGGTGTTGTTTACTTCACTCCACGCGTGTGCAAATCCATTAAACCCCTGGAAGCTGGCAGTAATGGTTCGGACCGAGTGAGTCTACAATACAATTCCCCCAGAAACTAGAGCAGCAGCTACTTGGTTCCGCTAACGCCGGAGACTTTTAGGGCCTTCTCAGACTGTCACCTGGGTGCCGCGGCGCCGGTGGGAGGAAGAAGCCGTCCTAGCTGTGTGTAGTCCTCGCGGCCAGCGGGAAGCGAGCGCCCTCTCGAAAGCCCAGGGGTCCCGAGACTCCTCTTACCAGCGCCATGGCAGTTCCAGGTAAAGACCCAGGGTCTGGGCGAGGGAGGGAGCGGGTAGGGTAGGGTGGAGTGCGCTGGGGTAAGGAGTAGAGCTCAAAGGCGAAGGCGTTAAAATTAGCAGGTTCGCTTGGTTTACGGGAAAAAGTTTACAGTCCAAAAATAAACTCTGACGGAAAGAGAGAAGGAAAGAAACTATCGCCCCCACTCCAGTCAATCTCCCAGGGCACCGGATGCACCACAGGGAAAGTATATATAGGGTGGAGGAGGGGGAGGGGTGTTGCAGACAGACTAGTAACTGTAGGCCTAGGAGGAGGTTGGCCGAGGAAAACTGACCTTTAGTATGGCTTGAAAATAAAATTTAGGTGGCAACACCGGCGAACCCAAGTAGCCAGAGGCATTGTTTGTACTGGAAGGGCCGAAATGGGCGTCTGGGGTTCTACTTCTCTCTCTTCCTTGTTGAATGTAGTTCCTGTGTGGCCTTGGACTGGTCGCTTTGCCCTTCTGGGCCTCAGTTTCTGAATCTGCAAAAGAAGGAGATTTTTTGATTTATGCGTGTGGTTCCTTCCAATACTGGTTGCAGGAGATATTTTGAGAAATATACACCACTCCCCCCGGCCCCCCACTCACACAACTTGGAGATTCACAATGCCTATAGTATAAAAAAGATGCTGAGAATTGCTGTGGTTCAGAAGCAACTTTGTTTCCCAGTATTATTTGACCACGTTTGTTCTGTGGCAGCCTTTACTGAACTGTATTTTACAGATAGCTGTTATGGGAAGGTAGTGCTGTTCTACCAACTGCAGTTTTAGGAGGAGCACCGCGGGGGGGGGGGGGGTGCGCGGTGGGCATTGTAGGAGAGGAAAGATACACTCATTCATACACATAAGTTTTTATTAAAGGCATACTGCATGCTAGGCTCTGTGCTAGGCACTGGGAATACAGTTGCCTTTCACACTGAACTTACAATTTAGCAGTGAAAAGAAAGTACCAGAAAGTCTGACAAGTGTAAGTCAGGGAAAATACAAACACTTGAGGAGCACATAGTAAGGGCACCTAACAGGAGACTGGAGGGGCCAGAAGGACTTTCCAGAGGATGTGGCATTTAGGATGAGACCTGAAGAATTGTGGGAGGGGGAGTTGTAGCCAGAGGGACTGGATATGTAAAGGAAGAAGAAATGTGTGAGAAGATGAAATGAAAGATGTGCACTATGGATGGAACTAAGAATACAAATGGAAGAGAAGTGAGAAATTAACTAGAGCGATAACAGTAGCTAATATTTACTAAGCATTTACTATGTGTCAGATGTGTCAGACACTGTGTCAAGCATTGTATTTTATCTCATTTAACATTTGCACCCACACTCTGAGTTCAGTGTTACTATTTCCATTCTACAGATGAGGATACTGAGGGACAGAGAAATCAGGTAACTTGACTGAGATAGCTAGGAAGTGACGGGTCACTCTGGCTCCTCTAGACCCCATGTGCTTATCCATTTTGCTGTGTTTTAGTATAACTTACAAGGCAATTTCCAGTTCTTGCAGGATGTTTTAAGCCATGACAAGGAGTTTGGATGTTTTCCTAAGGACCATAGTATGATATTTAAGGATTTTTAAACATATTCACATTATGGAGAGAGCATTCTGGCTGCCCAGTAGATTGAAGGAGAGCTAGTTTGGAGACAGAGTCGCCAGTTAGGAGTAACTCTGGTAAGCTGTGATGATGCCTCAGGAATGGTCTCATTAGAAAAGGAGAGGAGCAGATAGATTAGAGATATATTTCTGGTGGTAGAATCACTGGGAATCAGCAATATATTCACTGTAGGTGAGTAAGATTGGAAATGAGGTATACCTGGGTTTCACTGTTAGTGGGGCTGGGTGGGGCTATTTACTAATATAGGCAACACCTGAGAAGGAACAGTATTTAGGGGGGATGATGATGACTTCAGTTGGGGCTTGTGTTGAGATGTACTCAAGGAATGGAAATATCTAATAGTAAGAGATAGGAATGGAAATATGTAATAGACACTAAGAGAGAAAATTTGTAGCTTAGGAAGGAAGCCAGAATCAAAGAACAATTTGGTATCATCCACACATGTAATAGGCCATGGGAATGGAAGCCTTTGCTCAGGTGGAGTGCATAGAGTGTGAAGGGAAGGTCTGTGGCTGGAGCCCGGAGAATATCAACATGTAAGGGGCCAGCAGAGGAAGTCCAGTCTGAACAGTAGATTGCCTAGGCATCCTGATAGGCCAAGTCAGCCCTGATGACTTTGGCCACACACTAATGCATCCAGAGTTGACTTGCTGTCACTGTTGGTTTCATTATTTGAGCAAGCATTTTGAGCATCTACAGGGTATAGGTATGTCACAATCTGTGTCCTCATAAAACTTTAGTAATGAAAATGTAATGTGCTGCTTAAGAAAGAAGACAAAAGTGATTTTTTTTAAGTCCTTATTGAAATTCCCTTAAACTTAGACTAGTGTTATAGATATGTTAACCTTCTTTCAATTCAAAATAATGCTTCAAAGTGTAATAATCTTCAATTTTGCCATTAAGCTAGATGGTAAGACATAGATAAACTATATAAACCCAGAAAAAATTGAAATAATAGGCATGACAGCACTGTAAAAGTACAATGCAGGTGCCATTAGAAAATACGGAAAATGTTAAGGTAATTTCTTGGATGATTGATCCAGGCAGTGTATTACAGGAGAATAGGGCTCCATCAGAAATCTTTGGAGATAATCATCAAGAAGGACAAGAATGCTCTTTTATTTTTAGGTATAATGCTCATATGGATCCAGCATGGCATTTTTTGGGTGGCTCTGCTAGTGATTATTACAAGGTATGACTATAAAGTACTGAGGTTGCTTTCCACAAATGATAATCAGCCTCATCTATTTTACGGTCACCTACTTTAGCTGTTTTTCCATAGCAGTGTGTGTAACTATTGTGTAGGTAACACAGTGAAATGTGTACTCTGTTACTTAGAGAAATCATAGGCTTATAGTTGTTATTAAAGAAATGACATTTAAAGACACTGAAACAGTGAAGTTTACTTTCTTTTAAAACTGCTTTTGCCATTCACAGTTGTTGAAATTAGTTCTGACATTCATGTTAATAATTAACCATTCCCAATGAAGAGTTACCTGGCACAAGTGGCAATGTATGTTATTGATGTGGTTGGCAGGAAAACTTTCTCTTTCTCTCTCTCTCTGTCCCTCTGTCTGTCTCTGTCTCTCTCCCTCTCTCTCCCTCCCTCCCTCCCTCTCCCTCTCTCTCTCTCTCTCTCTCTCTCTCT
Source organism: Tursiops truncatus (assembly GCF_011762595.2). NCBI lineage: Eukaryota > Metazoa > Chordata > Mammalia > Artiodactyla > Delphinidae > Tursiops > Tursiops truncatus. Next base: position 51,161,623 of record NC_047036.1, on the reverse strand, counting down.
CTCTCTCTCTCCCCCTCCCTCCTTCAGTGAAATCTATATAGCCAAGATAGTGAATTTCCTATAGCCAAATTAACATTACATTTGGCTATCAAAGTGTGTCAAATTCTTAACAGGTTACTATTGCAACTTAGTAATAGAAGGATTCTAAATTATGCTACATCCAAATTCTTTTCACTCCTAAGTTATACTATACACAATTTCTTTTTTCTCTAGTCTATGTGGCACGTTTCTCCTGAAATACTTTTCCTAAGTCATGTACCTGATCCTGTCGTTCCTGGGAGACAGGAACTTAATTCTTGACCCGTATCTGTGAATTTTGTATTTCTTTTCAAGCACCTTAACCTTTCAGAGGCTCAGTTTCCTTGTTTCTATGGTGAAGGAGTTGATGACTAAGCTTTCTTTCGCTTCTAAACTGTTATAATGCCAAAGCTCCCCATCTCTGCAAGAGTGAAGTACACACTTCCTAAGCACAGCCGAATCACTCTTGCTGCCCTTTCCTCCCACCACTGCTCTCATGCATTCTGCAGTCTTCTGACCTGGCCAACTATTCTCAGAACCTCTGTGCTTTTCTACCTACACGCTTTTGTTATCACTGTCCCTGCTCTATTGTCCATGTCTACCTGCGGGAAGCTTTCCTGATCTCTCAATGGAAAGTTATGCCAGCCAGTTCTTCCTGCTTACTAATGGAGCTATATGTCTTTAAACTGGCACAGTCTAGCATGCCTTACAGCTGTGGATGCATTAGCCTAGATTACCTAGTATATTGTAAGTTTCCTCTAGTATAGGAACTTTATTCATGTTGACGGTCTCTCTCACATCTATTTCAGAGTTATGCCTGTTATAGGTAAATAATATTTAGAGGGATGATCACTAGAATTGCTGCTGAGCAGAATCTGTTACTAAAGTAAACAGACTAAACTAGACCGCAGTCTTGATTCTGTTTCATTAGATAGTGAATTAAACTTCTCCATGTCTCTTCTTAAACTGGTAAGATCTATAGCCTTTTTCTTCACAGGTTATTTGTATTTTGTGAGGCAAGCAAGTGAAAGCATTTAATACATTTACTTAAATGTTAGCTCTTTCATGCCAGTAGTTTAAAACAAGAAATTCTTTGATTTACTTTTATCTCTTCTTTTGAGGGTCAAATGATTATGAAGGCATTTTTAACTGAAGGTGGGGACATCTGCTCTTTTAAAATGTTTACATCAGGGAACTCATTTAACCTATTTTTTTAGTATGCAGAGAATTTTTTATTTCTGCTGTTCTTTCTGTTTTGCCTTCAGTATAATCTTTGGGGAATCCCAAAGAAAGGATTATATCTATAAATTCTTAATATAAAGCAGTGGAAAAGTTTAAATACATGGCATTTTACTCTGCATTCAACTTTAGCAGAGTACATAGCTATATACATATTATATAGCACCTCTATGGTATAAAATCTGGCCACGATTTGAATTTTAAAGGCAGAAGAAATTGAAGTTATCTTTAAGGGTCACCAAATTATAACTAAAATTATTACTGAGTAACCAAATGTAAAATTTTAAGTTTTACAAAACAAAAGGAATCTAATTTGAATCTAATCGAGTTAAAAATGAAAAGAATGGACAGAGGTGATTACAATTGCTAATTACTTACTACAAAGAAAACTTAGTTACTTAAGCTCTTTACTTTTAAATTTAAATGATTACAGAAAATATTTTAATTATAAAGAAAGCTTTTACAGGCTTCCCTAAAATCTAAAATATACAGCATGAGAGAAATATAATATTAAGTTCCAAGCATCACTGTTAAAGTTCCCAGTGACAAAATTGTTGACTTTGGAAACAGGTGATGTGAAATTTCAAGAGAATAAATTGAGGTCAGTATGATAGCTTGCCATACCTTTCGGGGCCAGTGAACAGCCTAAGGCTACTGTCAGGAACACTCCATCCCTTTGTCTCACGTTTTCTCATTCCTTTTATTTTGTCCCTGCTTTTTCATCTTTTTTAACGTTTCTCTTTTCACTTCCTTCTTTGTCCTACTATTACTTTTTTTTCATTTTATGCTACCTACTAAAGTATAATTCATATATGTGAAAATAAAATGCACAATCACAAATGTAGAGCTTGAAGAATCGTATGTATAATAAAGATTTTGAATATTTCCATCATCCCAGAAAGTTCCCTGTGCTTCCATCATTTCCCCCTTCCCAGCAGTCATTATTTTCATTTCTTTTGCCCTTTTATTCCTTTTCTTTTAGTGCCTGTCATGCCTCAGGTGGACCAGTGACACTGCGGGCACTAGTTTCATAGCTGGCAATTGGGAGCAATAGAAGTTACTGATTCCCAGCTGTTGAAGTATTTTCTTAAATTTATAAGCTCAAAGCAACAAAGACTTTTTGAGGACCCCCTAGCAACTCTACACCAGGCTAGGCACCAAGCTGTATACAAAATGTAGCATGGTCCCAAATCTAGAGAAACTGACATTCTCTAGTCCTTTAAGTTACTGGGAGAGGAAGGACCCCTGCCACTCAAGTTCAACAGAATTCTAGATCAGAGTAAGGCTTTGTTAACATATAACAAATACAATAAATAAAGACCTCTACAATTTGTTCCTAAAACTATCAGTTAATAAAATTTTGTTGAAAATCTGCAATGTAGCTTCTCTGAAGAGTTTGCAAGTGCAATCATTGCCTTTTGTCAAAGAATGCTTGCATGACAACACCTTTTCTTAGTGTTGGGGCTAAGGGAAGTTTCTGGGTTTGGTTTTTGAGAAGGCAATTCATTCACGTTTCACATTTTAGAGATACAGAAGGTCTATAGTGACGTGTCTCTCACCCTTTCTTCAGGTAACCAATGTATATATCCTTGCAGAGATTTTTTTCTTTACATATCTCTATTAATATAATCTATATATAATCTATCGTATATGTAAGTGTGTAGGGATATATATATATTATATATATAACCTATATTATATGTAACATGTAGGGATATATATATATATAATTTCCTTTCTTTTATACAAATGGCAACGTTCCGTAAATACTGTTCTACAGTTTGCTTTTTTTCTCTTTATATCTTAGAGACCATTGAATATCATTAAATAAAGAACATCCTTATTCTTCTATACCAAAATTGGAGACTAAATTATTTCTACTTTTTTTTACTGTTACAAACAATGGTGCAGTGAATAACTTTGCACATAAGCCTGTATGCATTGGTGCAAGTAAATTGAGTGGATTAATTCCTGGACGTGGAAGTGCTGTATCAAAGGAATATGTACACTGGTAGTTCTGATAGATTTTGTCAGCTTACTTTCCATGGAGATGGTACTCATTTTTACTCCTACGAGCGATACATGTGCGTATGTCCCCCCACACCCTCTTCAACCTTTTCAATTTTTGCTGTTCTGATAAGTGAAAATGGAATCCCAGTTTAGATTTTAATGTACATTTCATTTATTATGAATAAGGCTGAGCATCTTTCTGTATGTTTCAGAGTTGTTTCTATTTCCTTTTCTGTGAACTTTCTGTTCAGTTCCTTTGCGCATTTTTTTCCTATTGGTCATTGATCGCTTTCTTAATGCTTTGGTGGGTTTTATAGAGTAGGGATAATTGCCCTTTGTTGGTGCTATGAGTTGCAAATGTTTTGTCCCAAGTTTTCATGTGTCTTTTTGAGTTTGCTTTTAGTGGTCTTTGCCATTCAGATTTTGTTAGGTAGCCAATTTTTTTTTTAATGAGTATATGTGTTCTTTATTAGGATTCTCACAAGAATGAGGCACATTAGCACTGTCCTTCTGATGTGATAGAGAATATGTACATCTGACCCACATCATGGCAGGAAATAGGCAGGGGTAAGGGCTCTCAGAGCGGGTACCAAGTGTCCACTGAAGAAATCTCCATTCACCAAAGCAAGGATGTTTCCTTGAATTCCATCATCTCTGCTGTAGCTTCCGGTTCTCCATGACTGGCCCAGAATCCTCCATTCCAGAACCTCTTGCCACACCTTCAAGACCTAGGTCACCTGTCCCATGTCTCACTCACCGAGGCGCCTCTGGAATTTTGTAGCATATCTCTTTGGTATGTTGCTGCCCTGCCACCCTCAGAGGCGTAGGTGGGGGTTGGGGGAAATATATTACCGATATGTAGCCAAATTTGTAAGTTTTTATTTGATGGCTTTTGAATTATAGGTCATGATTATTTAATGGCTTTCGGATTGTAGGAACATTTCGAGGGAGGCAGGGTCTATTAGTCTAGCAAACTTTGAAGAAGAGTGAAACAAAGAACAGCACGGGAACCTAAGATGGGGAAATGGATAACTTGTCAGAGTCAGGGCCTCCCTTATAGTCTTGCTATTCAGTTTGACATGGATCTCGAGTACCATTGTTATCAGCAGAGTTCTTGTTCTAGACAACAGAAACTGACTAGTTAACTTAAACAGAAAAGGAAAGATACCAGGAAGCTCACAGACTCTAAGAAAAGGGTGGATAATAGAGGCTCAGAAAATAAACAAGAGCAAGGGAACCCGTAGCCAAGATCCTGCCCAGGCCTAGACCTGGTTAGGGCTGCTGCTGCCAGTGGCATTACTACCACTAGAAACTGGATCCTGACAGCAGAATGAACTAACTGTCCCCATTTCATTGTCACTTGTCTCAGATTTACTGTGTCTGCTGCATCGGATTCAAAGTTCCAGGTAAAAGTATTTAGTTGGCCAGACAGTTGTGAAAATGATAGACAAATGAAGCTTGAAATCTTAATTTAGCCAAAGGCTGGTGAGGAAATAGCTGGTATGAAATTATTTAGAGTTCTTGTTATACTTCCCTTTCATGTAAAAAATTACAACCTTATTAAAGAAGGTGAACTGCTCTGAAAAAGTTTCATATTTTGTTCATTCTAAAAATAGGAGATACTTGAATGATAAGTTTATCGATGGCTTTAGTCAAAGATGAGTTAATTTCTAATACATGCTGAGATGAGATCATTTCGAATCTGTCCACTGTAACATTTTGAGTTTGTTGTAGGAGAGGTAATGGTGCATTTAGCACAGTTTTGTTCAGTATTATTCAGTGTCTGTGGTTTCTGTGGAAACGGACTTAACATTGACCCGGATTCTCTGAGCATCTTTTTCAACGTGCAGTTATTTCATAATGAAAGAGCCTGATTGTATTATTAATCCAGTTTTATACCACAGTTCTGCTACAATGCAGCTTATGTGTTTCTACACTCTGCAATAAAACCCACAAGGTTTATGGAAAAAAAAATGAGGTTGGGGCACAACACTTAAAAACTTCATCAGTGTTACATAAAAACTCATAGGAACCTATCTGCATATGTTAATTGGTTAAAAGATACATAAATACTGCAATAAACAGGACACTGTACCTTTTAAAAGACCTGAAGTTGGGCTTCCCTGGTGGCACAGTGGTTGAGAGTCCGCCTGCCGATGCAGGGGACACGGGTTCGTGCCCCGGTCCGGGAAGATCCCACATGCCGCGGAGCGTCTGGGCCTGTGAGCCATGGCCGCTGAGCCTGCGCATCCGCAACGGGAGAGACGACAGCAGTGAGAGGCCCGCGTACCGCAAAAAAAAAAAAAAAAAAAAAATACCTGAAGTTTGCTGTGGAAGAGGAGTTCAGAAGAATTGTAGCTTATGAGTTGTTCTGAAGTAGTGGTAGGAAGGTAATAATACAAAATCAGATGGGAAGTTATAACACCAGATGTGGGTGGGTGCTGCTCACAGCACACGTGGTGAACTGAAGTTGCTAGAAATGTTTGAGATGTGTCCATGTATGTTTTGAGGCTCAGAGCAACTGGATGCAAGTTTCTGTATTCACCTAGTGTATTTCATGGACACTTTGCCCTCAAATTGTTCCCTCTTATATCAGATGCATTGGAACAAATTTATGTTTTTTTAAAAAGCATCGTAGCAGAATGGACTGTATTTTTACTAGAACAACTCAACAATGTATATTTTAGGAGGAAATGACTAATATTTGACTTTATACCATTAAAGAAATGGTTTGAAAATGATCTTTCTTTTAAAATTAAATGTACTACATTTGTACTATATGTACTTTATTATTAAGCTGAGATATCTCCATTTGAAGGACTTAGGAGTTAGATGCCCTTAACTAAGAAATAGAGTAGTACTGTACTGGCCCTCTGATTGGTTAATGGAAGCCCTTATTGGAGGTTAAATTTGGTTTCAACTACATATACGTACAATGGAATATTATTCTGTCATAAAAAGGAATGCCATTCTGGTGTGTGCTACAGTATGGATGAACCTTGAAAACTTTATGCTAGGTAAAATAAGCCAGGCACAAAAGGATAAATATTGTATGGTTCCACTTATATGAGATACCTAGAACAGGCAAATGCATAGACACAGAAAACAGAATAGAGATTACCAGGAGCTAGAGGGAAAGGGGAATGGACAGTTATTGTTTAATGAGCACAGTGACTGTTTGGGATGATAGTGATAAAGTTTTGGAAATAATAGATAGTGGTGATGGTTGTATAACATTGTGAATGTACTTAATAGCATTGAATTGTGCACTTTGAAATGGTTAAGATGGTAAATTTTTATGTTATATGTATGTTATCACAATAAAAAATCAGTTTTATTTCCTCTGTTATTTGTATCTTCAACGTTACCTGTATGTACCACTATTTATACAGAGATACTGTAAATACTTCTAAACATTGATCACACTGAATATGTGACTAGTTTTTTTCTCTTGTCAAAATTTGAGTACTGAATTGAGATGTTTCTTACAATACCTAGCAATTAAAGTATGTTTCTGGAATTTCACCAATTCCTTTAAGAAAGTTAGAATTTTTTTTCTTCTAAGAGTAAGCAGAAAAATATTTGTTAACCTGCATGTTTACGTATATATCTAGTCAGTTAATTATTTTACATTTGAGAGAGAGGCCAGAGTACCCCAGAATTTCTTCTGCAGTGTTATAGAATTCCTGGAATGTTGAAGCTCTTGACTATAGTACAGCATTTCTGTTGAATTAGAGAAAAATATCTTCTTTAAGTATTTGTCATGGAAATAATTTGAATAAATTAGCTTTTCCACTGATTTCTAATAGTTATAATAATTGAGTAGTATTCTAAGCTAGGTCAGAGATGATTTTTTTTTAAGAAATAAATTCTCTAACAAGTGGTTTTCTCAGCTTTTCCATGTGATGAAATGTTTGTTCTTATTACTTATCTATATGTCTCCTAAAATGTTATCCAACTGTATTTCAGGTTGCAACAAGGACAGTGTCCGAGCAGGCTGTAAAAAATGTGGCTATCGTAAGTACATTAAAAAATTGCATTTTGTGCAGTGAATCATTGCCTCTTTGGGCAATATGATTTAGCATCCTGATTTCAGGGCCCTGAGCATTGTCCTTTAGCCCTGTTATTTAGCTCAGGTTTGCAGATAATTCAGAAATTCCTCTGTCAGCACCGAATACTCACTTTTCTTCCCTGCTCTGGACCCAGTGACAGGTGGCTATATATCTGGTGACTAGCAAAAATGTCGTGAAGTACAAGTGGAGTAGTAGATTTAGGAGTCTGGCGAAAGTATATTCCCCAAAAAAGTACATAGATACTTATTCTTTTATTCCTTATCCTTGTAGATACTAGGCAAAGAGGTGAAAGCAATGAAAACTATTTATGAAAGGTTTTCCTGTTTATTGAATTAACTCTTTAATAAAAGGGTGAAATTGGTCCCAGAATTTCTGCTCACTGGTGAAACCTTGATTTAAACAATCAACCTCCATTATGATTAGTGAAATGGAGTGGAAAAGTAAACTTCGGCATGAGCAATTATGTAGTCTAAATTTGAACTTATGTAGTATAAACAAGTATCATTTCCCTAGGTAAATGTAAAAATTCCTAAAGACTTAATAACAGCTCTAACAGTAGCATTACCCTGTTTTCTAAGTTGTTTGGAGAGCATGCAAATGAGCCTGGATTGTTGTTTATACTCCCATTCATAGCAGAGTTATTTTGTAACGAAATAAAGATGCTCTTGTATGGAAAAACAAATTTATTTTTTCAAATCATGTAATAAGAGAGCACTTGGGGCATGAATCTCTATTTGAAGGGCTAAGAATAAAAGCATGCTAGGAGAACCAAGTCACATGCCTTCAAGCAAAGGCTGAAACCTGGCTCAGTTGAAGCATGCTCAACTAGCAAAAGTGGACGTATAAGTCTACATACCCTTCATATAAATAAAAACTCCTGAAGAATGTGCTTGCATGCAAGAAATGAGTGCAATGATGTCTTTTCTGTTTTTTAAATTTGCTTATATTTATTTATGCTTTGTTTATGTTCTTTCAATCCTTGCTAACTTCATTTCTTTATTCAAGACTTAAGATTAGGAGTACATACGTAAGGAGTAAAACCACAAAGAAAAGCAAAGAAGACATACATAAGTGAGGCTAGTGGTTATCTGGGGGAAGTGGGGGACAGCAAGTGGTTTGTGGGGGGAGGGCACACAGAAGATTAATTAGGGTTCTGGTAACAATCTGTTACCTAACCTGAGAGATGGGTATGCAGCTATTTACTTTATTAATTCTCTTTCAACTGTAAATATTCATTGTATATACGCTTCTCTATGTATGATGCACTTAATAATAAAGATTGTTTGAATTTTTACATTAAAAAAAGACTTAAGAAAGTACTATATATATCGATGCTGTATTCACTTCACAATCTAGAATGGATTTCCCAGTCTGTCTACTAATATCAGTTCATCTACTTGGACTCCTTTTAACTTAAGACTTGTAGGAAAGCAATTAAAATCATTTTTTTGGAAATAGAATTCTTGTTGATCTAGTTTCCTCATTGCTACTTTATATTAGACAATAATGGAAACATCTGTAGTAATTATAATTTATTTAGAGAAGCCAAGTAAGCAAATAGTTTTGACTGTCTGTCCAAGTTTAGTGCCTTCTGCTATATTATTCAAATCTTTCTTTTGATTTTGGTGATTAAATTATAAACAATTTCTAATTTGTCTCCTGTGGAGAAATTTAGTAATGTTTCCCTTCTGGGTTAAATTTACGTCTTACAGCTGCTAGAGATGAAAGTCTTCTCAGTGTACACCTCTTTCTAATAGAAACTACATTTTAAAAATTATCTGTTATTTGGAGGCTAGAATCTTTGTGTTGCTTGTAGAGGTAAGTCAAAGGTCAACAAAACCCTTCAAAATGTTTTTAATGCCTAAGAATTTGAATATTTGTCAGTGAGGTACGAAAGAGTATTTTCTCTCTATTATTGTGAAAAGAGTGGTTTAGCTTGTACACTTTTTAAAACTTTAATACTTGATTGAAAAATATTGTCAGTATGTTTCAATAATGGTTATATTGTTTTTTAAAAGTTTCAAATTAAACATGAATGTGTTGCTAGGTTAACATGGATCTCACTTTTTCGTGGCAGAATTTCCTCAGCAAAGTTAGAAGAATGGTCATTTCTATAATGAGTTTTTATTTGAATTTTTTTGAAGTTGGCAACTTCTGAATATTTAAAAGCTACAAGGACGCTAAGCCTTTGTCCATGCAATAAATGTCTCAGATAATTATGACAGTTCTCAGAAAATATGCTAAAATGAGTTTCAATACAGTAGACTCAGTAGTTGAGCATTTGATTACAGCAATAGGAAATAAAAACATTTTATTTAACTTAAAAATGCTAATCTATTGATATAATATACAGTCATGACCTTTTCTTTGCCATGGATCTGCTAATTGGTGTTACACACAATCTTTTGAGTAGAAATCATATTTGAAATGTATTTTCTACTTTTTGTAGTTTGTTTCTTCAAAGATGAGCAAGCAGTTAAGATACTTGTAAAGAAATCTGAGTGCAGAATCCTTCTATCATTAGTTCTCAACTAGAGGTGATACAGGTTCCCTGGAAATCTGTGAAGGTTTTTTTGTTTAGTTGCCCATAACAACTGTCATACCGGAGAAGAGCAGTATGACATTTAGTATGTAGGGTCCAGGAACTATAAATATCCTGCAGTGTCTTGGACAATGAAGAATTGTCTGGCCCAAAATGCCAATGACACCCCCTTTGAGAAAAAAAGATACCTTTTCTCACTGTTTTAGGGTTTTTTTCTCCTATCTTTACAGTCTTCTTACCAAGACCTAATTTGAAAACTGCTTTTTTAAAGCAGTTCGTCTAAATCAAGCCTTTCCAGAAGTACTGCTTTGTTTCATGGAAACAACTACTCTTTTTTTTTCCACATTCATTTTTTTTTTACTTACATGATATTATATAAACAAACTTTGGAACAATGAATAACAGACTCTTGGTGGAGTAAAATATCAACAGATGAAGTAAAATAGATAGGCATGAGCTGAGGAAAAAATGATCAAGAAGGTACAATGCCAGGAGAAGCAGGACTGGGCAGCATCATATAAGCCAAAGGAGTAAGGGTTTTCAAGGTTGAGGAGAAATGTCAGGTGTAACAGATAAGATCTGTGAGAAATAGATTGAAAAATGTTCACTGGATTTGCCAGGTAGAATGCTTTGCTGACCTTAGCAAGATCAGTTTAAGTAGAGTTGTAGGTCATGAAACAAACTTTGTAGATTCAGGCCTGAATAGTGAGGGATAGGGCCTATGTTATTTCCATTTTTCAAGAAATTTACATGAGGAAAGTAGGGTACTGTCTTAAGGTCCATATGGGGTGCTATAACAAAATAACACAGGTTGGGTAGCTTATAAACAACAGAAATGTATTGCTCACAGTTCTAGAAGCTGGAAGCCCAAGTTCTGGATACCAGCATGGTCGGGTGAAAGCCCTTTTCCAAGTCACAGATTTTTGTTGTATCCTCAGTTGGCGGAAGGGGCTAGGGATCTCTCTGGAGTCTCTTTTAGAAGGCACTAATCCCATTCATGAGGGTACCACCCTCAGAGCCTAATCACCTTCCAAAGGCCCCACCTACTAATACCATCACCTATGGGGGTTAGAATTTCAACATATGAATTTTGGGGGACACAAACATTCATACCATATTGAATAATTCCTAGAAGGGAATATGGGATAAATGGAGGGTTTTATATTTGAAGTATAAAATGTATATATAGACCAAGGGGATATTAGAAGAGATCTTGTAGATATTGGAGACAAGAGAAGATTATGGAAGTTTCTCTTAAGAGGTATGACAAGGATACCTCTTAAGTCTGGAGGAAACTAGGTGAGAAAAATATGGTTGTTTTCAGGTGCAGAGACAAAGTAGAAGGAGATGCTGCCTGTTAATCTTAATTTTCTTTGTAAATTAGGAGGCAGGATCATCCGTTTTGGGAGGAGGCACTGAGTGGGCCAGGGAATGGTCGAAGAATGATTTAAGTCAGGCATTAGTTTGGAAAAGTCATTAAGGGAAATAGGGGAGGAAGTTGACCAAAGACAAATAAAAAATTAAAAAGTTTGTGTTTGTGCTCATGTCCATGAATATGTGATTGTGTTCATGCATTGTTTGGCTGCTCAGGGGTAGGCACGACTCAAAGAAAGGATAGCTTTGACCCAGATTAGTTGTTTTACAATGAGGTACAGTAGAACAGGAATATGAAAGAGTCAGATGAGGCTTATAAAAGAGTGTTCAGATGGTCAGGAATGATAGACTAAGAGAAAAATGAAGGGATTAAGTGACTGAAGTCTTTAACGAGATTCAGAAACAGATCTGTGCATGGGTGTAAGGGAATAAGGAAGCTAGAAGGATAAAAGGTTATAGTCAAAGTACTATAATATTGGAGTTTAAAATTTCAGACATGAAACGGTTCCAGGTGATGACAAGGAGCCTTGTGTGGCCATGGCATCTAGAATGTCAAGGAGCTGAGAAAAGCCATCCAAAGCCATAGGCTGTCCGTCTAGGCTATGGAAGGTCTTAAGGTAAAGAGCTAGAGTGTGAGTCAGGCTCCAACAATTTTGGTGGATGGGGCTGTTACACAGCAGCAGAGGGCTAGCTGCAGGGGAGCGTAGGGGACTGCTATGTGGAAGCAGTGTTGAGGAGCCTGGAGGATGCTAATAATACAGAGGTAAGCTGTAAGCTGTCTGCAGGAAAGAGCCAAGTATCCCTTAAAAAAAGCAGTAGAGGGGGCATTCTGTGAACAGGTAGCACAGTTTGTTCACCAGGGATTGCAGGTTTCAGAAGCTGTCATAAAAAGATGGGGAGAGAAGGGGGTGATGATTAGTTAAGTCAGAGGAATAGAAAGAGCAATGTGTGGATAAGACTTCAGGGAAGTGATATGAATACAGAGGCCTGCACTTTTGGGTGGGAACCAAAATGATAGGGATGTGAAGTTTCGGGAATTAACTAGGTTTAAGAATTCAGAAGTTTATAATGTAGCTTTCATCATCTCAAAACTCAGGACCTTAGGTAGAGACAAAGCCTGGTAAAAATTAATACTTGTTAGCCTAGTCTGTACACTCTGTAGGCCAAGGAAGAAGTGCATGGGCACCCTAATTATAAAACAAGAGTTTTTTTTAATGCGTTGACACATTTTTATCTGCACAGTCTAAATGAAACTGTAGGTTTTATTGTTACTGGACACTTAGAGTTGCCCACATAGCCACTCCTTGAGTGAGAACAAGAGAGAATATGCCTTTGCTTTTATTGGTACAACAACTGGTAAGAACCTGGTACTGTGTATTGAATATCTGCTTGGTGCTAGGGTCTGTACTAAGCAGTTTAAAGATATGATTCATTGCATTTCATTCCTAAAACAACCCTGTGAAGTAGGTTTCATAGTCTCCATTTTTATGAACATTCAAAACCATTGGTCTGGCATGTAGGTACAAACCTTAGCTGGCAATTACTAGCTGTGTGACTTTAGGCAGGTTACTTAACCACTCTGTGCTTCAGTTTTGTGTCGGTAAAATGAGATAATTATAGTACTTAGTTCCATAGACTTGTTGTAAAGATTAAATTAGTTAATTCAAGTTTTACATCAATACTTTGCCAAAAATCATTATTATTGATTATTATTGTTACAAATAATTACTGTGACAAATCAGAAAACAGGCTCAAGAGGATTACTCTGTTATTAAATAGGAAAACTGAAAATTGAAATCTGGTTATTAGTAAGACTTCATACTGTGCCGTGGTGCTTTTTTCCCCATTTAAAAAAATTGTGGTAGGAGATTGGTTCAAGATGGCGGAGCAGAAGGACATGCACTCTCTCCCTCTTGCAAGAGCACCAGAATCACAGCTAACTGCTGAACAATCATCAACAGGAAGACACTGGAACTCACCAAACAAGATACCCCACATCCAAAGACAAAGGAGAAGCCACAGTGAGATGGTAGGAGGGGTGCAATCATAATAAAATCAAATCCCATAACTGCTGGGTGGGTAACTCACAAACTGGACTACACTTATATCACAGAAGTCCATGCACTGGACTGAAGGTTCTGAGCCCCACGTCAGGCTTCCCAACCTGGGGGTCTGGCAATGGGAGGAGGAATTCCTAGAGAATCAGACATTGAAGGGTAGCGGGATTTGATTGCAGGACTTCAACAGGTTTGGGGTAAACAGACTCCACTCTTGGAGGGCACATGCAAAGTAGTGTATGCATCAGGACCCAGGGGAAGGAGCAGTGACCCCATAGGAGACTGAACCAGACCTACCTGCTAGTGTTGGAAGGTCTCCTGCAGAAGCAGGGGGTGGCTGTGTCTCATCGTGAGGACAAGGACACTGGCAGCAGAAGTTCTGGGAAGTACTCCTTGGCATTAGCCCTCCAAGAACCTGGCATTAGCCCCACCAAAGAGCCCAGTAGGCTCCAGTGTTGGGTTGCCTCAGGCCAAACGACCAGGTGGGAACCCAGCCCCACCCATCAGCAGACAAGCAGATTACAGTTTTACTGAGCTCTGCCCACCAGCAGTCCCTCCCATCAGGAAACTTGTAGATAGCCTCATCCACCAGAGGGCAGACAGCAGAAGCAAGAAGAACTACAGTCCTGCAGCATGTGGAACAAAAACCACAGTCACAGAAAGATAGACAAGATGAAAAGGCAGAGAGCTATGTAGCAGATGAAGGAACAAGATAAAACCCCAGAAAAACAACTAAATGAAGTGGAGATAGGCAACCTTCCAGAAAAAGAATTCAGAATAATGATAGTGAAGATGATCCAGGACCTCGGAAAAAGAATGGAGGCAAAGATCGAGAAGAAGCAAGGAATATTTAACAAAGACCTAGAAAATTAAAGAACAAACACCTACAAGAATTAAAGAACAAACAAACAGAGATGAAGAATACAATAACAGAAATGAAAAATACACTAGAAGGAATCAATAGCAGAGTACTGAGGCAGAAAAACAGGTAAGTGACCTGAAAGACAGAATGGTGGAATTCACTGCTATGGAACAGAATAAAGAAAAAAGAATGAAAAGAAAAGAAGACAGCCTAAGAGATCTCTGGGACAACATTAAACACAACAACATTTGGATTATAGGGGTCCCAGAAGGAGAAGAGAGAGAGAAAGGACCCGAGAAAATATTTGAAGTGATTATAGGTGAAAACTTCCCTAACATGGGAAAGGAAATAGCCACCCAAGTCCAGGAAGCACAGAGAGTCCCAGGAAGGATAAACCAAAGGAGAAACATACCGAGGCACATAGTAATCAAACTGACAAAAATTAAAGACAAAGAAAAACTATTTTTTTGTTTGTTTGTTTTTTTACAGTACGCGGGCCTCTCACTGTTGTGGCCTCTCCCGTTGCAGAGCACAGGCTCCGGACGCACAGGCTCAGCAGCCATGGCTCACGGGCCCAGCCGTCTGCTGCATGTGGGATCTTACTGGACCAGGGCACGAACCCGTGTCCCCTGCATCAGGAGGTGGACTCTCAACCACTGCGCCACCAGGGAAGCCCCCAAAGAAAAACTATTGAAAGCAACAAGGGAAAAACAACAAATAGCATACAAGGGAAGTCCCATAAGAGTAACAGCTGATTTCTCAGCAGAAACTCTACAAGCCAGAAGGGAGTGGCATGATGTATTTAAAGTGATGAAAGGGAGGAAACTACAACCAAGATACTCTACCCAGCAAGGATCTCATTCAGATTTGACAGAGAAATCAAAAGCTTTACAGACACGCAAAAGCTAAGAGAATTCACCACCACCAAACCAGCTCTACAACAAATGCTAAAGGAACTTCTCTAGGCAAGAAACATAAGAGAAGGAAAAGACCTACAATCCCGAACCCAAAACAATGAAGAAAATGGGAATAGGAACACACATATCGATAATTACCTTAAATGTAAATGGACTAAATGCTCCCACCAAAAGACACAGGCTCTCTGAATGGATACAAAAACAAGACCCATATATATGCTGTCTACAAGAGACCCACTTCAGACCTAGGGACACATACAGGCTGAAAGTGAGGGGATGGAAAAAGATATTCCATGCAAATGGAAATCAAAAGAAAGCTGGAGTAGCAATACTCATATCAGATAAAATAGACTATAAAATAAAGAATGTTACAAGCGACAAGGAAGGACACTGCATAATGACCAAGGCATCAATCCAGGAAGAAGATATACCAATTATAAATATATTTGCACCCAACATAAGAACACCTCAATACATAATGCAAATGCTAACAGCTATAAAAGAGGAAATCGACAGTAACACAATAATAGTGGGGGACTTTAACACCTTACTTACACCAATGGACAGATCATCCAAAGTGAAAATTAATAAGGAAACACAAGCTTTAAATGACACAGTAGACCAGATAGATTTAATTGATATTTATAGGACATTCTGTCCAAAAACAGCAGATTACACTTTCTTCTCAAGTGCACACAGAACATTCTCCAGGATAAATCACATCTTGGGTCACAAATCAAGCCTCAGTAAATTTAAGAAAATTGAAATCATATCAAGCATCTTTTCTGACCACAATGCTATGAGATTAGAAATCATTTACAGGGGAAAAAACATAGAAAACACAAACACATTAGGCTAAACAATATGTTACTAAATAACTAGGAGATCACTGAACAAATCAAAGAGGAAATCAAAAAATACATAGAGCTAAATGACAATGGATACACAATGATCCAAAACCTATGGGATTCAGAAAAAGCATTTCTAAGAGGGAAGTTTATAGCAATTCAAGCCTTCCTCAAGAAACAAGAAAAATCTCAAATAAACAATCGAACCTTACACCTAAAGGGACTAGAGAGAGAAGAACAAACAAAACCCAAACTTAGTAGAAAGAAATCATAAAGATCAGAGCAGAAATAAATGAAATAGAAACAAACAAAACAATAGCAAAGATCAATAAAACTAAAAGCTCGTTCTTTGAGAAGATGAACAAAATTGATAAAGCATTAGCCAGGCTCATCAAGAAAAAGAGGGAGAGGACTCAAATCAATAAAATTAGAAATGAAAACGGAGAAGTTACAACAGACACCACAGAAATACAAAGCATCTAAGAGACTACTACAAGCAACTCTATGCCAATAAAATGGACAACCTGGAAGAAATGGACAAATTCTTAGAAAGGTATAACCTTCCAAGCCTGAACCAGGAAGAAATAGAAAATATGAACAGACCAATCACAGTAATGAAATTGAAACTGTGATTAAAAATCTTCCAACAAACAAAAGTCTGGGACCAGATGGCTCACAGGGGAATTCTGTCAAACATTTAGAGAAGAGCTAACACCCATCCTTCTCAAACTCTTCCAAAAAACTGCAGAGGAAGGAACACTCCCAAACTCATTCTATGAGACCACCATCACCCTGATACCAAAACCAGACAAAGATACTACAAAAAAAGAAAATTACAGACCACTATCACTGATGAATATAGATGCAAGAATCCTTAACAAAATACTAGCAAACACAATCCAACAACACATTAAAAGGATCATCCACCATGATCAAGTGGGATTTATCCCAGGGATGCAAGGCTTCTTCAGTATACACAAACCAAGTAATGTGATACACTATATTAACAAGTTGAGGAAGAAAAACCATATGATCATCTCAATAGATGCAGCAAAAGCTTTTGACAAAATTCAACACCCATTTATGATAAAAACTCTCCAGAAAGTGGCCATAGAGGGAACCTACCTCAATATAATAAGGGCCATATATGACAAACCCAGAGCAAACATCCTTTTCAATGGTGAAAAGCTGAAAGCATTTCCTCTAAGATCAGCAACAAGACAAGGATGTCCACTCTCGCCACTATTATTCAACATAGTTTTGGAAGTCTTAGCCATGGCAATCAGAGAAGAAAAAGAAATAAAAGGAATAAAAATTGGAAAAGAAGAAGTAAAACTTGTCACTGTTTGCAGATGACGTTGTACTATACATAGAGAATCCTAAAGATGCCACCAGGAAACTACTAGAGCTAATCGAAGTTGCAGGATACAAAATTAATGCACAGAAATCTGTTGCATTCCTATACACTAATGATGAAAAATCTGGAAGAGAAATTGAGGAAACACTCCCATTTACCACTGCAACAAAAAGAATAAAATACCTAGGAATAAACCAACCTAGGGAGACAAAAGACCTGTATGCAGAAAACTATAAGACACTGATGAAAGAAATTAAAGGTGATAGAAACAGATGGAGAGATATACCATGTTCTTGGATTGGAAGAATCAATATTGTGAAAATGTCTATACTACCCAAAGCAATCTACAGATTCAGTGCAATCCCTGTCAAATTACCAATGGCATTTTTTACAGAACTAGAACAAAAAAATCTTAAAATTTGTATGGAGACACAAAAGACCCTGAATAGCCAAAGCAATCTTGAAGAAAAAAAAAAAAAAACTGACCTGGAGGAATCAGACTCCCTGACATCAGACTATACTACAAAGCTACAGTAATCAAGACAGTATGGTACTGGCACAAAACCAGAAATAGAGATCAATGGAACAAGATAGAAAGCCCAGAGATAAACCCACACACCTGTGGTCAACTAATCTATGACAAGGAGGCAAGGATATACAACGGAGAAAAGACAGTCTCTTCAATAAGTGGTGCTGGGAAAATTGGACAGCTACATGTAAAAGAAAGAAATTAGAACACTTCGTAGCACCATACACAGAAATAAACTCAAAATGGATTAGAGGCCTAAATGTAAAACTGATCCCTATAAAACTCTTAAAGAAAACATAGGAAGAATACTCTTTGACATAAATCACAGCAAGATCTTTTTTGATTCACCTCCTAGAGTAATAGAAATAAAAACAAAAATAAACAAATGGAACCTAATGAAACTTCAAAGCTTTTGCAAAGCAAAGGAAGCTACCAACAAGACGAATAGACAACCCTCAGAATGGAGAAAAATATTTGCAAACGAATCAATGGACAAAGGCTTAATATCCAAAATATATAAACAGCTCATGCAGCTCAGTATTAAAAAACAAACAACCCAATCCAAAAATGGGCAGAAGACCTAAATAGATATTTCTCCAAAGAAGACATACAGATGGCCAAGAAGCACATGAAAAGCTGCTCAACATCACTAATTATTAGAGAAATGCAAATCAAAACTACAATGAGGAATCACCTCACACCAGTTAGAATGGGCATCATCAGAAAATCTACAAACAACAAATGCTGTAGAGGGTGTGGAGAAAAGGAAACCCTCTTGCACTGTTGGTGGGAATGTAAATTGATACAGCCACTCTGGAGAACAGTATGGATGTGCCTTAAAAAACTAAAAATAGAATTGCCACATGACCCAGCAATCCCACTACTGGGCATATACCCAGAGAAGACCATAATTCAAAAAGGCACATGCACCCCAATGTTCACTGCAGCACCATTTACAATAGCCAGGTCATGGAAGCAACCTAAATGCCCATCAACAGACGAATGGATAAAGAAGATGTGGTACATATATACAATGGAGTATTACTCAGCCATAAAAAGGAACAAAATTGGGTCATTTGTAGAGACGTGGATGGATCTAGAGACTGTCATATAGAGTGAAGTAAGTCAGAAAGAGAAAAACAAATGTCGTATTTTAACTCATATATGTGGAACCTAGAAAAATGGTGCAGATGAACCAGTTTGCAGGGCAGAAATTGAGACACAGATGTAGAGAACAAATGTATGTAACACCAAGGGGGGAAAGAGGCCGGGGGGGAGGTGGTGGGATGAATTGGGAGGTTGATATTGGCATATATACGCTAATAATGTATAAAATGGATAATAAATAAGAACCTACTGTATAAAAAAATAAATACAATAAAATTCAAAAATAAATTGTGGGGGCTTCCCTGGTGGCGCAGTGGTTGAGAGTCCGCCTGCCGATGCAGGGGACACGGGTTCGTGCCCCGGTCTGGGAAGATCCCACATGCCGCGGAGCGGCTGGGCTCGTGAGCCATGGCCGCTGAGCCCGCGCGTCCAGAGCCTGTGCTCCACAATGGGAGAGGCTGCAACAGTGAGAGGCCCATGTAACTAACTAACTAACTAACTAACTAAATAAATAAATAAATAAATTTTGGTAAAATACATATAACATCATGTGCCATTTTAACCATTTTTAAGTATACAATTCAGTGGCATTAATTACATTCACAGTGTTGTACAACCATCGCCCCTATCTATTACAAAACTTTTTCATCACCCCAAATAGAAACTCTATAAACCTTAAGCAGTACCTCCCCACTCCTCCCTTCCCCCAGACCCTGGTAACCTCTAATCTACTTTCTATCTCTATGAATTTGGCCATTCTAGATATTTCATGTAAGTCGAATCATATAGTATTTGTCCTTTTGTGTCTGGCTTATTTCCCTTAGCACAATGTTTTTAAAGTTCATTCATGTTGTAGCATGTATCATAACTTTATTCCTCATTATGGCTGAATGATATTTCATTGTATGGATACACCACATTTTCTTTATCCATTCATCTATTGATAGACACTTGGGTTATTTTTACCTTTTGGCTATTGTGATTAATGGGCAATGAATTTTGTTGTGATTAATGGGCAATGTGATTAATGGGCAATGAATTTTGTTGTATGGGCAATGTGATTAATGGGCAATGAATTTTGTTGTATAAGTGTCTGTCTGAGTCCCCGATTTTGATTCTTTTGGGTATATACCTAGGAGTGGAATGCTGGGTCATCTGTGTGCAGCTTCTTGAGGAGTTGCCAGACTGTTTTCCACAGCAGCTCCATCATTTTATATTCCCACCAGAAATGTACAAGAGTTCCAGTTTCTCCACATTCTTGCCAACACTTACTTTCCTTTCTCTTTTCTTTTTTAAAAATTGTAGCCATCTTAATAGATGTGAAGGGATATCTCATGGTTTTCAGTTGCATTTCTCTAAAGACTAATGATGTTGGGTATCTTTTCATGGTCTTACTGGCCATTTGTATATCTTCTTTGGAGAAATGTCTATTCAGTTTCTTTGCCCATGTTTTAATTGAGTTGTCTTTTTCTTCTTGAGTTGCGGGAATTGTATATATACTAAATAGTTAACCTTATCAGATATATAAGTTACAAATCTTTTCTTCCACTCTGTAGGTTGTTTTTTCACTTTCATAATAATTTCTTTGCACAAATGTTTTAAATTTTGATGAAATCCAACTTATCAGTTTTATCTTTTGTTACTTGTGCTGTTGGTGTTTTATATGTAAGAATCCATTGCTAAATGCAAGTTAAAGAAGATTTACCCCATACTTTCTTCTAAGAGTTTTATGGTTTTAGCTCTTATATTGTTGTGGTCTTTAATCCATTTTCAGTCAGTTTTTGCATACGATGTTAGGTGAGGAGTTCAACTTCATTCGTTTACATGTGGAAATCCTGTTGTCCCAGCACCATCTGTTGAAGAGACTGTTCTTTCCCCACTGAATAGACTTGACACTCTTGTCAAAAAGCAATTGGCTATATATGTATGGGTGTATTTCTGGACTCTAAATTCTATTCCATTGGTCTATATGACTATCCTTATGACTCTATCACCCTGTTTTGATTACTATAGCTTTGTGGTAAATTTTGAAATCAGGAAATATGAGTCTTCCACCTTTATTCTTTTTCAAGATTGTTTTCGCTGTTCAGGGTCCCTTACATTTTTGTATGAATTTAAGGATTGGCTTTTCCATTTCTGAAAAAGCCAGGTTACTCTTTACAGTCAGCTACTAAAATGTTACAACTTGAAATGTCTCTACATATCTGTGGTCAAAATTTAAGTTTCTGGTCATCTAAGAATTTTCTGCTGAGGACCTCTCTGGTGGTGCTATGGTTAAGAATCCACCTGCCAATGCAGGGGACATGGGTTCGATCTCTGGTCCAGGAAGATCCCACATGCTGTGGAGCAACTAAGCCCATATGCCACAACTGCTGAGCCCGCGTGCCACAACTACTGAAGCCCGCACACCTAGAGCCCATGTTCTGCAACAAGAGAAGCCACTGCAATGAGAAGCCCACGTACCACCACAAAGAGTAGCCCCCAGCTCGCCTCAACTAGAGAAAGCCTGCACACAGCAACAAAGAACCAACGCAGCCAAAAATAATAAATAAATAACCAATAAACAAACATGGAGAGGATGTTGGCCCCGGGGGGTGGGAGCTGCTGGCAGGAGAACGTGGCTGAGGTGGGACCTGCTGGAAGTCACCGTGTCCAGGCAGGTCCACAGCCTGTTTTGTTTTTTTACTTTTTTAAAGAATTTTCTGCTCATTGTCTCCTGAGAGTCTATGTAGAAAAGAGGTCACGAGAACTATATTTTGGAATAATTTTCTAAGTTTGTTCACAAGCAACTTGTCTTATTATCAGTTTAGGGTCAGTTTCATTGAAGTAAGTCTAAAATGGGTGTGAGACAGACTGCTGTCAGTGTGGTTATTAAGTATTTTGTTTATATGAAATATTTATTACAATATAAGGTGTTTGGATGCAAAGCTAGGTTAAGTAAAGGAAAAATTGTATCATCAGGAGTTCTGATCAGAATGGCAAGCTGAAGCAACATAGAAAGTCCTCCTTTCTGCTCCAAAAACAGAGAGATACTGGAGAAAAATAGAGTAACAACAAAAATAAAAATAACCCAGGTGAAAAAGGGAAATCCCCAGGTGTTGGAAAGGAAAAGGAGCTCAAAGCCAGAGCAGGGAATGATAGCTGGAAACAATGAGGTCCACGGGCCTACTGGGTAGACATTTATGGGATACGGAGTGAAGCTTTAGACCCCTGTGGAATGGCAGCATGGCCAGAGTGGAGGCTCTTGTTTAGAGCCAGATTGCTCAAAAAAACAGTGAAGCAGGAATTAGAAAAATTCCATTTACTGTCTAGGGAAAGTGATGAGAAAGTTTACTGTGTTTAAGTTCCTATAAAATAATAATTAGAAGAAAAGGAATAATCGAGAATTGGTAACCTGAACTTATACCTTGTGTAGGTATGAGGAGTGAATTTATACTGCCCCCAGTGAGGCAGGTACTCTTTGTCGAAGCTAAGAAATTAGCATAAAAAATTGGTCAGGTATCAAAGTAAATTAAAAAAGTAAGGCCAGCTACATGTCATTATTAGTGAAACTACTTGGAAAACTAAAAACTGCATAGAAAATTTTAAAATAAACGGATGGGGGAAAAAGAGCAGATAGATATTAGGTTGAATATTGTTGATAATCAGCTGTTTTACTCACAAAAGTTGCAACTTCATGTGATTCAACTAATAACGGAGAAATTGACAAATCTATAGTGATAAAGGTACTTAAAATTATACTATCAGAAGTTATTATGCAAAAAAGTAAGATGGAGATTTGAACAACAAAATAGACATCAACAAATAGTGATGTATATTCTTTTAAAATACATATCAAGTTTTTCCCTAAATTTACTACATGATAGGCCATAAAAGAAATCTCAGCAAATACTAAAAAACTGATGTCATACGGACTCCACTCTCTGATAACAGTGTAATAAATTTAGAAATCAACAAAAGCATAGTCTGAAAGCTCCATATGTTTGGAAACTGAAAAGAACACTTCTGAATGATTCATTTGAAAGAAATCACAATAGAGAAAACTTGGTTCCAGCAGTATGGCAGACTGGACCCTTTTGTAAACAACTAAGAAACTTGTATAAAATATGCAATACATATTAGATAGATTAGTGTGCTAGAAGAAAATAAAGAATTAAAGAATACTTAGAGGCCAGCAACCAAAGGAAAGCAGAACGTCTAGGAGGTAAGTCTGAGGGTATTTGCTGAACCCAAGGTTCTTGAACTTTTATCGTCATGTATTGGCAGGGTGCAGGGAATAAAGGCAAGGTTCAGGGCCCCACCCAAGATTGGTACCCTACTAGGAGATGCTCTTGTATAAATCTAGGCCTTCCAAAAGGCTTCACCCTTAATTAAGAGAACTAGAAATAAATCCTAGTACAGAGTTGTAGTGAATCATTAGTGGGTTGTGAAATCAATTATGTGGTTTCTATCAGCATTGATTTTTTTTGAATATCACATGTCATAATGCTTCATGTAATTTTGTTTTAATTTTTGTGGGTTAGTGTGTATATGTATATGAATGTATGCATATGAATGTATATGAATATACTTGGTTGCATTGTTACTTTTTACCATCGGTCAGCCCTAGTCAAAAGAATTCAAAAGCTACTGCCTTAAAGAAGCTGTGCCATGTGTGCACAGAGAGACATGTATCGCTATGCATTTCAGCATTATTTATAACAGCAAAATACTAGAAGCAACCTAAGATCCTATCAGTAGTAGAAAGGGTAAATATATTTTTATATAATGGGACATTATTCATCAGATAAAAGGAGATAATTATATCTACTTATGTTAACATAGATAAATCACATAATTATATCTACTTATGTTAACATAGATAAATCACAAAACATAATACTGAATGACAGAAACAAGTTACAGAATGATAGGTAAGTATAATTGAGTTTATGTTAAAAAATAATAAAAATACAATATGCTATTTTGAAAAGATAAGACACCAACTTCAGTATACCAACTTCTGAAGAGAGAATGGAATGGGATTGGGGCAGGGTTCCAAGGGATGGTGCAAGCTTTCCAACTCTGTATGTGTATGTGCACACACACATGCAGTTTTTCACTTCAAAAAAAAATTAAGTGAATAAAACAAAATGTTAACATGTGGATGATAAGCACTTAGGTATTATTAGTGATTTTATCTCCTGTACTTTTTTGGTGTTTGTATTCAATAATATTTGAGTTTTTTATTGCATCATGCAATAAGTAGATAACTGTTGTAGTTTTTTTTTAATTAATTTATTTTTGGCTGCATTGTGTCTTCGTTGCTGCGTGCGGGCTTTCTCTAGTTGCAGTGAGCAGGGGCTACTGTTCATTGCTGTGCACGGGGATGTCATTGCAGTGGCTTCTCTTGTTGCAGAGCACAGGCTCTAAAGCACGCGGGCTTCAGTAGTTGTGGCTCGTGGGCTCTAGAGTGTGGGCTCAGTAGTTGTGGCGCACGGGCTTAGTTGCTCTGTGGCATGTGGGATCTTCCCGGACCAGGGCTCGAACCTGTGTCCCCTGCATTGGCAGGCGGATTCTTAACCACTGCGCCACCAGGGAAGCCCTGTTGTAGTTTTCTTATAGGGAGAATCTTTAAGGACTGAATGATGTCAGAATTAGAATCTTAGGTGTTCTTTTGAAGAACATGTTTAATTATGTTATTATGGCACCTTTAATTAGGTGACAGCTGTGTAATTGCATGAGTATAGTAGTCAAGCTGAGAAGCAAAAAGGTATATGGGAAAGGAATAAAACATAAAATCCAACATTGAAAATATTTTCTTTAGTACATAGTAAGTACATTAATTCAATATCCTGAAATCCATAAGAAGTAACCAGAAAGCATGCTTATTGAATTAGAAGCCCTGTTAAAGAAAAGAAAAGGTTTTCTGAATGTTTCATTCAGGTAAAGCAAACTACCACCCACTGAATAAAAGTTAAAACTAAACATTATATTACTAAAATTGTAACTTGTTGCTTAGTGAACAAACACAGCAAAAAATATAATGTATCTATAGTTTTGTCATTCATATTTTTTTGTTTGTTTTACTTAGCTGGTCACCTGACTTTTGAATGCCGCAATTTTCTCCGAGTAGACCCCAAAAGGGACATAGTTTTGGATGTCAGCAGCACAAGTAGTGAAGAGAGTGATGAAGAGAATGAAGAACTGAATAAACTGCAAGCATTACAAGAAAAAAGTAAGCAATACCTTTTTCCCCCTCCATCCTTTAAAAATGTTTCTAAATGTTCTACTGTATTATGTCATGTTTATCTATTGTTCTATTATATTTGTCATTAAGATATCTTTTGCCTCTTATGTAAGAAGTACTGCCTAGGTAAGGAAATTGTAAGTACTTTGCCCAAAGTCAAACAGTTGGTCAGTGATAGAACCAACAGGCAAGTCTATTTCTGATTCCACAACACAGGTTTTATTGTGTTTTGTTTTGTTTTTTGTTTTTCCATCTCACTGTAATGTATCACATGGTACAAAGAGTCTGATTTAAGATTTGGTTTCTATTCCTATTTGGCTACTTTTTAGTATGTGACTTTTAGCAAATCACTTAACTGCTCTGAACTTCAGTTTCCTTGTGGGATAACACAAAGGATTGGATTGTCAAATCACACTCATTCATATCAGAGATCTTAACAGTGTCAAGTTTTACTGATACCATTGACCCTTGAACAACATGGGTTTGAACTGCATGGGTCCACTTTTATGCAGATTTTTTCAGTAATACATACTGCAGTACTATATAAGCTGTGGTTGGTGGAATCCACAGATGTGGAACCATGGATATGGAGAAACCGCATATATGGAGGGCAACTATAAGTTACACTTGGACTTTGGACAGCATAGAGGGGCAACATCCCTAACCCCTGCGTTGTTCAAGGGTCAACTGTAATTTCAAGTATACAAGTGATCACGAGGCATAGGCAAAGCAGCAAGAGTTTCAGGACTATAGTACAATATCCCAGGTACCCACTCTGGCCAAGGTTAACAAACGGTTTCTATATTACTTACACGAAAGAAAGAATTTTGGTCATGAAGCATCTCAATTTTATGCCCATAGTTACATTTTCCAGGGATTATGGATTTGTGCCCCATAAATCCCTAGATTCCAGGGTTATTTGCCATAAACAATCTTAGACATCCTGCTATAAGCCGTTTATAAATAGGAATTCTCTTGCCAACAGCTTGATCATGGACTTCTAGCTTTCAGAACAGTGAGGAAATAAATTTCTGTTATTTAAGCCACACCCCTTCTCCCCCCACAAAAAAGGATTCTCTGGCTAGCAAATAATTTATTTCCAGGAAGTCTGTCATTAGCATGTTGATGAAGAGATTTGACCAAGTTACCTTCTTTCTTTCCTGGGACATTGTCCTTTCCCCTCAAAAAGAGAACAGATTTCAGACCACTGTTTAACCATTTGTTTCCCATCTTGTGTATAAAATAACCTATCCTTGCAATGGGGTTTTTAGGGATAAAATGTGATGCTGTATGTAAAAATATTTTGTAAACTACAAAATGTTATATGGTAGTTGTCACACAGAAGCAAAATGAAACTTATTTCTATATGGGTTTAGGCATGGCATGAGAGAGATACAAAAAAGGTTAAACTTATTCTAGATCATCAGAGAACAATAAATGCTTAAAAATTTTTAACCTTTCCATATTATATCCAGTGAAGGCAAGTGAAAAAGTCAAATGCCAGGGTACTAGGACAAGCTGAGAAGGCAGAAGAGGGATAGTGTTCCAAAGAAAGCAAACAAGAGTAACAGTAAATATGAGTATATACAGCTTAAGGGTAAAGATAGCTGCTCGAATATAAATGCTTACTTCTGGGACTTCCCTGGCAGTCAGTGGTTAAGAATCTGTGCTTCCACTACAGGGGGCACGGGTTCAATCCCTGGTTGGGGAACTAAGATCCCACATGCAGCAGGATCTTTATACATAAATAAAGATATATATTTACTTCTGCTCCCTACTGAAACAACACTAAAATAGTAGTAGAAGAAATTTTTAAGGACATAAACTCACAAGGACAAAGAAAATAAGAGTCAAAAAATTTTGCTGAAAAGCAGATGGGTTAGTGATAATGGACTGAACACTTTAAGAGAGCTCAACCCTTTAACAGTGGGGAAAGCTGAGAAGTAACCTGATTATACACCGTAAAACCCCCTAAAGTCTTGATAATGAGTATCCTTGGGTATTTCTGGAATTGAGAATATTTGTAAGACTAAAAACAGGGATTGGTTAAAAGCCTGAAGTAGTTAGATGTTCTGTTCCCTTTCCCTACTCTGTGAAGCCCTGTTGCCTCAGCAGACTGCCACAGGTCTATTTTCTAGACAGGTCAGGCAAACGGTCTTTAAACTGGGACACACCAAACACAAATGAAGATAGTTAAATCAAAGGTTAGATACAGAATGGTGAGAGCCTTCTAGCCATCTTCACCTATTTGGTTCCCAGACATATATCACCCAGGCAGAAGACTTGAAGATACATCTCTGGGAAATCTGACCAGTCTAAGAAGAATGAAATAAGGATACTGAAATTAGGGAATCTTCAAAGGCAAGGCCTCACCAGACCTCACCAGATTATCAGTGAAGTCCAGATTTCCAAGCTTTGCTTGCTACAAGCTGCCAGTCAGCTTTTTAGACAATGAGGAGCACTAAATTTCTGAGGAAAGAGTCTCACATGAAATATAGATACCAAAACAGAAAAAATCAACTTGAAAAATACGAGTCTGTACAGGGAGAAAACAGAAATCATTAATATTTAGTTTCATAGAAAGATAAGATACACCACGCATGAAACATGAATAAGATACTATAAAGAAGAACAAAAGCAACAAAAGAGCTTTTGAAAATTAAAAAAGAAGCAGACATGGAAAACTTGATAGAGTTGGAAGATAAAGTTGAAGAAAAATAAGAAGAGCAAAAAGAGAGAAAAAAGATAGAACAATTGAAGGGTCATTCTAGGAAATACTTCATTCAAATGAGTCCCAGAAAAAGAAAACAGAAAATTTTTTCAAGAACTGAAGAATTAGTTTCCAGATGAAAAGGTTCAACAAGTACCAGACACAGTGGTAAAAGCAGACCCACACAAAGGCACACCATTATGAAACATCATATCATAGGAAACAAAAAGATATAATCCAGACTTCCAGAGTTGAGGATAAAACAGGACACAGGTGAAGAATCAGGAGTCAGAATAGTTTCATACTTCTCTAAGGCAATACTGGAAGCTAGTAGAATATGGATAATGCTTTCAAATTTTTGAAGGAAAATTATATCCAAATTAGAATGATATACCCAACCAAATTATCAACCAAGTGTGAAAGTAGAATAAAGACATTGTCAGACATTCAAAATCTCAGAAAACAATTTGCCTCTCACTTACCCTTTCTTAGAAAAGCCCTGGAATAAGTGTTCTACCAAAATACGGGAATAGACTGAAAAAAGGAAGACAAGGAGTGTAGGAAATAGAAATGATAAGAAGGAATATTTGTAGCATGCTAGTAAAGAGAGAGCCCAGAAAGACAGCTGTGCCAGAATAGAGAGCAGTCCAGCCACATAGGAACACAACAAAAGATACTAGAACAGAAAGCCTAAAACCCTTAATTCCACAAGGACACTTTCTACCCCATTCATCTATACTGCTCTGTTTTTTTTTTAAATAGATGCATAAAACTTCAGAATTAGGAAGAATCTTTAGAACAAATAGTTTAAAAACCAGTTTTGTAGAAAAAGAAAATGAGAACAAGTGACTTTCCAAAGTCAATAGCTGGTCACAGTAGAGCCAGCACCGTGATCCAGGTTTCTTTCCTACTAGTCCTGTACCATTTTCATTACAATGTGCTGCTCTCCTACCTTAGAGATCATCCAGTCTATTGGTTCTTGACCTTTTTTTCCTTATTACATCAATCTTGAAGGATAAAGTACACTCCCACCATGAATAGTGGTTTATTCTAGAGGTGATTTTCAATCAGAAGACCTGGGACAGATCCGCTCTGGGAGAAAGGGGAGGGAGTTAACATATAATAACCCCCAGGACAGGAAATAGTTGGTGAAGCTTCCTTATTAGCATCAGCTTTCCCCTAACCTCACATTGAGAATGGTTTCCTCAATCTAGCTTTTCTCCCTTTTTCTTCCTCAAAAGGTATGCTTGACCATAGTCACTTAAAGGCTCAGAATTTGTGTTCCATCTCATGACTTCCACCCAGGACAGTGTTCATTCCAGTATGTCAACCAACTTGTCCTATTTAACATTTATAGAACACCTCACTCAACAACAGCAGAATACACAGTTTTTCTTTTTTTCTCAGTGCACACAGAACATCTACCAAGATAGACCTTATTCTGTGCTATAAAACAAGTCTCAATAAATTTGAGTGTTCAAGTCATGCAAAGTATCTTCTCTAGCCACAAGGAAATTAAATTAGAAATCGATAACAGGTAGCTTCTTGGAAAATTTCCAAGCAATTGTAGCCTAACACACTTCTATTTGTCCCATTGGGTCAAAGAAAAAAAAAAGAGCCAAAGGAAATTAGAAAGTACTTTTAAACTGTATGAAAATAAAAATACAACATAACATTTATGAGATGTCCCTAAAGCAGCCCTTAGAAGCAAATTTATGGCACTCCATGCCTGTATTAGAAGAGAAGAAATATCTCAAATTTAATACTTCAACTTCTACCTTAAACTCGAAAAAAAAGAGCAAATGAAACCTGAATTAAGCAGAAGAAAGGACATAATAAAGATCAGAGGTGAAATCAGTGAAATGGAAAATAGAGAAACAATAGAGAAAAATGCGTGAAACCAAGAGCTGGTTCTTTGAGAAGATCTATAAAAGTGAAAATTCACTATCCAAACTGACTGGGTTAAAAAAAAAAGTCATAAATTACCAGTATCAGAAATGAATGAAGTAACAACACTACAGATTACACAGATGCTAAAATAGAATATTATGAATAATCTTATGCCAATAAATTGGACAACTTGGATAAACTGGACAAATTACTTGAAAGATACAAACTACCAAAACGCTTTCAAGAAGAAATAGGTCAACTGAGTGGTCTGCATCTATTACAGAAGTTAAATGTTTTAAAACTTTCAGCAAAGAAAACGCCGTGGCTGAATGGCTTCTCATGAATTCTGCCAAACATTTAAAGGAGAAGTAATACCACTTCTACATAAAATCTTTTAAAAATTAAAGAGGGGATACTTTCCAACTCAACTTATAAGACCAGCATTACCCTAATAACAAAACCAGATAAAGAGGGGCTTCCCTGGTGGCACAGTGGTTAAGAATCCGCCTGCCAATGCAGGGGACACGGGTTCGAGCCCTTCCCGGGGAAGATCCCACATGCCGCGGAGCAGCTAAGCCCGTGTACCACAACTGCTAAGCCCACGTGCCACAACTACTGAAGCCTGCACGCCTAGAGCCTGTGCTCTGCAACAAGAGAAGTCACTGCAATGAGAAGCCCGTGCACCGCAACGAAGAGTAGCCCCCACTCGCCGCAACCAGAGAAAGCCCGCGCACAGCAACGAAGAGCCAACTCAGTCAAAAAAAAATTTTTAATTTTAAATGAAAAAAAAAAAAGATAAAGACATTACAAGGAAAGCACAGACTCTCAAAAGAGAATTTTAAGCAATTCTAAGCAATTATAAAATGTTAGTAAGTCAAATCCAACAATATATAAAAAGGATAATATATTATGACCAAGTGGAGCTTATTGCAGGAATACAATATTTGTTTTACATTCAGAAGTCATTGTAATTTGCTATTTTTAACAGACCAAAGAAGAAAATCTGTAGTATTTTAAGAAAACCAATATTTTAAGAAAAATTATTTGAGGGAGTCCATCTTCCATTTCTTATAAAAATTTTCAGCACACTAGGAAAAGAAGGAAGCTTCATCAGCCTGATACGGGATGTCCATAAAAAACAGAAAGATTACACTATACTTAATGGTAAAAGACTGAATGTTTCCGTAACATAAGGAACAAATCAAAGATGTCCATTCCTACCACTTATTTTCAACATTGTAGTGGGGATTCTAGTCATGTAATAAGGCAAGAAAAAGAAATTAAAGTCATCCAGATTAGAAAAGGAAGAGTAAAAACTGTCTTTTTTGCAGATGACTTGATCATCTACGTAGAAAGCCTAGAAGAAAAGTTCTAAAACTAATAACTACATTTAGCCAAGTTGTAGGATGCAAGATCAATCAATGGGCAAAAAATCAATGTATTTCTGTATGCTGGCAGTGAAAAATCAGAAATTGAAATTTTAAAAATACCTATTATAATAACATTAAAAGCATGAAATACTTAAGGATAAATCTGACAAAAGATGTGCAAGACTGAAACATACAAAACATTGATGAGGGATATTAAAGAAATGAATAAATCAAGATATACCATATTCATGGACTAGAAGATTCAATCTTTTTAAAAGTTAGTTCTCACTCTTTGACATAAATCGTAGCAGTATCCTTCTGGATCTGCCTCTTATAGTAATGAAAATGACAACAAACATAACCTAACTAAACTTAAAAGCTTTTTCACAGCAAAGGAAACCATAAACAAAATGACAGTCAACCCACAGAATGGGAGAAAATATTTGCAAATGAAGCGACTAACAAAGGATTACTCTCCAAAATATACTAACAGCTCATGCAGCTCAATATCAAAAAAAACAACCCAGTCAAAAAATGGTCAGAAGATCTAAATAGACGTTTCTCCAAAGAAGTCATACAGGTGGCCAACATGCACATGAAAAGATGCTCAACATCACTAATTTTTAGAGAAATGCAAATCAAAACTACAATGAGGTATCACCTCACACTAGTCAGAATGGCCATCATCAAAAAGCCTACAAACAATAAATGCTGGAGAGGGTGTGGAGAAAAGGGAACGTTCCTACACTGTTGGTGGGAATGTAAATTGGTACAGCCACTATGGAGAATAGTATGGAGGTTCCTTAAAAAACTAAAACTAGAGCTACCACATGATCCAGCAGTCCCACTCCTGGGCATATATCCAGAAAAAAAACAATTTGAAAAGATACATGCACCCCAGCGTTCACTGCAGCACTATTTACAATAGCTGAGACATGGAAACAGCCTAAATGTTCATTGACAGCGGAATGGATAAAGAAGATGTGGTACATGTATACAATGGAATGTAACTCTGCCATAAAAAAGAATGAAATAATGCCATTTGCAGTGACATGGATGGACCTAGAGATTATCATACTAAGTGAAATAAGTTAGACAAAGAAAAATGTATATCACTTATATGTGGAATCTAAAAAGATGATACAGGTGAACTTACTTACAAAACAGAAACAGACTCACAGACTTGGAAAACATACTTATGGTTACCAAAGGGGAAAGGTGGGTGGGAGATAAATTAGGAGTTTGGGACTAACATATACACATGACTGTATATTAAAATAAATAATCAACAAGGACCTACTGTATACCACAGGGAACTCTACTCAGTATTCTGTAATAACCTATATGAGAAAAGAATCTGAAAAAGAATGGCTATATGTATAACTGAATCACTTTGCTGTACACCTGAAACTAACACAACATTGTAAATCAATATAAAATAAAAATTAAATTTAAAAAATAATTAAAATGTCAGTTCTCTCCAACTTGATTTATAGATTCAAACTAATTACAATCAAATTCAAGCATGCTGTTTTAGACACGACAAGTCAATTCTAAAGTTCTTGTGGAAATGTAAAGAACCTAGAATAGTCAAAATACTTTGAAAAAGAGCTAAAGTTGGTAAGATTAACACAACCTACTTTCAGAACTTTCTGTAAAGCTACAAGTAATCCCAACAATGTGCTATTGATATAAAAGTTGATTAGTATAAATGAATAGCACCATACATATATGGCCAATTCATTTTTTTTAACTTTTTATTTTGAGATAATTGTAGATTCATATGCAGCTTTAAGAAATAATACAGAGAATTCCTTGTACCCTTTACCCAGTTTCCCTCATCTTCCAAAATTGTATTACAGTATCACAGCCAGGACATTGATTTTGATACAATCAATGTACACAATATTTCTAACACTACAAGGATCACTCATATTGCCCTTCTATAGCCATACCTTTCTCTTGTCCTTACTTAATCTCTGGCAACCAAAATTTTGCTATTTCTCTAATACTGTAATTTGAAAAATGTTTTATAAATGAAACCATACTTTTCCAGATTGTATTTTTTTCACTAGCCATAATTCTCTGGAGATTCACTCAGGTTGCTATATTTATAAATAGTTTGTTCCTTTTTATTATTGAACAGTAGTCTATTATATGGATACCACAGTTTAAGCATTCACCCTTTTAAGGACATCTGAGTTGTTTCCAGTTTGGGGCTATTACAAATAAAGCTGCTTTCAACAGGATTTGGATAAACATAAATCTTTATTTCCATTAGATAATTATCCAAGAGCACAATTGCTGGGTTTTATGGTAGTTGCATATTTAGTTTCTTAATAAACTGCCAAACTGTTTTCAACAGTGGCTATACTATTTTACATCCCTACCAAAGCATGTATGAGTGGCCCCATTTCTCTGTATCCTCACCAGCATTGGATTTTGTCAGTTTTAAAAAATCTTAGCTTTTTGATGATGTACAATTACATCTCAATGTAGTTTTAATTTATATTTCCCCGATGGCTGATAATGTTAAACATTATTTCATAGTATTGAATGTTGAGTTCTTTACATATTCTAGATACTAGTCCTTTTTTTTTTTTTACATCATTATTGGAGTACAATTGCTTCACAATGGTGTGTCAGTTTCTGCCCTACAACAAAGTGAATCAGTTATACATATACATATGTTCCCATATCTCTTCCCTCTTGCGTCTCACTCCCTCCCACCCTCCCTATCCCACCCCTCCAGGTGGTCACAAAGCACCGAGCTGATCCTCTGTGCTGTGTGGCTGCTCCCCACTAGCTATCTGTTCTACATTTGGTAGTGCATACATGTCCATGCCACTCTCTCGCCCCGTCACAGCTTACCCTTCCCCCTCCCCATATCCTCAAGTCCATTCTCTAGTAGGTCTGTGTCTTTATTCCTGTCTTACCCTTAGGTTCTTCTGACATTTTTTTTTCTTAAATTCCATATATATGTGTTAGCATACGCTATTTGTCTTTCTCTTTCTGACTTACTTCACTCTGTATGACAGACTCTAGGTCCATGCACCTCATTACAAATAGCTCAATTTCGTTTCCTTTAATGGCTGAGTATTATTCCATGGTATATATCTGCCACATCTTCTTTATCCATTCATCCAATGATGGACACTTAGGTTGTTTCCATCTCCAGGCTATTGTAAATAGAGCTGCAATGAACATTTTGGTACATGACTCTTTTTGAATTTTGGTTTTCTCAGTGTATATGCACAGTAGTGGGATTGCTGGGTCATATGGTAGTTCTATTTGTAGTTTTTTAAGGAACCTCCATACTGTTCTCCATAGTGGCTGTATCAATTTACATTCCCACCAACAGGGCAAGAGGGTTCCCTTTTGTCCACACCCTCTCCAGCATTTATTGTTTCTAGATTTTTTGATGTTGGCCATTCTGACTGGTGTGAGATGATATCTCATTGTAGTTTTGATTTGCATTTCTCTAATGATTAATGATGTCGAGCATTCTTTCATGTGTTTGTTGGCAGTCTGTATATCTTCTTTGGAGAAATGTCTATTTAGGTCTTCTGCCCATTTTTGGATTCGGTTGTTTGTTTTTTTGATACTGAGCTGCATGAGCTGCTTGTAAATTTTGGAGATTAATCCTTTGTCAGTTGCTTCATTTGGAAATATTTTCTCCCATTCTGAGGGTTGTCTTTTGGCCTTGTTTATGGTATCCTTTGCTGTGCAAAAGCTTTGAATTTTCATTAGGTCCCATTTGATTATTTTTGTTTTTATTTCCATTTCTCTAGGAGGTGGGTCAAAAAGGATCTTGCTGTGATTTATGTCATAGATGTTCTGCCTATGTTTTCCTCTAAGAGTCTGATAGTTTCTGGCCTTACATTTAGGTCTTTAATCCATTTTGAGTTTATTTTTGTCTATGGTGTTAGGGAGTGTTCTAATTGCATTCTTTTACATGTAGCTCTCCAGTTTTCTCAGCACCACTTATTTAAGAGGCTGTCATTTCTCCACTGTACATTCCTGCCTCCTTTATCAAAGATATGGTGACCATATGTGCATGGGTTTATCTCTGCGCTTTCTATCCTGTTCCATTGATCTATATATCTGTTTTTGTGCCAGTACCATACTGTCTTGATTACTGTAGTTTTGTAGTATAGTCTGAAGTCAGGGAGCCTGATTCCTCCAGCTCCATTTTTTGTTCTCAAGATTGCTTTAGCTATTCGGGGTCTTTTGTGTTTCCATACAAATTGTGAGCATTTTTGTTCTAGTTCTGTGAAAAATGCCAGTGGTAGTTTGATAGGGATTGCATTGACTCTGTAGAGTGCTTTGGGTAGTAGAGTCATTTTCACAATGTTGATTCTACCAATCCAAGAACATGGTATATCTCTCCATCTATTTGTATCATCTTTAATTTCTTTCATCAGTGTCTTATAATTATCTGCATACAGGTCTTTTGTCTCCTTAGGTAGGTTTACTCCTAGATACTTTATTCTTTTTGTTGCAGTGGTAAATGGGAGTGTTTTCTTAATTTGTCTTTCAGATTTTTCATCATTAGTGTATAGGAATGCAAGAGATTTCTGTGCATTAATTTTGTATCCTGCTACTTTACCAAATTCATTGATTAGCTCTAGTAGTTTTCTGGTAGCATCTTTAGGATTCTGTATGTATAGTATCATGTCATCTGCAAACAGTGACAGCTTTACTTCTTCTTTTCCAATTTGGATTCCTTTTATTTCCTTTTCTTCTCTAATTGCTATGGCTTAAACTTCCAAAACTATGTTGAAGAAGAGTGGTGAGAGTGGGCAACCTTGTCTTGTTCCTGATCTTAGTGGAAATGGTTTCAGTTTTTCACCATTGAGGACAATGTTGGCTGTGGGTTTGTCATATATGGCCTTTATTATGCTGAGGAAAGTTCCCTCTATGCGTACTTTCTGCAGGGTTTTTATCATAAATGCATGCTGAATTTTGTCCAAAGCTTTCTCTGCATCTATTGCGATGATCATATGGGTTTTCTCCTTCAATTTGTTAATATGGTGTATCACGTTGATTGATTTACGTATATTGAAGAACCTTTGCATTCCTGGAATAAACCCACTGAATCATGGTGTATGATCCTTTTAATGTGCTGTTGGATTCTGTTTGCTAGTATTTTGTTGAGGATTTTTGCATCTATGTTCATCAGTGATATTGGCCTGTAGTTTTGTCTTCTTGTGACATCCTTGTCTGGTTTTGGTATCAGGGTGATTGATGGTGGCCTCGTAGAATGTGTTTGGGAGTGTTCCTCCCTCTGCTATATTTTGGAAGAGTTTGAGAAGGATAGGTGTTAGCTGTTCCCTAAATGTTTGATAGAATTCACCTGTGAAGCCATCTGGTCCTGGGCTTTTGTTTCTTGGAAGATTTTTAATCACAGTTTCAATTTCAGTGCTTGAGATTGGTCTGTTCATATTTTCTATATCTTCCTGATTCAGTCTTGGCAGGTTGTGCATTTCTAAGAATTTGTCCATTTTTTCCAGGTTGTCCATTTTATTGGCATAGAGTTGCTTGTAGTAATCTCTCATGATCTTTTGTATTTCTGCAGTGTCACTTCTCCTTTTTCATTTCTAATTCTATTGATTTCAGTCTTCTCCCTTTTTTTCTTGATGAGTCTGGCTAATGGTTTATCAATTTTGTTTATCTTCTCAAAGAACCAGCTTTTAGTTTTATTGATCTTTGCTATCGTTTCCTTCATTTCTTTTTCATTTATTTCTGATCTGATTTTTATGATTTCTTTCCTTCTGCTAACTTTGGGGTTTTTTTGATCTTCTTTCTCTAATTGCTTTAGGTGCAAGGTTAGGTTGTTTATTCGAGATGTTTCCTGTTTCTTAAGGTAGGATTGTATTGCTGTAAACTTCCCTCTTAGAACTGCTTTTTCTGCATCCCATAGGTTTTGGGTCGTCAGGTCTCCATTGTCATTTGTTTCTAGGTATTTTTTATTTCCTCTTTGATTTCTTCAGTGATCACTTCGTTATTAAGTAGTGTATAGTTTAGCCTCCATGTGTTTGTATTTTTTACAGATCTTTTTCTGTAATTGATATCTAGTCTCATAGTGTTGTGGTCGGAACAGATACTTGAGACAATTTCAGTTTTCTTAAATTTACCAAGACTTGGTTTGTGAACCAAGGTATGATCTATCCTGGAGAATGTTTCATGAGCACTTGAGAAAAATGTGTATTCTGTTGTTTTTGGATGGAATGTCCTATAAATATCAATTAAGTCCATCTTGTTTAATGTATCATTTAAAGCTTGTGTTTCCTTATTTATTTTCATTTTGGAAGATCTGTCCACTGGTGAAAGTGGGGTATTAAAGTCCCCTACTATGAATGTGTTACTGTCGATTTCCCCTTTTATGGCTGTTAGTATTTGCCTTATGTATTGAGGTGCTCCTATGTTGAGTGCATAAATATTTACAATTGTTATATCTTCTTCTTGGATCGATCCCTTGATCATTATGTAGTGTCTCTTGTAATAGTCTTTATTTTAAAGTCTATTTTGTCTGATATGAGAATTGCTACTCCAGCTTTCTTTTGGTTTCCATTTGCATGGAATATCTTTTTCCATCCCCTTACTTTCAGTCTGTATGTGTCTCTAGGTCTGAAGTGGGTCTCTTGTAGACAGCATATATATGGGTCTTGTTTTGGTATCCATTCAGCCAATCTGTGTCTTTTGGTGGGAGCATTTAGTCCATTTCCATTTAAGGTAATTATCGATATGTATGTTCCTATTCCCATTTTCTTAATTGTTTTAGGTTCATGATTGTAGGTCTTTTCCTTCTCTTGTGTTTCTTGCCTAGAGAAGTTTCTTTAGCATTTGTTGTAAAGCTGGTTTGGTGGTGCTGAACTGTCTCAGCTTTTGCTTGTCTGTAAATGTTTTATTTTCTCCATCAGATCTGAATGAGATCCTTGCTGGCTAGAGTAATCTTGGTTGCAGGTTTTTCTCCTTCATCACTTTAAATATGTCCTGCCAGTCCCTTCTGGCTTGCAGAGTTTCTGCTTAAAGATCAGCTGTTAACCTTATGGGGATTCCCTTGTGTGTTATTTGTTGTTTTTCCCTTGCTGCTTTTAATATGTTTTCTTTGTATTTAATTTTTGACAGTTTGATTAATATGTGTCTTGGCGTATTTCCCTTTGGATTTATCCAGTATGGGACTCTCTGTGCTTCCTGTACTTGATTAACTATTTCCTTTCCCATATTAGGGAAGTTTTCAACTACAATCTCTTCAAATATTTTCTCAGTCCCTTTCTTTTTCTCTTCTTCTTCTGGAACCCCTATAATTCGAATGTTGGTGCGTTTAATGTTGTCCCAGAGGTTTCTGAAACTGTTCTCAGTTCTTTTCATACTTTTTTCTTTATTCTGCTCTGCAGTAGTTATTTCCACTATTTTATCTTCCAGGTCACTTATCCGTTCTTCTGCCTCAGTTATTCTGCTATTGATCCCATTTAGAGTAGTTTTAATTTCATTTATTGTGTTGTTCATCGTTGCTTGTTTCATCTTTAGTTCTTCTAGGTCCTTGTTAAATGTTTCTTGCATTTTGTCTATTCTATTTCCAAGATTTTGGATCATCTTTACTATCATTATTCTGAATTCTTTTTCAGGTAGACTGCCTATTTCCTTTTCATTTGTTAGGTCTGGTGGGTTTTTATCTTGCTTCTTCATCTGCTGTGTGTTTTTCTGTCTTCTCATTTTGCTTATCTTACTGTGTTTGGGGTCTCCTTTTTGCAGGCTGCAGGTTCGTAGTTCCCGTTGTTTTTGGTGTCTGTCCCCAGTGGCTAAGGTTGGTTCAGTGGGTTGTGTAGGCTTCCTGTTGGAGAGGATTAGTGCCTGTGTTCTGGTGGATGAGGCTGGATCTTGTCTTTCTGGTGGGCAGGTCCATGTGTGTTCTGGGGTGTCTGTGGACTTATTACGATTTTAGGCAGCCTCTCTGCTAATGGGTGGGGTTTTGTTCCTGTTTTGCTAGTTGTTTGGCATAGGGTGTCCAGCACTGTAGCTTGCTGGTCGTTGAGTGAAGCTGGGTGCTGGTGTTGAGATGGATATCTCTGGGAGATTTTCGCCATTTGATTTTATGTGGAGCTGGGAGGTCTCCTGTGGACCAGTGTCCTGAAGTTGGCTCTCCCACCTCAGAGTTACAGCACTGACTCCTGGCTGCAGCACCAAGAGCCTTTCGTCCACACAGCTCAGAATAAAAGGGAGAAAAAGTGGAAAGAAAGAAAGAAAGGAAGGAAGGAAGAAGGGAGGGAGGGAGGAGGGAAGGAGGGAAGGAAGGAAAGAAAGAAGATAAAAAAGTAAGATAAAATAAAATAAAGTTATTAAAATAAAAAATAATTATTAAGAAAAAAATTTTTTAAAGAAAAAAAAACGGACAGAACCCTCGGACAAATGATGAAAGCAAAGCTATACAGACAAAATCTCACACAGAAGCATACACATACACACTCACAAAAAAAGGAAAAGGGGAAAAAATCATAAATCTTGCTCTCCAAGTCCACCTCCTCAATTTGGGATGATTCGTTGTCTATTCAGATATTCCACAGATGCAGGGTACATCAAGTTGATTGTGGAGCTTTAATCCGCTGCTTCTGAGGCTGCTGGGAGAGGTTTCCCTTTCTCTTCTTTGTTGTCACAGCTGCCGGGGCTCAGCTTTGTATTTGGCCCCGCCTCTGCATGGAGGTCACCGGAGGGCATCTGTTCTTCGCTCAGACAGGACAGGGTTAAAGGAGCAGCTTCGGGGACGCTGGCTCACTCAGGCCGGGGGAGGGAGGGGTACGGGGTGCGGGGCGAGCCTGCGGCGGCAGAGGCCGGCGTGACGTTGCACCAGCCTGAGGCGCGCCGTGCCTTCTCCCGGGGAAGTTGTCCCTGGATCCCGGGACCCTGGCAGTGGCGGGCTGCACAGGTTCCCCGGAAGGGGGGTGTTGATAGTGACCTGTGCTCGCACACAGGCTTCTTGGTGGCGGCAGCAGCAGCCTTAGCGTCTCATGCCCGTCTCTGGGGTCCGCGCTTTTAGCCGTGGCTCGCGCCCGTCTCTGGAGCTCCTTTAATCAGCGCTCTTAATCCCCTCTCCTTGCGCACCAGGAAACAAAGAGGGAAGAAAAAGTCTCTTGCCTCTTCGGCAGGTCCAGACTTTTCCCCGGACTCCCTCCCGGCTAGCCATGGTGCACTAAACCCCTGCAGGCTGTGTTCACGCCGCCAACCCCAGTCCTCTCCCTGCTCTCCGACCAAAGCCCGAGCCTCAGCTCCCAGCCCCGCCCGCCCCGGCGCGTGAGCAGACAAACCTCTCGGGCTGGTGAGTGCTGGTCCGCACCGATCCTCTGTGCGAGTATCTCTCCGCTTTGCCCTCTGCAACCCTGTTGCTGTGCTCTCCTCCGTGGCTGCGAAGCTTCCCCCTCCGCCACCTGCAGTCTCCTCCCGCGAAGGGGCTTCCTAGTGTGTGGAAACCTTTCCTCCTTCACAGCTCCCTCCCACTGGTGCAGGTCCTGTCCCTATCCTTTTGTCTCTGTTTTTTCTTCTTTCTTTTGCCCTACCCAGGTACGTGGGGACTTTCTTGCGTTTTGGGAGGTCTGAGGTCTGCCAGCGTTCAGTAGGTGTTCTGTAGGAGTTGTTCCACGTGTAGATGTATTTCTGGTGTATCTGTGGGGAGGAAGGTGATCTCTGCGTCTTACACTTCGCCATCTTCCCCTCGTTAGATACTAGTCCTTTTTTAGATGCCCGGTTTGCAAATATTTATCCCAATATGTAGCTTTTCTTTTCATCCTCTTAATAGGTGTTTCACAGAACAATAGTTTTTTAATTTTGATAAAGTCCAATTTATTAATTTTTCCTCTTATAGATTGTGCTTTGGTTTCAAGTGTAACTCTTTGCCTGTCTCTTGGTCTCCTTTACTTTTTTCTTAAGTTTTTATAGATTTATATTTTACATTAGGTCCATCATCCATTTGATTTGATTATTGTATAAAATGTGAAACTTAGAGCACTTAGTATTTTGCTTAAGAATGACCACTTGTTCCAGCACTGTTTATTGAAAGGCTATCTTTCTTCCATTGAATTGCTTTTGTGCTCTTGCCAAAAATAAGTTGGTCCTATTTGTGTCGGGTTGTTTCTGGGCTGTCTATAATGTTCCATTGATCTATGTATCTATCCCGCCACCCCGTCTTGATTAATGTAGCTATATAATAAGTCTCAAAGTTGGAGGGACTGATTTTTTCTACTTTATTCTTCATTTTCAAAATTGTTTCAACTATTTTAGTTTCTTTTCCCTTCCATATAAATTTTAGAATAATGTTTATATCTACAAAGAATCTTGCTGGAATTTTGATAGGGATTGCCTTAAACATGTTTATCAATTTGGGGAGAATTGACACCTTTACTGTGTTGAGTTTTCCAACCCATAAATCCAGTATGTCTCTCTGTTTATTTAAATCTTTGATTTCTTTTCTCAGCATGGTGTAGTTTTAGGATTATACCTATAAATTTTTTTTGAAAAATTGTAAATGTTTTTTTTTCTTTCGTTGTCTGCATGTTCATTACAAGTATATAGAAGTACAAATGACTTTATGTTTATCTTTTATCTTTGCTAAACTCACTGATTAGTTCTAGGAGTTTTTGGTAGATTCTTTGGAATTTTCTATGTAAACCATCATGTCATCTGCAAATAAGAACAGTTTTATTTCTTCCATTTTGATCTGTAAGCCTTTTGTTTTCCTTTCTTGATTTATTGCTATGGCTAGAACTTATAGCACTATGTTGAAAAAGAGCAGTGAGAGATGAATTCTTATCTGGATTCCACTTCTAGGGGAAAAACCATATAGACCTTAATGGTTAGCTGTATGTTTTTTTGGTAGCAGCTCTTTATCAAGTTGAGGAAGTTTCCCTCTATTCCTATTTTTAAAGAGTTTTTATCATGAATGGGTGTCAGGTTTTGCCAAATGCATTTTCTGCATCAGTTGATATGATCCTACAATTTTTCTTCTTTAGCCTCTTAATACAGTGGATTACATTAAATTTTTGAATATTCAACCAGCCTTGCATCCCTTGAATAAATCACACTTGGTCACAATGTATAACTTTTTTTTATTTTTATTTTTATTTTTTTTTTTGCGGTATGCGGGCCTCTCACTGTTGTGGCCTCTCCCGTTACGGAGCACAGGCTCCAGACGCACAGGCTCAGCGGCCATGGCTCACGGGCCTAGCCGCCCCGCGGCATGTGAGATCTTCCCAGACCGGGGCACGAACCCATATCCCCTGCATCTGCAGGCGGACTCTCAACCTGTGCCACCAGGGAAGCCCTAGATTCTGTTAATTTATGGTGGTGTTGAGTTCTTCTATATCCTTGCTAACTTTATGTGTAGTTTCTGTCAGTTGCTGAGAGAAGGATGTTGAAGTCTCCAGCTATCATGGATTTGTCTGTTTCTCCCTTCAGGTCTATCGTTTTTGCTTCATGTATTTTTCAGCTCTGTTGTTTGGTGCATACACACTTAGGATTGCTATGTCTTCTTAGTGGGTTGAAACCTTTATTGTTATAGAATGTCTGTCTCTCTCACTGGTTATTTTCTTTGTTCTAAAGTCTGTTTTATCTGATATTAATATAGCCATTCTAGCTTTCCTTTGATGTTTGTGTTACATCTCCATTTCTGTCCTTTTGCTTTCAGTGTGCCTATATCATTATATTTGAGGTGAGAGCCTTATAGACAGCATGTAGATGAGTCATATTTCTCAATCCACTCTGCCAATTTCATTGGTTTTTTTTTTTTTAATGCTTGGCTTTTTTTGTTTATTTTTGTTTATTTTTATTTATTTATTTTTGGCTGTGTTGGGTCTTCATTTCTGTGCGAGGGCTTTCTCTAGTTGTGGTAAGCGGGGGGCCACTCTTCATCGCGGTGCGCGGGCCTCTCACTATCGCGGCCTCCCTTGTTGCAGAGCACAGGCTCCAGACACGCAGGGTCAGTAGTTGTGGTTCATGGGCCCAGCCGCTCCGTGGCATGTGGGATCTTCCCAGACCAAGGCTCGAACTCGTGTCCCCTGCATTAGCAGGCAGATTCTCAACCACTGCGCCACCAGGGAAGCCCCATTGGTATTCTTTTGAAGTTTAATATAATTATATGTTAGGGCTTAAGTCTGCCATTTTAT
This sequence comes from Tursiops truncatus, assembly GCF_011762595.2. Taxonomy (NCBI): domain Eukaryota; kingdom Metazoa; phylum Chordata; class Mammalia; order Artiodactyla; family Delphinidae; genus Tursiops; species Tursiops truncatus. Next base: position 51,118,336 of record NC_047036.1, on the reverse strand, counting down.
TATTTGTTTTCTGATTATTCTGCTTTTTTATTTCTCTGTTCTTTTTTTTTCCCTACCTTTCTGTGGGGTCCCATGGAGTATTTTTCTGGATTGTCTATAGTGCTTTGATTTCACTCTAGTGTCACTTGAACACTTGTACAGTTCCATTTTGATGTATCTATAGTGTCTTTGAATATATCCATAATGTTTAAAATTTTTTCTGTAATGTTCTGTATAACATTTTCAATGGTTACTCTAGGTATTACATTATGTATACATAATTTATCATAATCTACTGGTGTTGTCATTTTACTAGTTCAAGTGAAATGTAGAAAACTAACCTCTCTTTATGTACTTTTACCCTCTCCCATTTATAGTCATCCTCAGTATGTTCCCTGCATACACATAGAACTACATCAGACACTGTTATAGTTTTTGCTTCCACCCTCAAACAAAATTTAGAAATTCAAAAGAAAGCAAGCCTGTTGCACCCATATTTTTGCTTATTGTGTTCTTTCTTCTTGATGTTACAGCATTTCCTTTCCTTTAGATAACTTCCTGTAGCCATTCTTTTGGGGAATGTCTGCTGGTGACAGATTCTTTTAGTTTTCCTTTATCTGAGAACATCTTGATTTCTTTTCATTTTTTTAAACATCTTTATTGGAGTATAATTGTTTTACAATGGTGTGTTAGTTTCTGCTTTATAACAAAGTGAATCAGTTATACATGTACATATATCCCCATATCTCTTCCCTCTTGCGTCTCCCTCCCTCCCACCCTCCCTATCCCACCCCTCTAGGTGGTCACAAAACACCAAGCTAATCTCCCTGTGCTATGCGGCTGCTTCCCACTAGCTATCTATTTTACATTTGGTAGTGTATATATGTCCATGCCTCTCTCTCACTTTGTACCAGCTTACCCATCCCCCTCCCCATATCCTCAAGTCCATTCTCTAGTAGGTCTGTGTCTTTATTCCCGTCTTGCCCCTAGGTTCTTCATGACCATTTTTCTTATTTTTAGATTCCATATATATATATATATATATATATGTTAGCATACAGTATTTGTTTTTCTCTTTCTGACTTCACTCTGTATGACAGACTCTCAGTCCATCCACCTCACTACAAATAACTCAATTTCATCTCTTTTTATGGCTGAGTAATATTCCATTGTATATATATGTGCCACATCTTGTTTATCCATTCGTCTGTTGATGGACACTTAGGTTGCTTCCATGTCCTGGCTATTGTAAATATAGCTGCAATGAACATTGTGGTACATGACTCTTTTTGAATTAAGATTTTCTCGGGGTATATGCCAGTAGTGGGATTGCTGGGTCGTATGATGGTTCTATTTTTAGTTTTTTAAGGAACCTCCATTCTGTTCTCCATAGTGGCTGTAGCAATTTACATTCCCACCAACAGTGCAAGAGGGTTCCCTTTTCTCCACACCCTCTCCAGCATTATTGTTTGTAGAGTTTTTGATGATGGCCATTCTGACTTGTGTGAGGTGATATCTCATTGTAGTTTTGATATGCATTTCTCTAATGATTAATGATGTTGAGCATTCTTTCATGTGTTTGTTGGCAATCTGTATGTCTTCTTTGGAGAAATGTCTATTAAGGTCTTCTGCCCATTTTTGGATTGGGTTGTTTGTTTTTTTGTTATTGAGCTGCATGAGCTGCTTGTAAATTTTGGAGATTAATCCTTTGTCAGTTGCTTCATTTACAAATATTTTCTCCCATTCTGAGAGTTGTCTTTTGGTCTTGTTTATGGTTTCCTTTGCTGTGCAAAAGCTTTGAAGTTTCATTAGGTCCCATTTGTTTATTTTTGTTTTTATTTCCATTTCTCTAGGAGGTGTGTCAAAAAGGATCTTGCTGTGTTATGTCATAGAGTGTTCTGCCTATGTTTTCCTCTAACACTTTAATAGTGTCTGGCCTTACATTTAGTTCTTTAATCCATTTTGAGTTTATTTTTGTGTATGGTGTTAGGGAGTGTTCTAATTGCATTCTTTTACATGTAGCTCTCCAGTTTTCTCAGCACCACTTATTTAAGAGGCTGTCTTTTCTCCACTGTATATTCTTGCCTCCTTTATCAAAGATAAGGTGACCATATGTGCGTGGGTTTATCTCTGGACTTTCTATCCTGTTCCATTGATCTATATTTCTGTTTTTGTACCAGTGCCATACGGTCTTAATTACTGTAGCTTTGTAGTATAGTGTGTAGTCAGGGAGCCTGATTCCTCCAGCTCTGTTTTTGTTTCTCAAGATTGCTTTGGGTATTCAGGGTCTTTTGTGTTTCCATACAAATTGTGAGATTTTTTGTTCTAGTTCTGTGAAAAATGCCAGTGGTAGTTTGATAGGGATTGCATTGAATCTGTAGATTGCTTTGGGTAGTAGAGTCATTTTCACAATGTTGATTCTACCAATCCAAGAACATGGTATATCTCTCCATCTATTTGTATCATCTTTAATTTCTTTCATCACTGTCTTATAATTTTCTGCATACAGGTCTTTTGTCTCCTTAGGTAGGTTTATTCCTAGATACTTTATTCTTTTTGTTGCAGTGGTAAATGGGAGTGTTTTCTTAATTTCACTTTCAGATTTTTCATCATTAGTGTATAGGAATGCAAGAGATTTCTGTGCATTAATTTTGTATCCTGCTACTTTACCAAATTCATTGATTAGCTCTAGTAGTTTTCTGGTAGCATCTTTAGGATTCTCTATGTATAGTATCGTGTCATGTGCAAACTGTGACAGCTTTACTTCTTCTTTTCCGATTTGGATTCCTTTTATTTCTTTTTCTTCTCTGATTGCTGTGGCTAAGACTTCCAAAACTATGTTGAAGAAGAGTGGTGAGAGTGGGCAACGTTGTCTTGTTCCTGATCTTAGTGGAAATGGTTTCAGTTTGTTCACCATTGAGGATGATGTTAGCTGTGGGTTTGTCATATATGGCCTTTATTATGTTGAGGTAAGTTCCCTCTATGCTTACTTTCTGGAGAGTTTTTATCATAAATGGGTGTTGAATTTTGTCAAAAGCTTTCTCTGCATCTATTGAGATGATTATATGGGTTTTCTCCTTCAATTTGTTAATATGGTGTATCACATTGATTTGCGTGTATTGAAGAATCCTTGCATCCCTGGGGTATACCCCACTTAATCATGGTGTATGATCCTTTTAATGTGCTGTTGGATTGTGTTTGCTAGTATTTTGTTGAGGATTTTTGCATCTCTGTCCATCAGTGTTATTGGCCTGTAGTGTTCTTTCTTTGTGACATCTTTGTCTGGTTTTGTTATCAGAGTGATGGTGGCCTTGTGGCATGAGTTTGGGAGTATTCCTCCCTCTGCTATATTTTGGAAGAGTTTGAGAAGGATGGGTGTTAGCTGTTCTCTAAACGTTTGATAGAATTCGCCTGTGAAGCCACATCTGTCTTTTCATTTTTGAAGAATATTTTCACTGGGTAGAGGATTCCAGGATTCCACTTCATTCTGGCTTCCATCTTTTCTGATAAGAAATGTGCTTTTATTCTAATTGTTTTGCTTCTATAAGTAACATATCATTTTTCTCTGACTGTTTTCAATATTTTTTCTTTGTCATTAGTTTTCAGAAGCTTAGTTATGATGTGTCTTGATATGAATTTCTTGAATTTATTTTGAATTGGTAGGTTTATGTCTTACCAAATTTAGGAAGTTTTCAGCAATTATTTCTTCAAGCACCTTTTTTTTTAGCCTTCTTTATCCTTGCTTTTCAGGACTCTAATGACATAAATATTAGCTCTTTTGCTGTTATCCCACAGGTTTCTGAAGCTCTGTTCTTTTTAAGTCTTTTTTCTCTCCATCATTCAGATAGGGTGATTTATATTGTTTTGTCTTCCTGTTCAGTGATTATTTCCTCTGTGTTTCCATTCTGCTCTTGAGCCCTTCCACTGAGTTTTTAATTTCAGTTTATTGTATTTTTAGTTCTAAAATTTCTATTTGTTTCTTCTTGGATTTTTTTAAAATTAATTAATTTATTTGTTTTTATTTTTGGCTGTGTTGGGTCTTTGTTGCTGTGTGCGGGCTTTCTCTAGTTGCAACGAGCAGGGTCTAGTCTTTGTTGCAGTGCACGGGCTTCTCATTGTCGTGGCTTCTCTTGTTATGGAGCATGGGCTGTAGGCGTGCGGGCTTCAGTAGTTGTGACATGCGGGCTCTAGAGCGCAGGCTTAGTATTTGTGGCACACGGGCTTAGTTGCTCCGCGACACGTGGGATCTTCCCAGACCAGGGATCGAACCTGTGTCCCCTGCATTGGCAGGTGGATTCTTAACCACTGAGCCACCAGGGAAGCCCTCTTCTTTGGATTTTTTTATTTCTTTGGGGATTTCTGTTTTTTCATTGTTTCAAGCATGTTCATAGTTGCCCGTTGAAGCATTTTTATGATGGCTGCATTGAAATCTTTTTCAGATAATTCTAATATTTCTGTCATTGTGGTGTTGTCATCTGTTGTTTAATTTTGTATTCAATTAGAGGTCTTTCTGGTTCTTCATTTGATGATTTCTTTTCAGTTGAAATTTGGACATATATAAAACTCTGGCTTTTCTTTAAACCTTTTGTTTTATCTGATTTTCTCTGGTACCACTCCAGAAGGAAAATTGAGGATGCCAACTTGTTCCTGCCAGATGAAAATAAAAGTTCAGTTTCACCACTCAGCCTCTACCAAAACCTAAGGTGGACACGGCTTCTTCTTACTGCTGGGTGAAGGTCGGAATTTCAGCTCCCTGTGTGGTGCCCCCTGACACCATGGTGAGGGTAGTCTTGTTACCCCTGGGTGACAGTGAAAGCACTGACTTTCATTAGGTCTCTTCTGACAATACTTAAGCATGGAGGGGAGGAGTGCCTCATTACTGCTGGGTGGGGTTGGCAGTCCAGGCTCCTTGCGTGGTCTCCACTGACACTGTTAATGGAGGTCTTATTACTGGTCAGTGGGGATGAAAGTTTGTCTCACCACTTAGACTTCTCAGGAAGGGGGATTGAGATGTCTCATCACAGACTCACGGGGGGAAGTCTGTGTTCTTCACTCAGCCTTTGGTAATATGGGTGGGGGTGGTGCCCCATTTTTTTCTGTGGTGTTTGGCTGGAAATGGCAGTTACTATCTAAAAGTTTCCTGTCACTAGGCTGTCCCTTTCTTGGTCCTTTGGCTAGAGAGAGCAGGCTATTGTTGGGGTATTTTCGTCTGCACCTGTTGATATTGCCAGGTTGCCAGCTTCTTCAGCTGTAAGTCTGGGCTATATAAAGCAAAAAGAAATTTCAGGGAACTCAGCAGTGTGTCATTTTCTGGATTTCAAGATCCCTAGCTAGTGTCTGTCTTTCCACCTTTTACAGTCTTCTTATGCTTGTTTTTGTAATGTCTGGGGTTTGTAGTTATATTTAATGGGAGGAATAGGAAAAGTACATCTACTTCATCTTCCTAGAAGCAGAAGTTCAATTGATTTTTGACAGAGGTGAAAAGGCAGTTCTGTACAGAAAGAATAGTCTTTTCAGCAAATGGTGTTAGAATAAAAGAATATCAAAAAAAGTGTTAAGTGAAAGAAATAAGTTGGAAAATATGTATTATATGCCACAATCCATTTTTCAAATGACATAAAAACTTGGGACTTACATGTAATTATGTTTGTATAAGTGAATGTTTGTGTGTATTTGGTTATGTATAGAGAAAGCCTAGAAGAATACACACCAAATTGTGTATTTAATAAACAAGATAGAGAATAGTATGTATTCTCTCCTTCCGAGATACCAACGACATAAATATTAGATGTGGTTATTGTCCCATGACCCTAGGATTTCATGATCCTAATTTTGCTTGAAAAAGAAGATTTTTAAAATTATACATGATTGTATTGTTTCGTTTCTTAAGGCCTGGAATAGTACCCACCAAACAGTCGACATTGATTTGCTTTAGGAATTAGAAATGAAATATTTGAATTTTTTACTTAATGTACTTAGTAGATTTGAAATCTGTATTAAAAGCATATAGTACTTTTATAATGTTTTTAATGAGTAAAAATAATCAAGAAAAGTGCAAAAAAGTGCAGTATCCTAACAGTGAAATTCACCAACCAACAACCAAAATCAAAAAATGTATACATACCATATTAGTATATAAACTGATGGTGACCTGATTCTTTCCCCTCAACACACAGGAATAAATGAAGAAGAGGAGAAGAAAAAAGCAAAAAGCAAAGAGAAAATCAAGTTGAAAAAAAAAAGGAAAAGGTATTTTTTAACATTTTTTTTAAAAAAGCAGGACTATGGCTCTAGATGGATTATAAAATTTTATTTTTCATGTTATAGTCCAGTTAATTTAATATTATCTTAATGAAAGTTAGGTGTTCAGTTGTTTCTGAAAATAACAAAATCCTTCATGTCAGGAATCAAAAATAAAGTCAGCACTCAGCCACCTTAAATTTTCTTTTTTGGAGCAAATCAAGGTATAAATAAATAACAGCCCCGCCCGCTTTTTTTTTTTTTTTACATCTTTATTAGAATATAATTGCTTTACAATGGTGTGTTAGTTTCTGCTTTATAACAAAGTGAATCAGTTATACATATACATATGTTCCCATCTCTTCCCTCTTGCATCTCCCTCCCTCCCACCCTCCCTATCCCACCCCTCTAGGTGGTCACAAAGCACCAAGCTGATCTCCCTGTGCTATGCGGCTGCTTCCCACTAGCTATCTACCTTACATTTAGTAGTGTATACATGTCCATGCCTCTCTCTCGCTTTGTCACAGCTTACCCTTCCCCCTCCCCATATCCTCAAGTCCATTCTCTAGTAGGTCTGTGTCTTTATTCCTGTCTTACCCCTAGGTTCTTCATGACATTTCCACCCACTTCTTTTATGTATTCTATTTGTATTCTAGAATTTTTAAGTTTTAGAACATAAGTTAAGTTTTTAATTGGACGTATGTCTAAATTCTTCACATATATATTTTGTCCTCATATGTATGAATTTGGAGCTTAAATATTTGTATTCTCAAAATATCATTGCCATGGCTAAGAAATTAATTTATTAATAGGATTTATGTACTCATTTGTCATGCTAAAAATACCTTCAGATCTTTCAGAATTCTCATCAGCCACCTATGAATTTTTACTATCAACTCTTTTAACAAAAACTGGTTAAAGAAATTGATCAAAAGACTTAAGAGGCAACTTCTTCCTTGGTTCATGAGTGCACTTTCATTTACACTAGAATAAACATGTACATATAGACACTTTTTAGGGCATTTAGCAGGTAGTAATATCTAGCTTGGACCTTAGTTCTCTGACAGTAGGTTCTGCACATCAGGTGTTGTCACTTTGTGGTTTTTATAGAGCATGTAATATATACATTCTAACACCCTCAGCTACTTTATAAATTGGAAAAGTTAACTCACTTTCAGGTGTTGGGAGTTAATAATGTTTAAGAACTAACACAGGAAGGTAGAGCTCAGTGTATTGTGTAGTCCGATGAGTGTATTGTTTAATCATTTGCATTAGCACAGCATGTGGATCGCTTACAGGAGAAGTGAGATTTTCTGTTTTCTTCCAAATTTTCATGTACTGGTTTTAGAGTAACATATTATTTACTCAAGCCTCTCTACCTTGGGCCTCCCCCACCTCAGACAGGGCCTGAAATTAAAAGAACTTTTCTAAGTACACTTAGCAAAGGTAACGCCACCTGATGTGGTTGCTCTGCCAAAGTATAACATTCTGCCTTAAAGAGAACCCAGGTCCAGAAAGCCAAAGAAAAAAGTGCAGGCAGAGAAGCAGCGCTAGTTAGAATGTAGAGGTCAAGCAGGTCTTTAAACAGGAAAGTAGGCAATAGTTGAGAAAAAGAGTTGAAGAGAGTGCAAGAGAATACATGAGAAAATAAGCTCAGGAGATGACTAGAGTCTGAGAAGATGGACAAGGAAAAGGAAGGAACACAATGTTACAGAAATGGGGGGAGGCTGAGAGTCCCTGATCAAGGAAGGCAGTCAAGGAATTCGCACAATGAGTCACTCTACAGACACAACCTTGTAGTCTCGTGTTGTTTACTTTGCCTTCTACTGTATGTCTTTTAGGTTTTCTTAGTTTGGGTTTTAACTTCTAATGTTTAGATCACTCAGCTATCTCTGGGATGCCTTTTAGATTTTAAATTAACTCAGTTTCTGTTCAGTCACACATATTTGGGGTCTGGATAGTGTTGCACATCTTTTTATACATCTCTTAAGAGAGATGGGGTTTTTTGTTCGTTTTTTGTTATTTTTCATTAGAGGAAAGAATTCTACAGTTTATTTTCCCAATTTAATATTTGAGTAATATAAGAAAAATAAAGTATAATGATAAGGTATTATTCATTTATATAGAGTATACATTTAAAAGCATTCTTTCTGTAACTAGTGAAAATTATTTCAGAATGCAGTTGTTCATCTGTATCACTCTGCATGTAAAAGAATCAAGTACTTTAACTTGAAAAATAAAATAAAACAAAAGTGCTTTTATTTTGCTAATTTTCAGCTTTCATTCATTTATACGGAGGTACAACTGTAGCCCTTTTTATATAATTGTATCCTTTGTGGCTCTTTTAAGAGAATATGCAAACAAGTTATTATATACACAAGTGAATTGTGTATATAATGAGGGTTGGTAAATGACATTTTCTTTGCCTTATAAGAAAGATTTTGAAGGGTACACAGGATGAAAAACTGAAAGTCACAGAAAAATTATTTCATCCTTACTGAATTTAAAACTCATAACTAGAACTGAGCAGAATAGAGACATTTGTTTTGTTAGTTTCTCTGGCTAAGTGGCAAAAACTCTGAATACCGTATTTTAAGAGAATACAAATATATAAAGCACATTTTGTTTGAATTCCTTTATATTTATACTCCCACCTTATTCCAAGAAGGATTTAAGGCAGTTCAAATTCCATTTAAATGTACCCATCAACCATAAATACAATTATCAGTCAGCATGCATTATTACTCATAGGTCTTATTCATCCAGTTCCACTGAAGAGGACACTTCAAAACAAAAGAAACAAAGATATCAGAAGAAAGAAAAGAAAAAAGAGAAAAAGAGTAAGTCAAAAAAGGGGAAGCATCACAAAAAGGACAAAAAGAAGAGAAAAAAGGAAAAGCATTCCTCTGCCCCTAATAGTTCTGAAATCTCCAAAAAGTAACTGAGACTTTGGCCTGACCCATTAAATTTAAAAATATGGTTTTGAAAATTATTAGACTTTCCTTGAAATTTGCTATATAATTATGCTTGGCAATAAATCACAGCCTTTTCCATATAGACATTTTTTCATATATGGGCCCATTACTGTCTGGCAGTATTTTAATGTACTATGATTATAGAGTATTGAATCAGTCTTATTACCTGATAGCCATGCCCCAAGTATGGATATTTGTGCAACAAAACTCATCGTTTTTGGTATTCCTCTGTGTGTGTGTCTGGCTAGTGTTATTACTTCATAAGTTGATTGTAAATGGCTTTACTACAGTCAACACAGGCAATATACTTGGCAGTTAATGAGTACTGCTGAATTAAGTGTCCACCTTCCAGTGTTAAAGTGAGGTAGGGGATAATGCTTTGCGCTTGACACTGAAAATTTTCATAGCTTTATATCCTATGATAATGTATAATGAGAGTGAAGTTTTTCACTGTTGTTTTTAAATCTTGGCTTTTTTTGGATGTCACAGGAGATGAAGCTGCTTTATTGGTCTTGACTAGAACTTTTTAAATGAATGGCATCAGCAGGAAGATGATAATGAAAGTATTTATAACAAAATTTCACTGGTTTCTGAGATGCAGAGTTTCTAGTACCTGCCTCCTTGGTTTTTGTAACAAAATATTTCTTCCTTGCTTAAAAAGACAAGTCTAGTTCAGCCTACTTGTAGGTCTCATAGAGATGATGCTGTGTTGGGCAGGATTTTTAAGATAGACTCCTGGGTTGTTTTACAAATATGCCATATTGGCATGTCTTAAAGAGTTACCTCAAACACAGAACTTTTTATTTAGGAGGATAACAGCTAAATCTTCATTAGAACTGATTTTTATTGTGTTCGGTATGTAAATTTTATGACGCTTGTTTCTATGAGTAATGTGGAAATTTTTTATAAACGTGAACATACATATATATTTGTCTGAAATAATTTGTAGTTTTGAAGCAGGTTTCCACTGAATTTATGGTTTCATAAATGACTAGTTTGGGGTGTTTCTCTCTTTGACTTCAATCATAAACCTCAGGAGCAGTGACAAAAATTTAGGATTAAGAATTTTATTCTGTATTTTTTAAAATTTAAGAGTCAGGGAGTTACATCATGAAAGTCTTTATATAACAATGGAAATTTTATATGAGTTAGCATTTTCAAACACATAGTTGTAGATATAAATGTTTCTACATTTTTTTAATTTCTCAATGATACTTGGATATCCCTTATGTCCAATAAGTTAAATACTTATTGTAGCAGCATCGAAAGTCAACTAATTATCATGGTACAGCACCAAAGATTGTAAGTACCTCACTGTGGTGCAGTTATAAATTTTCAAATTGGTAGCCTACAGACATGGCTGCAGGTGAATTCATTATGATGAAATCAGGTAAGTACACATAACCTCACAGGCTGGAAAGGTGTACTGATTCTTCCTTCACCCAGCACTCCTATCTGGCATGACCTCAGTAAGACTGGGAGAGCCTCATAACTCCTCTTAGCATATGCTTACCTTGTGCAGATTCTAGGGAAGCTACATCCACATCCCTTTTCTAACATTACAGCCATGGAAGTGCTCACACTTGTAGCTTTTCCATAACCTAACTTCATCCTATGGCCTCCTTAAAAAGAAATCCTTTTGTTTAAATAGCTTAGTCAGTTATTTGGAGAGAAACACAGAGCTACTAGGTTTTTAAGGGTTTGTTTTGCCTTTGCTGTAGTTTATGTATTTTTGAAAACTATATTTTAGGAAAATACAATCCTTTGGTTATCAGTATGAGAAAAATAAGTAAAAAAAAAACTTTAAAAAATTATTAGAAAATGCTACATGGAAACATATGGTCTCATCCTGTTGAGTGTGTAACATGGTTAAAAATGATAATTGTAGTGACACAAGAGTTGATCCAGTTATTTGTAAGTTTTACTTCTGTTAATTGTAGAGATAATAAGTTGGCCTATCAGATTTGTTATCTGGATGCTGAGACAATCAGTGGCTCAGGAGAGTTATATAAAATTCAGCCCTCATTAACTAATAAGAGTTCACAAATTAAAAGATTTTAACGTTCAGTAATTTTTTTCCCCAGAAAAAACTCTTGGAATTATTCTTGAGTAAATTTCCCATAGTCTGAGAATAATTTATGAAAGATCTCATCTGAATAAAATTCATTTATTTTTACTAAAGTAATTTTCTTCTGAAGTGATCTTGTTATTATTATTGGGTTTGGATGCAAATCTCACTAATATATTGTAGGAGAAAATTAGAGACATTTCCTCTCAGGCAATATGTAGCATAAGGAAAACTGAACTTAATAGTAAGAATCCAAAAGTCCTAGTTGTCCGCGCTTCCATTGAAAGGGCAGGGGTTCAATCCCTGGTCGGGGAACTAAGATCCCGCATGCCACACGGTGGCCAAAAACACAAGTCCTAGTCGTTCTGGCTACCTGTGTGACCTTCAACAAAGTAATTTACCTTCGCTGGGCCTCGGTGTCTTTCATCTATAAAATATTGTACCAAATTATCTCTAAGATCCCTTCTAGTTCTTAATATATATAATTATCAATACTTCAAATAATATTATTTTAGAAATTATTTTCATTTAGAATATAAATTATTATATTCATTTATAAATTGTTACAGATAAGCAGGTAGCATTCTGTAAACTGTAAAAGTTGAATTTATTAATGTAACTGTTAAACACATGTTACTTCTTTAAGCAGATAATTGGTATTTGGTTCATATCCTTACCACCCAGTGTATGTTATTTTCACTAGATGCAGACAGAATTTATGTTTAGATTTGTATCTGTAACCTGATTATCTGAATACTTTGAGACTATTGCTTTTAGGCTGATGGACCTACGCCCCATACAGTTCCGTATTTCTTTTCTCCATATCTTCTGTTGGCTAAAAGCTCTCAGAGGGATCCCCAGTTCTTCATACTTAATACATATCTGTTTACATCTTTGGTTCTTTGAGGCTAAAACATCAGTGCGTAAAACAACTGTGTGTGTCTGTATTTATGACTCATTCTGTCTAAAATTACATAGGCCTAGGTTACCTTCAATTAAACTAGATTGAAGAGTTATCAATAATAGTCTTGTTAAATGCCATTGAGTCCTTTCTTCAATAAACATTTACTGAGTGCCTAGCATGGCAAACACTATGTTAAATACCAGGGATACGGAGATAAATAAGACACATTTGCTTCCCTGAAAGGAATTCACAGTTTAGTTGGTAGGAGAAACAGCAGAACTCATCATTAGATATTAAGTGCAGTAATTGGGTTTATAGAAACACACAGGAGCACGTAACATAGTCTGGAGAAGTTAGAAGAGGCTACCTAGAAAAAGTAATGCCTGCAGTGCATTTTGATTGAGGATGAGAGTGGGAGTTGACAGAATGAGTACAGTGAACAAAGCCCACAATAGAAAAAGCTGGGGCGTTTGTGTCAAGAATTATAAGCCCTGTGTGGGGCAGGAGTGGTAAGAATCGAGACCACCATTCTAAGTTCTCAGGTACAAGAGAAGGAGGTTTTATGTTCCATGTATGGGAGCTTGGCCTTTATCTGTAAGCAAGAGACGCCATTAGAGAGTTTTAAGGAAAGAAATGACTTTTATTGAGGTTTGGTTTCATCCATTTCATAATCCAATCCCACAGTTTTTAAAGGATGAAATTAGTCTCATTAAAAGCCCACATAGAAAATAATTTGAGTCTTTGATAGTCTATTATCTGATCTCTTATTCTAGGCCCACTTTTCTAAGTTCTGATTTCTAAAAATTACAGTCTTCTGAAAAGCTACTCTATTCTTTATCAGACCCATCCCCAGAATTACATGCAAATGTACATAGAAATGTGTTTTGCTTTTAATTTTATTTTAGGTTATTTTTGACTGACAGAATATATTGTGTTGTTATGTTAGTATTTTCAGTCGCTATAAATCCTTTAGAATATATTTTTCAAGGCAGACCGTCGTAATTTGGTAAGGCTTCTTTTAATATTTTTAATATTGATTTGACTATTTTAATATTTAAATCAATATTACGAAGTGCAACTGCTTCAAAGTCACAGTGACACACACCAGCTGGTCTACTAGATAGCCCTGTTGCTCTCCCCCAGGTTTCCTGGCTTGGCAGGGAGCGCTCCACAGATTCCAACTGATACTAAGTGCTAAGACTCAATTTTCCTGGGCAGTTGGCATCCAAGAACAGTAGGGTTTGTTAGGCCAGCTCAATGATAATTTCACTTGCGAAGCCCAGGATCTTCAGACCTCACTTGTCTCCTCCCAACTCCTCTAAAATTTTGCAGAGCGCCAGAGAATTGGGTTGCCTCTTGTAGAGCACAGCCCGTGATGCATGCAGCCTTGCCCAGCCCCAGTTTGCCTGTCCCACAGGTTGGGAAGAGTCTGGGGAACCAGGAGCATTTTGCTGGCCCTGAGTCTCTAAGTTTCCTGCTTCTTGTCTGGCCTCTGCTCTTCCCCTTGAGCAACAAAAGTAGACTTACCAGTGCCTTAACTAACTTTCTCAACCTAGATTTTCACCTGAGGCAACATCTAATCAGTAATATAATTATTAATATCTGTGTATCAAGATAGCCAATTTTCTGGGGTTTTTTATCAAAGCTGGATAAAAGATGAAGAAGTACCCACACTTTATGTGCTTTCACAAAAATAGATGAAAATTCTTTGCTTTTATGACCACATGTCATTTTTGTAATGGAAATGTTTCAACTTTCAGACTTCACACACACCCTGAGCAATTTTAATATTTAAACATTGGCAATACTGTGCTCTTTTTGAATGTGAAATCCAACACTGGCAGTAGGGTGTTGCAATAATGATCTGGAACTATGCTGTCAGTGTAGCCACATGTGGCTATTGAAATTTAGATTAATTAAATGAAAATGTGTCTCTTCAGTTGCACTAGCCACATTTCAAGTGCTGAGTAAGCCACATGTGGCTAGTGGCTACCATGCCAGACAGTGCAGATATAGAAAGAACATTTCCATCATCACAGAAACCTCTACTGGACAGCACTGGAATCCCCCGTTCTTAGTAGAAATTTTGACAGGCTAATGGCCAAAAGTTTCTAACCCCGAGTTTGCATACCTGAGAGCCATAAGGCATTCCTTTCTTTTCCCCCAGCAGACCAGAGAAGCTGTATTTGACACATTTTGAAAGGCTAGTCTTCTAACTACAGAAACTTTGTACAATACGGTAGATGTGTTCAGCAGAGCCAGCCTAAAATTAATTTTTTTTTCCTATTGAATTCCATTATAGGACCAGGTCTGTGTTCTTATAATAGAAATCACACTTATGAATTAAAATCTTTTAAAACAATTTTAATTTGCAGAAACTGTGGTTTTATTTCTAGATGTCTAAGTGATACCACTGCAGTAGCCTTAGGTTGGACCAGAAAACTAACTTGTTTGTTTTATAACTTTCATTCTAGAAATTCCTTAGGAACTTTATCAGTGAAGGATTTTTGTTATGGTTATCCCTTGCAGAAAATATTTATCATGCAGATTATACATAGTGATACATTTTGTTATTGAATGTTAGTTTTTATAAAGGCAATAATACAGCAAATCCCCTAAAAAAGGCATAGGTTGATTTCTAAGAGACTTAAGAACACACCACTTCTCATTCATAAGGCCCCCCCCCCTCCCCGAGATTTACTTACCTAGTACCATCTCTTATAAAAATAACTGCCTCGAGGTGTGAGAAACTTGTGAAGTGCTGGTAATGTGACATAAACTTCTCATTGTTCTTCACTGACATAGGTGTGCTTATCTTGTTATTGATAAATTCTATAATTTCTCCTGAAGTATTAACATAATTTCATGTAATGTAGAAACATCTTAATTAGCAAATAAAAGTAAACTTATGCACATGGAAATCTATCAGAAACCTTAGTGGGTGTTTAATAAATTAATTGAATGATCAAAACTGCAGCTGTGTCTTGCTTTGTGCATGGTGAGTTTTTGAAAAGTATTATTACAAACTGTATTTGAAGTGAACTCTTTATTTTTGTTGCTCCATCTCTCCAGTGAGCTTTTACAACACAGGATATTTAACAGTAAGCAGTGTTGATTTGTGTCATATCCATTGTCTTTTCTTGAATTATATCATCAGCTTCATAGAATGTTTCATTTGTTGAATTTGAACTGGGGGCTTTGGTTTTTCTATTTGAGCTGCCTGCAAATACACAAAACAAAATGAAATAACTATTTGAAATTATGACATCAAATCTTACTTTAAAATTTGTCCTTAAAAAAATAAACTTTTTAGGAACGTTGGAAATATGATGTCCTAAAGACCTTATGGATGAGTGAGAATTGAATCATTTCAAAGTTGTTTTTGAGCATTTTCTCCTGAAAGTCAAATAAGGGAAATACTCAGTAACAGAAGTAAGGATTTCGTTTCCATGCTTACCTTTCTTTCTCCACAATTCCACGGAGGAAACTACACATTTGGTCAGAAGGTAACAGTTTCTGGGTTGCTTAATAAAAGTGTGACTGTCCTTATGCATAAAGGGAACAAAACTAAAATCGATCATAATAATTTACAACAATCTTAAGGCTTTGCCATTATAATCAGTTGAGTGTAACATTTAAAAAGAGCATGTTCATCCCACAATCCCATTCACTCGTTCTATATAAATGAGTCCAAAATGCACAAGGGTAGAGGAATGTGGATATTTGTTCATCAGAAGTTCGACTAACAAGCTCATAGCAAAGAAATGGATTATTAATCAATGAATGATGTTAGAAAAATTAAGTGTGAAAATAATGTCATATATTTCACCAATATATGCAAATTTAAATATATTTAAATAATTTTATAATTATGTGAAAGCAGTGCAAGAAATCACAGATGTTACTAATAACCCCCTGTTGCTAAACCCACAGTTCAGCTCACAAGCCACATCTTATTTGACCTATCAGCAGCATTTTCTTTCTTGGCTTCCCAGATGCCACCCTTCCTTGACTCGCTCCTGTGTCACCATTGCTCCTTTTCCATCTTTCTTGTTGGTCCCTTTTCCTCTCCCAAGCATCTTAGGCTGATTAGTCCCACAGTTTTTAATACCATCTCTGCTGATGACTCCCAGATATGTGTCTCTAACCCACACCTCTCCTGAACTCCAGACTCAACTTGCCATCTCCACTTGGATATCTAGCAGACATCTCCAACTTAGTCCAAAACTGATATTTGGATCATTCCCAGGAAAAAAAAAAAAAAAGCCCAATCCACTTACAGTCTTCCTCTTCTCAATTGCCGGCAACTTCCATGTGTTCAGTTGCTCAGGACAAAAACCTCTGTCAGTCTTGGTTCCTCTTCCCTCAACCCCACCACCAATTTATCTGATAGCCTGTTGACTACATTTTTTAAAACACATCCAAAATCAGACCACCTTCACTGCTACCACTGTTCTATTTTCAGCACAACACTCAGAGTGATCCTTTGAAACGTAAGTCAAAGCGTGTCCTCTGCAAAGAACCCTCCATTTCACCCAAGTCTTTATAATGGCCTACATGTCCACACACACACACAAACACACACACACCATTAATCTCCCTGACTTCATCTTCTTCTACTTCATCCTCTCATTCACTCCAACCTCTTTGATCAAACATTTCAGGCATGTTCCAGCCACAGGGCCTTTGCACTGGCTGTTCACTCTGTCTGGCATGCTCTTCCCTCAGATTGTCTTCCCAACCTCTTTGATCAAACATTTCAGGCATGTTCCAGCCACAGGGCCTTTGCACTGGCTGTTCACTCTGTCTGGCATGCTCTTCCCTCAGATTGTCTGCAGGATAACTCCCTAATTTCCAATCCTTGCTCAGAAGTCACCTTTTCAATGAGACCTAAACACCGTATTTAAAATTGCAACCTACATTCCCCCCACCCCATCCCCAATCCCTTTGCTCTCCAGTTTTTCCCATAGCATTTATTTTCTAATATAATTTACCTTTTTATTATGTTTATTATCTGTCTCCTCTCACTAAAATGTAAGCACCACATGCCAGAGATCTTTTACTATATTTTTCATTGATGATGCAGAAGAATTGCATTGTACATAGCTAATGTTCAATAAATTTGTTGAGTGAAATGATAAGATTGAAAGTGTGGCATAGTAAAAACTTTAAAGTTGTAGATTGCAAAAGACAAGATTGAAAGCCAACTGGGAAGAAATGTTTAGAACACATGATGCATGTCTAACATATAACCAGAATTTACATATCAATATGTAAGACATTAACACCTCTTAATCAGTAAAGAGATGGGCAAAAGATCTACTGAATCTCCAATGTACTAGTCAGAAAGAAATGTAAATTCAAAAGGTAATTACCATTTTTCATGTCTCAATTAGGAACAGATAAAATCTTTCTTGGCCAAGAGTAATTTAAGTAATTTATTTTACCGTCACAAAAATTCAGAAGAAAAGAAATAAAGCCATATATCATACCACTCAAGGCTCCACATTTTAAACAAGATACTTTTAATATTAGCCCAGAGAATAATGCCATGCATGTTTCAGGCCTATGGGCAAGATCTGGAAGCTGTAGTGAGACATCATCCTTCAAAACTTATCAATAATATTACCCCTTTGAGTGTTAGTCTATGAAATCAACCCATAGTGGGGGATGTCCTGCTTGGCCCTAGAAAGCAGGGCCAGTGGGATGGCATGATGGGAGTGTAAACTGGTACATTTATTTTTAAGTCTGGAGTGTTCCTACCTTGTGATTTTTGCATGAAGTTCCCAAGGAAACCATAAGAGATGAGCTCTAAAACTTATAAAGATATTCACTGATTCTTTTCAATACCAAAAAACTGTAAGTACCCTAAATTTATAATAGGGAAATTGCTAAATTATCGTACATAAGTATGATGCAGCCATTTAATCTGAAAAAGTGATTTCTGAGAAATTTTTAATTACATTGAAAATGCTCAGAATACAATGTTAAGTGAGAAAAGATGCAAAACTATCAGCAATACAATAATAGTTAATACTTTCATAATGTTTCCTCAGGGCATTTACTATCAGCTTCTCTCTGCTTAAAATTCTTTAGGATCAAATCTTAATTTCTTGGTTAGGCTGAGGATGAGCCCTACTTCCCTGTCCCGGCTCAGCTCGCCCCATTCCCTTCCTGGTACTTGGCATTTCAGACACACAGAAATACTGACTGACAGGCTCCCCAGACTTGGCCTGCTCTCTTGCTCTCTCTCTGCCCCATGCCTTTGCATACTTCCAGCTGCCTGATATCCCTAATTCTCTAATCTTTGCTTGAAAAACTCTTATTTGTCCTTTAGGTTTTGGAAAATGTGCTCCAAACCTACCTAAGGGGAAGGGGGACTCACTAGCCAAGAGGTTTCACTCTTAGAAGTAGCTTTCCTCTACTTTTTTGCCATCTAGTCTCTCTTCTTATATGACTTTTTCACTTTTTTTCTTTAGATAAGTCTAAGCCTCACCTTTAAGTGTGTTCATACTGCCTGGCTTTGCCCATTTATAACTAATTGTATAGACTGCTTTCTAGAGTCACTGAGGACATCCCTCACTATGGGTGGTTTTCATAGATCAACACTCAAAGGAGCAATATTATTGATAAGTTTTGAACGATGATGTCTCACTACAGCTCCCACATCTTGCCCATAGGCCTGAAACGTGTGGCATTATTCTCTGGGCTAATATTAAAAGTATCATAATTTTAAAATATAGGGCCTAGAGCAGTACAATATATGGCTTTATTTCATTACATCTGAACTCTTTTGGTGTTAAATTAGTGTTCTACTTCTAAACATCCAATCATAATGTTTTGACTATATAATTTGATTTTTAAACAAAAACAACAAAAAGTTAATTTGTTGTAGGCACAACATTTTCTAGCCTGGCAAGTAGCTCTTTGCCCAGTCAGCAAGCAAAATTGGTTAAGATAAATGTAGTAGGGAAAGCTAGCATGAAAATTTGATGACCTGATAAATTCTTGACTGTTATTTGCAAAGTAGACTTTAAAAGATATATGGATTCAAATTTAACTACTAAATACTTAAGTAATGGGGTATATATATATATAGAGAGAGAGAGAGAGAGACCCTTGAAACTATTTTCCTTATATAACATTTGTAATATTTGAAAAACAAAATGTTTGTAGGCTTATTTTTATGGTTCAGTATCGTTTGTACTCTCCGGTATCACAGCAGGTAAAGGTAAAAGACCAAGGATTTAAGATGTAAATTAGTTTCATATTATCTGGGCAGAATTTGTATCTTATATAAGCATTTCTTTTCTTTGTTTATTGAAGTATGGTTGATTTATATCATATTAGTTTTAGGCATACAACATAGTGATTCAGTATTTTTATAGATTATACTCCATTTAAAGTTATAAATATTAGCTATATTCCCTATGCTGTACAATATATCCTTGTAGCCTATTTATTTTATACATAATAGTTTGTGCCTCTTAATCCTCTTCCCCTATCTTGCCCCTCTAGCATTTTTTTAAACATCTAAAATTTTTTTTTTTTTCCGGTACGCGGGCCTCTCACTGTTGTGGCCTCTCCCGTTGCGGGGCGGACGCGCAGGCTCAGCGGCCATGGCTCATGGGCCCAGCCGCTCCGCGGCATATGGGATCTTCCCGGAACGGGGCACGAACCCGTGTCCCCTGTATCGGCAGGCGGACTCTCAACCACTGCGTCACCAGGGAAGCCCAAACATCTAAAATTTTAACCTTTTATTTGAAATCCTGGAAGTCTGAAGACTATAACATTTGATTAATTCAAGTCCTTCATGTTTCCTAAGGTTTTTACATACTTAAATTCTTAATATTCTAGTGAGACTTTCAAGGTGGTTTTTCTACCTTGTCACATACAGGGTTTTTTTTTTCTTTTTATGGGAGTTAAACTCAGGAATTTATTTCCTCACTTAGTTTGGGGTTCTAAGAACCCCTTAGTCTGGGGTTCTCTCTTAAGCCATCTCTATTCTGACAGCTCTGGTTTCCATTACGTGTTTTTCTGGAAACAACGAGTTTAACCTGTCTACTGCCCTCTGAGATTTAAAGGCTTGCAAAATACATTCCAGTATCCTATCAATAGATTTTCCTTCATCTAGGACTTGTAAAACCCCCCACTCCCCAACCCTGATTCATTATTTCCTTGACTACTGGATCCTTCTAACCAGTGCAGGTACAAAGATCATTTCTTAGATTGGCTTCTTAAGGCAATGCAGTTCCCCTAACCAAACTGATTTGCTACAGGAACAAGAAAAGATTTGATATAAACACCATACTGACACTATTTGAAGCAGGAACTTTGATTAGCAAGTCAACACCCTGGTGTTCCCTCTCTTCCTGCAGCTTATAAAAGTCCAAACGTGCTTTCAATGTATATCCCTCTGGTAAGATAGAATTAATTGGGCATATTATGGAAAAAACAACTGCTGTAAGTGGGCTGTGCTGTAGTGATATCAGAGTCCAGCTAACTGCATCCCTTTGGAATGATTTTTAAAGAGAGAAGAGGAAAAGTCTCAGCAACCTCACCTTTTCCTAGTTTTCCTTTAATAAATAGAAACGAATTTCTTAACCAACAGAGTAGAGATAAAACCAGCTGCCTCTTCTGTCACGAGGTTACAACATGGATTAAATTTTAAACAAGAAATCTGTTATACCATTGAGCTCTTAAGGGATTTGTTACATATAAAGGGTTTTTTTTAATTTAATTTCTCCTTTTCTTTACCTGAGTGCAGACTGGGAAGATCCAACATCACTGTGCTTTCCTGGGTTGACATTAGTTGCTCCTTCTGCTGCTAGTGTCCCATTTTTATTCTTTTCTTCAGTCTGGTCATCATATGTAAATCTCAACCTTCCTTTAATCCTATACCTCTCAGCCTGGCATTTAAATTAAAGCTTTGTTTTGGCCTTTGCCAAAATTTAAATGCAATTCATCAAGCAAATAAAATTCGCCATTTAAATCAAATTCATCAAACAAAATCCGCCTAGCCTCATCACAAACTAGGCCAATATATTTTTTCTATAATAGTTAAATTTTACATTCATTTTCAGAAGCATTCCTCAGGGATCCATTTATCCTATAAATCTTCTATGAACTCTGCTCTTACCTGCCATTTCAAAATATCAAAAGAATGCTGGGCCCTCTGCAGGTCTCATCTCCTGGCTATGTGGCAGAGCGGTAATTAAGCTTTTCTGCCATTATCTGCCTGTGTCCTTCTAGCTTCTGCATTACCTATCTGCTGCCCAACAGCAGCTTCAATGACTAATCAGCTGGCTCACTTTAGTAGAAATCTACACATCCCACTCACCCTGCATTTCTTTCTAGTGGAAACAAGCAATCTTAAATTTGCACCCTAAAAGTGTTCTTTATTTACTAGGGGACATTTTCCCTTTAAATTTAATACAATGCAAAGAACTGGATCTGAGGTAAACGGTGAAGTGAGCAAAACTTGCCTACTGACCTGACCTATTGACTTCTCCCTTCTTCAATGCCCTGCCTTCCCCTTGAGGATACGCAGGTATCTCGTGTAAATACAGTTAAAAATCCATTGTGAAAGTTAGAATCTTAGACTTGCCCTTTTGCTTTGCCCATCCATCAAGGAATGAAGGCAGTTCTCTCCAGAAATGTTTTCCCTACCCTATTTTTTCCACAATTGGACATTTTTTTTTCTTTTCTGCATTGTTAAATTCAACTATAGATGACTAACATAGCTCACAAAGGAATTTGGCTGATATTTTAAATCCTTTAAATGGATTTTCACAATTGAGAGACTGGCTTCTATTTTGCTTTTTGGTTCCAGCATCCACCAGCATTGCTTAACCCTGCTCCCTGAGGAGGACTCACAAATGCTAAAAGTAGCAGGAGCTCTGCTGAGCAATTTGGTTTTCTACATTCTAGAAACAAAAAGAGTTGTAGGAAATTCCAGACTCATTATTTTCAGTAGAAAGGCCCCTTTAGGAGACACAAGTGACCTTTTCTGCCATTGAGTTCAAATTACCCCATCTTCTACTAAGATCTCAGTGAGTTTTTAAAGCCTCTCTGAAACAAAGAATGGCATTTAAAAATAATGTGGCAGCGTAATTAATAAATGTTTTGAGTAGAATTTGGTTGAATCAATATTAAGGCTACTAAGAAAAATAGCTCCCGAAGTTATCTATAAATTTAATACAAAACCCATCAAAATGCCACTTGATTTTTAAAAATTTGACAATGTGATTCAGAAGTTTATTTGGAATACTGAAACAAGAGTAGCTAAGAAACTGAAAAAGAAGCATAATGGGAAGGAAGAGAAAATCTTCCCTAATTAGATATTAAATTATATAGCTACAGTAATTTTTAAAGTATATTATTGGCTTAAGAATAAACAGACTGATAAATTTAACAGAACAGAAAGTCTAAAAACAGATCCCAGTATATATAAGAATTTAGTTGATGACAAAGGTGACATTTTAAACTGGCAAGAAAACAAGGATAGATTTCCCAATAAATATTTAGACAATTGGCTCATTTGTAAAATAAAAATAAAGGCATATCCCTACCTCACACTTTACACAAAAATTTTAATTCCAGGATTATTAATGATTTAAATGTTAAAAAACAAGTGAATGTATGTATTGTATTAGAAGAAAATATAGGTGAATATCTTTATATCTTAAAGTGAAGTAAGAACTTTCTAAGTATGAAATTAAAGGAAGAAATCACAAAAGGAGAAACTTCTACAGTTGAAAAATTGTCACATAAAATTAAAAAGGGAACAGCTATGAAAAATACTTGCAATCTATGTGAAAAAGAATTTAGTTACTGTATGGAAAGTTCCTATAAAGCAATGAAAAATGAACGCCCCCATAGAAAAATGTGTATAAGATATGAGCAACAATATACCACAAAGAAAATGACAAATAAATATGAAAATGTCCACCCTTGCTCGTAATTAGATAAATTTAAAATAAAACACTGTATTGTTTCCCTCAGTGAAATTAGTAAGA
This sequence comes from Tursiops truncatus, assembly GCF_011762595.2. NCBI lineage: Eukaryota > Metazoa > Chordata > Mammalia > Artiodactyla > Delphinidae > Tursiops > Tursiops truncatus. The sequence continues at coordinate 51,095,152 of NC_047036.1, read as the reverse complement.
TATATATCTTTTGAAATAAAAATACTCATGAAATAGTACTTTTCTGGAGGACAGTTAGCAATTTGTATCCAAAGACTTTTATATGTACCAAATCTTTGGTCAGCAATTCCATTCCTAGGGATTTATGCTAGGAAAATACTTCAATGTTCAATGCTTGTGTATAATAGAAAAAAATGGAAGCTAGTTCAAAGTCAATAATTTAATAAAATATGATATACCCAGACTGGTTTCTAAACACCATTCCAACTAAAAGGGCAACTTCTTGGAGACTTCTTGGAAAAATGGCAGATTTCAGGGCTGGAACAGGAAAAGCACAGGCTGCTCAAGAACATTTTGTGACAGAGAGCAAAAAAAAATGCTCAAAAAGTGATGGACATATTTCAAAAGGATATAGGACCCAGTTTAAAGGGGCTCCCACAGGCCAAATCTGAGATAATTTAAGAATCAATAAATGATGATAGTAATAGACTATTTTAGAATAAAGAATCTGAGTCCATACTGATATTAATAAATTAATTAATAGGTAAATAGGGGGAAAGGGAAAGCTCTTCCTTGTAGTAGAATAACAACTAATAAACACAGAAGGAATGATGAGGTTAGAAAATCACCATTTCATAGCTATCATAATAATAGTTCTAAAATTATCTTGAAATTTTGAATGAAAAGATTCAGTCAAGAGCCATCAATGGGTGCGTGAAAGTTGGAGGAGGAACAGGATTTTTTCATACCTCCCAACAAATTACTTAGTAATGGCAAAAGGAAAAATAGTAACTTCGTATATTCATATATATATATATATATATATATATATATATATCTGACTCACTTTGCTGTATAGCCAGAAACTAACACAACATTGTAAATCAACTATACTTCAATTGAAAAAAAGAAAGGTAAAAGGATGATTTAAAATAAAAATAAGTTTCAAAAAACAAAAGACTAAAGAAATATGATAACTAATTACAAGATGTAACTCTGGACTAGATCGTAGATAAGAAAAAAATAGCTATTTAAGGATATTGGAAAATTTTAATATGAACTGCAGATTAGATAATATTACTCTATCACTGTTACATTTCCTGACTTTGATAAATGTCCTGTAATACTATGTAGGGAAAAAAAATCCTTGTTCCTAAGAAACACATACTGAAATATTTGTGGTTAAAAAGCATGATATCTGCAAATTATTTTCAAATGGTTCAGAAAATATACATGAAAAGAAAGTCAATTTTGAAAAAAGTGAGGTAAAATATTAACAATTAGTAAATCTGGGAAAAGGTATACAACCTTTTCTATACTTTTCTTGCAACTTTTCTGGAAGTGTGAACTATGTCAAAATAAAAGAATAAAAATTCATAGCACTCCATCAAGGTAATAAAATGTAATCATTAAAAGTGGTGTTTATTTATTGGCAAACGATGATGTCATTGTTGTTCAGTGAAAAAAGAAAAGCTGTTATAGGATTCGTTTTTTTCCCAATTTTGTTATATATACATGTATCTATAGATATATAGAAAAAAAAATCCATGAAGGATATTCACCGTGGTGTTAATATCTGTTATTTCTGTGTGGTGGGATCATGGATGAAGTTACTTGTTTATTTGTTTTTCTATATTTTCTAATTTTCCTAAAATGAAAGTGAATTAAAGGAAAGGTTTTCTTTCCAGGGGTATAAGGGTGTCTTCTAAGAAGAAATATAGTAGACTATTCTGAACGGTCCAAGTCCCATTTTGCTCACAGGCAGAACAAACAATTGTATACACAATCGTCAAATTTGCTTGCTTTCTCAGTATTCTATATATAATTTATGCTTTTCTCCTAGACAACCTGTGCCTTACTGCTGATTTGCTTACCCTTTTCCATTTATATTGCCTGCCTTTGCAAAAGAGACTACCAAATAATAGATAATTGGAGTTGTCTATTATTCCCATACAACAGTATTATTTTATTTGTGTCAAGCAGCTCTACTCTCTGCCCTTCTCATTTTCATCAAAAACTCTGCTTCTAAGAACCCTCTCGATTCTCCACCCCTCTCCACAACCCTAGGGTGTCAATGGATACTCAAAACCGCAGGATGAATATATTTTATCTTCTTGGAGCATCAGTTTTACTCAGAAATGGAAAGGATATCATGTTATTATTAGAGTAAAACAAGTCATTATATTAGCAATCAAATTAAAAATTCCCACAATTTAAAAAATATAATGGGCAACTTCACATAATTTAAAGCTCACAAGCCAGGGCTTTCCATTCTAACCCTTGGAATTCTGGAGGTACACATTCCTTTCTTATCTACCTTTAAGGATTCTCCAGTGGAAAAGTTTGGGAAGCCGGGATCTAAGACATTCATCCTTTAATTGCTCCCCCATTAACCATTAATTCTTCCACGTCTTATGAAATGAGCCCTCGCCCCAGGGGTGTCTACTCAGAAAGATGCCCTTCACACAGCCGTCTTCTGCTCAGAACTGTTTGTCCAATACAGTACAACTTACAAACCACGGTATTCTTTTAAACATTGGCATTTGATACAGGCGTAACTCAAAACACAAAAGTTAAAAAGAAAGAAAATGATTATGGAACACAATGTAAAGACCGATCAATTGCTTAGCAATAGAACCTCTGTACAAAGTGAGCCCTGGAGGTAGCCCAATTAAACTCTACAGGCACTACCAGAGAGAGACCTGCTATTTTCAGGATCAATTCAAAATGTATAAAGTCTTAAATTGTATACATTAAAAATAATGAACCCCAATAGAACAAAGGTACATGAAAGAAAAATCTTGGCAAAATAGTCTAAGATTAGACTATTGTTAAAAAAACAAAATTCAGCTGAGTGAATTTGAAGACCTAGTTGGCTTTATCCAACGACTTGTAAATTGGACAGCATCCCATCTAACAAGTGGAAAGGGGCTCTGAGAAGATGTAGGAAATGAAGAGTCTTATAGGCAGAAGGGGATAGGACAAGGAAGTCATAAACAAAAGAAAGGATTTTTTTTCAGGCAGGTCACCTTCCTTTAGGGGAGGGGCAGGGCTCTATCCTGAAGATTACCTTACTAGTGTTGATCAGGAAATTCCAGACGGATAGGTTTAAAATTTCACTCCTGGGAGAGGCTGAAACTGCAGTGAGGTAAGGTTTTGGTTTGCTGATGTGGGGCTTAGCACAAAGGGCTCCGTGTTGGGCCTGTTGTTTCTTCTTTAATGCTACTGTCATTTACAGAAACAAAAAAGTCCAGTGCCTTAAGTCAGTTTTAGTATGTGCACAAAAGCACGTTTCCCTTTAGGCCATTCAAATTGCCTGTAATGAAAAACGTCTCAATTCTAAAAATTAAAATAATGGGAGGCCAACTCTTAAGAACAGATAGTTTTCAAAGAAAGGAGTGGTAACTGGTGAAACCAATTTTCCTCCAATGTAATTTTACTTGCTTAATTATTACACAAACATAATGTTCCTAACCTTTAAGGCATTCCTTAAGTGGAATAAAGCCTTGTTTTCTCACTAGCTAGAACACTGACATTTATCCCTTGGTGGGAGAATCACTGGAATGAAGCATGCATATTTAACGATAGGCACAGCAATGGTTTTTAATTATCACTTTGAAGGGTCGCTTTCAAATATGAACCGTTTTCTCTTCCTATTCCAGGTGACATTTGGATTACCTATTTCGTCTTCTGCTCTCCACTATGTCTTATTTGGTTAATGTCAACCAAAGGGCCCAAAATCATCTAATTTGAAAGCAGCAGAAGGCAATGATCATATAAAATTCTGCCTTACCAAGAGTAAGCACTCAGGAAAGGTGTATTGAATTAATTTGCTGACTTGATACACATAGTGTTTTTCAGAGGGCCAGAGTGGGGATATTTCATTGTAAGAAAGTAGCCTCAACTAACTACATAGGAAGTGCACTAATGGATCTCCTTAGCTAAAGAGCCATAAGACTACAAAGACTTGAGTCAACAAGCCAACGAATTCTGTTGCTGGGCTCTCAGATCCAGCTTGAAATAAAATTCTGGAGCAGTCCCTGAGATAGATCAGGAAAAATATCAGGAAAAATAATCAATTTTTATTTAGCACACTGCATTGTATAGAAGAGGCACTCAGTGAATGTTTGATGACTATAATGGTGACAATAAACATGCTCCTTTGATCACCTACGACAGAGGTGCGGTGCTACTTCATTCAATTCATTCAACAAACATTTGTTGTGTTCTAAGCACTAGAGAAACAGTAGTGAGCGAACAAGACAAAAATTTCTACTTTCCTGGAACTTACTTTCTAGTTGGAGTAGAGAAAAATTGGACAACAGGTAAGTAAAATATATAGTTGATTAGTGGTAAGTGCTTAGGAGAAAAGTAAAGCAGGAAGAAGGCATGAAATGTTGAAGTTAAAGATGCAGATTGAGTGACCAGGGAAGAACTCCCTGGGAAGGTGACTTTTAGTAAAGATTTAAAGAAAGTGAAAGTGAGGGAAAAACATTCCAGACAATGGGCACAGCATGTGCAAAGGCCCTGAGGCAGGAATTTCAAGGAAGAGCAAAGAGGCCAAGGTGGCTGGGCATAAGATGCTAGAAATAAAGGTGTAAAGGGCAGACCACAAAAGCCCCCATAGTTCACGTTTAGGACTCCATATCTATTGAAAGATGGGAAGCAATTAGGGTTTTGACCAGAGTAGTGACCTGACCTGACTTAGGTTTTACCAGGCTCACTCTGGCTTCTCTGTGGAGAGTAGACAGCAGGGGAGCAAGGGCAGGGCAGGAAGAGGAGCTATTTGTTTTAAAATGCAGAGTCTGGAGTTCGTGGTTTTAACAAACTCCCTAAGTGATTCTTACACACAATAAAATTTAAGAACTGATACTTTAAATTATCTAAGCAATTGAGACAAAAATTATTTTACTTTTTGATTATTTGATAATCCACTGCTTCATTTTGCCTGTGGAGAAACGGAGTCTAAGCCATCGGACTAAATTCAACTAACAACTGGTCAATTCGGCCATGTAATCTCCAAACAGTACTTCAGAAAAAGAACTCCAAAGGGATCTTGGCTTCTTGCTTTGTGATACAGGGCACCCTCTGAGGTCTCTACAGAGAAGAAAACTAGAGCTAAAGTAATCGTGCGGTGCTAGTGTATTTGAGAAGATCTCACAGCATGTACTCCATAAACATGTTTCTGGATTCAGCTAAAATGGAGCATATGGGAAGGAAATTTTCTAAATTTTTTGGAAGAAAGTTTTTCACTTTCTTTTTAAATAGAAGTTAGTGAGCACCTGTGTCTTATTCTAAACATATATATCTGTAATATAGAGATTCTAAATTTTTATTAAAAATATATTCAAAATACGTATATCTAAATAAAATTCATGATCACTACTTTTAAAATACACTAATAGAAATTTATATTCACAAAAAAATTTAACAATTCTTTCTGTTTCATAATGATAATGAGTAGTATGTGTAGCACATTATAATTAAGATAACAAAGAGACTCAGTTCTGAAAACCTTACATAAACATTTCTACTTTATACTTGCACTACACACACAAACACACACATACACATACCTGTATAGCGTAACTAGTTTGTGATCTATTCAAGAACAAAGACTGACTTCTATTTATTCTTTAGTTTCTTTTATATGACTCTGAATTACTTAATACACCTCCTCTGAATTCTGCATACCATAGGCACACAGGTAATGCCTAACTGACTACTGACTAACCAATCTAGAGCAATGCAACACTGACAATTAATTATCGGATATTTTGTTCTTCTATCTATTTGACTTCTTTGGCTCCATCAAAAACAAAATTTAAAAATTCCAAGAGGATACAACCTTTAAAACTGAGAGACACATAAATAAATTAAGGTGGATTTACTGGATCAGTGTATTATTTTTTCATGAGAATATTTACATCCTACCACTATTTTTCCTTGGGCACAATCCCTCCAAGGTATTTCATCATTAAGACCTAATTTAACGTGAAGTTTTATAAAGACATATAATAAACTGAATTTTTTTTTTTTTTTTTTTTTTTTTTTGCGGTACGCGGGCCTCTCACTGTTGTGGCCTCTCCTGTTGCGGGGCACAGGCTCCGGACGCGCAGGCTCAGCGGCCATGGCTCACGGGACCAGCCGCTCCGCGGCATGTGGGATCTTCCCGGACCGGGGCACGAACCCGTGTCCCCTGCATCAGCAGACGGACTCTCAACCACTGCGCCACCAGGGAAGCCCAATAAACTGGATTTTTAAAAAGCATTCATTGCTAACAGAATGATCTGTCACCCAGGCACAGGTTATTATTTTGAACAGACTACAGGTAATTGGTTACAAATAACAGTTACTGATTACCTTCTTGAGTGGAAATAGCCTCTAGGTGTTGAAGTTTAAGGCCAGTGTCTAATCTCTGAGGCTTTGTATACAGAAATAAGTAGCAAAGAACACAGACGCTGATGACAAAGGCAAGTAAAACAAGGGCAGCAATTCCCAGTCCAATCAGAGCGCCAATGCTGAGGAAAACAGAAAAAACACTGTGACTGTCACACAAACTTGTTTGCACATAAAACAAAGGTTTAAATATTGTTAATACTTGCTTCAGTCATTCATACCAAATTATGTTTTATTATAAACAGTATATGATTGAAATCTATGGCTCACCTTTTTCTACCATCAAATTCTTATGATATTTCTCTATACATTTATATGTTAATATTGGTATAGAATACCATGTGAATTCATATTACAGTAAAAGGTCACATGATTCTCTAGGGATGGTTCAAAAACATTTCTATCAGATAAACCTCTATTATTAATATATTTTAGGAGGAAAGATTAGGTTCACCAATAAAAGATGAATAGAAAGATATCTACCTCTGCAAAAACAGTGCAACAAATGTTTACCGGAAGTGTAGAACTTTTATTTTGGAGACATGTATGGGAGTTATCATGTATTAATATACAAAACCACAACCATTACAAGAGAGGAGAACAAAGTTTAATTAAAGGAAAGCAATGTTTATGAAAGTTATGTAAAGTTCATGTTCAATCTGAATTTTTCCTTTCTAAAAGAGCATAACACCAATAGCTTCTAGCATTTAGGAAGAAACCCTTGTACTTTCCTCTAAAAATGCAGTGTAAATATGATATTATTTGCACTAAATTTGTAACAATTCCTTCTGATACAGTTATCTATAAGTCTAATCACTTGAGAAATAATACAATTTTCAGAAACCTGTGAACTTATTTTTAAATGGGAAAAGAAGTTTGGAAAAAAGAAAATTATCTTGCAAGACTAATATGCAAACATATGTACTTTACCTTCATGAGCAATATGTATGTGTGGGTATGTAAACACCTATAATTAGATTTTAAGCTGCTTAAGAGCAGATGCTTCTATTGACTTTCCCATAGTCATGTGCACACTTATTAAAAGTGTTTAATAGAGTATTTAGCTTGTAATTAATGTTTCATAAATGGAAATAAACGATAATTGACTGGTGCTTGATCCATTAGTAGTCATTGAAAAGTAATCATCATTGAAAAGTAACAATCATTGAAATGATCACTGAAAAGTAGTGATCTTTTCCTTCATTATTTTCCTGTCTTGCCTTTCAGCTTCTGCTATTTCCCAGAGATTAGGGCGTGAACAAATGTGACATGCCAAAAGTGAGGGAAGGGAGGATTTGACCAGGGGTGCTAGGTGTGTCACTGCTTTGGGAGGAAGAACAAAATTAAAAGTGAGGGGCTGGGCTTCCCTGGTGGCGCAGTGGTTGAGAGTCCGCCTGCCGATGCAGGGGACACGGGTTCGTGCCCCGGTCCGGGAAGATCCCACATGCCGCGGAGCGGCTGGGCCCGTGAGCCATGGCCGCTGAGCCTGCGCGTCCGGAGCCTGTTCTCCGCAATGGGAGAGGCCACAACAGTGAGAGGCCCGGTTACCACCAAAAAAAAAAAAAAAAAAAAAGTGAGGGGCTAAGCTCATCCTACTTATCCTTAATTTAAGGAGATAAAGCCCCCTTGCAATTTAGAGATTGCCTCCTGAGCCAGACATGGGGGCAGACTTCAAAAGATTCTTGTGCTTGTTAATTACTATCAGCCCAGTTCCCCTAGCCCTGCACAGAAGTGAAGACTGGGTAATTTTCTGGCTAGAGTCAGTATATAGTTGCTTATTTAAATTGGAGTTTGCCCTCACTTGATGCCCTCTCTTCCAAGAGGTAGACTCCCTGGCTCTGGCAACTCCTCTTTCATGCTTGTTTGCACCAAAGCTGACTTTTGTAGATCATATGTGTAGGGAGGGTTAGGACTGCACAGACACATGGGAACATAATCCACTTAATTAACATTATCTGCTTCATAAAGCAGCTAGGAGGCCAGACATCTGGAAAGATCCCTGAAATGAGAACCCGGTTATTAAAAACATCTTCAAAGTGAAAAAATAATTTAGTCAATTAAAAGTAAAATTGTCAACTTAATTAAATTCAATGTATGTATTACAGACTTTACATGTACACAGTTTAAAAACCAGGCCACATGATTGGAAGGAAAAACAAAAACAAAGCATGTCACTTCTTCCTGTTATAAAAGGATGTTCTTCATAATACTGACAAACTGTTTCACTGTCATGGTTCCACTTTATAGAAATGTTGCTTTATGCACGCAAAACTCTAGATAAAGATGGAGCTCTGGGAATCTCCTAAAATATTCATTTCAACACATAACTTATTGAACTCAAGCGTAGCCCTGTGCAACACACATTATTTTCCTAGGTCCTGAAGGTTTCCAAAGGAAACCCTTAGAGGTTAGGGATTTATAAGAGGAGAAGAGATGGGAGTGGGCCAGACACAGAAAAGGGAGAATTATGCTTTCCTCACAGCACCATAGGGCAGTTTGCTTTGCAGTCCCTGAGAGAGGGTCTGTAGCTGCTGTCACATTAATGAATTCTCCTACTTAGCAAATTCATTCACCTGGAGGTACCATACCTGTGCCTTTCTGCAGTGGCTGCAGAATCTCAGAACAAATGCTAATGACTTCTGGGGTATTTTTCACAGTTGGACTATTTTAAATTAGGGGAGAGAGCAAAGAATATGAGGGAAATGAAGTTCTAAATTTTTACCTTCCCGTTGTGTTCTCAGAGCTCAATAACTAAGGAAGAACCCCAGGTGGGTTTTTTTTTTTTAACATCTTTATTGGAGTATGATTGATTTACAATGGTGTGTTAGTTTCTGCTTTATAACAAAGTGAATCAGCTATACATACACATATAGAAACCCAGGTTTAACATTGCCAACTGATGCCATCAGTTGAAATGATTTTTATATTTCCCAGGAACTGAGCTGCATTGTCAATGCTAAATGAAGACCCCAGCAAGCTGTTCATTCCTTTGTGCCCTCATAAACCTTAGGAAGGTTTTCTATCCTCTGCTGCTTGTCACTTTGGAACTATTCAGGGACCTGAGAATCCCAGGCACTTTTCCAATTGAGTTTGACTTAAGAGTTGCCAGTCTCTCATGGAGGTGCTGCCACCATTATTAACACCTCCAAAGACTCAGAGCCAGGCTACTATGTTATTTTCCAAAAGGCCGGATAATATGCCAGTGCAATACGAATTGCTTCCCCAAGTAATAGGGATAAATTGTCATCATTTCCTGTTCTGGCATGATACAAATTTGTTAGTTGAACTTGTTGGTAAGTAGGCACTCCTTCTGAGATTTTTTTGAAGCTTGCAGTGTGCAAAAACAAATGACTTTATTGCTCTAAGAAATAACATTTAAAGTCATTTGCTGTAGACTTGACATGTGTGCTAAAGTCTGGACCATGGTAGGAGATTGGGAGAACTAATACTCTTCTTCTTACTTAGCAGAGTTAGCCTCTCTCTCTCTCCCAGACATAAGCTAATTTGTCAGTAACAGTTTGAGGTGGGGTGGCAGTTCTTTCCTGTAACCCTGGCACCCCATTCATTCTCCAGTCAAAATGAAAGAATCAGGTTCTAAGTCTGCAGTCCTTTGGAGTGGAGGGGGGAAAAGCATTTCGTAATGAAAATATCTGTGTAAATACGAATTGGAATATGTTAAATTACCATCATAGGAAAAAGAGGCAAGAAAGACACCACCTTTGAAAGTCTCTTCACTTTCCAGCAATGGCCAAAGAGCTCAAGTGTTGAGAAAGGGGGTGTCCTGCAAAGGTTCAACGGAGTGTGTAATCACAGCAACTGAAACTCTTCCTCTCTGTGGGTCTCCACTTCTGTTTGGGGGTCTGTGTGAGATCAACTGAGAGGGCAAATTACAAAGCCCTGTTGCCTGTGCACGTCGAAACATACACACACACACACACACACACACACACACACACACACACACACACACACACACACACACACACACACACACACACACACCCTTTCTTGATACTTTAAATGATACAGCCAATTGCTTCTCACCGGCAAAGAGGCTTAAAATACTCTGATCTTTGGTTAACACATTGAGTCTCAAAGGAGCTCCTTTTCCATTCAAATGCACCAAATGCCCAAACAAATAAAAAAGAGAATTAAAACCTCCTCCTTAAGTTATGTGCTTGTCTTTCTCTGCCCGCAGAGCCGCAGGCCTCGGACTGGTGCCGGCGAGAGAGAGTGAGGAGTAGTCCGCTCCCGCCGGGCGGCCCTGCTTGCGCCCTGGGCGCAGAGCCCGCTCTCCTCCCGCGCGCGCCTCGCCCGGGGACCCCGGCGTATTCACACTTCTGGCGCCACTGCCCGACCCTCGCCGGATGGGGGTGGCACCGAGTGGGTTCTCTGCAGGGCCCTCATCAGCCCTCGGAGGCTCCTGTCCCCCCGGGGGGATCCGAGCAGGTCGCAAGGACGCGGGCGACCTCCCTCCTCCCGTCGTGGCACGACTCGTCGCCTCCCCAGCCCCATGGCCGCCAGCCCCCTGCCTACCCACCTGAGGCTCCACATGTAGCTATGCTTGTAGGGGAAGTAGCTGCCCGGCTCACTGCAGCAGTACTTGAGGTCAGCGAAGCCACAGCAGTAGATGAGGGTGGCCCCCTCGCCGCGCTGGGGACACTGGAAGGGCTCCACGAAGCTGCGGTTGAGGCTGTAGTAGCCGGAGCACACCCGGCTGGCCTCGCTCATCTCGGGCGGCTGCGGGCAGGGGCACGCTAAGCCCCCGATCTGCCCTGGCTACAAACGTCCCGCCCCGCCCGCGGACCCCTCCGGCCGTGCTCGCCTCTTGCGATGCAGGGCTGACTGCCTGGGCGGTCAGCCTGGGGCGCGCCTCTTCTGCTCGCTCTCCTCCCCTCGTCCCCATGGTGTCTGGTCGCTTTACACGCGCTTCTCCCTCCCGCTACTGAGCGGTCCTATTATCTGCCGATCTCCGGCCCTGTACCTTTTTCTCCCTCTCCCTTCGTCTGCTTTCTCCACGTTCTCCTGACGTCTCTCCACTTTTCCTCAATTGACGGAGGCGTCCCCACTCCATGCCAGAAAGAGATTCCACCTGAAGGAGAACGGGAGGTGTGGTGTGGGACGTGTTTGCCATCTGAACGGATGCAGCCGAAGTTGAAATTCCCTTTGCCTAGGGACAGGGCAGATGGGTTTCAGGCAAACGAGCAGGGCCGGGGAAGCAGGGTAGAGGGCAGAACAAAAGGCACTGAACTACCAGTGAGGGGCTGTTGAGAAGTACCCCTTCTTCTTTGAGAAGTATGTGTAAGATGTTAAAATCTGCCAATTTAAATATCAAAGACAAGAACAAAATTTTCTCCAAAAACTAGCCATGCATTCTGTATTCAGTTAACCTGAGAAAGGAAGGACAGGTTAGAGATCGAGGTAAAGAAACTGAGGCCTTCCTGCAAAGGTAGGCAGAAAGAGGAGGCAAAGGAAGCAGGGAGAGAGAGAACTTCATCCTTTCAAAGCACTGCAGAAATTTCTCTTGTTCTCTTTTTGTTTGGTATTCTCACTTTAGTGATTCATTTTGTTGACCAAGTTTTTAAAAATAACAATAGTAATGGATGCTTTTGTAATAATTCAAACAATACTATGATGTGTAAAGAAGAAAATATTAATAGCCGTAAGATAGGAGAGGAGGTGACTATAACATCCATAAAATTTCTGAGATAGAACTTTATTCCTTCCTCTTCCTTTTCTGCTTCTTTCCTTCAGCTGATGGTTGATTGGATGCCAGAATCATGAATTTTACCCTACTGGGTGCTGTATGTTTTTGTATTTGCATAAATATTCTTGAGCTTTGTTCTGGGATGCAGTTAAATTACTTAGAGATGTTACTGGAAGGGGGAACCCTTCCAGGGCCTGAGAGAGGGCTCTGGTGCGTTTTAGAAACCTTTCCCGATCGCATGGTGTACCATCCTCTGGGTTTCCCATGCATGTTTTAGCTATAGGAAGATTCCCCTAAACCTGGAGAGTTGGGTCCCATGGAATGGGTAGCACGCAGTATTGCTTTAAAGGGTCTGCATTTGCTCACCCAACCTCACCAATCCTCTTGTCTAACACTTGGAAATGAATTGTCCGAGGAGACAAACGTACTGACAAAGCAAAAGACTTTATTGGGAAGGGGCACCCAGGCAGAGAGCAGTGGGATAAGGGAACTCAGGAGAACTGCTCTGCCACGTGGCTTACAGTCTCAGGGTTTATGGTGGTGGGGTCAGCTTTCTGGGTGTCTCTGGTCAATCATCTTGCTTGTCCCCATATTTGGTCCAATTCAAGGCCCTTCCTGATAGTGCACACATCTCTTAGCCAAGATGGATCCCAGCGTGAGGGTTTCTGGGAGGTTGGCAGGACATGTTATAGTCTGGCGTCTCCTCTCTCCTCTTGGCCCCTCCCAAATTCTCCTGGTTAGTTTTTGGTGGCAGCACCCTGTTCCTTATGGGGACCTCCTGTTCGGGACAACTCATGCAAGTGGTTATTATGCCTGGCCAAGGCAGGCTGTTTCAGTCAACGGTTCCCTAACAGAAACTGTTGGATTCTTTCAGGTTTGATTTTTTTTTAATTTATTTAATTAATTTATTTATTTGGCTGCGTTGGGTTTTTGTTGCTGTGCGCGGGCTTTCTCTAGTTGTGGCAAGTGGGGGCTACTCTTCGTTCCGGTGCGCGGGCTTCTCATTGTGGTGGTTTCTCTTGTTGCAGAGCACAGGCTCTAGGCACACAGGCTTCAGTAGTTGTGGCACGCGGGCTCAGTAGTCGTGGCTCGTGGGCTCTAGAGCGCAGGCTCAGTAGTTGTGGTACACGGACTTAGTTGCTCTGTGGCATGTGGGATCTTCCCAGACCAGGGCTCGAACCTGTGTCTCCTGCATTGGCAGACGGATCCTTAACCGCTGTGCCACCAGGGAAGTCCCTTCAGGTTTGATTTTAAACTTTGTTAGGCAGGACCAGAAGAGACTTGAAGGCTAAATTGATGATTCTCTTCTTGTTATAGGAAGATGGGGCACAAGAGGATGGTCATGTCGCAGGTCTTGGGTGAGTCCATGGGACAGACCGCCAAGTGAAGGTCCTTGGCTTCGCAAGGGAAACAATTCAAGAGCGAGCCATAGCAAAGTGAAAGCAGTTTATTTGGAGAGATGTCTGTTTATTTACACAGAATGCGGTCCCTCTCAAAAGGTGAGAGTGGCCCTGAAATATGGGGTGGTTAGTTTTTATGGGCTGGGTAATTTCATCGGCTAATGAGTGGGAGGATTATTCCAACTATTTTGGGAAAGGGGCAGGGATTTCCAGGAACTGGGCTACCGCCCAGCCCACTTTTTGGCCTTTTACGGTCGGCCTTGGAACCATCATGGCCCCTGTGGGTATGTCATTTAGATCCTAATGTATTACAATGAGTGTATAATGAGGCTCAAGGTCTACTGGAAGCCAAATCTTCTGCCATCTTGGGCCTAGTAGGGTCTAACCAGTTTCTATTGTAACCTCAACAGCTATGTCATTCTTTTAAAGGTTGTGCCCTGCCCCCTTCCCTCCTATCTCATTCTGAATACTCTACTGGGTACCTTGTGAATTACAAGGCTTACCATTCTGACCAGGCCTTGTGAAGGCTCCAAGAAGTGCACCCTCTGATCCTTTTAGGTGGCTCTTTCCCTGGCTTCCAGTAGTTTCTTCACAGCCATGTGCTGATCACGACTTAGCTGAAGCCTCAAGGAGATCCTCCTGTGAGCCAGATCTTGAACTAACTCTCTCTCTCCCCCTCTTTCTCTCTCCCTCACATCTCTCTTTCTCTCCCTCTCTCTCTCTCCAGCTCTCTTCTCTCTCTAGTACTCTGTCCTGCTATCTCTATCCACCATGCCTTCCCTGGATTCCAGCTCTGTCTTCTCAACTCAGAGAGACCACTGGGCTCCACCTGGGTTCCCCCTCCCCATGCTGCATTCTGGAAACTCTCTCCAGGCAGCAAGCTGGGGCAACCATAAGGCTCACCTCGTCTGTTTGCCCTCTCTCAAGGTTCATTGTCCTGCGCTACCTGATATCCATGTTCAAAGCCCATTGCTTCTATATTTTGTGTGTTTATCTTTTTCAGGCAGGAGGGTAAATCTGATCCCCGTTAAGCCATCTTAGCTGAACTTGGCCAGGGGATTAGGCCTGATCCAAGCTAGCCAGTTGGGTTCTCACTCCTGCAACTGGGATTCTGCCATGTGGACACTGTGGACTAAGAATGCCTCCTGCCACATCAGTAAACAAAAGATGCCCGGCCATCAAGCCATCAGCCGCTGCAGTCACGCCCAAGGGTGCACCCGGAGGAGACTCAAGATGGAAAAAAACAGGATACCAGCCCTAGTTAGCTGAGGTGCATATCAAAGGAATGATTTCAATGAGCCCAGCACTTTGCATCTTCCCATACATAGAAAAGCACTAAATTCATTAACTTGAAATGTCTGGTTTTCTTTAATTAACAGTAATCTTTTGATGTTCCGATTACCTGGTTTTTGTTACAAAACTCCTTTATATCCTGGCTCTTCCCTTCCCTCTTCAGAGTAGTGCCTCAGAGCCATCTGAGAGTCCTGTCTCCTAGGCTTGATGTCCTCAGAAAATCCGCTGAATAAAACATAACTCTCAACTTTTAGCTTGTGCATTTTCTTCAGTCGACAACAGGAAGCCACAAGAAGCTAGTGTACAGGAAAGAGAAAAACGAAGCAAAGAGGAGCAGCAAAGAAGGGTGGAAGGAGTGCTGATGGCTTTGCAATACTCGTTCAAGTCCTTTCCTGAGACCCACGGCATTCCTACCATTGGGTTTTTTTATTATTATTATTTAAAGTCCTATTTTCTGGCTAAAGTGCACTCAAGTTGGATTCTACTACCTGCAACCAAAGGGTTCTAACTCAAACAGCATGTCTTCAGGCAAAGTTGAGGGAAGAGGAGGGCAGTTGAAAAGGAAAAACTGAATCTCTTTAAATAATGGAACAGGTTCCCTTGGAAAGGGGAGCAATAGGCAGCACAAGTGGACTTTTCTTCTTGTTGTGCGAGAGGAAAATAAATTTTGAGAGGAAGAATTTTGAGATCATTGTTTTTCTGAACAATGATCTTGTCTCAGTAAAATGTACAGAAATCTTATTGGAGCGTGAAACAACAAGGTGGAATTTGAGTGCTCGAGAGAAGGGGACAAAAAAGATTGAGAGTAAACACTGGGAAACATCCTGGAGGACAGGCAGAATGGGACAAAAGGATTGGGTGCGTCGTTGAGGGCCCAGTTAATGGTTAGAGATCATAGCTTGCTGGTAGAACTACCCTGTTGGTTCATGTGATTTTCTCCAACAATGCATGTTCAATAGCCCAGGAACAGGAGCAGAGAAATGGGCAGCAGGATTTGTCAGGATGGTTCTCTAACCCATTGATGCCTCTGCAATCACAGCAGAGCCTTAGCCTTTTCCAAGCCCCTCAAACATACAGAAACACACAGAGGAAGGCATGCCCACAGCTGCTAGTCTCTACCAAACATGGAGCACTTGAGGCCTCTGAAATTCAAGCAAACAAAGGAGCATTTTAATGCCTGAGGCTCAAGGGTAGTGTTAAGACTGTGACTTTCAACAAGACCCGTTCAGAAATGCATATCCCTTGCTTGACTTGCCTACTGTGTGGTCCCATGTGAACCGGTCCCCAGCTCTCTGCCTCCAGGCAGGGGGAGCTCTGTCAGGGAGTGGGAATGGGACTGGCCCAGCACCAAAAGGTAGCCATACATTACATCTTTTATTTTCTTATATCTCACTGCTTCTCAACCAAGGTGGTACTCCCCTTTAGAGAGTCTTTAGGACATATTCTGGAAATAAGGAGACATTTTTGGTTGTCATGATGACTGGGAACCCTACTGGCAATGAGGGTTGTGGGCCAGTGATGCTAGACATCCTGACAACCTGCAAATGTACAGAGAAATGAAGAACTGGCTGTGACTTTCAAATGTTCCACAGGACATTCATGGAGATGAAAAACCTATTTATAATTATCTGTGCCTAGCACCTGTTCCCGTGTGTCAAACAAATACCATGAATTTCTTGAATTTTCCAGGAATGTAACTACCATGTAAATTGAAGGAAGATTGTTGTTTGTTTCGTTTGGAACTTTACCAAGCGTTTTTCACTCTTTCAGAAAATCACGTACCAACGGTAATGTTACTCGAAATTTTGTATTTGAGTTGCCAATAACATGTGCTGTCTGTGTCGGCGCATATTTTTACTGTCACACTTAGAGCCACTGCATGCCCAGTATTGGTATAAACATTACGTCTTTTGGTATAGCTGTGCTTGAACATTTACAAGTGCAAATATGTATTTTATTGTAAATTACATTCCATTTATTTCTTCTTTACATTATAATAAAGGCATTACATATAATGAGTAAGCTAGTTTGCTAGGGTCGCCATAATTAAGTACCACAGACTGGGAGGTTTAAACAACAGAGAAATAATTTTCTCACAGTTGTGGAGGCTAGAACTCTGAGATCAAGGTGTCTGCAGGGTTGTTTTCTTCTGAGGGCTGCGAGGGATGAAACTGTGACTGTGTCTTCATATTGTCTTCCCTCCGTATGTATCTGGCTCCCCTCTTGAAGAAGCTATGGAGGGTAGAAGCAGTAGTCAAACTTAGAATTCACAATCTGACGTAGAAGAAAGTGTCAGATTTCATTCAAAACCTGAACATACCTGGTGAACATTCTGACCCATGAATAAGCTAAAAGGGCTCGTGGACGATGGTCCAGTGGACATGGCTGATTTACATCCTTCTCCTTTGGGATGAGCATCACCACGTCAAGATGGTCAAAGAGTTTGTGCCCCTAACATGAAGCATATGACTGAACTAGTGCAGAGTTGGGAGACCCAGCTAATCACTGTGAAGACAAATCGCACTTCATCAGGAGGTCAGGTTTGCTGTCACCATCAAGTGATACAAATGTTCCATCAAGAGCATGTCACACCACGTAACATGCAGGACCTGAGCTGAGAGAAGATTCTTTCCCAGCGTTTAGGGGCCTCCATCTTCCTTTTGGTCCCTGGGATGGGGCTGAAATGAGACAAGCTTACTGTACCATAACAGAGCCCAGTGACTTGTTTCTGACCCTCCTCTTTCTCTGGAATTCTCAGGGTGTGGAGAGAAGGAAAAGAGTCTCTGCCTCATTTGAGGAGGTGGTTTGATTAGAGTTACATTTGTCAATATGTTATTTTCTAATTTTTAAGGATTTTCTCTTACTGCAGTAAGCTAAACTTAATCATTATTAACCTACTTAATAGTCACTGTTTAAACTGCCCTCCCCCGTTCCAAGAAAAAGAAAGAGGTTCTCATTCATTTAGCATTTACTATGACTGAGGAACCGCTGTAAAGAGTTATTCCTCCTTCTCCAACATTAAAGTGGAACTTGTGATTTATATTTTTGGGGTCTAAGGTAAGATGAGAGAGACACTGTCAAGCCTGTTAAGGCTGGTGAGAATGAGTGGTTCAGGGGCAGGTAGGTTCCAGAGAGTGGCAGAAGTAGGGTAGCCTCATGCATCTACACTGTTAGTTTTGGTTCATGGAACCTGTATGTAGTTCCCAAGGATAAAATTGATAGTCAGTCTACCAAGGCTCTATTTGATTTGTATGGCTGGAGAAACTAGTCTCAACCAGTATTCACTCAAAGATTCTGCCTCTCTCTCTCTCTCTGGCAGATTATGTAAATTTGAGCGTCAAGGACTGGGGATTGGCTCTGCTGGTCTGAAAATTTGGTACCTCGGGGAGGGATGCTCCTACTAGGAGAGACGATCATTTTTCTACACACTGGGACCTGAGACTGCTCTCGGCCATCTCAGATCCTTCATGCCTCCTGGGGAACATTCTTTCCTTGTTTTCTTCCTAGAATTAAGCGTTCATGTTCTTAACTTCTTAACTGGTTGTAATTTCGAGTGCTGCTACCTGTATTCAAATGCCTGTGGGAATCCCACAGGTCAAGCCTAAGCCGGGTCACTGCACCAGTACTGGCTACGGCAACAGCAGTGACGGCAGCAGCTTTGTGGAGGTGCCCTAGGTGTCCTCATTGGAAGCAGAGGGTGATTGTTGCAGCATAGGTGGCCTTAGACGGCTCCATGGCTTTCAGGGGCAGTAAAGATCTCTGAGTTGATAAAGGTTAAAGAGGGCTTATTGGTTTGCAAAAATTAGCTGCCCCTCTGAATGCACCTATAAATAAATGCAGGTAATTTGGAAGATGGAAAGTGACCTGAAGTACTGAAATAGTGGGTGGAGCTGAAGCAAAGAAATACTGTTAATTACTATTTATATGACATCATTTTACTCCCAGAATGGTTCAGTCTGCGGAAATTACAGGCTGAGTAATTTTCAAGCCTGGAACACTTAGTGACTACCAAGTTGGAGAGGGAAAAGATAACATTTTTACCATAGTTATACAAGATTTCCTGGTAGGAGAATTATCTAGAAAATTTATCCAGAATCATAAGTTCTATGATTGATTTACTTTATCAGATTTTGAACATTTGACCACTTTCTCCCATATTTTACCAGAAAAAAATAATCAAAGAATGCTTAGTTTTTTAATGTAGAAAAACCCAAATGTTTAAGCATATAATGTGTCACTCACGTTAGTTATGTTATGGAAATATTATGTTATATTATTATAACTGATAAGAATTTACAACATTCAGGTAAAGAATCATTTTTTAAAATCAAATGAAATCAGATACAAACACCAGTCTAACAGGTAGAAAATTTAATCTCAGTTATATTTTGGGAGGCCTTTCCCTCTTCTCTTGGTGGTACAAATGTCCTGGAGAGATTATGCAATTCCAAACAACTTGTGGGCACCAAAAGTGGGCTGGTGGGAACAGTCTGCTCCAGGTGCAGTCCATAAGGGGTGCATTTTTATGGGTAATTAAGAATCACAATGCTGATTAAAAGGTTTCTCTGCTTTTTATTATCACCATGCAGCAGCAATTTCAAACACTCAGGGATAGATACTCCGTCACAAGAAAAAAATCTTTGTGTGCATGAATTCTAAACAGTTGCTGTGAACACTGTTGAGTGCTAATAATATACATTAAGCTACACATTAGCACCTTTATTGCTTATTCTTTAAAAGATGTTTCATTCTACATGGACTTCAATTAGAAGAAGTTTTAGTAATTCAGTTTTTCCCTGGCCCCTACCCCCAGTTCTGCCATGGACCCAGCAGGCATACATGTTTGCTTAGGGATAAATTCCTAAATGTTAGGAATCACTTGAGTGAATCCCTGTGGTACTACGCATTCCTGCATTTAAACAGTAGATTCAATTAAAAACAAGCAAAGATAGCACACTGATTATGCAGATGAAGATATAAAACTTCAGATACTCCAATACTATATGGCAACTTGGAATTTTTGTGTTTAAATTTTAAAACAGTGAATCAGAGTGTGTATGGTCAGGCCACTCAAGGGGGCTGCTCTCTTGCTCTCTGTACACTGCCTGCTCGACCAATGCCTGCTTCACCTACACCCTACTCACAAGACTGACCTTCCTACATACTTGCGCAATGTCCCAGGTGGTGATTATCGTTATCAAAGGGGCAGTGAGGGGCGTACCCCTCTGCTGGTTTCCCTGGTAACTGATGAGCCCACCTGACATCAATTCCCCGTATTACTGGCAATCTCCCCTTCCCCCGCTGGGAGTGAAGACTGCCGCCATGTCCTGCTCGTCATCTGCCGCCATCCGCCCGCACACGGTGGGGTGTCGCTCCAGGACCTTGCTTCGGACGTGGAAGCGCCCTCATCCTTAAACCATTGATGTCTCTGTTGCTGACTCCGGGCTCTTTCTTTGGTCTTGAAGCTTGGCAGGTACAGGCCTTGTAGGCTTTCGGGGGACAGCCCAACGAAGCACAAACCGTGATGCGTATACTTTTGCTCGGTTAGTGCCTTTTAGTTCCTACATGAAATATCCTACTGCCTTTGTATAATAACTCTTAAATTGAAATTTTATATTTTAAACCGTTAACTGTTTTAAAACTAAGGAATTGAGTCAAGAGAATAATTATTATGTGATTAATTCTTTAAAAAATTTGCCTTAGGGAGGTAAAGATGTTAAAAAAATGATCAGCTCCTAGTGTCAAGTGCGCTAGCTATGCTACTGCTCTGGTGTTTCGTCCATTATAGGTGCCACTGCTCTTGGCAGTAGGGTCTGTTTAGAGGTGACGGGTTTGCCCCACACAGTCACTGGTACTTTCTGTGGCTCCTTGGCATTCATGCTCTGCTTATCAATAAAATAGCCACTTTCTGCCTCGCTGTGGGCAACGTGGGAATCATTGGTAACTGCCATCTCCTCCTTATTTCAGTGTCGGGTCAGGCCATTCCCCTTCCTCTTAAACCTTAGTACCACACCCTTCCTGGATAATTCTGCTTTCTGCTTAGGTTTTTTGAGGGGAAAAAAATGCTCATAGCACAGTCCTGGGGCAGAGAAAGCTCAACTTTCCTTTTGTTGTTTGTGTATCATTAGAAGAAGATGAGTCAGGATAGAAATAGGGAATTTGGAGTAACATATCTCATTGTTTTGTCTTGAGACTGTAGAAACATGAAACAGTTAATTTTTCTCTTGGGTTATCTTGCCACATTGGTCAAGGTTACTGTTGAATTGTATTCAAGCAGCAATTCTTGTGAGTACTATCAATATAGAGAATAAAAAAGATTGCATTTGTAGTACTCTTGTATCACACAAGCTTAGAGATATTGCATTCCACTTGAGTCGCCGAGTTTGGTAATTACAATTTGGCTTCCTTCTGTGGGCTATGGCAGTGTTCATCACTGATTATATCATTGTCCTGTGGTCTTGTCAGTATAGCGTGTTATTGTGTCATAATCTGGGTGATGGTGTTTCTTTGAAGATGACAAAATAAGCACGTTTTTGTAAGATAGAATTCATTGATTAAGCCATGCAGTATTAACTGAACATCCAATTGTGCATAATGTTATGCAAGGTGCTTAACTCACGTACAGAATGTTGGAGGTTCTGTTTCAGGATGCTGTCTTCTCCTCAACACTGCTCTCTGTTTGCCTTCGGAACACAGTGGCTATTCAAACTAGATGGTTACTTTTTCTCATGTGCGTGTAAAAAACAAGTTACTAATCCTCACAAGGTATCCATGGAGGTTCTCTTAGGTCTGCTGCACTCAGCAAGAGAAGAAAAACTTTCTTTAACGGTAGGACTAGGAGCCCTGGGTGGATGCCCCAAACAGGCCAGGCACATCCTTAGTCTCTGACTCCAGCTTGTGGCAAATTAATCATCACAATCAAATTCCTCTCCCTACTGTCTATAGCACCCATTCATGGACCACTGTCTGGTTTTCTCTGCAGCCTCTGTGTGATGTCCTGTTCAACACATAATAAGCTCTCATGAAACGTGAGTTCCCTTCCTCTGCCTTTCCTTTTCCCCCCTCGTTGAATGAATGCATGAACAGTGAATTAGTTCTTCTCTGCTGCAGCCAGTTTTCTGTGTTCCATGGCCACATGGCAGAACATGCCTACACAGAGTCCCTGAACTTTCGTATTTTGTGTTCAGGTATACTGAGGGAACCTCACTTCTGCTGATCTTAAAATCAAATTCCTGCGAAGGTAAAAGTTCCATCCTTTGTCTAATCTGTGTTGTTCAGATAGAGTCATTGAATTACCCTGGTGGCCCCAGGCTGCAGTGACATGGCTGTGGATAGGGGTAAGGGGTAGGGAACAGTTTCTCCAAAGGAGGTTCTGGGCAGAAATCACGACAGTTTTTTACCACTCCTTACATCTCTCTTGTTCATAACCTTGGTCCACTCCCAGGTTTCCCCTGTCCTAGATTTGATATAGCAAGTCCCCCTGTGACCATCCTGGGCCCTGTTAGTTGGCCATCTCTCTACTCTACCAATGACACTGGCTGCTCAGGCAGGAGGGTTCCCAACAGTGACTTTTCCACCTCCTCTTCTCCACCAGCTAGGCTCACCCACCACAGCTTCTGTAGCAATATCTGAGGTCAGTTTGCTTCTAACCCTTCCACTCCTACTGCAGCTCCGTTAATTCTTTGTATTCCACCAGTGCCCTTCTGATTCCACCTTCTCTTGTAAGAAACTAGTGACGTTTCCTCTTCCACAGCTGGAGCTCAGAGGCTTGATCCTGGAACTGCTAGTTAAAACCTAAATTCCATTTCTTCACAGAGATAGTTTTTGTCAGAGTCGAAGCACCATACCTCTGGTGCATTTTGTATCGAATAGGCTTTTTACAGGCTGACATGAGAGCTCAACTACAATTTATAACGTCGACTCTGAAATGATTGTTCCTGTAGACTCAATTATTGTCTTAGAAGTAGACTTTTCTGGGGAACGAAACCCATTTGTAAATTAGAAACCCTCTGATACTTCATCTATAGTCTGGACCATGTGCTCTAGCCTATGCCAGAGCACCAGGGTGCATGGGCCTCCATGTTCAGAACACAGGGTCCAAAAAAGGACATCAAAGCAAGGCATGAAAGGATAGTAACATCATACTTCAGGATTTATCAGAGAGGCATGGACACTGGAATTTGGAGCGCATGTGGAAAGGATTGCAGTTGGAAGGAGAAGTGAGGGCTGGGGTATTAGACCCCTCTAGTCAGGCATGGAAAAAACTGGGGTGGGACTCAGGATGGGGCTGAGAAATGGTCACTGTCAGTCACAGACCAGGGAGAATCTAGGAAGGGCACTCAGGATGGTGAAGCCAGGGCAGGGATGATAGCTGGAAAGTACAGTTGTTATTATCAAGGCATCTGTCCCAGGTTGGGGTTAAGATTGGGGACTCTAAGCAGGATCTCGAGAATGAAACAGGATCTCCAACTGGGGACAATGAGAAGCTTGGTCCTCAGAACTAAGGTAAATCAGGAGGGGAAAGGAGAATGTACTGGGAGAAGAGACGCTTACTGAGGCACAAGAGCCCCCTTAGCAGAATGTGGCATCAGGGCCGTGAATGGTGATGAGCTGCAAGCATGGGCCCCAGAGAGAAGCCCAGATGCTACTGCTGAATCTCCGTATTTTGGACCCACCCTGCCCCTGCACGTTAAACCGGTCCCCTGAGGAAAAGGAATGACTGGCAGGTCTTCTTTATTCCTGATACACTGCTAAGACCCACGTACAAGGCTTCCTGCTTTCCTTTCCATTGCCTAGCAATACCACCTCCTTGATTACCAGAGTTGTCATAGTTTTGCTGTATCTATCTACTCTGTATGTAGGTACATGGGGCCTACAAGGTAGAAGGCAAAGTCCGGGTTGTTCAACCAAGTACAAGTTCACTTGCAAGTATAAGAAAGTTCACTCTCAGTACAAACTCAGAATAGGGGAATCAACAAGCCTGATTTCATGCTGAACCCAAAAATGGACCAGGAGAGAGAGGGAGATGGGAAGAAGGACATTCTAGGGATTCTGTAAATCCTAGAATTATCAGAGACAGAGAGACAGACAAAGAGAGTAAAAAATAAAGTGTCACATAAAGTTATTTTAAAGGATATGTTTTATTTATTTCTGTTATTTTAAATGTAGTACTTTTTATTTTATTTTATTTACTTTTGGCTGCATTGGGCCTTTGCTGCTGCACACGGGCTCTCTCTAGTTGTGGCGAGCGGGGCCTTCTCTTTTTGCGGAGCGTGGGCTCTAGGGCGTGTGGGCTTCAGTAGTTGTGGCACATGGGCTCAGTAGTTGTAGCACACGGGCTTAGTTGCTCCGAGGCATGTGGGATCTTCCTGGACCAGGGATCGAACCCATGTCCCCTGCATTGGCAGGAGGATTCTTAACTTCTTAGGGAAGTCCTAGAGGATATGTTTTAAATGTATATTAAAACAAAATTTCTTCATCAATCATTGTCTTTCTAGTATAGAAATTATTTAATTCTGTCAAACACAAAGAAAAGCATGTGGCTTGCCATTCAAAAAGCCTAAAACTCCCCAGATAAAAATGGTCATAGATGTTTCTCAATCATTGTGGTCATTAAAGGCCAACATTTAAAACTGTTGGGAAATTCTGTTCTCTGTAAGGTAGAAGGAAGATGCATCATGTCATCCATCATGTGACATAATGCCTCAGACAGTTTCGGAAAGTCAAGGGTAGACATCTGCAGGTTCTATTCCCACCGGAAAGCGTATCAGATGGATAGCCTCTACCTTCAGTGTTCAACTGGGGGTCTGGGGGCACCGTGCTTAGGAGAAGGGTAGAGTGTTGAAAGGGTCCATGTGTCGGTGCAGTACATATTCATCCACCAAAGGCTGTTGGAGAATACACTTGTATATTTTTCTTCTTTTAAATCAGGGATGCTGAATCTTCTTTTATTATTAGGTATGGCTAACACTCCCACCCGAATCAACATTCTCATGTCAGTAAAAAACATACCTAGTTCGTTTGGTCTTTGTGACTGTTTGCAATATCATTATTTTGTTTGCACAGAGGAAGTTTTACCATTTCACTCATCACTTATGTATTCAATGAGGTATATCTGAAAAGAGAAATATTTCTGGTATGGTTAGTGCTGATAAAAGTTGGAGCAGCGAAGAGGGGACAGGAGAGGAGAAGGAGGTTAAGGAATGCAAAAAAGGTGGAAGGGGGTGAGGACCTAGGACTGAGAGACTCAGCAGGAACCTGACTCTCACGACCCCCAGGCAATCAGGGTCGCAGATACATGTCTGAGAAAATTATTGTTATTACCGCCCCTTGAAGTTTTTATTTCCTTCTTGCAGTAGAAATTATTGCCTGGCTTCTTTTTTAAACTTCAAAGTTTATTTTCTCAAGGAATTACTAAGATTTTTCCTCCCTGACGGATCATCTAAGGAAGTAACCAGTTTACTTTAAAATATTAGAAGAGTTGACCAATTTCTGTAGCTATCAGCTCAAAAGTCCTTGCTCTCTTTCTTCAAAAACTGTAATTCAGAAAACAAACCAAACAATGCCAACTAGAATACTGTG
This sequence comes from Tursiops truncatus, assembly GCF_011762595.2. NCBI lineage: Eukaryota > Metazoa > Chordata > Mammalia > Artiodactyla > Delphinidae > Tursiops > Tursiops truncatus. The sequence goes on along the minus strand of NC_047036.1, from coordinate 51,069,793 downwards.
TCTGGGTTTTCTCTTTTAAATTATTTTTTATTCTTTATCAAAGTAATATTTATGGGTGGTTCAAACCTCAAGTAGTACTAAAAGGCTTATAATGGACAACAGTAGCTCTTTATCTGGTTTTCCTCCTACCAGCCCTTACCTCCTATCCTCACTCAATCCCACTTCCTGGAGGCAGTCACTTACAATTGGCTTAGCTGGTAATTTTGATACTGTTTTATACTTTTCTCCATATTTTAAAATAATATATTAGCTATTTATCAGTTTATCCATTTTAGGCATTATCTATGGATTTGCTTTATGGTGTAGATGATTCAGCATTTTTAAAATACATTCCTCCCCTCCTCCTTCCCCTTCCAATGTACTTATATCACCTTATTTAGTCTGCCTTTACATTGCAATAATAATATTATGTATAATTATAACTAATAATAATTACTATAATTATTCACTACTGAGGCAAATCATCTAATATGATTATGCTTCTTGTACAATGTTATTTTTGTTTTTTTTTTTTTGCGGTACGCGGGCCTTTCACTGTTGTGGCCTCTCCCATTGCGGAGCACAGGCTCCAGACGCACAGGCTCAGCGGCCATGGCTCACAGGCCCAGCCGCTCCGCGGCATGTGGGATCTTCGCGGACTGGGGCACGAACCCGTGTCCCCTGCATCAGCAGGCGGTCTCTCAACCACTGCGCCACCAGGGAATCCCCTTGTACAATGTTTTGTTCTCCTTGAAGCTCTTTTGTCCCTCATTGTACGTGTCTCTTCCGTTTTTCTCCAAGAATCAGGTGTTTGTGTGTGTATGTGTGTGTGTCTTTCATATTAGAATTACTCATTAAATGTTTGGTGATCCCAATCCCACCCGTCTAGGTGGGACAGGGAGGGCGGGAGGGAGACACAAGAGGGAGGGGATATGGGGATATATGTATATGTACAGCTGACTCACTTTGTTATACAGCAGAAACTAACACACCATTGTAAAGCAATTATACTCCAATAAAGATGTTAAAAAAAATTGTGATCTTTGACTGTGTTTATACTGAAATGTGAAGTTACTAAAAGTCTGAATTGAGGGACTTCCCTGGTGGCGCAGTGGTTAGGAATCCGCCTGCCAATGTAGGGGACACGGGTTTGAGCCCTGGTCCAGGAAGATCCCACATGCCGCGGAGCAACTAAGCCCGTGTGCCACAGCTGCTGAGCCTGTGCTCTGGAGCCCGCGAGCCACAACTATTGAGCCTGCGTGCCACAACTACTGAAGCCCATGTGCCTAGAGACCGTGCTCTGCAACAAGAGAAACCACCACAATGAGAGGCCAGCACACCGTAACGAGGAGTGGCCCCAGCTCACCGCAACCAGAGAAAGCCTGTGCCCAGCAATGAAAACCCAATGCAGCCAAAATAAATAAATTAAAAAAGAAATCTGAATTGAAGTTCTGGGGGTTGTGTGGGTTTGCCAGATTTGTACTGGGAAAGCACTAAACATCATTTGTGGAGGTCTTTTTCTTTTCATAGGGCATTCAGTTTTTCCGGAAAAGAATCCATGAATTTCTTGTGTGTGAGTGTGTGTGTGTGTGTGTGTGTGAGAGAGAGAGCATGTGTTTGTGCGCGCATCCACGTGCTATCCTTGTTGCTGGTATTCAGGGCTGTGAACTGGGTGAAGGAGGCTACATATTCCACCATTTAGTGTGCAGATGGTCACTTGCCCTGTTTTTAAGACCCGTTGCCACTCCTCCATTGGGAGGGCTACCTGAGTCCTGTGTCAGCCTGTCCCATACCTCTTCCTTCAGTGAGTGCTGTGTGGTCTTAGATGAGAGTGTTTCCTACACTTCTGGTTGGTTGCCCCTCTGCAGACCCTGGATCATAGCTTCCTCAGCTTCTTCTCCAGTCCTCCACACAATTTCCATTGAAATGACCGTGTTTCATGGGGAATCCTACGTAAATAATTCATCATGAATGAAAAACACAATCCAAAGCCATTATAGCATACACTTTAAATGGGTGAATTGTATAGTATATGAACCATTCTATAGCACAATAAAGCTGTAAAAAAATAAATAATCCTTACATCAAAAAATGGTGGAAAACAAGTGAGCATTACTTTTCTAATGAAATAAATTGGGAAGGTCTACATGTGTGTATAAAGTAATTTTAATTTTCATACGGGAGATGAAAAATAAAACAGTAAAAAGGCTACAGAGAACAATCAACTTGGTAGCAATAAATAATGTAAATCAGAAACTGTCAAATTTGAACTTTATAATTGACACATAAAATGTAGGAAAATCTGAGAAATAATATGGACATATATAACAATGAAAATTATTTTCTGTAAAAGTTCTGTTCTCTATGGAAATTACTCTCATAGGAATAATTCCAAAAGAAATTAAGGATCAAAACAACAACAGCAAAATCACCTCCCAAAATAGAGAAAACTTCTATAATGAATGGTGTTGGTGGCATACATAAACACACTGGAAATAAAAGACACTGCCACATTTAAATTCCTGATTTAATAAACTGTGACTTCAAAGAACTATAGAAAATACATTGTAATAAGAAACCATGCTTACAAAAATGTAATATGAAATGCAATCTTGGAGGTAGCATAATGAAAATTGCAAGCTAAGAAACATGGTTTGAAAAAAGTCCATCTCTCATACATACATGATTAAAGTTTAGAAAAGTCTTCTATCTCATCCTACAAATAAAACCAGAAAATCAGTAACAAGGTCTTTTTTTTTCATCCTCAGAAACATAAATTAGGAGAACAGAAGGATTAAAAAAGATAAATAGCAAAAGGATGCTAAAATGAGAGGAATATATACCTTAAAGGGCAAAACCACAGGATTTCACACGTGAAATGATAACCTCCATGAATATATTATACAGTAAGGACTTATTTACTATTGAAGACTAATTGTAGGTAATACTAGAATGGAATAATAATAGAATGATAGAAATAATACAAATCATAAAATAATAGAAATGGCTAATCTTATGATTTTAAGAATAGGCAGATGGAAACCTCTGACTTTCTTAACTTCACTCTTTAAGAGATAATGTCTCTGCTTCCTTCCACAATACCTTAAGCCTATGCAGGCAGATCAGTTTCTCCAACCAAAGTACTCACTGCTCTTTTAGTTTTGGGGAAATGATGGAGAGTTTATCAGTTTCTTGTGGCTACTGTTACAAATTGCCACAGATTGGACATCTTAACACGTAAAAATTTATTCTCCCATGGTATGCTAGAAGTCCTGATTCAAGGTGTCAGCAGACCAAATACAAGAATGAGAGATGTTCCTGGTGCTCTTTTCACTTAAGAATTTATTTGAATTTTAGGAGCTCTGTGCCAGAAACTGGGGGCAGAGACCAAAATATACATTTTCTATTATTTCACGTATACCAAAATAAGTTTCAAGTCCAAAGGTGGTCTGCAGGAAGTCTCCCCTCTTCTTCTGGTGTGGTCAGTCTTTTTCCATTAAGGCCTTCAACTGATTGGATGAGGCCCACCCACATTACAGAGGGTAATCTGTTGTACTCAAAGTCTGCTGATTTGAATGTTAATCTCATCTAAAAAATACTTTCATAGAACAACTAGAATAATGTTTGGCCAAACATCCTGGTCCTATGGTCTAGCTAAGATGACACTTAAACCGTCTCAGTCATCTTTGCCTCCGAGTGCACCATGTGGCTGAGACTATCAGGTCTGCATTGCCATCTCCCTAACAATTCTGATTCCTTCCGCCTTTCTTGTCAGAGTGTCAGGTCAGAGTCGTGGTCCAAAACCTTTTCCTGTCATTCCTTCTTCCTTCTCCTGTGTCTTTCCAAGGTGTTACACTGTGCCTCCTCCAACAGTTTACCTGTACCACTAACTCACTCTACCTCTGTGCTTTCTCAAGAACGAACACAAGCGGGGAATTTTGGAATCAATATTTGCAGGCCTCTTTTTTAACTCCTTGCTCCCCTTAAGGGCTCCTGCCTGTGGGAGAAAGTTGATAACCTGATTGATCAGCTCTGACATTTACTGGGGCCATTTTGTATTGGTGGTTAAAGTCACTTTATGTCCATGGTTGGTGTTAGGGGTGACACATCTTCTTTGTGTTCTATTTTCTGGATCCGTGCCATTGGCAGTGAAGAGGGCCAAGGCCTTTTCCCCAGTGAGATGTTGGGATGAAGCCTGGGTGTTCTTTCTGCGCTCTCTTCTCCCCCCTGCATCCCAGCTGTATCCTCATGCCCCAGCCACAGGTGAGGTAGCCTGTGGGGCATGGCGGGGAGTGCCTTGAAGTGACTTTTCTTCTCACTGTTGTGGCAATATCTTGACTTTCGTTTTGTGAGGAGAGGAAGGATAAAAGAGCAAAGATGACAGAATTGTGAGAGAAGGAGCGAGAAGCCTCTTTTAGGCCATATACCTTGCTTCAGCTTTTCTCAGAATGATACGTGAGTTAAGAAGGACTTACCCAGCCACTTTGCCCCCATTTAGCTATTGATATAATAAGGATTCTCTCTCAATGAGAATATTTGGTGGAAGATTCTTTTTTTAAATTTATTTAATTTATTTAATTTATTTATTTTTGGCTGCATTGGATCTTCATTGCTGTGCGTGGGCTTTCTCTAGTTGTGGCAAGCGGGGGCTACGCTTCGTTGCGACACGCGGGCTCTAGGCATGCGGGCTCAGTAGTTGTGGTGCACGGGCTTAGTCGCTCTGCAGCATGTGGAATCTTCCTGGACCAGGGCTCAAACCTGTGTACCCTGGTAGGTGGATTCTTAACCACTGCGTCACCAGGGAAGCCCTTGGTGGAAGATTTTGAACTCCTAACAATACTGAGAAAGTTACTAGATCATTTGTTTAACATCCTTATGCTGAGCACTGCACCTGGGACTGAAGATACAAAATCAAATAAGATAAAGCTTTTGTCCTTAAGAAGCCCTCAGTCTTGTGAGGAGAAAGCCATGTCAGCAAACACAAGCAAAGCTTTAAGAGAGAAGTGTACACAGTCGGGATTCGGGGGTCACATTTTCTAGCTCTTCCTGGGTGGTGGCACGTGGATGAGTGAGTGTCCAAGAGAAGATAGCCCATAAGGTGGACCTAGAAAAAGTAGAAGGAATCTGAAAGGTAAATGGGGAAAGAATTCCAGGCAAAGGGAACTCTATTTTCCCTGGCAGATATTGGTATGCGCAGGAAGTGGAGAATAACTTTGTAAAGGAGACCAGATAATAAAGTACCACACAAACCATCTAAGATGGCAGACTTTCTTTCTTTTTCTTTCTTTCTTCCTTCCTTCTTCCCTCCTTCCTTCCCTCCCTCCCTCTCTCTCTCTCTCTCTTTCTTTCTTTCTTTTTCTGCTTTCATGGAAGCTAGTTGATGATAGCAATGATATATACAACTTAAGGGTCTATTGTTGCATATTTAACTTATAGACTTTATTTAGGAATCACATCCTCCATTGCTTTTACTGGTCTTTTGATTGCTGAGGACATTAACTTTTTTTGTTTTTTTAAAGAAAATTAGCTTTCTTAAAAGAATGACTTTCATCCAAGGCAATTCCAACAAGAAATTGTCAATAGGTAAAGAAATGAGAGTAGCAGGAACCAGGGAGAGAGTTATCAGAGGAGTTTAATTAAATAAACTTCATACTGTACGCATGATCTTTAGAACAGCAGTGAACACACTAAGACCTCAGGTACATAGTAAAATGTTGTGTTATTTGGAAAAAAAGTCTCATATTAATAGTTCCACTTTTATCGTCTACATGATTCAGGGAACCTGAAGAGTATGTTTCTAAGAAGAAAAAATGATTGCTACCTGGTATGTCACATCAATTTATACTGCCGGTCTGAACTTCAGCTCCTTCATTCATTCTTTCATTTATTCATTCAACAAGCCTTTACCAAACACTAACAAAGTGACAGTCACAGCCTGCAACCCAAGATAGAAAGGATAGAAATAAAGGAATGAATAATGAACATGAAGAGGGATTAGTCTCCTTGTTATGCAAATGACTGGGCCTGAAGAAACACAGAGATCCATAGAAAATCTGGTCTTTGACTCAATTGGCACATTCTTTTTTTTTTTTTAACATCTTTATTGGGGTATAATTGCTTTACAATGGTGTGTTAGTTTCTACTTTATAACAAAGTGAATCAGTTATACATATACATATATTCCCATATTTCTTCCCTCTTGCGTCTCCCTCCCTCCCACCCTCCCTATCCCACCCCTCCAGGCTGTCACAAAGCACCGAGCCAATATCCCTGTGCCATGCGGCTGCTTCCAACTAGCTATCTACCTTACTACCTTTGTTAGTGTGTATATGCCCATGACTCTCTCTCGCCCTGTCACAGCTCACCCTTCCCCCTCCCCATAACCTCAAGTCCGTTCTCTAGGAGGTCTGCGTCTTTATTCCTGCCTTACCCCTAGGTTCTTCATGACATTTTTATTTTCTTAAATTCCATATATATGTGTTAGCATACGGTATTTGTCTCTCTCTTTCTGACTAACTTCACTCTGTATGACAGACTCTAGGTCTATCCACCTCATTACAAATAGCTCAATTTCGTTTCTTTTTATGGCTGAGTAATATTCCATTGTATATATGTGCCACATCTTCTTTATGCATTCATCAGATGATGGGCACTTAGGTTGTTGCCATGTCCGGGCTATTGTAAATAAAGCTGCAGTAAACATTTTGGAACATGACTCTTTTTGAATTTTGGTTTTCTCAGGGTATATGCCCAGTAGTGGGATTGCTGGGTCATATGGTAGTTCTATTTGTAGCTTTTTAAGGAACCTCCATTCTGTTCTCCATAGTGGCTGAACCAATTCACATTCCCACCAGCAGTGCAAGAGTGTTCCCTTTTCTCCACACCCTCTCCAGCATTTATTGTTTCTAGATTTTTTGATGATGGCCATTCTGACTGGTGTGAGATGATATCTCATTGTAGTTTTGATTTGCATTTCTCTAATGATTAATGATGTTGAGCATTCTTTCATGTGTTTGTTGGCAGTCTGTATATCTTCTTTGGAGAAATGTCTATTTAGGTCTTCTGCCCATTTTTGGATTCGGTTGTTTGTTTTTTTGATACTGAGCTGCATGAGCTGCTTGTAAATTTTGGAGATTAATCCTTTGTCAGTTGCTTCATTTGCAAATATTTTCTCCCATTCTGAGGGTTGTCTTTTGGTCTTGTTTATGGTTTCCTTTGCTGTGCAAAAGCTTTGAAGTTTCATTAAGTCCCATTTGTTTATTTTTGTTTTTATTTCCATTACTCTAGGAGGTGGGTCAGAAAGGATCTTGCTGTGATTTATGTCATAGAGTGTTCTGCCTATGTTTTCCTCTAAGAGTTTGATAGTTTCTGGCCTTATATTTAGGTCTTTAATCCATTTTGAGCTTATTTTTGTGTATGGTGTTAGGGAGTGATCTAATCTCATACTTTTACATGTATCTGTCCAGTTTTCCCAGCACCACTTATTGAAGAGGCTGTCCTTTCTCCACTGTACATTCCTGCCACCTTTATCAAAGATAAGGTGTCCATATGTGCATGGGTTTATCTCTGGGCTTTCTATCCTGTTCCATTGATCTATATATCTGTTTTTGTGCCAGTACCATACCGTCTTGATAACTGTAGCTTTGTAGTATAGTCTGAAGTCAGGGAGCCTGATTCCTCCAGTTCCATTTTTCGTTCTCAAGATTGCTTTGGCTATTCGGGGTCTTTTGTGTTTCCATACAAATTGCAAAATTTTTTGTTCTAGTTCTGTGAAAAATGCCAGTGGTAGTTTGATAGGGATTGCATTGAATCTATAGATTGCTTTGGGTAGTAGAGTTATTTTCACAATGTTGATTCTTCCAATCCAAGAACATGGTATATCTCTCCATCTATTTGTATCATCTTTAATTTCTTTCATCAGTGTCTTATAATTTTCTGCGTACAGGTCTTTTGTCTCCTTAGGTAGGTTTATTCCTAGATATTTTATTCTTTTTGTTGCAATGGTAAATGGGAGTGTTTTCTTGATTTCACTTTCAGATTTTTCATCATTAGTATATAGGAATGCCAGAGATTTCTGTGCATTAATTTTGTATCCTGCCACTTTACCAAATTCATTGATTAGCTCTAGTAGTTTTCTGGTAGCATCTTTAGGATTCTCTATGTATAGGATCATGTCATCTGCAAACAGTGACAGCTTTACTTCTTCTTTTCCAATTTGGATTCCTTTTATTTCCTTTTCTTCTCTGATTGCTGTGGCTAAAACTTCCAAAACTATGTTGAATAAGAGTGGTGAGAGTGGGCAACCTTGTCTTGTTCCTGATCTTAGTGGAAATGCTTTCAGTTTTTCACCATTGAGGATGATGTTTGCTATGGGCTTGTCATATATGGCCTTTATTATGTTGAGGAAAGTTCCCTCTATGCCTACTTTCTGCAGGGTTTTTATCATAAATGGGTGTTGAATTTTGTCAAAAGCTTTCTCTGCATCTATTGAGATGATCATGTGGTTTTTCTTCTTCAATTTGTTAATATGGTTTATCACATTGATAGATTTGCATATATTGAAGAATCCTTGCATTCCTGGAATAAACCCCACTTGATCATGGTGTATGATCCTTTTAATGTGCTGTTGGATTCTGTTTGCTAGTATTTTGTTGAGGATTTTTGCATCTATGTTCATCAGTGATATTGGCCTGTAGTTTTCTTTCTTTGTGACATCCTTGTCTGGTTTTGGTATCAAGGTGATGGTGGCCTCGTAGAAGGAGTTTGGGAGTGTTCCTCCCTCTGCTATATTTTGGAAGAGTTTGAGAAGGATAGGTGTTAGCTCTTCTCTAAATGTTTGATAGAATTCGCCTGTGAAGCCATCTGGTCCTGGGCTTTTCTTTGTTGGAAGATTTTTAATCACAGTTTCAATTTCAGTGCTTGTGATTGGTCTGTTCATATTTTCTATTTCTTCCTGATTCAGTCTTGGCAGGTTGTGCATTTCTAAGAATTTGTCCATTTCTTCCAGATTGTCCATTTTATTGGCATAGAGTTGCTTGTAGTAATCTCTCATGATCTCTTTTATTTCTGCAGTGTCAGTTGTTACCTCTCCTTTTTCATTTCTAATTCTATTGATTTGAGTCTTCTCCCTTTTTTTCTTGATGAGTCTGGCTAGTGGTTTATCTATTTTATTTATCTTCTCAAAGAACCAGCTTTTAGTTTTATTGATCTTTGCTATTGTTTCCTTCATTTCTTTTTCATTTATTTCTGATCTGATTTTTATGATTTCTTTCCTTCTGCTAGCTTTGGGGTTTTTTTGTTCTTCTTTCTCTAATTGCTTGAGGTGCAAGGTTAGGTTGTTTATTCTAGATGTTTCCTGCTTCTTAAGGTGGGCTTGTATTGCTATATACTTCCCCCTTAGAACTGCTTTTGCTGCATCCCACAAGTTTTGGGTCATTGTGTTTCCATTGTCATTTGTTTCTAGGTATTTTTTGATTTCCTCTTTGATTTCTTCAGTGATCACTTCATTATTAAGTAGTGTATTGTTTAGCCTCCATGTGTTTGTATTTTTTACAGATCTTTTCCTGAAATTGATATCTAGTCTCATGGCATTGTGGTCAGAAAAGATACTTGATACAATTTCAATTTTCTTAAATTTACCAAGGCTTGATTTGTGACCCAAGATATGATCTATCCTGGAGAATGTTCCATGAGCACTTGAGAAAAATGTGTATTCTGTTGTTTTTGGATGGAGTGTCCTATAAATATCAATTAAGTCCATCTTGTTTAATGTATCATTTAAAGCTTGTGTTTCCTTATTTATTTTCATTTTGGATGATCTGTCCATAGGTGAAAGTGGAGTGTTTAAGTCCCCTACTATGAATGTGTTACTGTTGATTTCCCCTTTTATGGCTGTTAGTATTTGCCTTATGTATTGAGGTGCTCCTATGTTGGGTGCATAAATATTTACAATTGTTATATCTTCTTCTTGGATCGATCCCTTGATCATTATGTAGTGTCCTTCTTTGTCTCTTTTAATAGTCCTTATTTTAAAGTCTATTTTGTCTGATATGAGAATTGCTACTCCAGCTTTCTTTTGGTTTCCATTTGCATGGAATATCTTTTTCCATCCCCTTACTTTCAGTCTATATGTGTCTCTAGGTCTGAAGTGGGTCTCTTGTAGACAGCATATATATGGGTCTTGTTTTTGTATCCATTCAGCTAATCTGTGTCTTTTGGTGGGAGCATTTAGTCCATTTCCATTTAAGGTAATTATCGATATGTATGTTCCTATTCCCATTTTCTAAATTGTTTTGGGTTCGTTATTATAGGTCTTTTCCTTCTCTTGTGTTTCTTGCCTAGAGAAGATCCTTTAGCATTTGTTGTAAAGCTGGTTTGGTGGTGCTGAACTCTCTCAGCTTTTGCTTGTCTGTAAAGGTTTTAATTTCTCCATCAAATCTGAATGAGATCCTTGCTGGGTAGAGTAGTCTTGGCTGCAGGTTTTTCTCCTTCATCACTTTCAGTATGTCCTGCCACTCCCTTCTGGCTTGTAGGGTTTCTGCTGAGAGATCAGCTGTTAACCTTATGGGGATTCCCTTATGTGTTATTTGTTGTTTTTCCCTTGCTGCTTTTAATATGCTTTCTTTGTATTTAATTTTTGACAGTTTGATTAATATGTGTCTTGGCGTATGTCTCCTTGTATTTATCCTGTATGGGACTCTCTGTGCTTCTTGGACTTGATTAACTATTTCCTTTCCCATATTAGGGAAGTTTTCAACTATAATCTCTTCAAATATCTTCTCAGTCCCTTTCTTTTTCTCTTCTTCTTCTGGAACCCCTATAATTTGAATGTTGGTGCGTTTAATGTTGTCCCAGAGGTCTCTGAGACTGTCCTCAGTTCTTTTCATTCTTTTTTCTTTATTCTGCTCTGCAGTAGTTATTTCCACCATTTTATCTTCCAGGTCACTTATCCGTTCTTCTGCCTCAGTTATTCTGCTATTGTTCCCATCTAGAGTAGTTTTAATTTCATTTATTGTGTTGTTCATCGTTGCTTGTTTCATCTTTAGTTCTTCTAGGTCCTTGTTAATTGATGCTTGCATTTTGTCCATTCTATTGTCCATTCTATCTCCGAGATTTTGGATCATCCTTACTATCATTATTCTGAATTCTTTTTCAGGTAAGCTGCCTATTTCCTCTTCATTTGTTAGGTCTGGTGCATTTTTATCTTGCTCCTTTATCTGCTGTGTGTTTTTCTGTCTTCTCATTTTGCTTATCTTACTGTGTTTGGGGTCTCCTTTTTGCAGGCTGCAGGTTCGTAGTTCCTGCCGTTTTTGGTGTCTGTCCCCAATGGCTAAGGTTGGTTCAGTGGGTTGTGTAGGTTTCCTGGTGGTGGGGACTAGTGGCACATTCTTTTTTCCATGGTTCTCCTTTACTTTGAGTCTGATCTTGTTTTAGGTCCAATGCTTGAACTGGTGTTTAAAGCTGTAGTTTCTAGTATGAGTTCGTATTGACTGGAGCAACATCCACAGGATCTCTTGCGTAGCCTGTTCCCATATATTTGGAAGCATCTACCCTTGAAAACACTTTTATCTGAAATTATGTACGCCCCCCTTTTTTAAAAAACAAGTCAGCTGTACTGCAATGTTTTGCTGGGGCGAAAAAGACGAACTTCATGGAATATTATTCTAGTAACATTGTTAGTACCCAGGGCAATTGGTATTGTGTAGATTTGGCCTTGTAACAATGTTTTCCAAGACAGAAATGCCCTGTGACTTCTAAAAGTGAAGTGCCCCTAACAACTTCTAATGAAGAGTTTGATTGTTGGACCAGTGATATCTGCAATCCTAAAACAAATTCAGCTGAATAGTAATATCTACAAGTTGGCAAACTGAAAAATTACTCCTCAAGATTTGGAGCCCTTGTGTACTGAATTTCAGGAGAATTTAGTGAGCTTTCCATAAACAGAAATAAAATTTAAACGAAAGTTCATATGTGATACCTTCTAGCTAAATGGTTAGAAATGTATGCAATTTTCTTAATGCTAAAGTGGCATCATAATCACCTGTAGTTATCATCATTGTCTTATCCCTTATGAAGTAGCTACTTTTACCTCATTACATTAATACAAAACAAGATTTACTCCAGGTATGTCCAACTATGGGGTAAAATAATGTCATTCTTAGTAATTTAACTTAGGTACATTGACTTAGATGTTTGGGTTTTTTTTTTCCTTAGATTCAAGTATTGCTTTTAAATAATAGCATTTATCTTAGTAAGTCCAAAAATTACCAACAAGGCTAGCCAATTTAATTATTCATATTTTCATATGATGTATTCAGTATTTGTTACTGCATAACAAATTATCCCCAAACTCAGCAGCTTAAGACAACAAACATTTATTATCGGACAATGGGTCATCATCTGAGGGCAGCTTAGCTGGGTGACTCTGCTTCGGAGTCTCTTGAAAGGCTTCAGTCAAGTCATGGTCAGGGCTACAGTCATCTCTAGGTTCTCCTGGGCACATGACTGTTGGCAGGTTTCACTGGCTGGTGCATGAACACAGTTTCTTCCACATCAGCCTCTCTGATGTGGCAACTTGCTTTCCCCAGAATGAGAACTGAGAGAGAAAGTAAGAGAAAAAAAATATTGGGTCTCTGTCCTTGGAATTCCCTGGGTGATAGGAATGTCTTTTGTTCTAATGAGGTGACTCTTGGTGGGCTAACTGGATAGCTTCAGGATGGAGACTGGCACCAGAAAGGCCAAACTGTGATTAGAAGCTTGGAACTTTCAGCCCCACCCTCCATCTTCTGGGGAGGGAGGAGGGGCTGGAGATTGAGTTAATAATCAGTCATGCCTATGTAATGAAGCCTCCATGAAAATCCCTGACCTACAGGGTTTGGAGAGTTTCCGGCTTGGTGAAAGCATCCATGTGCTGGGAAGGTGGTGGACTCTAAACTCCATAGGGACAGAAGCTCCTGTACTTGGGACCCTTCTAGATCTCACACTTGCTGTGCACCTTTCATTTGGCGTATCATCTATATCCTTTGTTATATACTTTATAATAAACCAGTAAATCTAAGTGTTTCCTGGGGTTCTGTGAGCCATTCTAGAAAATTATTGAACCCAAGGAGAGGTTGGGGGAACCCCAATTTATAGATGATTTTTCAGAGTGCAGGTGACAACCTGGGACTTGTGATTGGCATCGGAAGCGGGGGCATCTGAGCTCTTAACTTGTGGATCTGTGCTAACTCCAGTTAGATAGTGTCAGAATTTAATTGAATTGTAGGACACCCAGCAGAGAATTGTTTGATGTGTGGAGAACCCACACATCTGGTGTCAGAAGTATTGTGAGTGTGTGAGCAGAGGAAAACACATGAGTATTTTTCCTAGGCAGAGTTATCAGGTCCAGTCCACACTCGAGGAGAGGGAATTACACAGGGTATAAATACCTGGAGGTAGAGATCACTGGGGGACATTTTAGAGGCTGCCTATCTCATATGGTAAAGTTGATCAGCTTTACTATTCATGTTTTCAAATGGTAGGTTAAGACTCTACCATATCATGATTGTGATAATTATTTTTTAATTTGGGTTTTATGTTCCGTGATAAACATTTCTGCCAGATCCTCTGCCCTGGGGAGATGGGATGTTACCTTTTAGAGAAATGGATTGGTGGACCATACTATTTTTCACAATTTGTCCTCCCTTCCACACCCTTGTCATGCTTCAATGTAGGAGAAATAGAAGTTGCCACCTCCCTAACTTGAGGCTTGGTCATGAGACTTGTTCTGGCCAATGGGACATGGGGGGAAGAAACATTGTGCCCGTTCAGAGCAGAAGCTTTAAGAGTCATTGTGTGTTCCCACTCACCCTCTTATACTCCCGCCTGCCAGAAGGAAAACCACAGGATGGGAGATACGGGACACAGACCTCAACTAGAGCCAGGCATAAGCCAGCTGAGTCAGTCAACCTGCAGACCTGAAGATGAAAAATACATATTTGTCGTGGTAAACCTCGGGAGTTCAGGGATACACTATTGCTGCAGCAAAAGTTGCCTGATACAAGTGGGGACAGCAGGGAGGGAAAGAGCAAACATCCCAGTGTCTACTTTTGTCAGTATGTATTCTCTTTCCAAATCCCACTGAGACTGACTGCAGCCCAGTCCCCATAGGTAATCACATTGGAGAATGCTGTTTCAAGAGCATTCGGTCCTCAAGACTGGCTGTATGATTTTGGAAAAATTCTTAGGACTCTCAGTAAAGTTTTGAGTACAAAAGAAGATGTGGCACATATATACAATGGAATATTACTCAGCCATAAAAAGAGACGAAATTGAGCTATTTGTAATGAGGTGGATAGACCTAGAGTCTGTCATACAGAGTGAAGTAAGTCAGAAAGAGAGAGACAAATACTGTATGCTAACACATATATATGGAATTTAAGAAAAAAAAAATGTCATGAAAAACCTAGGGGTGAAACAGGAATAAAGACACAGACTTACTAGAGAATGGACTTGAGGCTATGGGGAGGGGGAAGGGTAAACGGTGACAAAGCGGTAAAGAGGCATGGACATATATACACTACCAAACGTAAGGTAGATAGCTAGTGGGAAGCAGCCGCATAGCACAGGGAGATCAGCTCGGTGCTTTGTGACCGCCTGGAGGGGTGGGATAGGGAGGGTGGGAGGGAGGGAGACGCAAGCGGGAAGAGATATGAGAATATATGTATATATATAACTGATTTATTTTGTTGTGAAGCTGAAACTAACATACCATTGTAAAGCAATTATACTCCAATAAAGATGTTAAAAAAAAAAAGTATATATAAAATCAGTGATTTCAACCTGTTGTGTTTAAAACTTGGAAAATGTTCAGTTTTCTAAAATTTCAGATATCATATTTCATCTCTGTCAAAAACTTTTTAAGTTGGTTTAGTTTGTAATTGACATAATTGCATTCTAAAATGAAATAAGTATGCTGACTATTATTAACTCAGCAGGATAGCTGTTTAGACAGTTATATGATTATGCTCTATCCCTGAACACTGAGGAAAAAACATGAGAGGGATTTGGTAAACAACATGTTGCCTCTAAATATCTCTGGGAGCACTGATGTATATCAAGCAATTATACTCCTTATCTGAAAAAGACATTTTGAACAGTATGGAGACACTCATTGTAGAGGTTAATTAAAAATTATTTTTCTTTGTTTCATTTATTTGTTTTTTAACCCCTTGCCTGCATATCCAAAGAAGCTTTTCTTTCAAGTCTTGCAAAATTATTTAAGACTACCAGGATCAGAAATCATCTTGAATATAACATTTGGGTTATTTGGGTATATCGTGTGTGTGTGTGTGTGTGTGTGTGTGTGTGTGTGTGTGTGTGTGTGTGTTCTAAACCTGCATATCCCAAGTGATTGCTAGCGCTTCTAAAATTCATTTATTGATAGCTCAGCCTTCTGTTCTGTGACCTAATAGTCTAATTGCTATATAATGTGGAATTTAGGGACAGAAAAATATGATATTCAAAGTTACATAGAAAAAAACATTATTTAAATGATAAATTAAACCCTGTGGTTAGCTTGTCAGTGAGTCAATGGACTAGAGATCAATTTTCACACAATTTTCTATGTTCAGATGCTTTGTGAATCACCCCTCCCCCAAGGACTCCAATATTTCCTCTGTAAACTTTAAAAAATTTTAGTACAAAGAGAATAATTTGGATCAACTACAATTAATTTAATCTACCATTCCTTTTCCTACCCCTCCCCTGTCCTTTCCATTCCTTTTCTGTCCCACTGTTATCACCCTAGTTACAGCCTAGTGTCTGGACTACAGCACAGATTCCTAGCCAACCTTCCTATTCCAGGCTTGTTTCCCTTCAGTTCATCCAATCACCTAGTAAGGTGCCCCCCTCACCCCTAGAACGTGAAAAATGAGGGAAGCTTTGCCCATTAAGAAAAGTTATGTGAATGCTGTGTAAGAGCAAAGACAGACAACATGAGGTAAAAACAGGATTGCTCCAAGGCCTGCAGGAAACTTCCCCTCTGAACCACTCAGAATGGATTAACATATCCAGAGTGTCTGGTACCAAACTGTGCAAGCTGACCAAGGCTGGTTATCTCCGGAGGCTTCAAAAGGGAGGTTCCAAGAGGCCACTGAAGAAGTGTCCTCCCAAGGCCTATGGTTGGACCAATCCAAAATGACAGTTCTGGGGATCCCTGTCACACCGATGCCTGGATTCCACTGCAGAACTTCTGATTCAATTCATCTGGGGTGGTGCCCAGCCTTGGTATTTATTTATTTATTTTAAAATTTATTTTTATTTTATTTTTGGCTGCGTTGGGTCTTCGTTGCAGTGCGTGGGCTTTCCCTAGCTGCGGCGAGCAGGGGCTACTCTTTGTTGCAGTGTGCGGACTTCTCATTGCGGTGGCTTCTCTTTTGGCGGAGCACGGGCTCTAGGTGTGCAACCTTCAGTAGTTGTGGCATGCGTGCTTCAGTAGTAGTGGCTCGCGGGCTCTAGGGCGCAGGCTCAGTAGTTATGACGCATGGGATTAGTTGCTTCGCGGCACGTGGGATCTTCCTGGACCAGGGCCCAAACCCGAGTCCCCTGCATTGGCAGGTAGGTTCTTAACCACTGCGCCACCAGGGAAGCCCAGGCTTGGTATTTTTAAAATAGCTTTATTGAGATATCGTCGATATATATGTACACTTAAGGTGTACAACTTGATGTTTTGATATATGCATACACTGTGAAAAGATCACCACAATCAAGCTAATTAACATATCTACCACCTCTACATAGTTACCGTTGTGTGTGTGTGTTGGGGGGTAGCCTTGGTATCTTTTAAATGCTCTCCAGGAAATTCTAATCCGGGCTTGAGAACCTCTGGTAAACTCTAAATTCCAACTGTAAGACAGATTCCTGCCTACCGTTAGCCCCAACCAGCAAACAATCCATCTGGTTCCGTGATTACTGAGCAATCCCCTGATTGCCCAGAATTCGGCTAGAGGAAGAGTTGGCACTCATCAAGCAAACCCAACTTCGAGTCCTCGATAGTGGTCTTGCACATTCTAAAAGAGGATCTTGTCATGATTCTCCATTCCATTCATGGAAACAATAACTTAAGTTTATTAACAAGAGAATTTCCAGTTATATTTCTCATAGTAAATACATGAATTGGAATTCCTTTGTTCATTCTGGTCTGCTGTGAATTTATCATGCTTTTGCCTTTCACCTCTTAGTGCAAATAAAGTCCTTGCCTGGGACCTTCAAAGTGGAAGGTAAGATTTAGCAGGCTTTCCCTATAGGCCCTGCTATACTACTTTTACCTGCTCCTTGTGTCTACATCCTGCAGCCAAACTAAATCTTTCTAAAGTGCAGTTTTGGTCGTGTTATAATTCTGCTTAAAAATCTTCTGGGACTTCCCTACTGCCTTCTGATTCCAATCTACCTTTCTTCTCCCAGGGCTTTCCAACCATATGCTCCAGGCAAACTGAATCATATAAGCTCCATATTTCCCTGTCTCTTAATTTTAAGCTTAAACTGGCCCCTTCATCTGGCACATTCTCACTTCCACCCTCTTATCATTCCTTACCATCTTACCTGGTTAACTCATTTCTAATGGTTAATTTACTTTCCATGTGCTCTCAGTCATGCTGCCTTCTCCCCCAACCCTAGCCATAAATGAAATATTCCATTCAGATATGCCTTTATTGATACCATCTCAACTTGTTTTCTCAGTCTAGAACTCTCTTTTGTTCCTTTCCACTAGCTAGCTAGTTCCCACTCATAGCTTATTCAAGTTTGAACTTAAATCTTTTCCTTTAGGGAGGCTTTTTCTGACTCCCAAGCCTCAGTGAGATGCCCAGTATATGTTCCCATAATGCTTTCTACTCCTCCGTTGCAACAATCATCACATTGCCATTACTTGCTCAGAGTCTATGATCCCTGCTAGTAGTGAGTTCCATGAACATAAGGACAAGTCTACCTTATTCACTGCGGAACATCAAGCCTCTAGCCCAGTGCAAGGCACATAGTAGATGTTAAATATGTATGTGCCAAATGGATGTTGAACGAATTCAATTTTAATTTAACACATTTTATTAAGTGCCTACCACATGCCAGACAATCCTCTAGGTGCTGGAGGTGTGTCAGTGAATAAAGAAGACAAAGATCCCTTCCCTCATGGAGCTCAGATTCTCTCAGGGAAAGATAGACAACAGACATGTAAATAAGTAAATTATAGAGTAGGTTAAAAAGTGCTAAGTGCTATGAAAAAAATGAAAAAGTAAAGTTAAATGAAATTGGAAAAGTAAAATAAAAATGAAAATGTAAAATACGAAAAAAAATGGGGGTGCACAATTTGCATTACTAAATAAGGTGGTCAGCATAGGTTGCATTGCAATAGTGACATTTGAGCACAGATTTGAAGGAACTGAGGGAGTTAGTCATGCAGACATCTAGGGAAAAGAGTGTTCCAGGGAAAGGGATGGTCAGTGCAAAGGTCCTGAGAATTCCTGGTGTGTTGGGGAATCACAGGAGGCAGTGTGTCTAGAGCAGAGTGAGCAAGGGTGAGAATAGTAGGAGAGGAATTAACGTCATGGGGCCCTTTGGGCCATTTGTAAGGACTTTGGCTTTTATGCTAAGTGAAAAGGGAAGCCATTGAAGGGTTTTGAACATGTTCTGACATGATCTGACTTATGTTTTTAAATAATTACTCTGGCAGCTAGGTTAATAACAGATTACAGAGGAGGAGGGCAAAAGTAGAAGTAGAGAGACCCGTTAAAAGGTAAAAGAGGGCTTCCCTGGTGGCGCAGTGGTTGAGAGACCGCCTGCCGATGCAGGGGACACAGGTTCGTGCCCCAGTCCGGGAAGATCCCACATGCCACGGAGTGGCTGGGCCTGTGAGCTGTGGCCGCTGAGCCTGCGCGTCCGGAGCCTGTGCTCTGCAACGGGAGAGGCCACAACAGAGAGAGGCCACAACACTGAGAGGCCTGCGTATCGCAAAAAAAAAAAAAAAAAAAAGAATAACAGGAAACTTCTGGTTAGTTTTAGCCTATCTACCTTAATGGGCAACAGCAGCTGCTAATTCCTAAATGGATGTTATATGGCCTTTGCTTTAAATGTATTTTTTATTGTTGTTGTTTCATTGTTGTTTTTGTTGCTAATACCACAGTGTCTAACATATATGTTTTCCTTAAATGAATGAATGAAATCCAGCAATCCAAATTCTATACTCCAAAATTAACTAAAGACTATATGACAGCCTAAAATCAACACATTCCAGGGAAAAATTTGAAGAAAGTACATTAAACCATTAGACAGGTAGGTCCATGACTCATTTGAAAAAATGTAATACTATTTTACAACTAATAAAATAAAAGCTAATGCCATGAGAAGGCAATTAAGAACAAGTCTGTTGTGCTTTGATTTACTTTGGCTTGTTTTCTTATTCTTAGAAACAGCTGATTAATATTCCTGTTGGATGTGTGTAATTAAGATTAAATGAAGAAAAGAAAAACACACTTTCATGTTTCAAGTTTTTCTTGTACTGAGATCTGGCTCCTACTCACCTTTACCACCCATCATTAGAATACCTTTCTTTGGTGGATTTTACCCATTAGAAGCCCCATGAAATGGTAGATTCCCAAGTTGGAGTATTCTTATTAGGTTAGCCATCCCATTCCTACCCCCATGACCTTCCTGAGGGAATAGGTTTAATGTGGGTAAATTGTCAACCAAGTAAGGGGTGAAGAGAGGTTGAGAAAAGCTGGGGCAGTTAGAAGGTAGCAGGGGAAGACACTGGGCATCTGCCTGGGTGTGGGGGGAGGGAAGGAAGAATTATAAAGGAAATGGAGGAACACCAAACGGTTAAGGAAATAGTTAATTTCACCCTGTATTGGCAGGCGGACTCTCAACCACTGCGCCACCAGGGAAGCCCCCCTGTTGTTCCTTTTCTAAGCTCTCCTTTGCAATTATGAAATACCATTCAACTGTGTCCTCAAACATTTATACAAATATATTTTGGATAATTGAATCCTCAATAGATAGGCGCTATACACTATTGCAAATGAAAACATTAAAGTACAAAGAAGGAAACTTAGTTCAAGTTATTTGACAACCAACGTGCAAAAGAGCTCAAGCAACAGAATTATCCAAGCGTGGAGTCTGGAAGCAGTTTGATAAACACCTTCTACCAAGTTGAAGGTAAGAACTGTATAAATTCAATAAAGCAAATTATTTCCACAGGGAAAAAGCACACAGGAAGCGTTCTGAGAATATTTCTGTCATCTGGGTATCTTATTTTTCCAGACAATTAGCAAAAAATCACCATATGATTTTTCCTTGGTTTACAAGGACTGCCTGTCGGCCAAGATCAGCATCTGGGGTGAACGACATGTCTCAGTAAGGTGAAAGGAGCAGAGTGTAATCTGAAAACAATACGATCATCAAAGAACATGAGTGTACATATTATAAATTCATTAATATTTGAATCAAAGAAAAACAGGAAAAATGAAGAAGTAAATAATAGGTACTGAATTTATTCAGTGTATAAAAGGATTATCAGCTCAGCAAAGTTTAATAGTCACTGTTCAGCTCATCCCTGAAACTCCATGTGGTCCAGGCAAGGCTGCACCAGCTGTTGAATTCAAGCTTGCTCTTGTATTATTCAGGCAGTTTTGCAATAAAATATGGAGTTAAAATGAGCTAGCCTTTTCCATTTCCCTTTGCAGGGCTTCCCCCAATAATCAAGCTATCAGAAAAACAAAATAAAACCAAACAGTATCTCAATAAGAACATTTTATGAGTTTCCCCTCTGTCATTATTCTCTTTGGGCTGAGCAATCCTTTTTTGACAACAGAGTATTTATCTTCTTTGCAATGCCTGGATTCATGGTCTTATGCCATCCACTGTGGTAATAATTTAGCTGGATAAAAAGGCATAAAGTCCATTTTGAAAGTCAGTTTGTAATTTTTGCATTTTAAACTATTTTTCCTCATCCCCAAAATCCATTTCAAATGAATGAAAAGATTGACTAATAAAATACTAAAGTTTAGAAATCAGAATAAAATATAATTTGATAGCTATGAACATTGTGAAGAGATATTTTTAAAATTATAAGCTTAGAAACAATAGATAAAATAATACAGAAAATATTGACAGATTTGCATGTATACAAATAGTAACATTTGCACATAAAAAAACAGAAAAAGAGTTAAACAGTCTCTATTTCATAGAGAGCTCATGGAGGAAAACCCCATCTCTGTGGGGTCATCAGATTTTCTATTGTTGCTCTTATTGTATTATAAAGACCTTTTATAATATACTTTTAAAAATCCTCAATGTCAAAGTAAATGGATAAATCATAATAAATCATAAACCAAAATAAATCATAGAAGACTAAATAAAAGAGAAAAGAACATGAAACCTTAAAAAGGTAAATGAGGGCTTCCCTGGTGGCGCAGTGGTTGAGTCCACCTGCCGATGCAGGGGACACGGGTTCGAGCCCCGGTCTGGGAGGATCTCACGTGCCGCGGAGCGGCTGGGCCCGTGAGCCATGGCCGCTGAGCCTGCGCGTCCAGAGCCTGTGCTCCGCAACGGGGAGGCCACAACAGTGAGAGGCCCGCATACCGCAAAAAAAAAAAAAAAAAAAAAAAAGTAAAAAAAGGTAAATGAAAAATGTCATGAATAGCCAAATTCTCATGAAAAGAAATCCATGGACTCAATAAACATACTGGAAAAAATGTCAACTTCATTAGTGAAAAAAGAAATGCAAATCAATCAAAAAAATGTACTTTTTCCCTACTGAATTAGAAAATATATAATTATTATTATACATATTGTATAATTATGATTATTGTATAATTATTATACATATCGCTGGATACAAAACAGTGGGCACTATGGTACATTCTAGTGGTTGTACAAATTGCTTCAATATTTTTGTAGCCTATATTGGGTCCAAATGTTGGATCCACTATAGATCAAGAACTATAAATTGTCTAAGTTTCTGCTTTCTGCCAAGATGGCAGACTAGCTTGGTTTGCCATCCTCAAAGCAACTCTGGAGTAACTGTAGAAGTTAGAGGGAGGTATGCATTCCAGGAACCAATACCACCAATAATAATAATCAGTGAAGAATCCACTGAGGATCCTTATCTCAACCAGTTCTTGTAATGAGAGTTGCAAAATGTTGATTTCCTCCATCTATCATTTCATCTACATTTATTAACTGCATTCTTTTATAAAGAAGAGCTTTCCTTCTTTCTTTTAAGTGTAACTATGGACTTTTGGATGTTACAATCATTGTCATCATTATCCTTTCTAATGCTCAAATTGTTCCAAATGTAACCAGTGAAAGTCTCTGTAAGTCAGCACCTATGTCCCTTTTACATGATCCAATTAATTTTTGAGCACTTCTTTGGTTTGTGAGACAAGATGTCCCAGGTTCACCTTGAACTTTCCCTACCCTTGACCTGGAATCAGCAATTTTCCAAGATGTGCTATTCCTTTTAGTGGGGAATGGTATTTAGACACTCATCTGCGCATAGCTAAGTCTTTAATTATGAAATTTCAGGCATTGCTATCAGTTTTTTTGCAAAGGGATTTTTGGAGTAGTCATGCCCTTCTGAAGTTCCAACCACATGGTGTATAGCACTGTATATAATATTGTTCCTCAAAGGCATGAGGGGGTCTGTGAGCCAGACACCTTCCTGGAGCTTCAGGGAGATAGGTGGAACTGAGAAGGGGTGATTAGAGCAGAATCTACCATCTTAGTTTCAACCTCAGCACTCTAAAACAAAAATGACTTTAGGAAAAAATTATGGGATTTATTACCCCCAACTTTTATACCTCATCTGGGTCATTGAATAGACACAATCCAAAGCTAAAACTTCTTCCAGATGTCTTCTTTATTTCTTAACTTAGTCCACCTACAAGATTGGCTCTATTCTAAGGCAAATTACAGAACAAGCTTATTTGTTTAAGGGCCTTATTAGTCTCCAGGCCTCAGACTATACCAGAATAAACTCTTCCCTGGTCTTAACAGGAGAATGTGAAATACCCAGTTATTGACTGTGAACGTGTGTGGTTTGTGTAAACTCTATGTACCCAAAATATCAATGTATCTATCATACCCAATTTAATTTTCCACCTTAAGCTTTCTTGCTCCAGCCATGCTGTATGAACAGTAGGTGACAGGACTCCTCTGATCCTTTCCACTGTTGACTGGTCTAGAGATATTCACTTCACCCAGTCAGATTCCTTCTCTTAAGGATCTGAACCAAGAGACCTAGAGGGAGGTTTCAGTCATCAGTGATCTAACGTGGAGTTGGGCCAATAGCCATGTATAAGGTGAGGAAGTAAAGAAAGATGACTGAGAGCCCATGACAAATGGACTAATCTGGAGAAAGAATCAGGGGTGAAAGAGGCCACACCACTGCTAAGAAATAGAGCACTTCTGACATTCCAGTTCTCTGTGTGATTCCTTGTCCTTGGAGTCTGTGAAGTTTCTGTATCCTTGAAATTAACTTCTCTCTTTAGTAGAATTAGTTTAATTGTTCTTTGCAATTGACAATCTTGGCTCTGATACTATACAACAGCGGACCCTAACCCCCGGGCCATGGACTGCTATCTGGTCTGAGTCCTGTTAAGAACTGGACCACACAGCAGGAGGTGAGTGGTGGGCAAGCGAGTGAAGCTTCATCTGCCTCTCCCCATCACTCTCCATTGCTCTCATCACCACCTGAACCATCTCTCAGCCCCCCGGGTGGAAAAACTGTCTTCCACAAAACTTGTCCCTGGTGCCAATAAGGTTGGGGACTGCTGCTATACAATATAATGGTGTACATCTTTGTTATAGGGAACCATTGTGTTTTGGGTTATTTTATTTGCAGTTATCAAATGAATAGGACATTGCCAAATATTTGCATAGGAAAAAACTGTGGTATAAAATATTAAATGAACGTAACATCTACTTCTTTTGTAAGAGCTATCGATTTTTGTGTATCGATATCTGTGCCTCTATAGCTAATATTTGGATCAATCTACAAGCAAGCCAACCAATCAGAACCCAGTGATGTCTTGATCCTGTGTAAGCCTCATACATGTGTCTAGTTATGTTATTTATCAGGATTTGGTGGTTCAACTTTGGTAGCATCTATTGTGGAACCAAGCAGTACTCATAAGTCAAGAACAGTAAATGTTTATGGCTAGTGAGTCATATTGAAATAAAAATATGAAACAAGATAAAAATATGGAGAGGGTAGACATTTTGAATTAAGTTAGGGAAGGAAAAAAATGGAAAAGAAAGTGACTAGCAGAATGCAGTTTGGTGTATGTTTGATCTTCTCCTGGGTCTGGCTACCTCTTGAGGTGCCTCTGTCAGCTCCAGACCTGGATGCTGGGATGGTAAGTTCCACTGTGAGATGCTGGACATCGTAGCAGATGCTACTGTTGCCCTCGCCCCCAGCCTCTTCACCATGCTGGTGCACCCATTCCACAGCTGCTTTACCTGTTGGTTGGTAACAGCTCACAGGTGCACCCTTCTCCTGAGAACTGCCTTCTGCCAACAAGACCCACCTGACCTAGAAATGCTTGGGAGGTTATATCCTCCCCTCAAGTGTGGCCTACAGTCAATGTCTGACTGGTATGCAGGAACAACAGCCTAGGACCCCTCGCCTCCTATTAAGATAACTTGCTCCAGAGTTCCCTGTGGGATCAGGCTAGAGCTAGATTTTGACTGAATCCACATCTTTGCCTGGCTTTTCCCCTGGCCCCCAGCCTGCTATCCTCACTCCTCTACAGGTTTCCCCTGAGGGCATTCTCTCAATGAAACACTTGAACAGTAATCTCCATCTCAGTTCTGTTCCTAGTAGATCAAATTTAAGACATCATGTAACATTTAACCTGACTAAGCAAAGATGTTCTTCAACTTTGCTACTGTCTGTAGGTTTGCTAGCACATCAATGAAGGGGTAAGTAGCTAGGCTGATCATTTCATGTTCAATTACAGTTTTCCTCTGTGTGGATATTCCTCTCCATCTCATCATCTATGTTTACCATTCAGCACCAGAGTTGTCTTCAGAATTATCTTCATGTCTTTGTTTAGGAAAATGCCTTAATGAGCTGTTTGAGGGTGGAAAGAGAGACCCTGAGGGCATATGTTTAAAGAGGAGGATGAAACAAAAAGACAAATTGATCTGTATAAGAGTGAACAAAGGGACTTCCTTGGTGGTCCAGTGGTAAAGAATCTGCCTTCCAGTGCAGGGGATGCGGGTTTGATCCCTGGTCAGGGAACTAAGATTCCCACGTGCCGCGGGACAACTAAGTCCACGCGCCACAAGTACTGAGCTCGTGTGCCTCAATGAGAGGGCCTGCATGCCACAAACTACAGAGCCCATGCACCCTGGAGCCCCCGCGCCACAACTAGAGAGAAGCCCGAGTGCCACAATGAAGAGCCTGCTGCAATGAAAGATCCTGTATGCCTCAACGAAGACCCCGTGTGCCACAAATAAGACCTGACGCAGCCAAAAAAAAAAAAAAAAGAGTGAACAAAGAGGGGTGAATCTAGAAGGGTAGAGGATTTGGGTAGAAGGAAAGAGAAATTTGGCAGTAAGACCGGAGAAGGAAGAAAATTCCCAATAGTAGAGTAGCCAAAAGATATTTAAGCCCAAGGGCATCTAATATTCAATAATAAGTTGTGTTGTTATGAAGTAAACTCCCCATAACTCTAAATATTCAGTATAAATTTAATTTGCCAGAACAACATTGTGGACTGGTAATGCGGGAAATAAAAAGAAGTCAGGGCAGTAAATATGCCAGTCCCAGAGTCACCCCTTTGCTGACATCTACAGTGGGTAGCAGCATCCTTTCAAGGGGCAATAGGCCAGGTGTCCTGGCAGCAACAAGCAGTAAAGTGAATGATGGCCCACGGGACACCAGCCAAGGCAGAGAGAAGCAGCTGCGGCACGAAATTGACTCAGGGCAGGTAGGAGACCAAGCCTTCTGTCCCCCAAATAAACTAGAAGAAAATGACTTAGAAGCAGGGAGCAAAGGTCTGGAATCTGGATTACATACACACACCCCCAATGGGTACGTATTATTGTGAACTCACAGTCTTTAATGAAATTCTGGCAAAGTAGAGCACAAAGCATTTAAATTTGTAACATGGTTACATAACCTTTATTTGGCTTTCTTTCTCTATTTTTTTTTCCCAGCATAGGCAAAATCAGAGCCTATTAGTGCTGTCATTGGGAAGATTGAGTGCTTTTAGAAAGTGTAGCCTGGAATAAACCAAAGACAAGCACAATCTGGTAACTAAAAATGGTTTCCTCAGAGGAAAGGCATGTACCTTTCCTTTCCCCTTCCTCGAAGTCCTACTGATTTTTTTCACGTCCCATCTCAAATACCCATCTTCCTGACCTATTCCCAATCAGCAGTGATTTCTTCCTCCTTTCAGCATTCTGGAACTTACAATTTGAAGAGTTCCTAAGTTAATATTAAATTTTACTATGTTATATCCAATCAGGACTCATTTTTGGAAATATAAATTAAGACAGAGACATTTAACTGGCAGCATTTCAGAAGTTCTATTGGCCATGTGGAATTCCTCACATAAAGTAAGTCAATCCATGTGCCAGGCTAAGCCTATTTCAGAGAAAGCGTTTCATAATGACTTTATAAGCTCCAAAAATATAAGAACATCAGCCAATACTTGTATAACATGTGCCACGTGCAAGCTCTTTGCTCATGTTAATTCACTTAATTTTTGTTATGATCCTATGAGAAGTACTGCTTTTATTCTTATTTTACAGATACCTGAAGAATAGAGCTACTAATAACTTATCTAGGGAAGCAGCAGAACCAAGATTGAACCCAAGTAGCCTGTCCTTAACTGGTAAGCCATACTGCCTGATGTATAATTTTTAAAATCCTGGTTTACAAATCCCATTCTTCTCCCCACACAACACCATAACCACTCATATGACAGAGCTGATGAGGGTACACAAAAGGGAACAAGACCAGGAAAACGTATATTCTTTCCCTCTGTCCTGGGAAATCTTGAACTCTATAAATCCTGGAGCTCTTGATATTTTCTGATTTTTAACAAAAAAAATATGCATTCATAAATACTAAAGGATCTAGGCCTTTGCTATATACCTTGTTGCCCCGCATCAACCTTCAAAGGTCTTAAATGTATATCAGATAGGTGCTGGAATGAGTCCCAGGTCCAGAAACATGTTTATTAAAGTAATTATTCTGACCTAGTTATGACGAAGGACAAGGCAGATATATGCCCATTCGGTCACTCTCCCTTGAAGAGCTCCTTTAGCAACAGATGAGGGAAAGAGCAAATTTTAAATCTGTCTGCCCTGAGTTTACCAATTATTCTATTTTAGTATTTTACATCCATCTGTGATGAATAAAATGTATGTTGAATATATAATTGTATGTCTTCTCTTTTCCCTCACTGGATTGAACAACTAAAGGGGCAAGTCTCTATCTCTGTATCTCCCACATTGCCTTGCCCAGTGCCTTGTACCCTAAAGATTTATTGAAATTGGACTAAGTATGTTAGGTACATGTTGTATCTATCAAGATTTGAGCAGGAAATATGAGGAATCAAAAAGAAGAAGAATCGGGCTCCCCTGGTGGCGCAGTGGTTGAGAGTCCACCTGCCGATGCAGGGGACACGGGTTCGTGCCCCGGTCCGGGAGGATCCCACATGCCGCGGAGCGGCTGGGCCCGTGAGCTGTGGCCGCTGAGCCTGCGCGTCCGGAGCCTGTGCTCTGCAACGGGAGAGGCCACAACAGTGAGAGGTCCGCATACCGCAAAAAAAAAAAAAAAAAAAAAAAGAAGAAGAATCAACAGAGAAATCGAAATTTAAAGGAAGGGCTACTTACAAAGGTGTGGGTTAAAGGAAGGTGGTGAAGCACACAGGGGCTGGGAAGAGCAGGAAGCTGTCACCTCCCCTGGGTCTGAAGGAACAAGGAAAGGGAGCAGCTGCTGGAATCTGGCAAGGGCTGAAGCTGTAGAAAAAAGACTGCCTTGCAAGAGCTGTGATCTTGGGTGGGGGAACATAGCCACTGCTAAACTGAGCTAGCAGAGAGAGAAAGGAAAAGAGAAAGAGCTGATGGAGAAAATACCTAGACCTCTTTCTCTTTCCAGCGTCAGATCTCCTGGAAGCGCCTCCCATTGGCTGATGCAACCGGAAGCCAACAGACAGAGTGGATAAAGTTGGATTGTAATCCAGAAAGGCATGTGGAGAGTATGCAGTAGATATATATCTAGGTTCACTCATTCATTCAATACCTACTGATTACTCGGTATGTGAAAAGCACTGGACTCAGTAATGTGAGAGAAACAAATATGAAAATAGCATAATTCCAATATTTACATTTTGAAAATGATTTATAATAGATTGTAGCAAAAAAGCTTTTACTTTTTTAGGTGTTCCCCCCAATGGTATATGCACATGGTTAAAATGGGCTTGTGATGGAAAGTGACAATTCACTGATCCTCACATCACTCCTTCTCAGAGAAAAAGTTGGTTTAATTCCATGATAATCTACACATCTCTAAAAATATGCTTATACTGAAATTTAAATTAATCAGCTGTAGACACTGTTAATTTACTTTAGGGAAGTAGTCCTGGAGAAAAGAGCTCCATTTAATAACGGTCTCAAACTGGGTCTCTATGGCTGGATCGCTACCCAGTCACCCAGAGTGAAGGTCACCAGCTGAGAAGTTCCACCTAGGTGTGTAGAACCTCCAATCAGCTCCTCAGCATCTTCATTAAAATTTAATTTTAATTTTTTCAAAGTAATACATTTCAAACTTTAAAAATCAATTAAAGTATTACAAAGCTTCTAATGAAAAAAAAAAAGTCCTTGTTCCCTGACCTATTACAGCTCCATTTTTCTCTCCACAGAGGTATTATTTTCAAATCTCTTAGCTGTTTCTTCTGATATTTATCTCTATATTTCTAAATATATAATGGTACCATTTTGACTTATATATACATCAAAAATATTCATAGTAGTTATATAGGTAAAATCATGCTTACAAAATCTTTAATCTTTGCTTTATTATTTTAGTCTTTATTTCATTTGCTTTTTAAAACATATTATTTTAAATTATTTTTTAAAACTTTTAATTTTATATTGGGGTATAGCCGATTAACAATGTTGGGATAGTTTCTATTTCATTTGTTTTTAACTCCAATTTTTTCACACATCTGGATGAGGTTCCCAAATGAAAATTTAATACCTTAAAGATTAACCAGTTGTTAGAGGACATAAAGAATGTATGTTACTGCCCACAAGTGTTTAATGGACGTATTCTTGAGACATGCATAAACTACATTACCAAGTTGATTTTAAGTTCATTTAAGGAAACTTTAAGACACTTACTACAGTCTTCCCTCGGTATCTGAGGGAGATAGTTTCCAGGTCCCCCACGGATACCAAAATCTGTGGATGCTCAAATCCCTTACATAAAATGGCACAGCACAATTGGTCCTCAATATCTGTGGGGTCTGCATCTGCAGATTCAAGGGGCAGGCTGTGTATGAGCCCTTTGTCAAAGATTACTTTGTTTTCAGATCTCTGTTCAATAGTACATATGCCTTATTCATTTTACCCCAATATCATATTCATTCTAAAAATACCTTCATATTTAATTTATGGCTTATTGTGACATGAAGATAATTTCTTTATTTTCTTGTCTTGCATTTTGTTAAGGTTTTTCCCTCTTTAGTGAATTACTCAGTCTCTGCTTCTGTTATCTCATTTGGATCCTAAATTTATTTACCCCCCAGAAACAGCCACATACACTAGGTCTGTATTCTTTGTTCAACAAATTTGTAAGAAGAATTTTATGTTCCAATGTTGATTTTCCAAAGAACAAATTCAGTTCCATTTCTGAATACCATCCTTCCTCATCGTTACAAAATTTTTTCTGAAAGCATTCTTTCTACTAAGTGATTTGGTATGGTGTCTATTTTGAGCGTATGAGCAAGCACAATTATTTCTAAATCCAATCACAGTGTTTAAGTTACAATAGAAAATTCCATTCAGTACCATAAGCCTATATTAGAGTATATGTTGATGTCCTCATCACAGAACGAGGTACTGAAATATCAGACATAGCACCTCAGCTCAACGCCTCAGTTCAAGAAATGTATGGTGTTCGGAGTGACACATACATGAAATAAGTAAAATATGAAATGAATGGAGTTTGAGAGGCAAAATGAGTGATGCAGTCAAGCATCCAAAAAATGAAGAGATCAATGTGGGTTGAGATAGTTGATACAAAGTTTCATGTGGTTGTTGAGATCAGAGAGCCTTGGGAAAAAGAGGGGTTGAGCAGGAGGTAGGCAGGGAGGGACAGTTCGTGGCAGAAGTGACATGTGGTATCTGGGAGACATAGATAGCACCTACTTGCCTGCATCGTGTTGGAGTAGGGAGAACTAGAATCAAAACAACCAGGCAGGGAGAGCTTGCCTTCCACGTTGAGGAATATGACATTGGATGATTTTAATTGTAAGGATGTCTTACTACAGATGCTCCAGGGACAAAAACAGTCTCAACTTATGCAAAGTAGACCTTGGAAAAAATGTTGCATACCATGCACCAACAAAGTTTAGTGATGACAGAGAATTCTGTGTGGAGTGGAACTACACATTGGTTTGAAGTAGGAATGATTATCTCAAAGTGAGCACGAGGCTTGCAAGCCCCAGCTGAGAGCTGAAAATCTGTGGATTTTCACGGTGTCAGTGCAGGTTGTTTCAGGGTTATTTTTATCATTCAGCCTCCCCTTCATCTTCCCCACCCCACTTTCTTCCTTTTCTCTTTTGCATTCTGATCATGCCTGGAAGGGTTCTAGAAATGCTATCACTGTATTTGGAGAGCCACTCGCACCAGATTTGTGACTAGCTATGCATGCTTCATTAGATTTCATGTTTATGCCAAAATGGTCAAGCTGCAGGTGCTGATATGAAAGCAATATAAATGTATCTTAAAGTGTTTCCAACTAGTGCAAAATGTGAGGTAAGACAATGTAGAGTCAAAATAAGCATCATGAGAATGGGGATTTTTCTGTTTTTTTAATCAGTAGGCTGAAACAGATCAATTCACTGAACAGCAATTTATCAAAAGATCAGTTTTCTAAAAAATCCAATTTGCTGGGCACCAGTTTGCCAAACTGTGATTAATGGACTAGTAATTAGCTGATTGACCAATTCATCAAAAGGCCTATTTGCTGAATTAGCAATACACTAAAAACTTCATTCTATTAACTATTACAGCAGAATGGCATATTTACTCATTCCATCCGCAAAAGTGAAAAAAAATGGGACTATTTTACTTTTCAACAAAAATCCAATCTTCCTTGTGAACACCCTCTCCCCACCCCCTTTTTACCCTACTGAGCAGTATAGGCCAGGGGATCACAAATTAAGGATTTATCGTTATATTCTGATTTCGTTTCCTTTTAGTTTATGCCTTTTCAGTAAATGTTTATTCTTTCACAATTCTTCACCCTCCTCCTTCTCCCTGACAGAGATGACTTCTGGGGTCATGGCCTTTCTTTGTTCTTGTGGCAATAGCAGGGGGGGAGGGGTGAGGGCTCTGATCTGTGAGTAGATCCTTGTCTTTCTGTGGAAAGAATGTTCCTTGTCCATCTTGTCCCTGCCCTCCCTGGTGGCTCCCATTGCTGACGTTTCTGGAGAACTTGTGGTCTGGTTTCTCTTGGAGTAGTTTAGCTGGTCAGCTGTTATTGACGCTGCACGGTTTGCCTAAGACCTGGCCGTGAACTCCCATTTGGTTCTTGACCTGGGTCATGGTCCTGGAGACATGGTTCTCAGTCGGATGACCCGGAGAAGTTGACCAGCCAGCAACATCAACTCCTTTGTGCTCTACCACAAGCCACAGGGGAGCAGCTAGCAAATTTTCATGTCACCAGGAGCCGAGAAAGTTTAGGCAGCCCCTCAACACCATGTCATCCCATAACCCTTCGTATTTTACTCTAAAGCAGCTGCTTTGAGCTGCTAAGAGGGCCATGCACATAGTTTGGCCCCCTGCATTCTGCCATGCAGGGGTCCTTAGATACCTCTGTGAAGTCTGCAGCTTTCTTCCTGGCCTATCTTCTGTGATATCAGCCTAGAAGTCAGTCAGCAAACATCTCAAGTCTTGCTTTTTCTACTTCTGCTCTCCTCCCTTCTCCATTATCTCCTGGGGGTTGAAAGAGGCCAGATTACTACTTCTTCCTGGCATGTTGGAACTTCCCTTCCCTCATACCCTTCCTCCTGAGAGGGCTTTCTCCCTCTCTTCCTCCTTTTTCAGGAGCTATAATGACAGAATGGCTCCCTGCCAGACAGCTTAATTTACTGGGGAGAAGAGAGGAAAAAAATACATTTTCAGATGATATTTTTTAAATTTCATTTTCATTCCATTTCTTCCCTAATCTTCCTCTTCACCACGGTTGGAGCTGGGGCCACCTGCCTGCCGCAGGGAGCAAACAGGAATTACAGTTAGACTTCAGGAGGTTGCATGGGGGTGGGTGGCCAACATGAGGTCAAGTCAGCAGAGAGGAACATGTGGCCCGAGCCAGGCTGAGGAGGAACCCACACAAATTCATCAGCCATGGACTTCATGGGTCCACGCCACCAGCACAATAGGAAGGAGCACATTGCTGAGAAAGTCCCAAGTCCCCACAAGGACTTAAGTCCAAATGCCATCTTGGTGATGAGCCTGGGGAGGGGCATCTGAGAAACAGAATTTCCCTAAAAGGGCTATTGATACCGAAAAGCAATTGTTGAGGTTGAAGAGATTAAGATATCTCAGGGTGGGTGAAAATTAGAAAAATAAAAAAGCTACATTTACTTTTCATATTAGAATTTTAGTTTGAGAAAATGTGTGGAGCTACTTGAAAAGTTTATAGCAATTCACTTTTCACAGAAGCTACCTAATGTTCAGTGTCCTTTTTGGAATAACATTTTCTTGGATATTTTTACTATCAGGTATTGCACAGGTCACAAATTGGAAGGTTTTTTTTTTTTTTTTTTTAAATGATAGGGTTGGTTTCTTTCTTTCTTCTTTTTTTTCCTCTGAGCAATTTTGTTTAATATTACAGAGAAACTTCTGTATGGTAAGCAAGACAGGAATTTCCAACAATGAAACAGGGTCTCTAGAACTTGCCAGTAAAACAAAGGAAGCATTTCCAGTGATAAGATGTAGGAACCCATGGATAAAATCTAACAGAGCACAGGCTGGAAAATGGGATCAGGAAATCTTATAATCCACCATCACTGTGAGTTTGCTCTGGGATGGTGCAAGCATGGCCTGTGAAAGGGGCTTAGAGGTATGATAGCTCCTGTCTGAAGAATGGGTCCTTTGGTCATGGGACTCATGTTACCTAAGTGCCCCAAAGCCAACTGTTTTTTCAACTTCTTGCCCACATAATCATGACTAGAGGTTTCAAGGAGAAGACAAGAACAAGTACTATTTAGCTTTGACTTTTGAGCAGATGTAACACCAGCTCTTCATCCTTGGCTAAAGACGGGCCTGTATCCAAAGGCTCTGAGGTTTCCCACTTGGTCTTTCTGTCATGACTTGTGGGTCCCACGTCTTCCACTTCACTGTTGTTCCTTTTCCTCATTGCCTGCTCTTTCTTGGTATCACTGGTGGCCCAGTGGTTAAGACTTCACCTTCCAATGCAGGGGCTGTGGATTCGATCCCTGGTCGTGGAGCTAAGATACCACATGCCTCACAGCCAAGAAACCTAATTTTATTTTCCATATCTTCATGATCTGATTCTTCGGAGCTTCTGTACTTATCTGGATCCATGCTTGGATCAAATCCATCATTATCATCATTACTCCAAGCCAGAAAAGCTTCTTCTTCATCTTTAGCCTTTGCTTGTTTCTTACTGGCTTCTCTTCTGGCTTCCCTTTCTTTCAGTATTTTCTCCCAATGCTTTGCCTTAATTTTCTTCCTATATTCTTCTTTGTCAAATTTGTCCTCTTCTTGAGGCCTTTCCTTTGCTTTATCTAAGTTGATACCACCAGTATCGTCCTCTTCCTCACTATCCTTGGGGACAGACTTCTGCACTTGTGACCACTGCTGAACGAACTCTCCTTCATCGGTAAATGTTATTTTCTTATTTACTTTAAAATTTCTCTTCATTGCTTTTTTTGCTTCTGCAATCTTGGTCACTTTTTTCTCCACACTGGATTTAGAAGGTTCTTTCTTCTGCTAGTGTTGGAGGGTCTCCTGCAGAGGTGGGGGATGGCTGTGGCTCACCGTGGGGACAAGGACACTGGCAGCAGAAGTTCTGGGAAGTACTCCTTGGTGTGAGCCTTCCCAGAGTCAGCCATTAGCCCCACCAAAGAGCCCCAGGGTTGGTTTCTTTGGTTCAAAGTATTTTCCACCAGTCTCCTGGCTTTCCAAATCTACTTAATTGAGTTTCTTTCTGGAGTAGGACAGAATGAGGCAGCGGTGTACAGGGAATTGTGTCTGGGGATGTTTTCCCACATTTATGTGTGCCCTCTGCCTCCTATATGAGCATGTTCACACACACACGCATGCACGCACACACACTTGTCCTCACACACGCACACATGCACGCTCGTGCACAAACGCATACACATACACACACACCTTTTCTATTTCAACTCCTGATAAACTTGACTTTGCTTTTATTTTCCCAGGGGTGTGTTAATCTTCACATATCCAAGATAAAGGGTAAGGAAAGACTGATCATTTGTGTATCACACATTCAACACTGCTGGATTGTTGAAGTATCTGAAAGGGGAAAGACCTTGGTTGTGCCTTTTACAATGTGTGAGAGTAGAGCCAAGCAGAGGAAGGTCCTTTTCTTCCACTCACAGTATTTTTCAGTTCCTGTGCTTTGCTGCCCCCTCTCAAAAAGCAGCCACTGAATAGAATATTAAAACTTCAAGGAAGTCGGAACCAAGCTGAGACTAGGAGTGACCAGAGTGGAAAATGATGCCAAAATGGGCTGAGCCATTGAGTCTAGAATCAACAAGAGTGACTCCAAAGATTATGTCTTATCTAGGAAACAGCAAAAAAAAAAAAATTTTTTTTTCCCAAACAAAGCACAACACTGAATTACAATTTCACAAATTTTTATTGAATGGTACTAAGTGCAAGGCAATGTTCTGGGCATCACTTAGCAGAACTTACAGAATTGTTGGGCAACCACCAGGTAACCAATGGGCAAGGTGATTCAGGTCATTGGTCCCCAACGGTCCTGGTTTCTTGGGACTGAGGGGATTCCCAGGACGTGGGACTTTCAGTGCTAAAACTGATGAAGCCCCAGGCAAACCAGGATGAGATGGTCACCCTACTTATCAAGACAACTTTAGCTCCAGATTAACTTCTATGATTTTAATCCCAAACTTCTGCTGGATCGTAATAACCTGTGATGTTTAAAGTAGATTATGAACCTGTAGATGTTTGATTTTTTTAAGCAGAGGTGTGGGAAAGAATTCTGGTCTTTGGAAAACTGGTTCTGCTGCTTTACTAGATGAGTGATCTTAATTTAGTCATCATTAATCTCTGAATCTCATGGCATAAAATGAAAATAACCATCATACAGGTTGTGGTGAGGATGAAGAGAAATAACGCATGTGATAGTGTTTTGCATGTTTTAAAGTACCATGAAGATGTGGGATATTATTTATTTGGAGACAGATTCCTGTAGCACAATAGAATAACAGAAAACAAAAATGCTGTTTTTTCCTAGTCTCTCATGATAAAGTTTTCCCCTAACCTGTTTATAATTTAACAGAGTTAAAAATATTTGAAAATACAACGGCACACAAAGTATTATTGTACTGCCATCTTTGGGACATATTTTGAACCACACTTTTGTGTAGTTCAAGTAAATTGTTTTTCAAAAGCAATGTAGTTATGTTTTAAAATATCAACAACAGTGAGTATGGTCACTGGTATAGAACCTGAAGGCTTTTTAGCTGCTAGATCAATTATAAGGAATTGAGTCAACAATGATTAGCACCTGTCACAGAGCTATGACTTTGGATGAGGCTGGTCTCCTGAAATGATTAGCTGGTAAAGCTGGAAGGGACATTAGAAGTCAGCTTTTGCAGATGCCTTCCTGTTTGCTGCCCCCGAACTCAACTTGGGAATTTAGCAACAGGAAGATTTCAGCTCTGGGAGATGCCCCGGAGGAGGGGATAGGCCATCTCTGGCACAAAGAAAAGAGGACATTGACATCCAGGTTCTACATGTATCATTTGTGTATCTATATGTGAATGAAGGAATGAAACTTTTGTGTCAGGGCTGATTCCTTTCTGACCCTGGCTCTGTCTAGATTGAGGGTGGAAATCAGAAAATCAGCCTTAGAGACTCTGCTGGCCTGAGGGGAACTTTCTGGGACGTGATGAGAATGGTTTTATATCTTCATCTAGTGGTGATCACATTTTGGTGTATATAAACATGCAGAGTTATCAAGCAGTACACATAAGGTTTGTACATTTGCTATTTCATGTAAATCGTGGCTCAATAAGATACTGTTAAAAATCTCCTTTCCCCTCCATCAACCTTTCCACCAATTAGAATTCCATTCCGGTTTGTTAGCACCTCTTTGATAACATTCTGGTGGGGTGGTGGTAGGGGGTCAGTCAGCCTGGAGTATCTTAGTTTTAGGAAGCAGGAGGGGGTAGGAAATTTCTAAAGACGGCTCTTCTCCACTTTGTAACTTTACTCAGGAGTCAAAGGGTCTCAACTGCTTCAAATATCACAAAAGGAACATCTCCACCTACTCCTTGCCTGTCCCGGATGGTACAGGCTGGAGACGAAACACAGCTGTGCTGATTTAGTCTCATATTACATTTATTGCCACAAACCTCAAGTGAGCCCTCCGAAAATCCTTGCGATCCTATTATATTTCGTGAGTAAATTTGCTTTCCTACTTCCTAAAATTATTCATACCTTAACCCTCTCTTTCTCTTCAAACAAACCACAGTCTCTCAGCTCAGACCTGGTTTCATATTTCATTGAGAAAATAGAAGCAATCAGGGAAGAAATGCCTCGTCTTCCCATCACCAAGTCGATCAAACTACCTAGATTTGTATTCCATCTGTCTTTGCTCCTGTTTCAAGGCATCAGTGGTTATCAATGGGGGCTATAGGTAGAATTTTTAAAATGCGGATGCCCAGATCTCACTCCTAGAGATTCTGAACTAATTAATCTGGTATGGGACATCTATTTTTTTTAATTCTCAAGGGATTCTAATATATAGATGGAATTTAGAACCAAGAATTTAGAATGTCTGAGCTCCTATAAGTTGGCAACTCCTCTGCTTATACACAGTGGCTCCCCCTCACTCTCCTCTCCTCAAAATCTTGTTCTTTCACTGATCTCCCCTTTTTCCTACATGATCTATTTTTCTCTCTGCTAGAAAAATCCCATCAGCATATTAACAGGCCCTAACATCTTCTGTCTTAAAAACAACTCCTCCTCGAATCCACATTTCCCTCTAGCTGCTCCCTTTACAGCAAAACTCCTTCACATAGTTGTTTGTATTAGTGCTCTCTGTTCTATAACCTTCGATTTTCTCATTAACCTACTTTTGTTTCTATCATTCAGTGTCGAAAGCATCAACATCCTACATGTTGGCAAGTTCAATGATTTAATTTTCAGCTTTGTCTTATTTCACTTTTCAGCCACATTTAGCGCAATAGATTTTTCTCAAACACCCTTTCACTAGGGATGGAGTTCTCAGTCTCACATGGGTCCTGCACACCCATGACAGTTCTCTTCCTTCTTCCTCGCTGGTGCTTCCTCGCAGACTTCTTTGCTAGTTCCTCCTCTTTTCCATAAGCTTTAAACTCCAGCTGATCCACCTGGCTCAGTCCATGTTGTTAATCTTCTCCAGACACACTGTTACCCAGGGTAACCTCATCCACTTCCATATGTGCATGGTCATACATCTGTGTCTTGAACTCTCATCTCTTTTCTAAGAGCCAGGCTCATACTCAGTTGCCTCCTCAACATTTCAATTTGGGTATCAAATGAACACACAAATTCTTATTTCTCCACAGCAATCCCAATGTGTAAAAACCTGGTCTTCTAGTAAATGGCATCGAGTTACTGACATCAGAATTTTTAGCAGCAGCCTCTTCCTTTTCCTCTCACTCCGTTTCCAATTAATAAGTAAATTCAGATACTTTCTGAGTATTGTCACTTCTCTCCATTTCCCATGATCACTAACCTGATCCATGCCACTATGATCTCTTCCCTCAGCTATTTTATTTTGTTTATTTTATTTTTGGCTGCATTGGGTCTTCATTGCTGCAAGCAAGCTGTCTCTAGTTGCGGAGAGCAGGGCCTACGCTTCATTGCGGTGCACGGGCTTCTCATTGTGGTGGCTTCTCTTGTTCCAGAGCATGGGCTCTAGGACGCGTGGACTTCAGTAGTTGTGTGCGCGGGCTCTAGAGCGCAGGCTCAGTAGTTGTGGCTCACAGGCTTAGTTGATCTGATGCATGTGGGATCTTCCCGGACCAGAGCTCGAACCCGTCTCCCCTGCATTGGCAGGCGGATTCTTAACCACTGTGCCACCAGGGAAGCCCCCCTCAGCTATTTTAATACTCTCATAACTTGTCTCTGCTGCCACTCTTGCTTTACAGTCTATTCTCACACAGCAGCCAATCCATCTTTAAACCAGACTCAGCCATTCCCCTGTCACTACCCCCAAGAGCTGCCCATAACCCTTGGAATCAAATCCACACTCCTTAACACAACCTACAAAGCTTCCCATTTCCTACCATTCCCACCATTTTCCTTTTCATTCACTCTGTTGCAGCCACATGGATTTGTATGTCCCTCAAAAGGCCAACCTTGTTTCTGCCTCAGAGTCATTTCTCTTGTTTGTCCCTTTGCCTGGCAAGTTCTTCCTCCAGATCCTTGTGTCTGGCTCTTTTCACATTGTCCTGAAATGTGCCTCAAAGTCATCTCCTGGATAAAGCCTTCCTTCATCACCCACCTGAGGATAGAGGGAGAGGATTTATTTATGTTGTTCTCTGCTGTATTCTCTAAGGCCTGGCGCAAAGGAGGCTCTCCGGGAATATTTGTTGAAGAAATTAATGTTTGGTGCTGCCTTTAGCATGCAAGCCTCAGTGTGTCTGTATCAACTATAGGATATAAGACACAAGGTGGCTACATCTGTAGGAAACAGATGGTTGATTTGAAGAGAGATTAATAAAAGGACTTATAAAGTGTGGACAAGGTGTAGGGAAAACAGAAGAGATAGTGTGGTACCCCAGGGCTACTGGCAGTGAGATGGCGTTACCACCCCTATGGAGCAGGACCTAGAGAGAACTGTGTGGTCAACGTCATCTGTTAGGAGTTGAGACGTTCAGTCAAGGGATGTAGCCAGCCCACTGTGCCTCTGCACAGACAGGGTCAGGATGATATATACCCTGACTTCATTCTCTTTTCCCTCCTTCCTCACTCCTGTCAGGGCTCCCCTTTGACAGAACACATTTTGAAGCCAAAGACCAAGGGAGCCCATTGGTAGAATTCACATGGGTCATCCTCTGGGGGCACAGGGTAGGTTGGACAAGAATTGAGATAGATGAAGTTACAAAGTAGCTCTTTTCCCGCATTAAGGACATTGACTCTAATCATTTAAATGCTTGCTTATTGTTAACAACACATTATTCTTCTCATGGCTGCCCCTTGAATGGTGAGCTGCTTGAAAGCCTGCACTGCTCAGTCAGGGATGGTCTGCACAAAGGATGTGGGGAAGTTATCAAGATACCCTTTAGAATGGCAGTGCTTTCCCCAACTGCTTGGCAAAGTTCTATCAGTGGCTTGCTACATTTGAATAGAATTGTACAATTTAAAGATAGTTTTGGAGACCAGCAGGACAGATATTATTGTCTTGACATGACTGATAAAGAAATTATGGACAGAGCCCAGTGACTTGGTGCTACACAGCAGGTGGAGCTGGTGTTGAAACCCAGAACTTTTTTTTAATTTTAATTTTATGTTGGATATAGTTGGTTAACAATATTGTGTTAGTTTCAGGTGTACAACAAAGTGATTCAGTTATACATTTACATGTATCTATTCTTTTTCAAATTCTTTTCCCATTTAGGTTATCACAGAATATTGAGCAGAGTTCCCTGTGCTATACAGTAGGTCCTTGTTGCTTATCTATTTTAAATATAGCAGTGTGTACGTGTCAATCCCAAATTCCCAATCTATCCCTCTCCTCCCACCCCCTAACCATAAGTTTGTTCTCTAAATCTGTGAGTCTGTTTCTGTTTTGTAAATAAGTTCATTTGTATCATTTTTTAAGATTTTGCATATAAGGGATGTCATATGATATTTGTCTTTCTCTGTCTGACTTATTTAGTATGATAATCTCCAGGTCCATAACATGGATGGACTGCTGCAAATGGCATTATTTCATACCTTTTTATTGCTGAGTAACATTCCATTGCATAAATATACCACATCTTTATCCATTTATCTGTCAGTGGTCACTTAGGTTGGTTCCATATGTTGGCTATTGTAAATAGTGCTGCTATGAACATTGGGGTGCATGTGTCTTTTCCAGTTATGGTTTTCTCCAGATATATCCCCAAGAGTGGTATTGCTGGATCACATGGTAACTCTAGTTTTTTAAGGAACCTCCATACTGTTCTCCATGGTGGCTGCACTAATTTACATTCCCACCAACAGTGTAGGAGGGTTCCCTTTTCTCCACACCCTCTCCAACATTTATTATTTGTAGACTTTTTGATGATGGCCATTATGATTGGTGTGAGGTGATACCTCACTCTAGTTTTGATTTGCATTTCTGTAATAATTAGCGATATTGAGCATCTTTTCATGTGCCTGTTGCCCACCTGTATGTCTTCTTTGGAGAAATGTCTATTTAGGCCTTCTGCCCATTTTTTGATTGATTGTTTATTTGATATTGAGCTATATGAGCTGTTTGTATATTTTGGAAATTAATCCCTTGTTGGTTGCATCATTTGCAAATATTTTCTCCCATTCCGTAGGTGGTTTTTTGTGTGTGTGTGTGTGTGTATGTGTATGGCTTCCTTTGCTGTGCAAAAGCTTTTGAGTTTAATTAGGTCCTATTTGTTTATTTTTGCTTTTATTTCCACTACTGTAGGAGATGGGTCCAAAAAAATATTGCTGTGATTTATGTCAAAGAGTGTTCTGCCTAGTTTTTCCTCTAAGAGTTTAATAGTATCCGGTCTTACATTTAGGTCTTTAATCCATTTTGAGTTTATTTTTATGTATGGTGTTAGCGAATGTTCTAATTTATTTTTTTTAAAACTTTTGACCTGGGGCTTCCCTGGTGGCACAGTGGTTGAGAGTCCGCCTGCCGATGCAGGGGACACGGGTTCGTGCCCCGGTCCGGGAGGATCCCACATGCCGCGGAGCAGCTGGGCCGGTGAGCCATGGCCGCTGAGCCTGCGCGTCCGGAGCCTGTGCTCCACAACGGGAGAGGCCACAGCAGTGAGAGGCCCGCGTACCACAAAAACAAACAAACAAAAAAAACAAAAAACTTTTGACCTGTAGCTCAGTGCTCTCTACCATAACGTGCTGTTTCTCTTAGGGGGTCATTTTTGTGTGTTATGACAAGTTGTCTTCAAGATTCTGTTCTGTAAAGTAATTTAGGGCATGGTTGCCTATTAAACCATTATCAGTTTTTAGATAGTACAAGGAAATGACAAGGAAAATTCCCCTAAGAACTGGGGAATGAAGTTGCCCTCTAAGAATTAAACTGACATTAGCTCATTATAAATTACAACACAAAGATGCAATGTCCCTTTAAAGAGGCAGAATTATTCCCAGGTCTGCCAGTCTCAATTATGACTCAATTGAAGGTATTACCACTTATGAAGGAGAAGTTATAGTCAGAGTTGAGGTTGATCATCCTTCTATGATTAAGAAAATGAGAGTCACAGAAGTGAAAAACCAAGTGTTGGCAGAGCCCAGCCGTGCCTGTCCTGGGGAAAGGATGTCTCATTCTGAACCTAGTCCTGGCGGCAGAAATAGTCCTTTATCTGGAGATGGGTAGATAAGGTATTCAAGTTACAACTAACATTCCTTATTCTGACTCTGTGCTCACAGCACAACTATCTGATTATAATTTGGTTTCCCATGAAGTATGATTACAGGAAGAGAACATCTTGACTAGAAAAACCTACGTTATCTATTAGCATTAGCAATTGCATTTCTCATTACAAATAAATCAACTGGCTTTCTGGTTTATGTATCAATTCTTTTGAACTTAATGTGATTCTTAATGTGTTAATATGATTCTCTTAAAACTTTACTGACAATCAGTTCTCAAATTTGCAAGACTGAGAGCTAGAACCCCAGATTGAGGTAAATTCAGCAAAGAAATGAGTGACACTTTAGCAGATTTTCTAAAGTTATGTATAGTAGGTATAATATAATACAGTAAAATACACTGTTTTTTTTGGTGAATATTTCTGAATTTCGACAAAACATACATAGTCAGGTAACCACCGCAACCAAGATGTAGAACATTTCACTTACCCCCAAAGTCTCCTGATGCTCTTGCATAAATCACTTGCCTCCTTTTTCCTCCAGCACCCAGAGACTACTGATCCCTTTTTTGTCCCTATACTTTTGCCTTCTCCAGAATGTCATAGGAATAGAAGCATTGAGTATCCATTTGAATCTGACTTCTTTCACTTAGCATAATGCATTTGAGATTTATCCACATTGTTGTACGTACCATTCATTTTTACTTTTCATTTTTTTTGAGATGTAATTGACATATAACATTGTATTAGTATTAGGTGTACAATGAACATTTAGTTGTTTCCAGTTTTTGGCTTTATAGATCAGAGCCATTATAAGCATTCACATAGATAAGTTTTTGAGTGAACATGTTTTCACTTGGGTAAATACTTCAGAATAGGGTTAATGGGATGGTAAGTGTATGATTTAACTTGATAAGAAAGTGTCATACTATTCTCCAAAATGGAGGTACCATTTTGCATTCCCATCAGCAATGCATAGAGTTCCAGATGTTCCACATCCTTAGAAGCACTTTGTATTGACATGATTGTTTTTCTCTACTACCCCACTCCCCATCTAATAGGTACACAGTGTGATCACATTGTGGTTTTATTTTGCATTTTCTCAATGACTGAGCATTACTTTGTGTATGTTTATTAACCATCTGTATATCTTCTTGGATGAAATGTTTCATCAGTTTTTTGCTTATTTTTTTTTAAATGGGTTGTTTGGTTTTCTTTTTTTTTAAATTGAATTTCAAGAGTTTTTTTATACATTCTGGATATCAACCTTTCATCAGATGTGTATCTTACAAACACTTTCTCCCAGTCTGTGGTTTGGTTTTTTATTTGTTTAACAGAGTCTTACAAAGAGCAGAAGTTTTAAATTTTGATGAATTCCAATATATCAATGTTTCTTCTATGGTTTGTGTAATATCTAAGAAGTCTTTGCCTAACCCAAGTCACAAATATTTTCTCCTATTTTTTTTCTAGAAGATTTTATGGTTTTAGATTTTACATTTGGGTTAAATTTTGAATTAATTTTTGAGTATAATGCAAGATATGGGTCATTTTTTGCATATGGATGGCCAATTGTTCCAGCACAAATTGTTGAAAGGACTATTTCTTCTCCATTGAATTGGCTTCTTTGCTGAAAATCAGGTGACTTTTGTGTGTGTGTGTGTGTGTGTGTGTGTGTGTGTGTGTGTGTGTATCCTGGATTCTCTACTCTGTTCCATTGATCTATGTGTCTGTCCTTTTGCCGGTACTACCCTGTCTTTATTACTTTACCTGTATATTAAGTCTTTAATCAGTTAGTGTGGTTCTCCAATTTTATTTTTCTTTTTCAAAATTATTTTGGCAATTCTAGTTTCTATGCTTTTCCAAATAAATTAGAATCAAGTTAATTTATACAAAAAATTCTGCTGGGATTTTGATTTGAATTACATTTAATCTATAAATCGTTTCGGGGAGAATTGACCTTTTAATAATATTAAATCTCCCAATC
This sequence comes from Tursiops truncatus, assembly GCF_011762595.2. Lineage (NCBI taxonomy): Eukaryota > Metazoa > Chordata > Mammalia > Artiodactyla > Delphinidae > Tursiops > Tursiops truncatus. Next base: position 51,025,771 of record NC_047036.1, on the reverse strand, counting down.
TATAAACATAGCATATTACTCCATTTATTTAGATCATCTTTGATTTCTTTAATCAGTTTTTGTCTTTTTCAATATACAGATACTATACATATTTTGTAAGATTTACACCTAAGTGTTTCATAGTTTTGATGTTATTTCAAATGATACTTTTCAAAATTTCAATTTCCAATTGTTCATTGCTAATGTATAAAAACATGCTTGATTTAAAAAAAAATATTGACCTTGTATCCCGTGACCTAGCTAAACTCATTTATTAGATCTAGTACCTTTTTGTAGATTCTCTGCAATTTTCTACATAAACAACCATGTCATTTGCAAATAGAGACATTTTATTTCTTCCTTTTCAATCTGTATGCCTTCAATTTCCTTTCCTACTTTGCTTCACTGACTGGGACCACCAGTACATTTGAAAAAAATATGACCTTTATTGAGATATAATTCACATACCATACAATTTATCCATTTAAAGTATAGAATTCAATGGCTTTTAGTGTATTCACAAAGTTATCATCACCATAGTCAATTTTAGAACTTTTTTGTCACTCTCGAAAGAAACACCCTACCCATCAGCAACCACTTGCCATTTCCCCTCCAACTTGCTAGCTTTAGGCAACCAGCAATCTCTTCTCTGTCTTTATAGATTTACCTATTCTGGACATTTCACATAAATGAAATCATACAATATGGGGTCTTTTGTGACTAGGTTCTTTCACTTAGCATAATGTTTTCAAATTTTGTGTATGTTGTAGTATATATCAGTACTTCATTTTGTTTTACTGCCAAATAATATTTCATGATGTGGCTATACCACATTTTATTTATCCATTCATCAGTTGATCGACGTTTTTTTAATACATTTTGGCTATTATGGATAATGCTGCTATGAATGTTTGTTTACAGATTTTTGTGTGGACACTTATTTTCTGTTGAGTGTATACCTAGGAGTGAAATTTCTGGGTCATATGGTAACACTATGTGTAACCTTTTGAGCAACAGCCATACTGTTTTCTAAAACAGCTGTACCATTTTACATTCCCACCAGCAATGTACTAGTGTTCCAATTTCTCACATCCTAGCCAACATTTGTTATTTTCTGTCTTACAGCTTCAGTTCAATTTTGGTAAGAGTAAATATTCTTATCTCTTTCTTCTTCTCAGAGAGAAAGCATTCAGTCTTTTGTCATTAAGTATAATGTTAACTGTAGTTTGTTTGTTTGTTTGTTTTGATATATACCCCTTATCCTTTTGTGGAAATTTCTCTTAATTCATAGTTTGCTAAGAGTTGTTTTTTTAAAAATCATGAATGGATGGTGAATTTTATTACATGCTTCCCCCCCCCCCCATCTATTGAGATTATCACATGATTTTTCTTCTTTGGTTTTTTAATATGGGGAATAACATTGATTGATTCTTAAAAATTGAACCAGTCATGTATTCCTGGGTGAATCTCCCCTTGGTCCAGCTGTATTATCTTTTTTATATATTGTATTTGATGTGGTAGTGCTTTCTTAAATAACTTTTTTGAATTTTTATTTTAGCAATTGATTTGAATTTTCATTAGCTCCTTTTTAGTCTCTAATTATTCCTTTTTCAGAGTATCCTGTACTTGTTTGATGGGGATGTAACATCTTTTCAAATTTCTTTGAGTATAATTAGAACTATTTCTGTTTTCTCCAGTGTCAGTGTTTCTAATTTGTTTGTTCGTTTGATGATAGTCTTTCTCTTTTAAGTTGTAAACTATTCTCAATGTCCGTTGAGCTTTGTTTGTCTATTCATGGCTAACAATGAGTAGTTGAAGCTGGCTGTGAGTGGTAGTTGTTGACTAATGGCTTCATTCCAGGGTAAATGTGTCAGGAACACAGCACAGTTTCTAACATTAAAATTTTGTGGCATAACAGTTTTTGAACTATTCACCTCATGGCCCTTTATCATTGTGCCAATTTTTAGTAGAACTGTTCACTGCCGTAACAATGCTCTGTTATATATTCATGAAGCAAAACTACTCAATGTTCAGTAAGCACACGATCTTCCAGTTTATTTTCTAAGACTCTTACCTTTTATCTGAAGGTGGCTCCTGCTCTATAACAAGTCATACAATCTTCTCAGCTCAGTGACAGACTCACCATAGCAATATGTAGCAAAAGTAAAGTTTCATATGGATCAAAATTTGGAGAAGTAGGCAATTGCACCAATGTTCTAGAAACTCATGAGTGTGGAGAAATCCCTTTTAAATCTGTGAGAAAATAGAATACAGAAGTAATTTCTGAACTGAGGGAGGGGAAGTGGGGAAGCCCTCTGTAAGTACAGAGGGCTGCTGGTGGAGGTGAAAGGGACAAGCCCAGATCAGGTGCCATAGTTGGGGTTCTGAACATTTGGGGCAACGTGAATGCTGACCCCACTCTACTCCTAACTTGGGGTGAAGATGCCTCTCTTTATCCGTATGTAGAATAAATTCTGATACAGATAAGAGATGAAATAGAGCCCTCAGAGATAAACAGTACACTATGTCTGGAGACAGAGTTTTAATAAGAGAGTAGAGGGGATTTTTAAACATGGATTTAGGTTGGAACAAATCCTTTATGAGAAAGCTTTTCTGCATGATGTAGTTAATTCTTTTTTCTCTCTTCCCTGTCAGATACTTAATGCAGTAGATGGGTTTGTGATGGCTTTTGCTTAGGCACATCATTCCACCTTACAGATGAGGTGACTGAAACACAGTGACTTGGGATCACATAGAATGAGAAGTAAGTAAACTTCTGCAGTCATGCAAGAGCTAGAATAAAAACCATACGCTGGGGCTTCCCTGGTGGCGCAGTGGTTGAGAGTCCGCCTGCCAATGCAGGGGACGCAGGTTCGTACCCCAGTCCAGGAAGATCCCACATGCCGCGGAGCGGCTGGGCCCGTGAGCCATGGACACTGAGCCTGTGCGTCTGGAGCCTGTGCTCTGCAACGGGAGAGGCCACAACAGTGAGAGGCCCGCGTACCGCAAAAAAAAAAAAAAGGTACAAGAAGTCTGAAGAGGACCAAGATTCTAGAGATGCTGTGGGTCCCCAGTGAGAGTTACTACTTTTATCTTCCCTACAGCAAATTAACTATCCTTCAGGGTCCCCAGTAGAGATTTTTCTTGGGGCAGGTGGAGAGGAAATTCCTAAAAGCCCAGGCTGAGTTTAATCAACCATTAAGTGCATATGCACTATTATAAATTAAGCCATATTGTTATGGGTTTTTATCTAACAATGAGAACATAGACAATAGAACTCTATTATTCACTATATAATATTATTACTTAGCAGCTGTGAACCTGGGGTATAGTCCAATTCCATGTCCTCAGATGACCTTTTAGAATCAGCCTGCTCTACCTCTAGTAGACATCCCTCATCTATAGCACTATATATTCTCATTTTATAATATTTACTTTAATCACTGAGTGGTTGGGTACCTGGGGTTTAGCATAAATCCATGTCCTCAGATGGTTTTTTGAAACTGCTCTATCCCTAGAAGGCCTCACCACACTGATCTGAGCATTCTTTCTAGAGAACATCATTTTTGTCCACTAAGTTGATGCCATCATGTTACCTGGACTTAGTGAGCACAAAGTGCTGAGTACTCTGAATGCCTTTGTAAGTAAATCACACAAACTTCAGAGGATGGGGGATAAGCCTTCAAAGATTAAGAGGCCTGCCCATCAGTGACTTTTTAGGAGTCCAGTGGTCTGGGGGATGCTGGCATATCCCAACCCAAGTGACAAGTTATTGTCTCTTGCATCTCCTACCACTGAGAAAGAAATGTGAGGCTTGGTTGGCCTTGTCAAACTTTGGAGATGGCATATTTCACGCTTGGTGGTAGACCTCTGACCCATTTATCGGGGTATGTGAAGAGTTCTAGTTTTAAGTGGGTTCCAGAGCAGGGAGGGGCCCTGCAGCAGGTTTTAAGCAAGTTCAGTACAAGCAACCTTGTCACTTAGGCCATATCATCTGGCAGAGGCGATGGTGCTACAAATATCTGGGCATAAAAGGGTGGTAGGAAGACTCTGGCATACTCCAATAAGAGAGTAATGGCATGGACGCTTAGGGTTCTAGAGCAAGGCCATGCTCTCTGCAGCAGAGAAAGATACACTATTCAAAAAGCAGCTCCTGGAAGAAATGGAGGCTGTGAATGGGTCCAACAGCACTGGTTTTGTGGTAGACAGAATAGCAGCTCCCCACAAATGTTCACTTCCTAATCCCTGGAACCTATAGATATGTTACTTTTCTTGGCAAAAGGGAATTTGCAGATCGGATTATGTTAAAAGGATCTTAGATGGAAAAATTATCCTGGGTTATCTGGGTGAGCCTAATGTAACAACAAGGTTCCCTATAAAAGGGAGCCAGAAGAATGAGTCAAGGGAGGATATGTGATGATGATGTCTCTGTCAGAGACGGAGACAGAGAGAACTGAAGACGTTACACTGTCGGCTTGAACATGGAAAAAGGGGCCACGAGCAAGGAATGCCCGAGGCCTCTAGAAGCTTGAAAAGGAAAGGAAATAGATTCTCCCTTAGTGCCTCCGGAAGGAACGCAGGCCTGCTGACGCCTTGATTTTAGACCAGTGAAACTGATTTTGGACCTCCAGAATTGTAAGTGATAAATTTGTGTTGTTACCACTAAGTTTGTGGTAATTTGTTACAGCAGTAAGAAACTAATACAGGCTTTTCTCACCAACACTAGTTTACTTACAGCCATTGTTGAATGTCCTGTTGGCAACAGAGACTGACCCTGTGTCCTTGATACAATAGCATTTCTTGGGGAGAACAACCTGCCACTTGGTGACAAGTTGACTAGATCAGCCTGACCGGGACTAACCTGGTTTCTGGATGCGGGTTTGCCATCACCATCTGCAGGGCTGCAGCCGGCACCAGTACCCATGGACTCACAGAGTGTCTGATCCACCCCTGTGGGATCCTGTATAACATTACCTCAGACCAAAGGCCCCATTTAATAGCAAAGGAGTGCATCAGTGACACGACCAGGACCCACTGTTCCTGCACATACTCCACCAACCAGGAGCTGCCATCCCAACAGAGTGGGATGAAGAGGCACAGCCTCTTCAAGGAGAGGACTCCTTGCAGCAGTGGGTGCACCATACTCAGGATGCACTATATTCCCTAACTCAAGGGTCACTATTTGGTTCTGAGTCACTAATACATAGAATATATGGGTCCAAAAATCAAGGGGTGAAAGTAGGAGTGGCCCCAGTGATCTACTGAGGAATTTGTGCTTCCTATCTGGGGGGTCTAGAATCTGTGTGTCTAGAGGGTCACAGAGCAGAGTCCCACTAAACTTTAAGCTACCACTGCTACCTGGTCACTTTAGACTCCTCATGCCAGAAAACTATAAGACAAATAAAAGAGTTACTACACTGACAGAGGTTATTGGCCCTGATCATCAGGAGGAAGGAGGGCTGCTGCAACATAATGAGGGCACAGAGGAATATGTTTGGCACTTAGGTGACTGGGTACCTCTTGGTATGCTTATGGGTTTTTCGGGTTTTGCTGTAAATGGGCAAATACAGCAACCATACTCTACTGAAAGGCATGGTAAGCAGGGTCTCAGACCACTAGGAGGGAGGGTCTGGGTCGTAATACCAGGCAACTCAGCAGTGCCAGACTAGGATGAAGGGAATCTAGAATGGGTAGTAGAGAAGAGAGGGGATGAATATCAGCTATATATAATCTTGGAACCAGCTGCATAGCAGGGGCTGTGCTTTGTCTTTCTTTTTGTGTGTGTGAGTTACGATAACAGAGTCCAGAAGAAGCTATGCCTGGGTGGTGTAGATCAATGTGAGAAGCAAGTGGATCGGAACAGTGCTGGGGGTGAACTGTAGTAGATGCTGTGGTGCTGCCCATGTTTGTTTTACTCAACCACGGCATCCATTGCTCAGCTACTGTTGGCTGCTAATGGCAGCAGGCACTTTTACACCTAGATCTGTTCATTCAGTACTGCAATAGTTTTATTCTTTCATCTGGTTGTATGTAGCTGCAATGGAGTTCATTTATTTCTATTGCTGTATAGTATTATACAATTTACTTTTTCATTCTTTTGTTGACGGATTCTTTTGCTGAATTGTTTATGGGTTTTTCCTATTACAGGTAATGCCACTATGGATATTCTTTTAACTGTCTTTGAATACACACACATATATTTCTAAGTCTCCACCTAGGAGTGAAACTATTGGATCACAGGGTACATGTATGTTCTATGATAGCAGATAATGTTAAAGGGTTTTCTGTACATGCTTTGTGTTCTGTTAGGAGCTATTTCACAACTCTGTGGGTATGAAGATATTCTCCTATATTACCTTCTGGAAGCTTTATTGTATTACCTTTTATTTTTAGATCAACAACCAACTTGGAATGAGGCAAGGGTGAAGTTTAATTCTTTTTTGCAAATGGAAATCAATTGATCATTTGATTTAAAATCAGTATTTATTTCAAAGATTTCCCTTTGTCTGCTGTTCTGCAACACAGTATCATGCAGTGTTTGATTCATTTGATTTTTCTCATAAAAGAGCTTTGATTCTAAGCAAGTAATTGGACAGTCATTTGGTTGAACCTTTTGTGATATTGATATATTGTTTCTATTTTACTCTCAGGAAACTGAGGCTTACAGAAGTTGACTAATTTAGTGAATAAGTTCTTCTATACAAAGATTCACAATTATTAATGCCTTAAATGAGATAGAAGTTATTAATTAATTAGTTAAGCAGATAGCAGTATGAGATAGGTAATCTCTGCTAAGGCTCTTCTGTCATCTTTTCGTGGTGTCTGACTCTGGGTCCAAGACAGTTGTTTCAGCTTCCACCCTCATGTTCTCCTCGCAGCCTAGTGGGAAGGGAAGGAAGTGCATGCCCCTTATTTTGGGGATGTTACCTGGAAATTGTGCAATTACACTCATAAGCTATTGGCCAAAATTCAGTTATATTGCCACACCCACAACCAAGGAAGCCTGGGAAATGGAGTATTTACTTTAGGTGGGGCCAGTGTCTCCCTGAAATTTGGGATCTCTGTTACTAAAGGTAAAAAGGAGAGAACAGATTATGGAACTGCTAGCCATAGCTGTGTACTTTGTTGCAGCCCATCTGAGATTCAGACAAAATTCTGTGTAACTCCAGACTATACTGCGCAATCCTTGACAACTAGCTGGACTCAATAGTTTGCGTTTTGAAAAACTTCTTGGGATATATTCCTGTCAGAATTTAATTCCTAGATGTCTCTCCAGATGTGTGTACCATCTCCTTTTATCAGAAAATAAAATTATTTAACTCAACGTTGTTGGTTTTTTTTTTTATGTCGTAACTATCAGGAAAACTGAGTGCAATTCAGACATATTGCTATTGTTAGTGAAAGTTTCCAAAGCCTGTTTTAATCCTTCCTCCACTGACTTCACTTTCACTTAATTCTTTCTTCCCTCCCTCTATCCCTCCCTTCTTTCCTTCCTTTCTTCTTCTCTCTTTCCTCTCCCCAGCCCCCCCTTTGTCTGTCTGTTTTGCATCTTCTCTCTTCAAAAGTTACGGTGCCCTGGTGTTTCCTCTCCATATCTCCACTGCCATCATTTTGATGACAACGAATATGTCAAGGGGGTGGGGTGAGGCGGTGGGTAGGATCTGGGCAAATGGTGAATCACAATGTCTCTTTCACTTTTTCATTCTTTTTTTTTAAACTTTTATTATTAGTTTTTATTACACAAGTAATACATATTCATTGTAGAAAAATTAGAAAACACAGAGAAGCAAAAAGAAAAAATAATCACCCATAATCCCACTACCCATAAATAACTACTATTAACATTTTAGTGTATGTCCTTCTAGCTTTCTTATGCATATATATACATACATAGAATATTTATATATATTTTTCTTTTTTACAAATATTGTGTCATACTATACATACTGTTTTATAACATGTTTCTCATTTAATATATATTGTGAACATTGTTATTTATTCCCTGAAAAAAATTATACATGTACTACATGCTCATTGTGGAAAAACCAGAAATTACAGATATGCAAAAAATATATATATATAATTGCTCCAAATCTCACCTCCCAGAGATAAATGCTGTTAACATTTTAGCAAATATCTTTTCAGACTCTTTAATGCACACATATATATGTATATGTTAAATATGGGATGATACTGTAGATATTTTTCTATAGCTTTTTTAATTTATCAATATAGTTCATTTCAATAAATATACATATGTTGCTTATTCTTAATTGGTGCACAGTATTACACTGAAAGGATATACCATATTTAACCAACCGTATACTGTGGGTTTATTTACATTTTTTCCTCATTCTTCCAAATAAGCATTCTTTCTTGCATATTTTTTTTGAATAATGAATGAATATATCTTAGCTCATTTTTCTCTGATCTTTTTGAGGAGAATTTCCCTACAGTGGAATTACTTGGTAGAGGTGAAAACTATATTGCCAAATTATTTTCCAGAAAGTGGAATCAATTTACCTACTTGTTGGCTCTGTAAGAGGATGTTCACTTCCAGACTTCCTTACTGTCCCTGGAAACATTCATTCTTTATAGTCTTGCCTTTCTGATACATGGAAAAGAGTATATCATAATTATTTGCATTTTTGATTACTAGTATGTTCAAATATTTTCATATTATTAGTGCATTATTCTAATTTATGGTACATCACCAGTTTGTGTGCTTGGCTCAATTTTCTACTGGAAAGTTTGATTCTTTTTGAGTCATAAATTGTCATTTATTCATGCATTCATTATCCACTCATTTCATAAATATGTTTTCAGTATTTGCTTTCGTGTTTAGCATTGTGCTGAGGATATAAGAATAAGCAAAATAGACCTGGTTGCTGCCATCTGGAACTTCCAGTTTAGTGGAGAGACAATTCAACAAGCAATAATGAAAAAAATGTAATAAGGAAAGGGAAAGAATAAAATGGGAACACTTGGCTGGGGAAGGAGCTGTAGATCATGGAAACTTCCCAAAGGTTGTGGAATTTAAGCTCTTGATATATGTTATTAGACGTCTGTACTCTTTGTTGCATATATTTAAAACTTGGCTTTCTCTTAATCTGGTTTGTTTGTTTGTTTGTTTGTTTTACTCTATAGGAGTTTTGCATTTTTAATTGGTCAGATCCACCCATCTTTTCCTTTGGGATTTCTTCCTTTGCTATCATGCTTAGAAAGGCTTTTCCCCCCCCACACACTAAAATTACATATATATTCATCAATACTGCCAGTTTATTTATGTGCTTTAATATTTAATTTAAATACTTCACTTAGAATTTATTTTGATGACAGTTATGAGGTATAGATCTAATATATCCCTCAACAGATGGCTAACCATTTATCCCAATATAACTTAATAATCCAACATTTTCTCACAGATTTGAAATGTCATCTTTTTAATGTTCTCAATTCTTCTATGTTCTTGGGTTTATTTCTGGACTTTATATGTAATATTAGTGGTTTATCCTGGACCGTTTTTCATCCTTTCTATAGTAACCTGAAAGTTGAGCATTTTGCATTTGGTGATGTTCTAGAACACAAAGAAATGGTAGACATTGCTAAGGTATGTGTGTGGGTAGGTGGGAAGTTATTATGGATGGATATCTTTAATTCTTTCGATTTTGAGACTTCCAGAGTCTGAAATTCCACATGGGATCATTGTTAATCTGGCCCATTTGTTGGCTGTCTAAAATCAGTTAGATGCTTTTATGCTCTGTATAATTTTAGCTTCCAGTAGATGGCAGTACTGCCAAACAGTAAGTATCCAAACTTGCAGGAGCACCGAGGAACAAAATGATCTGGCAGGATTTTAGAATTCCCCCAAGAGCTTTCATTAGAGGAGGCATCAGTGCTGTGCTACTTTTAAAGTCATCTTTGTACCCTTGAACAACGGCACAATCAGAAGCGTGCGCTGAATCTCTTCCTAGACGTGTGCAAAACATTAGTGGATGGATTTTTTTTAAAGCGGCACCTTGGCCTTCTGGGCACTTCTTCATCTACCTCATCCAAAAGTGCCTTTGGGCCCAGACAATGACTGATTTAAAGCCTGGAAATGTGGTTTTAAACAATGTGATTGTGGCAGGATTCAGGTGATTTTTATTTTCTTTATACTTGGTGGTATTTTTCAGATTTTTCACAAAGAACATGTATTGTCTCTGTAATCTGAAAAAAAAAAAAAGATCAACACAGGATATGAAAAATATGGTGGTAAAATGGGTAGTTGTGCGCCAGAAAAAACTTTACATTCTTTTTTGTTTCAAGAATATGCGTGCATGCAACAAAATGAGTTCAATGGGCTCTCTTTATCCCTAGAGATCAGCTCGGTGTTATTGCTAATCTGAAAGAAAATTACCAGCAGGAAGCTGAGACAGTTATCTCATGGAACTACACCTGAGAAAGTCCTTTGGTAGGTGACAGGGGAGTAGGGTCAGCTCCTAACAAGATGCATTGGCATACCTAATGGGAGATGATGAATTACCCATTGCAGCTCTGAGCCAGGGTAGGTTATTGGGACTTTGAGCGCTAAATTTAATTTTAGGACCTGCTATAGTGAAAGAAGATCTATAAATCTTGGAGTGTGTCCACGGGAACTACAAAATTGATCCAAGGCCGGGAAACAGGCACTATGAAGAAAAGATAAGGTGGCTGAATTTATTTCTCTTAGATATGGAAAGCCTAGCTAGGGAATTAGACAAATCCCCATCTCCATGAATAGCTACTATAGCCCTCCCCAGACATGGAGGTGAGACCTGAATTTATTAACAGTCTTCAGTTGTACAAAGGACAATTGCACGGAAGGTGTTACTTTCACACCGAGGCTAAGGCAAGAGTGAGCACAAATTAACCAAGCAGAAGTGATTTAGGTCTGGCATTTAGAAGAAGGTGCTGAACACCAAGGCTGGGCTTATCTGTTAATAACTCTGCATGTAGTTTTTTTAGTAGGAACTAGATTGAAGCTAAGGGTTCAGTATAGTGGAAGGTGGGAGAGGGCAGAGATGGGAGCTGAGAGCGTGCCAGATTGGGCTCCTTCATAATTTCTAAAACAATGGACCTGAAGTGAATTAAACTTCAGGGGATAAAAATGAACTGCATTCAGGAAAGGATATTAAACTTGAATCAAACCTGATTTATGAAAATCAGGGTTTGAGGACCAGGTAAATTTGGGAGTGGTTACCTGCTTTGCAAAGGAGCAGTCACCCTAGGAGTTTTAAAATAGCATATTCCCACACTGTATTACAAGTATTTGATTTAGGAAATTGTGATTTTTCTCGTATAACTTTCAAGGGTACGTCTTGATATGAAGCTATTCATACCTATAGCCATGCGTCAATTGCCAACTCACTGGAATACATCTCTGGACTCCAAGAATAAGGCCAAAAACCAGCTGGTGTGATCTAAATAGAGGTATGCATCGCCTTTTGAGATCTCTTCCAACTCTTTAATCCTTTCACTTTCAATCAAAAAAACTAGAAGACAATTTCAAGGATAATTTCCACAACATCAGATATTAGGTTGAGCTATATGAAGCTGCCATTTTTTAGGTCAAAAACAGTCAAATATCAGCAGTTTCATATAATTCAACCTAATACTATAATTATTCCAGTAGTTTGTCTTGCTCTTCACTAAAGCTAAAAGCTTGAGTATATTTACTTTTCAGGTCAAAATACTGGTGGACTTATAAACGCCTGTGCACATAAATACTGTGAAATTATAGGGTTGGGATTAAAGATGCATCTTGGATAAACCACGTATAGGTCATCCTTTTATTGTGCTGGACTCTGGTGCCTCTTGTCTGACTTTAGGAATTTCAGACTATGGAAAACAAGAAAAGCAGTCCAAAGGCTTGATCTTTCAACCCATGGGAAACTCTGTCTGGGAAATGGGCCAAAGGAAGAGCAAGGGAAAATATAACAAAATCTGTATCATGTTACGAGTTTAGTGGAGGAAGAGCACAGCAGAGCTGTGAGCAGAAAAACAAAGCGTGTGGCTTCCTCCTTTCTAAAATAGAGTATTGCTTAATGTGTCCTGCTTTTAAGATTCTAAGCATAAGACAAGACACCAAGTACACGTTGGAAAAGTCCTATCTGCATAGTCATCTAAAATGAGACAAACTTAGCTTAACTAAAAAGATTTTATTAACAATGTAAAATGTTAAGTATTTTTACGATCTGAGCTAATTCCAGCATGCCCTATAAGATTTAACACTATGCTGATGTGCAGACATCATGCTTCAGATTTCAATTAGAACAAAATATGATAATACTCAATTTTACATTTGAGGGTAATTGTATATATCACTACACCATTTCCTAACTGGATTACTTCATTCTCCAAGAAGCTGAAAAAGACACCATTGGATCGAAAGGAAATTAGTTGCCCATATGCATTGTATGAAGTTATTAGGATTATTGTGTATTTACAAAATTTAAATAGTTTTCATATATGTTCTTGTTGCATTATAAATTAAGATATTTTTACGTTGAAGCTCTTAGATTCTGACAGAATGGAAGACTAAACGTAAATGAGTGCAGAGAAAGCAATAGGTTGAGGTGGTATATGTTTGATTATAATATTATTCCTAATATTGGTTGGATTTTGAACAGTTTTGCAGTTTTAAATAGATTTCTATGTTTAAAGACTCTCATATGTGATCATTTGTTAACGTGACATCAGCAAGAGCTATAGATATACTATTCTACATGAAATAATTTTTCTCTGTGTAATACTTAGAAAAACCTTTCAATAATTTAAAAATCATAATTCTTGCATCTGTCATGGTGTGGTTTGGAGCAGACATGCACAATGTCAGCTTTAAAAATCCTTTTAAAAACAGCCTGCTTTTTGAATCTTTTTTTTTTTCTTGACAGCAGCTGCTTTCAAATGTAAAATCGTTTCAAAGGGCGGTGGGAGGTGGATAAAAGTAATAAGGAAGCATAGAAAACATAGTCGAAAACCAATAACTGTGGTTCAGCTGTCTGGAGGTCCTCGGGTTCAGTGATATTTTCAGGTCTTCCTAGTGGTGGTTTCCAGGAGGAATCACCTAGCTTGAGACGAGACAGCACAGCCCAAAGAACCTTCTCTTCCGTCTTCTAACCAGGGGGTAGGGAGTTAGATTTAGAAGGCTGCTGTCATCTGTGATGGGATAGAATGTACATATGAGTGAGGTACAGACAAAACAACTTGTTTTTTATGAATTGGCCTTAAAAATCCTCCATCCTTCGAATCCAACTTTCTCAGCCTCGGCACCATTGACGTTTTGGACCAGATCATCCTTTATTGTTGGGGGCTGTCCTGAGCATTGTAGGATGTTTAGCAGCATCCCTGGCCTCTACTCACTAGATGCCAGTAGCACTGCCCTACCAGTTGTGACAACCGAAAATGTCCCCAGATATGGCCACATATTCCTGGGGTGGCAGTGAGGTTGAAGCAAAGAGCCCACAGTTGAGAACCACTGCTTAGAATTAAATATAAACTGCTTAGAGGCAGTTTTTCACTTGGGAGATGTATACTTCTTAGAAAAAGCCCATGCTTTGGAGTAAAGCTGGCTTCTTTCTTATACTTTACCACTTACTAGTCCTATGACTTTGAAAGTGTCACTTAAGCTCGTTAGGCTTCATTTTCCCCATATGTAAAATAAGGCTCAGTAATACTTACCCTAGGTGAGAATTAAATGAAACAATCTATTAAAAACATTTAGCTTGGGTGGGGACATTGGTGCCTAGCATGGAGGAAACAGTAAATATAGCTATTATTAACTATTTTCCTTTACATAGGACCTTGTCTTACCTCCATTCACCTACTTTATGCCTCAGGAAGAAGCTTCAACTATTTCTTGTTGAGTATTTCCCTAGTACTTTCTTTCTTTCTTTCTTTCTTTCTTTTTTTTTTTTTCGCGGTACGCGGGCCTCCCACTGTTGTGACCTCTCCCATTGCGGAGCACAGGCTCCAGACACGCAGGCTCAGCGGCCATGGCTCACGGGCCCAGCCGCTCCATGGCATGTGGGATCTTCCCGGACCAGGGCACGAACCCATGTCCCCTGCATCGGCAGGCAGACTCTCAACCACTGCGCCACCAGGGAAGCCCTCCCTAGCATTTTCTATAGATATCTGCACACAAGGGCATTCAGAGAAGATTGTCAGCTGTTGAATTCACAAGTTGTGGTTTGAAAATTTTAATATGATGACAAGTAGAGAAAGAAATAAACCAGTAAACCAAATACAGTTTAATGAGCTGGGTTTTTGGGAAATAGTGCAGTTCAACAGAGAGTGTGGGTAGAAACAGCCTGTTGGAGCAGAACTGGCCAATGTGGGTTGCAGAGGCTGGAGAAGGACCACAGGGAAATAATCTGGAAATTGCTAGCTGAGGCAGCGCTGAGATATGGTCAGAATGGAACTAGGGGCAACAAAATGGCTGGTTGGCTGGCAACTCTTATATACCTAAGCTTTGCCGGGACTAGTTGCACTGCCCTCCCAGAGCAGAGCTAAAATGTTCCCTCCTTTCCCCATCCTAACATTGAAGATGCAGGACCTTGAAAAACAGCCCAGAATCAGGAGTTAGATGGAGTGATTGATATAGTGAAGAATTGTGCCCCACTTCAATAAAACTGGCTTGTAGATGAGGATTGTTTTTCTTGATTACTGAGAGCCTAGATGCTCAGGAAACTATCAGGAAAAAATGAGTCCTGGCTTTCTGGTCCTCGTACATAAACTGTCATCCAAGTGCCCTGGCTTTCCCTCCCCATCCCCCAAGGCTCCCATGTGTCATATTTATTTGTAAATTAGCATCACCCACCGAGTTGACAGTGTTCCTTGGAATGCTGCACTATGTTACACACGTAGATGAAACTAGAGTAGCAAGTCAGAGCCAGGGAAGAAAACAGGGGCCCCAGCTGGGCACATCAGATTAATCAAACACAGCCTCCTCCCCCAGGCTCCCCAGATTAAAATCCTCTTTTAATACTCACACTCTGCTAATGTGGAGAAAAACAGGACTCTGTCTTTTTCATAGTGAAAAATAATTCACTATAATCTGGATGTCAACATTTTGAGGCAAAAAAATAGGACATCTCTCTTTTACAGTTAAACTTGCCCCAAACAGTTAAGATGCTGAAAGCAATGTCAAATCCTATATATAAACCTGATTTCTCAGAAGAATCTCTGAGATGAATCATAATATATTTGGAGCAGATAGAAACGATAACCATACTCTCTCATCATTTTTAGGACTCTTAACTTCTTTAACCACCAAATGATCAGTGAACTTAACCTAATTGGATATGGCCAAGATACAGCAGACCCTGAAGGGTAAAGAATTTTATTTTTTGGTATCTCTTTGAATACTGACTACACTTCCCCAAACTCAAGTTCAGCTGGAAGTTAATGCTTCCTTGGAACAGAATTACCAAAACTATGAAGATACTAATAACAAAGAAAAATCTTATTTCTACTTCTATGAGACTTGGAGATCTATTTCCTGAATTCCCATTTATTTCCTGAATTCCCTATATGCTTGCCTTTCTTCAGTCATTTAAGAGATTTGGGAGTGACCTCATTGGTATTTATATATTACACAATAAAATGCAATTCTGGTGTGTATCATTCCCACTACATGAGGAAATATCTACATACGTTGGTATGTTGTATTTACAAAGAAAGTGTGCATGTGTGTGCTGTGGTGGTATATTTGCTCCCATTCTTTCTTTTTTAGGTATTAAAAGCACACAGGTATTATGAGATTTGTATCAAGACTGACCCTTGTATCTGTGCATTCATTACAGTGAATCAAAAAACCTTTGTGCTATTGAAATTCTCCTCATTCAGCCTTCTTTTCATATATATATATATATATATATATAACATTCACTTGTGAGTGCTATATACACACATGCACACACACATACATATATAGCATTCATAAGTGAATAGGAAGTGTTAGGATTGATGAGAAAGTGCTCAGACGTTAAGCAAAGGACAGACTGCCTATTAAGGACGACTGCTGGTTTGGGGCATCTTAGTTGAGCATTTGTGACACCTTTGCCTAGCCTGGAGCTTGTCTGATCATCACCTAGGGCTGAGGTGACACAAAAGCTCAAAAATTCTTGGCAGAAATTCAGAGCAGCTTTCTACACTCTAGGAAGCTGACATCTGCAGTAAATGCTGAAATTCACTGAGCAGTAAGTCTGCCTGGAATGGTTTGAAGTCAATTTAAAGCCAAGGAAAGATGTCTTCCCACATACTGAAATCCTGTCTCTGAAGTGAGGGGCTGTCAACAGAATGTGAGCAAAATGGGATGCTTCCCCACTCATTCTAAACTTTCTGTGCTAATCCATCTGAACTTGCTGGGAAATCTTTGCTTTTTATTGGAAATGATTGAGACTTTTATGGTATCTTTTCTCCAAAGTGCATACCCTCAGAGAACTGTAACTTAGGAGAGTTTTAAATGTGAAAATAAAAAGTGAGAAAGAGAAGAGGAGGCAGGAAAGGATAGCAGAAAGTGAAAGAAAAGGAGAGTAGGGTATTCAGTCATCCGTAAATTCAAACCCCAGTCATTTAATGTTTAATTCTTGGATGTTTAATATTTAATCCCTATTAAAGCCAGGGATGCTGGAGTCCCCCAAGGTACAGTAATACCATTTCTCTATTGCTCAAATTTCTTTTGCCAATAAAATATTTTTTACATAAATGATATGTTAAGAAACAGAAGGACATGAAAATGAGACGTTTTCAAATAATAAACTGAGTGTTTGAGTTTAAAGCTATGTTCTCTAAGTCAAGAGAAGTGCTTATAATGGAACTGCAGTTGCACATTTCTAATCTGTTAAAAAAGGAGAACTTCAGCTAATCCCAGGGTTCCCAAACATAAGCTGCATCAGCTTCATCTGAGGGCTTATGAAAGCACAGATTGCTAGCCCTACCTCCAGAGTTTCTGAATCAGTAGGTCTGGGGTGGGCCAAGCAATCTCCATTTCTTACAAGTTCCTGGACCTGCTGATACGGCTGGTCCTGAGACCACACTTTGAGAACCACTGAATTAATCAAAGCTCTACGAAGTGTAGGGCTCTATGTCGGGTGCTGGGGGTAGTACCAGATGGGTCCTAAGAGAAAGGTGAACGTTGGCCTCAGGGATCTTTGTCTGAGTAACTAGGAGGCTTCATTAGAAATGCCATTACAGAGATACAAATACAATGCTTTGAGAATTCCCAGAGGGGGAAATTCCTCCCATCTGTAAAGAAGACATTTGTGGAAAATTCCTGGGGGCTCCGTGTTCATGCTGGGCTACAAGGTGTGGGGAGAACTTGGACATTTGGTGAAGTAGGGGGGCAGGCATTCCGGATGGAGAAAACAGTGTCAAAAGAGGAGGTCAGGGCAGGTCAAAGACAGGGAGGTCAAAGGCAGCCTGAATTTGGGTCCAAGTAAATTGTCCAGTCTGGCTGGAATGAAAGGCATATGAAGGAGGGGATGGTCTAAAACAGAACTACTTAGAATTCCCTAAATAAGGCCATTCCTTCCCTTGCCTCCCTGTCCTTTCACACACCATCTCTTTTTTCAGAAAAGTCTTTTCTGACTGCTCCGTGCTTCTACCTTCCTTCATGCTTCCATACAATTGCTACAGCCCTGGGTGCCTTGTCCGCTTCCAACCCTGGTTAGCCACCATTCTGTGAGCAACTCTTTATGAAAGACTTAATAAATTTACCCTGGCTGCCCAGGTCTTCAGCTCCCACTTACTCCTCAACCCTCCTTAATTAGGCTTCCGGGCCCCCAGTTCCAAGTAAACTACTTTGGCCAACCTCACCAGTGACTCCCTTGTTGCTAAATCCTATGGACACTTTCAGTTCTTATCTAGCTGAACTACCCCACACTATTAGCCATTCCTTCCTTGCAGCTTTCTTATTATACCATGTTGAGTTTCTTCTCCGTTTTTGTAAACTGCTCTTCTTACATTTTGGTATTTCAGGGCTCTTCTCTATGTACTCTCCGTGGGTGGTCTCAACCATTTTTAGGGCTTTGATTACCACGACACTGCTGACGTTTACATCTGTATTTCCTGTCCTTCTAGCTCGCATGTCTCACCTCAGCATAAGACATGTACGTCCATCACAACCACGGAGCATCGCTCTTGGAGTCCCCCCGCATCCAGAACTTCAACTGTCCTGTCCTCTACCTCTACTGGTACCGCTCTGTTCTAATGTAGTGATTGACACCATCATTCGCTCTGCTTTCCAAGTCTGAACGCAGGTTTCATCCTTGATTCTGCCTTGGCCTTATGTACATCATCCAACTGGTCCTATCCTCTTCTCCAAGCCCTGGTCTTTAGGTCAGATTGTAAGCATTTCTCACCTGTCTTATTGTACTTGCCTACTAACTGAATCCCTCCAGTGACCTCGGGATAAAGTCTAAACCTCTTAACATGAATTAGAGGGGCCTCCCCCAACCTCTCTAGTCTCTCTCTCTCTTTTTGTTAATATATACTGCAATTTTATTTCAATCGCACAAACGAAGTTAGCATGTAGGAAATTTAAATGAACAGTATGGTAAAAATAGCAGAGAACCAAAAACTCTAATAAGGAAGTACACCTAAAGCATGAGAATTCAACATTCATTAGTGTTTCATCTTCAGTTTTGATTGACACTTGATGCTTGCAAAATTTTGAAACAAACTTTGAGATCATGATGACTATTCTGAAGAGATTTCAGCACCGGC
The DNA here is from genome assembly GCF_011762595.2 of Tursiops truncatus. Classification (NCBI taxonomy): domain Eukaryota; kingdom Metazoa; phylum Chordata; class Mammalia; order Artiodactyla; family Delphinidae; genus Tursiops; species Tursiops truncatus. Next base: position 51,007,045 of record NC_047036.1, on the reverse strand, counting down.
ACTAAGATTTGTACATTCAGTTGGTTTGCAATTGACTTGTTAGCCATTTACATCGTGTATCGTACAGATTTGTCACAGGTCAGATCACAGTGTTGAAGGAAAGAAGTACCTGCCTGTAATTAGAAAGGATCCCCTAAACTGCACTCAGCTTAAGACATCCAAGGTACAAGAGCATGAAAACCATCATAATATTGTGCCTCCAAGGAACATAGTTTTGATAAGGAAAATAACCTAAGCTTCTGTTTCCCATTTTAATTACTCAAATCTCTAACAAGGACAAAACTGTCACATAGGACAGTAAATGGATGCAGTAATTCAATCAGACTTCTTGGAAAGAACACATTTAGCAATCTGGGACAATGCAGAATGACAGGAGATAAAACATGATTCAACACTGGTTCTTTTTGTCATTTTACACAGACATCATGTTAATATTAGACCAAGGCACAAAACATTTAGTGCATAAACCAGTTTCTTTTTTAAGACCTAGCATTTTTACTGTAGTCTTTTATCTTACTTTGGACCACTTGTACCCAGTACTCTATCCTACTAGAGACTGCTTAACTTAATCAACAAAATCAAAAGCGATTTCTGAGCAGATTTGTGGGGGACACAAACATTTGTATCATCAAAGTGTTTGCATAACCAAAAGTACAATAATAAAGATGAAAATGCCACCTATTTCTTTTAGAAAGTAGTACTTCATAAGCTTGCTGCATCTTTAATGTCTTCACTATTGGATGACAATGAATAGTTGATAGAAAAAAAGAACTGTATACTTGAATTATGATAGCTCCTCCATCACAGATCTAAAACTGAAGTTTCTATAGAAATAGAACTATTTTAACAAGGGAAAAAAATTCCCTCATTCAAACCTCTTTGAAGTGGTAATGGCTGCAAACTTGCAGCACTTAGAAAACTATGCCATCAACAAGTTCTGTTTTTAAGAATTTAGATTAAGAAATCTAGATAGCAGATGAAAGTGGATTATTTCTTCAAAATTTTAGTAAAACTACTGATAATCCAAGGTTTCAAAGCAAATATGGCACATCAAGATGGAGAGCCTGGAGAATTTTGATTTCCTAAAATTTCAAAAAATTCTATCATTGCAACATACAGGATTTCTTCCCTATTTTAAGCTTAGAAGTTTCAAAGAAAAGGGAGTGGATAACATACACACACGTGAGTGCCCACACAAACACGCACGCACGCGTGCACACACGGTGGTAAGTAGAGTATCTAGTTCCTTCTTCCCACCACCTAAATCTCACTTTATTTATTAAAAGAAAATTATGCAGGACCCCCCTCACTGTTTTCCCTTGATCTAATGATTTCTGTGACCTTAATTGCTGCCATCATTGTTACTTTTCTAGTATTGCAACATAAGATTCAAAAACAGCTTTGTAGTCAGGAACGTGTACCTGCACACCTGAACAACTGCAGGGCACCAAGGTAATAACAACTGCCAAATTCAGGGATGGAACTTTTGAGTTCCACAGTAAGATGTAATTCATGTAAAGCTCAGAATCATGTTTCAGACCATTGAACTTACTCAAGTTAAAATACAAATAGCTGAAGACATGATGTAAAAGATTAAGTACTTGATGCTGTTAACATATTTACCAATTAAAGTCACAAAATATTCCCCATTATTATTCATGCAGATAACTGAGAATGAAGATAGTGCAGAAATTAACTTTGAATAAAAAATTATTCCTTCTCTTCCTTCCACTCCCCTGTACTCTACAAAATGTTTTCCCTGGGACTAGGCCTTGAAAAGGCCACTACATATTAGTTTGACATGCACTACTGTCTGCAATTTAAAAAAGCTAATTTTGTGGTGGTTTTCTAATTTTATAATCTATAATTACATTATAAATATGTCCACATGCATAAATCTAAAAAAGGTTGAAAACCTACAGTGAATCTACAATATATTGTTTTACATTTGACCACTGCTTTGTGTTACGTAGGAGTCACAGATTTGGTAAAGCACTGTAACAATTTAGGAAGGCATCTAAATCTTTAAATTATGGACAAATTTTATGTTTGAACCTACAAAATTGCATGAAGGCTAAACTCGAGAGACTTCCTATCATTCTAAAATTCCTCACTCCGAACAAATCATTTTTAGGACATTTCTTATAAATATCACCCTTTGAAAGCACATACCATTCCATTTGTTCCACATTTTATGATCTTAACCTACATAGGGCTGAACTCAATTATTCATGGAATATCAAATGTGATAGGAAGACAAACCTGAGAGAAACAATACAATAGTATAACTTGCTAAATTCCTCATCACCATTCTCTGAAGAAAACTTCTCAAGCCTTTCTCCTCTTTATTTTAGCAATGGATTGTGGAAAATGTGCGATTTTCTCTTGACATGAAAATATCTCAATGCACGGTGATCTTGCCTGATGGATTCAGTATTTTCTGCATAACTGATACAGGAACTCCTATACGACTCTCTTCCATCCTGTTGTAAAGGTCAGAAAAAAGCAGCAAACTTTTTTCTGGGGAACAGCTTATCACCAGGGTAGTAATGTCTGAAGTCTTTCAAAGTATGTTGGTTTTTCCCTGCTTTGTCTCCATTTTCTTCTTACAGCTCACAAAATTTAAGGGTTTTGTTGTTGTTACCACAGTTGTTCTTTGTTGGTTTTTTTTTTTTCCTTTCTCCAGATTAAAGTCCTGTCTCTCCTTAGTTTGATTCTCTATGCAGTATTTGACTTGCTCAGTTCCTGCCTGATTGCATCAATGAGCTCTTCTTTTAGCTTAGTTAATTCTTTTCTCATTTCATCTAAAATGTCCTGTTTCAGGCTGTCATAGTCCAAGTCCCTCCACCTGGACTCCGTTGGCACTGGGCTGTGACGAGGGCGCAGATTTTGGTCTGTGTAATGAATCATAGGACGTGTTGTCAAAAACAATCTGATTTTTCCTTGGAGAATCCCGTCTGGAAATAACAGGTGACTTGCTGCCATTCATTGTATTTGTTCTTTCCCAAGGCTTTCTTGTCGGTTCAGGTGTACTTGTTGAAGAGGCCTTAGAAGTTACAAGCTCTGAATCTTCATTTTTGTTCTGTTTCTATTGTTGATCCCTTTTCAGCAATTCTCCTCCTCCTGGCCAGCAGGGCACTCATTTCTTCCATTAAACCACTACCCCCTAACGGAAGGGATCCATTTCCACGACCCATATCTGTTTAGATGAGGCCGAATCCACACCAATGGTATTCCCTCCGCTTGGGAAAGAGGCATCCTCCATCCGTGACACTTTCCTAAGTTTTGCTCCAGCAACCGCAGCTGCAAGTCCAGTTAAAGGGCGATTGTCTTCAGACATGGATCCCGAAAAAAATCCAGAAGCAGGGAGGGGAGCAGCAGGAGGTGGGGGGGGAGGAGGGGTACCTGATTCGGAAAAGGCGGTGGAGGAGGCGGAGGGGGGGCCCTGAGGATGGAAGTGGAGGGGGTAGAGGGGGCCCTGGGGGTGGAGGGAGTGCGGCTGATGCCTGGGCAGGACCTGGTGGGAGTGGAGGAGGGGGTGGAGGTGCAGGTGGTCCCAAGAAAATGCCCTGTTGGGCTGGAGGTTCCGCGGCTGAGAGGCTGCCTTCCAGCCTGGCTCAGAAGTAGAGGAGTTGTCTCCACAGAGGCAGGGGCAGCGGCATTTGCCATTCTTCGCTCTCCCTCGCATGCCAGCTGCTCCCTTTCTAACTGCTCTTGCCGCTCTCTTTCTGGCCTTTCCCAGTCCAGTCTCTCCAGCCTTTGCCTTTCTAACCTCTCCCTCTCCAATCTCTTCCTTTGCATTCTTCCTCTCTCCAGCCTTTCCGGCTCCAGCGCCTTTTGTCATTGCTGTTCTTGTAGTTGCCTTCTTTGAATTTCCAATTCTTCTTGTGATGGGCCATTCTGAACTTCGGCAGGTAGTTGTGAATTTTGTCTAAGCGATGTTGGCCTTGTTTCCTGTGAATTCAACACGCCTAAGGCATGCATCATGGCACTTGCGAAGACATGCGCATCTTCTTTGCTGCCGAAGTTGAGACCATACACCTGTCTAGCATCCCACCATTGGTGGAAGGTCTGAGTAGCTTGATCGTACTTCAACCCTTTAGGAATGGCACAATATATCACTACCTGCTGGTCCTGAATCTTCCTGCCCACCACTCTGAATGTGTTGTTGCCTGTATGATGATATATATGAACTCAGATGAACCCGGTTGAACCACCAGCTGGCACCCACTTTTTATTGGCATCATCATAAACCATCACAGCAGCTCTTGCCTGACAGATACTCTGTTCACTTATTATTTTAAATGTATTCTGCCACTCCCTTCTGGTCTGTAGAGTTTCTGCTGAAAAATCAGCTGATAACCTTATGGGAGTTCCCTTGTATGTTATTTGTCGTTTTTCCCTTGCTGCTTTCAATAATTTTTCTTTTTGGTTAATTTTTGCCAATTTAATTACTATGTGTCTTGGCGTGTTTCTCCTTGGGTTTTTCCTGTATGGGACTCTCTGCACTTCCCGGACTTGGGTGGCTATTTCCATTACCATGTTAGGGGAATTTTCAACTATAATCCCTTCAAATATTTTCTCTGGTCCTTTCTTTCTCTCTTCTCCCTCTGAGACCCCTATAATGTGAATGTTCGTGTGCTTAATGTTGTTCCAGAGGTCTCTCACACTGTCCTCATTTCTTTTCATTCTTTTTTCTTTTTTTTGCTCCACAGAAGTGATTTCCCCTGCTCTGTCTTCCAGTTCACTGATCCATTCTGCTTCATTTACTCTACTATTGATTCCTTCCAGTGTGTTTTTCACTTCAGTTATTGTATCGTTCAACTCTGTTTGGTTGTTCTTTATATTTTCTAACTCTTTGTTAAAAAATCCCTCTAACATCCATTTTTCTCCTGAGTTCTTGGATCACCTTTACAATCGTTACTCTGAACCCTTTCTCGGGTAGATTGCCTATCTCCACAACACTTAGTTCTGGAGTTTTATCTTGTTCCTTCATCTGAAACACATTCCTCTGCCACCTCATTTTGGGTTAATCACGTTTCTCAACTTTGGAGAAGTAGCCTTCTGTAGGAGACGTCCTATGGGTCCCAGCGGTGCACTCACCCAAGGGCCAGGGGCCAGCGGTCCCAGGGTAGTGTCTGGCCTGTGTTTGCAGACTACAGTCTACTGAATCGTAGTTTTCTTCCTTCTGATTTCTGCCCCCTGGTGGGTGAGGCTGGTCTAGAAGCTTGTGTAGGCTTCCTGGCAGGAAGGGCTGATGCCTGCCCACTGGTGGGTGGAGCTGGGTCCTGGCCCTCTGGTGGGCAGGCTGTGTGATCAAGAAGTCTTTAGGCAACCTGACTGCTAATGCGTGGGGCTGTGGGGCTGTATTCCCACCCGTTAGTTGTTTGGCCTGAGGCATCCGGCACTGAAGGCTACAGGCTGTTGGGTGGGGCCGGGTCTTTGTGCTAAAGACCCAAGCAAGATGTCTGCCTCAAGGAGAGTTCATGCAGATGAATAATCCTGAATATATCTGCCACCAGTTTTTAAGGCCCCAGCATGAGCCACAGCACCCCCCCTCCTGCCTCCCCAGGAGACCCTCCAAGACCAGCAGGTAGGTCTGGCCCAGGCTCCTCTGAGGTTACTGCTTTTGCCCTTGGTTCTGGTACATGTGAGATTTTGTGCAATCCCTTTAAGAGTTAAGTGTCTGTTTCCCCCAGTCCCGTGGAGCTCCTGCAAATAAGCCCTGCTGGCCTTCAAATCCAAATGCTCTGGGGGGCACCTCTTCCCAATGCCAGACCCCTGGGCTGGGAAGCCTGATGTTGGCCTCAGAACTCTCACTCCTGTGGGAGAGCCTCTGCAAGGTCACCCAAGGTGGGGTGGGGTGGGGGAGGAGGTTAAGGATTTGGTTATATTTCAAGTGCACCCCTCCTACCGTCTCGTTGTGCTTTCTTCTTTACGCCTTTAGATGTAGAAGATCTTTTTCTGTAGGTTCCAGTCTTTTCTATCAATGGCTGTTCAGATGTTAGTTGTGATTTTGGTGTGTTCCTGAGAGAAGGTAAGCTCAAGGTCCTTCCGCTCCACCATCTTGAAAGACTCCCTCTAATCTCTCTCTTAAGCCTCTTTTTTTTTTAAATTTATTTATTTTATTTTTGGCTGCGTTGGGTCTTTGTTCCTGTGCGCGGGCTTTCTCCAGTTGCGGTGAGTGGGGGCTACTCTTTGTTGTGGTACGCAGGCTTCTCACTGCGGTGGCTTCTCTTGTTGCGGACTTCAGTAGTTGTGGCACATGGGCTCAGTAGTTGTGGCTTGAGGGTTCTAGAGCACAGGCTTAGTAATTGTGGCACACAGGCTTAGTTGCTCCATGGCATATGGGATCTTCCCAGACCAGGACTCAAACCCGTGTCCCCTGCATTGGCAGGCAGATTCTTAACCACTGTGCCACCAGGGAAGTCCTTAAGCCTCTTTTCTAACCACTTTCCCAAATAATGAAGTGTTTATAGTTCATCAAAATGCCCTGCTCTGTCATCTCCTCAGACACCTTCACACATTCAGAATCTTCTGCCTAGACTCTCTTCTTTCTATCTTTTTCTTTAGCTAATTTCAATTTATCCTAAAAAAATCTCAGCTCAGATACTTTCCAAAAAGCAATTCTCAATTACTCCTGTCTTCTCCTTCCCCATTTACAACTAAAATCTGACTAGGTGAGAATCCAATATGCCCTTGTAGCAACCTGTTTCTAACTATTAATATACCCTTATAGCAACCTGTATCTAACTAATAGTTGCATTTTAAGTGCTATTTTTTTGTCTTTCCAATAGTATGTGTGTGTGTGTGTGTGTGTGTGTGTGTGTGTATCTGTGTGTGTGTGTGTATCTCTGTGTGTGTTAGTTGTTTCCAGAATTCACATGTCATACCCTGAAGGCTCCATCACAATCTCTGCAAGGGGAGGCTTATGTCATTTGAAAAAGCTTCCCAGGTGATTCTCATCCCATTCTGTCCTGTTGAGATGGAAAGCCTCTAGGGGGAGTCATCCCCAGCACCTGACACAGAATCTGGCATATTGTAAGTGACTATCACATGTTGGATGATGGTGGGGACAAGAAATGATGAGGTGAGAAGTCTGTTTTTCCTTCAATGGACAATGTGTAGACACATAAAATTTGAGTAGTGGCTCAACATAATTAGAGTAATGTATTTAGAAACTGATGTGTGATCAGTGATGAGTGGATTAGATTGGAGGAGCGGGGGAGGGATAGCATATGTCATGCTGAATCCTGGGCAAAATGTTGTAGAGATTGCAAAGGATCTGGGGTAACCAGTAAAACTTCCTAGAGTGGAATTCCCTGGTTGCACAGTGGTTAAGAATCTGCCTGCCAATGCAGGGGACATGGGTTCAAGCCCTGGTCTGGGAAGATCCCACATGCCGCAGAGCAACAAAGCCCGTGTGCCACAACTACTGAGCCTGCGTGCTGCAACTACTGAAGCCTGTGAGCCTAGAGCCTGTGCTCTGCAACAAGAGAAGCCACCACAATGAGAAGCCCACGCACTGCAACGAAGAGTAGCCCCTGCTCGCCACAACTAGAGAAAGCCCACGTGCAGCAATGAAGATGCAATGGAGCCAAAAATTAATTAAAAAACAAAACAAAAAACTGCCCAGAGTGACATTCAGACACCAACTTGAGGCACAGAAAGTCTTTATATGAGGTGCTGGAGAAGGACCTAAAAAGTCATCTCCAGGCTAGCAGGTGGTATAACTGCTCAGTGTTCTTCAGCCAGATGCCAGAGAACTCTTCCGCCTGCCATGGCTATGTTGGTTCTAGTTATGCACATCCAGACTGGAGTGGATCACAGGTATAGAGAATGGGGGAACTGTTCCTAGGCCCAGTTTAGTCTGGAGTAGGACTGTCTGCAGGAGGGGGCCCATTCTAGAACAGCTGCAATTCCTGACTGATCCACTTCAGACAGACTCTAATGCATGGTACCACCAACCGAATTCTAGGCAAGAGTAAATGTATTGACACACCACACAGCATTCATGAAGTCAGAATTTTGGAAAAGGTGAAACTGTCTTTCAGGCTTAAATTATTTCTGCAGTGTTTTGTTTGATTACAGCCTGCATTTAGAAGATGCTTGTCCTTGACTTTCCCATCTCCTTTTAGCCTTTGTCGGTAACGTTGTGGGCTCTACACAGGTGGTTCCATTTGTAATCCATTTGACACAGCAAGACTCTCATAATTAATGAAGCTCCCTACAGCACTGCCAGTGACCTGGAATGTAGGACAGGAGAGGTGCTGAAGCAGAGGAAAGGACAGAAGGCTGAGAGCCAGGAGACCTGGACGTTGCCGGGAGGCTGCCGGGAGCTGCAGCCGAGCAAGGGAGTTTTCTTCTGTGCACCTCTGTCTCCAGCCTTAAACTGGAAGCACAGAAGCAAAGGTCCCATCTCAAATAATGGCATAATCACTAACCATTACAATTCCTGATCTTGGCCACCTTCCTTTGTTTGTCACTGGAAATCAATTTAAAGCATATTGTTGTTGAGTCAAGTTTTGATTGTGGTGGGAAGGCGGGAAGATAGGATTCAATCTTGAAATGCTCAAATCAACATGGAAGAGTTTCTGAGTTGCGGGACAGGATGGAGTCTGGAGAACAGGGGATTCAGAGCATTTCCAGGATGGGTTCCCCACCCGCACCCCGTACGTGCCTGGCAGGATTTCCACATGGTCAGGGTTTGTGTAGTGTAGGAAAAAGGGGGACCAGGAGCAGTATCTTTTCCCTTTTTCTCTCTGCTTCAAACTCACGTGTAAATGGAATGAAAAGAGAAAGGAAAGAAGCAGGCAGAAGGAAAACAGATGGTTCTCTATAATGCTTTTCATCCAGTTAGAATTATGTTTTGACAATAAGGTCCTACAGAAAAAAACTGGAACACATTTTCCCACATTTCACCCCACACCATCTTCTGCATAGATTAGACCTGTGTAATGAATCAATCTCCTGAAAAGAATTCCAGGAAGGTCATGGGGCAGCCTCTATGCTCTGTCTTGGTATACGCAGAGAGAGGGATCTGGCTGATCTGCTGATTAAAATAGTGCCGCATGCATCTGCTAAAAAATGTTCCCATGGTGACTCCAACAGACCTGCTCTCCTTCCTTCAGGCCTTCTCAGACGTCCCAGCGGAGACTCGCATTCCCCTTCCCCACCGCTCCGCTCCCAGTGACGTCATGCTGGGAGTACCCATTAAACATGCCCAGAACAGAGATGTATCTTCACGTGCTAAGGGTTCCCATTTCTCCCCCCAATGAAGAAACCTTAATTTCCCACAAGACTTCACCTGAATTTTAAAAATTATTTTTAAATCATACAGCATTACTCCCTCCTGAAGAAGTCCTTCTATCTCCTAGCTTTTTCCTTTGCATGGCCCAAATGGATTTAGGGTTCAAGTCGTAGGCATCACTTGTTTCAATTTTTCCCTTTTCACTTGTGTTTTTACTCATAGTATCAATCATTCATTACTATTATTATATTTTTAAAATGTATTTAAAATTCTAATTATTTTTTCCGTTTATAAAAGTTATACAAAATACTTCTACTATAATTTTGGATTTTTCTGGCCACACCACTTGACATGTGGGATCTTAGATCCCTGACCAGGGATCGAACCCACACCCCCTGCAGTGGAAGCGCAGAGACTTAGCCACAGGACTGCCAGGGAAGTCCCAGCATTTCTATTATACTTTTTGTGATTATAAAAATGTCCTAAGTAAAGAAAATAAAATTTCTATTTTTCCAATAATGCCCGATTCAAAAACTGTTGGATGAACTTTCACTAAATATAGAGGGACTGTTTCAGATATTTAATTTAAAATATAGCCTATGGCATCCATGAAACTCAGCCTGGGGGGCCGTGGGTTGTCATCCTCCTAAGCAACTGGTTGTGAAGTAAAAGAAGACCAACCACATCCTGTTGGTGGGGGGGACTTGCCCTACATAATACAAAGGTGAGGATAGCTTCAGACATGAGCCCCAAATCCAACGTCTTAGAGATCAATATTCTGGAGAGCTGGCTCAGGATCACCCTTTCATGGATGCTACACATAGTCTGCTTCAGAGTGAAATGTAGCAGGTATTGTTCAATTTGATGATGATTTGGAGTCTTCCTGAACTAGGTTGGTGGGCCAGCTGGTAAATATCAATAATAATAACAATAATAATAATGCATCTGTGGAGCGCTTGCTCTCTGTAAGGTTGGTAGTGGGCATTGACATGCGTTTAATCATTTAATCCTTACAACAAGCCTCTGAAGTAGGTGGTCTAATTTCTTTTTCAGGGATAAGGAAATGTACATTTCCAGAAGTTAAACTACTTGTTCCAGGAAAACGGCAGAGCAAGCGTCGGAACCCAAGGCTAGCCTTAACCATGCTTATTTCTAGCAGCAAACTTGCAGGCTGTGTCCAGAGGGCTCTCATTACTACAACACTCTGTAGTAAAACACTGTTTTCTTAAAACCCTACAAGGCCTCCCAAACACTGTACCGACGGCTCAAGCCAGGAACCCTCGGTCACCAGGCCCTTTGGGGGTGCTTGCAGTTTACCTGATGCACCACATTGCTGGTCTCTTCTTTTCTTTTCTTTCTTTTTTTTTTTTTTTTACTTTTCTTATTATTAAATTTTATTTATTTTTTAATTGAATTTTATTTCTTTTATACAGCAGGTTCTTATTAGTTATCCACTTTATACCTATTATTGTATATATGTCAATCGCCCGCCTCTTATTTTCTGTTACCTGCCTCCGTCCCTTGCAGCTCAGGTCACACTACACTGTCTGGTGTTCTCACCTCCACCTCTCCACCTTCTGCCACGCTGCTCCTTGAGCCAAGTGGAGCTCCCACTCTGCTGCCAACTCTTCTCCCTCCTCACCCAGAGGCAAGCAGCACCCTGTCCTCCCTCCCGCCTGGGCTTTGCTCGGTGGAAACAAGGTGTATCTTTCTTACTTCTAAAAACCCTTTCTCCACCCTCTATGGACCACCCTCTGAAGCTGATGCTTCCCTTAAGGCTGCTCTGGCCATATGTGCTTAGTGAAAGTGATTATTATTAGTCCTTTGTACATATCTTCAGACTCTGGGGCTGCAAAGTTGGGTGCAGGTTGAACAAACATTTAATGTTTATGCTGGGTGTTATTCTACTATGTTCCGAGCATTTCTCTAGGTACTGAAGATAAAACAGTTAACAAAAGTATACAGAGGCCCTCCCCTCACAGAACTTACATTCTAGTGAATATCCCCTTTCCCTTTCTGTGTTTCTGCTTCCTTTTCTGGTGTATCCTCCCATAGGATAGTTCCGGAGACAGGCTACCTGGGATCACATCCCAGCCTTTCTACTTAACAGTCTGTGTGACCTTGGCCAAGTTAGTTAACCTCTCTGTGCCTCAGTTTCCTGTAAATTGGGAAACATGAATAGCATTTCCCTCAAAGTTGTTATTAGAATTAAATAAGTTAATGTAGTTAATACATCTAAGGTATTTAGGATAGTGGCTGTGATATTGTAATTTATATATATTGGTCTCTGACCTCATTCTTGGCACAGAGCTACCAAAGCTCTGGGAACTTCCTTAGAGAGCAATAAAGATGTCTTTTGTTATGTTAATGATGTGACCTTTGGAAAACACCTGAGGGTGGGGGCTGGTTGCTAGGAGAATCAACTACGTGATTGGAGGGTTAACAATTTCAATCCCACCCCCTGACTTCCAGGGAGGGGAGAGGGGCTGGAGGTTGAATCAATTGCCAATGGCCAGTGATTTAATCAGTCATGCCTGTGTAAGAAGCCACTATAAAAACTCAAAAGGACAGGGTTTGGAGAGCTTCTGAGACTGGGGAGAGTGGTGCTCCTGGAGAGGGCATGGAATTTCTGTGCCCTTTCCCCATACCTTGCCCTGTGCATCTCTTCTCTCTGGCTGTTCCTGAGTTATATCCTGTAATAATAAACCGGTGATCTGGTAAGTAAAATGTTTCTCTGAGTTCTGTGAGCTGCTCTAGTGAACTAACTGAACCTAAGAAGGAGTTCATTGGACCCTCTGATCTATAGCTGGATGTCAGAAGCTCAGGTGACAACCTGAACTTGGGATTGGTGTCTAAAGTTGGGGCTGAGGGCGGGCAGTCTTTTAGGACTACTGAACCCTTAACTCATGGAATCTGACGCTGTCCCCAGTTAGTGTCAGAATTCAGTTGAACTGCAGGACACCCAGCTGGTGTCCGATAATTGCTTGGTGGTTTGGAAAAACCCCCATACGTTGGAATTGGATGCAAAATCACAGTGGCAATTTATGTTAATTATTACTATTACTTTGTTTAGATAACAACACAACACGTGGTTGGCAGGGATCTTCCTTTGGAAGTGTTCTTAAGTCTCTTCTGCTTGGCTGTAAACTTCTTAAAGGGCTAAGTCTTCAGTCCTTTTGTGTTTGCCATACGTGGTGTGATGCTTTTCACAGCATATACAATGAATAAATGCTCTTGACTGATAGGGCCAGTGGAGGAGGTGTCTGTTGTGTCATCAGAGTGTTTCTCAGCTCCCCCTCAGAGCAAAACTGCATTCACCTGATAAACTATTCTCATTCGCTTGTCTTCTCGAGGAAAGACAACTGTAGGCTCAATGCCTTCTATTGCGTGTGTAAAAAAAACAACTTGCTTTAATTTCTGAAGAAACAAGACCCAAGGTTATCATGTTAAAAACATCCTCTGCCTCAAAGAGAAATGACAAGACTCACCTTGATTTTTCAATGGTAAAGGCATAGTTTCCCTGAGTTTGCTTAAAAGGTTTTTCATTTCTCGCATGTCTCTGTAAAATTGATAAAAAGAAAAACTATCAGCTGTAAATTTTTGAAATGTAATCTCGAACCGTCTGTTCTGTGAGACAACTGAAGGACAAAGTCTGTGCCTAACTGTACCAGCTCGAGCTTCCAGTAGGCAAATATTGCATTTATTTTGCTTGTATAAGAAAAAAGAAAATCTGAGTTGGGTTGGCTCTGGAAGGAATAAGAATAACTCTGACAAACGTTTCCGCAGGGCATTCTGCTATAGGAGCCCTCATATCTGCCTTCAGTTGGACCTGGCTGAGATCAGAGAAGAGCCTCTGGTAATGAGGACAGTACTTCACGTTTCCAAGGGCAGGTGAAGGGCACGCAACTAGAACAACAGGAGAACCCTGGGCAAAGCTGAGGCTGGGTGATGATGTTCTCTTATCTGGTCCAAGGGCTGTCCTGCCTGTGTGGTTTCACTCCCTGTCGTCTCTCATTATTGTAATTGGAATTCACAGTAACACAGGTGTTAAGCATTCCCAAGCGTCAACACATTAAATTGGCTTGGAATGTTTTTAATGTGCAGCCCAGTTTGAGACCCACAGATTTCTTAGGGCAAAGTGATAGGGAGAAGCAAGGAAGCCCCCTCCCAGACCAGGTCTACTGTGCCTACTTCTCCCAGTCACTCCCACCTCCTTTGACCAGAATCTGAACTTTTAGGCTGAACTGAAATAGCTCCAACGCTGAGAGCTAGACTCTCCTATTATTATTATCAGCCGTAGCTTGCTCTCTGACAAGCTTACAAGGCCTGGATAGAGATTCTGTGCGAGGTTTCTGAGAAGGAACATGGCTTTGCTGAAGGATTACACACTGACCATGGCACTCTGGCAGATACTCCTGGGAATAGAGCAAAGCATTTTCTACTTTATAAATTAAGAGAAATCACTCATCATTTGTCTATAGCTCTACCAAACTGTGCCAAACAGCTTTATTGTTTGAATTGTTGGATTTCCAAGCTTAGACAAAATCCCAGTTTTATTAATAGCACGTAATTACCACATGCTTCAATTTTCTATAAACACAGAAATTTGGTTAATTAGCTTTAGAATTATATTACAATCTGAAAGTAGAACTACAATGGCTCTAAATGCCACTGTGTGATACATTTCTAAAAATAAAAAAATAGTGTTCATTATCTTGTCAATGACTCAACCCCACACACACACAGAGTCCTCGATGGAATTGCCTAGTGTTCAGCTGCTTCGTGCTGGCTCTGGGGACATCAGTAGCAAAGGACAAGATATCAGTGTGAAGGCCAATAAACAAGGGGCTTGTCCCTCTGCCTCACAGAATGGAATTTTTAGCATCTAGATGCGTTTATGATTATATTATTGTGATTGCTTCCTTTTCCCAAATGAAATAGAATCACTGTAGAATCTCTTCTTCCCAAGAAACTCCCTCTCTAGCCGTGAGCTACTGCTTGTTAAGACAAATGCATTAACTCACTTTGACCACTAAGGGGTCATCATTTACATCCTGGGAGAGTAAGAGAAGACAGCCCTTTGGAAAGCTGTCTGTGAACTGGACAGAACACTCAGCCCCTGACTGGCAACTGAATAGGCCATTCCATACACCTGAAATCTGAGAGTCTAGTAGACATCTTTGCACAATTTTCAATTCTTCTCCCTTAAACAAATGGAAATTTTGGGACCCATCCTGGTGGGTGAGCTGTGATGGGTATATAGATCCACCTTTCTCCCTTCCCAAGGAAGCGCTCCATTTTCATCTCCATGGAGATGCAAGACTGATGGGAAAAGCAGAGGCCTGGGAGCCCACATCTCCTGGAGGCTCTGCTGTCATTCCACAGATGGATTTGGACCCCTTACCGTCCCTCATCTCAGTTTACTGAGAGCTCTGTTTCTGAATCTGAAAGAGAAAATCTCGACTCTCTCTAGCCCCTGAGTGTTAACTAGAGGAGGGTTGGCAGTCTATTTAGGGTAACTTCCCACTTACCTTTCAGTGTTCTCAATGTCTGTGGAAACCTGCCAGGAATGTTGCTGAATATCTGCAGGGGATGATGATGAGTCCTCTAGAGCAGGTGTTTCAGCACACTCCTCAATTTTGCAATCCAAACTCTTGGTTCCCCCTCCAGGCTCCTTTCCTAAGGGGGTTGGTGTTGGTAAAGAGAAGAGGATAAGAAATCATAAATGCAAATTCTATACCCAAGATATCACTGCAAATGTTGGCTATGCTTTGAGTCAAATGCTCCATTAACCCTAGAAACTTCTTTGAATACTAAAGTAATGTGTGTGTGTGTGTGTGTGTGTGTATAGCATATTTTCACAACATTCTGGGAAAGCTATCTGAGGTCAATGCAACCTGAAGATCAAGATTAAAGTAAGGGCCCTGCCTTTGATGGACTGTTGGTGCTTTGTAACCCATTCTTCGTGAGTTAGATCGGATCAGCTAGGAAGAGGAGATTCAGCCTGTGAAATTGTGCTGCTTTTTCGGTCCTCAGATGCAGGGGCAGGTAAAAGGGCCAGGAGCAGGTGACACCCAGCAGAAGAAATAGGAGCTCCTGCCATTCTCTCTGATTCTGACACTAGTCCTCTGGGCCTGTGAGAAGCAGCAGAGATTATGGACCTGCCTTCCATTTCCTTGGCTCTCCAACCTCCTTCAGTGTATCATTCTATGAGGAAAGAGCCCAGTCTCAAGATCCAGCCTCACTCTGCTGAGACCACAAAGTACAGTCGACTAAAGCACCATGTACTGGGTAGCCGTCCACAGTAGTGAACTGCCAATGCACTAAGACTTGTATTTACCGGGACTGATCTCAAGGGAGTAAATCAATACTTTCTGGAAACAAATCTCCGAATTGGTTAGGCCATAAATTCATGTGAAATTAAATGGGAGTTATAGTCCGTGGCCCCGATAACCTCTGTCAATGTCTTTTATTCTGCCTTAAGCTTCTGGGTATCTGCAAGGGCGTATCTTGCTATCATGGGAATGGCATACGAGGCCCAAGAACTGGGTGTTAATTTTTTATTTGTGTGTGTGTGTGTGTGTGTGTGTGTGTGTGTGTTTCTGCTGTGCCGCATGGCTTGCGGGATCTCAGTTCCCTGACCAGGGATCGAACCTGGGGCCCCAGCAGTGAGAGTGCCGAGCTCTAACCACTGGACTGCCAGGGAATGCTCAAGAACTGGGTTTTATTTATTTACTTTCATTTTTTAAATATATCTTTATTGTAGTATAATTGCTTTACAATGTTGTGTTAGTTTCTGCTGTACAACAAAGTGAATCAGCTATATGTATACATATATCCCCATATCCCCTCCCTCTTGAGCCTCCCTCCCACCCTCCCTATCCCACCCTTCTAGGTCATCACAAAGCATCGAGCTGATTTCCCTGTGCTATGCAGCAGCTTCCCACTAGCCATTTTACATTTGGTAGTGTGTATATGTCAATGCTACTCTCTTACTTCATCCCAGCTTCCCCTCCCCACTCTGTGTCCTCAAGTCTGTTTTCCACATCTGCATCTTTATTCCTGCCCTGCCACTAGGTTCATCAGTACTGTTGTTTTCGATTCCATATATGTGCATTAGCATATGGTATTTGTTTTTCTCTTTCTGACTTCACTCTGTATGACACATTCTAGGTCCATCCACCTCATTACAAATAACTCAGTTTCGAAGAACTGGGTTTTAAACCTGGCTTTTTCAGTTGTTCATTAACTCACTTGTTCATTCACTCACAATATTTCCTGCGTGTCAGCTAAGTATCGGGTACTGGGCTTGGTACTAGAGAGACAGAGGTGAAAGAAAGGATAGTCTTTGTCTCATGGAGCTTAAAGTGCTGGAGATAGGGAACGCGGGTTCGTGCCCCAGTTTGGGAAGATCCCACATGCCGCGGAGCGGTTGGGCCTGTGAGCCATGGCCGCTGAGCCTGTGCGTCCGGAGCCTGTGCTCCGCGACGGGAGAGGCCACAACAGTGAGAGGCCCGCGTACCGGAAAAAAAACAAAAAAACAAATAATTACAAAGCTGTTGTGTAACATTATGTAGTCTGTATAAATGGTAGCTATATTGTTGCTTTCACTCTTTCAACCAGTTTTATTTGTATTATGTAGCTACATCTCCAGACTGGTTGTTAAGAAATCGTTACAGCCCGTATCATTGAACATTCATGAGATGGCAGCTCCACCTGGTTACCTTGTAGCTCAATTTCCCTAATCATGATATGATTGTTTTTGCATGTTTTTTTTAAAAAAACAAAAACACTTATGAAAAGGAAGGCTCTTTATGGTAAAATCTAATGGGAAGCTTTTCCCTTGGATTCCTGATCTGAAGGCAACTAGCAGAAATCTCATCCCTGTCATTTCTAACCCATGTAGTAGCAACACAAGGAGAAAGAGACAAGCAATTAACTGGTAATTAACTGTACAGTATTCATCAGCCTATAGTAGAAGTGGACCTCTGAATATTCAGCCAAAGCACAAACACAAGTTTACTGATGAAAACTTTTGATCCTTTTGTGTATACTTTATGCACATTGATCCTGGGTGATGGAATTGTTTTTTCCAATTTTATGGTATTGCTGTTGGGTAGAAATTAATTAAGTACATAGCATATTACCATTTCCCAGTGGGAGGGCATTGACCTCTTAAAAGCACTTGCATTGAATCTCCTGGTAGAGTGCACACATGCAGTCCATTTGGCACCTACCTCTGAGCAGTCAGCCTTGGGATGTGAGTCTGAGCAAGAGTGGCTAGCACTTGAGAGAGGGACAAAAGGGTGGGTGTCCCCCAAAACAGCCCTCTGCTTTTCAGAGGTCTAAAGGAGAGGGCCACCTGAAAGCACACATGGCTCCCGTTCTGCTCTTTTGGGTTTGAAATGCCATGGAGAATGGAGTATGGTTTGGATAGCAAATGGTGGATGAAGAAGATTCACACAAAGAAATTCTCTGCTTTATGGGCTCTGCTTGGCGTGGGGCCACTGTAGCCCCTACCCTGTGGTCAGGACTGTAGAGCCCAAAACTTTCATTCA
Organism: Tursiops truncatus; assembly: GCF_011762595.2. Taxonomy (NCBI): domain Eukaryota; kingdom Metazoa; phylum Chordata; class Mammalia; order Artiodactyla; family Delphinidae; genus Tursiops; species Tursiops truncatus. Next base: position 50,989,237 of record NC_047036.1, on the reverse strand, counting down.
TGGGAACAGGGAGGACTCAAGATAGCGTGCTGTTCCTTCTTGGAGTCCTCTATCTCCTTCATATGTACTCCTCTTATACACAAACACATATGTAAAGTCCAATCCACAATCACTTTGTGTACACTTACTGCCTGTACTAATTCTACTTACATAAGACAAAAACATTCTAAAAAAAAGGTAACATAATTATTCATGTATTCCTGAAACATGCCTATGAGCTTGCAATGCCAAGTACACCCTCCTTTCCCTCATTTTCAGAGACTAGATATAACTCTGCTAATGCAGATGCACAAGAATGAAAAACTTGGATGCTGGACTTGCAGTTTGGTGCTTTCTGTCAGCTTACAAAATCTCTGCAGAATTTTGATTATATTACATCTTCTCTGGCTGGCACATCTTGAAAGACAAGAGATTGATAGGAATTGTAGGGGTTTTCAATTCCAGAACATATGTGGGGAGATCATAATTGCTCTCATTTACTGATAGCACTGACTTTACGCTGGGCATCCTCTCCCACTACAGTCCCTGTTTATTGCCTTAATAGAACACTTAGCACTAATAGAAACTTATCTTATGTATTTGCTAACTGGTTTATTATTTGCTCACCCCAACCCCACTCTCATCTCCCATCTCCCAAACTGGATATGTAAAGTATGTAAGGCCAGGAACCTTATCTGTTTTCTTCAGTTCTGTAAGTCCAGTACCGAGGACGAAAGCTTACACATCAGATGATTTCAACAGATATACAGCATCAAAAAAAGTAATTATACTATATATGTTATACAGCTTTCTTTGCCGCGTTACTATGGTTAGAGATACTTTCATGTTAATGCATTCTGATTTATTTTATGCTTTTAAATGGATGCACAGTATCCCCTAGTAAGGAATTTACATTGTAATTCTTCCCTTTCTCCAGAGTATGCCAGTATTTGTATGGGACAGATCCTTTAAAGCAGAAAACTTGGACAAAGTATATGTATTCACATTTTGTACCTTAATATATATTGCCAAATTGGCCTCTGAAAAGTCTATGCTAATTTACATTTTCCTTCTACCAACTGTAAATGAGAGAATCTATTTCCCTACACCTTTGCCAGAACTTCATATTATCAATATTTAATTTTTGCTTATTTGATGAGGGAAAATAGAATCTCTCATTGAAGTTTCTTTTCACCTCTTTTACTACTACTGAGATTAAATTTATTTTTCATAAGTGAATTGGCTGCCTGTATTTCTTCTTTTCATTTTCTATTCATATCATTTGCCCATTTAAAAAATAGGGCTGTCTTCAGCACCAGATGGCTTCACAGGCGAATTCTATCAAACATTTAGAGAAGAGCTAACACCTATCCTTCTCAACTCTTCCAAAATATAGCAGAGGGAGGAACACTCCCAAACTCATTCTATGAAGCCACCATCACCCTGATACCATAACCAGACAAAGATGTCACAAAGAAAGAAAACTACAGGCCAATATCGCTGATGAACATAGATGCAAACATCCTCAACAAAATACTAGCAAACAGAATCCAACAGCATACTAAAAGGATCATAAACCATGATCAAGTGGGGTTTATTCCAGGAATGCAAGGATTCTTCAATATACACAAATCAATCAATGTGATACACCATATTAAAAAACTGAAGAATAAAAACCATATGATCATCTCAATAGATGCAGAAAAAGCTTTTGACAAAATTCAACACCCATTTATGATAAAAAGTCCTGCAGAAAGTAGTCATAGAGGGAACTTTCCTCAACATAATAAAGGCCATATATGACAAACCCACAGCCAAGATCATCCTCAATGGTGGAAAACTGAAACCATTTCCACTAAGATCAGGAACAAGACAAGGTGGTCCACTCTCACCACTATTATTCAACATAGTTTTGGAAGTTTTAGCCACACCAATCAGAGAAGAAAAAGAAATAAAAGAAATCCAAATTGGAAAAGAAGAAGTAAAGCTGTCACTGCAGATGACATGATACTATACATAGTGAATCCTAAAGATGCTACCAGAAAACTACTAGAGCTAATCAATGAATTTGGTAAAGTAGCAGGATACAAAATTAATGCACAGAAATCTCTGGCATTCCTATACACTAATGATGAAAAATCTGAAAGTGAAATTAAGAAAACACTCCCATTTACCATTGCAACAAAAAGAATAAAATATCTAGGAATAAACCTACCTAAGGAGACAAAAGACCTGTATGCAGAAAATTATAATACAGTGATGAAAGAAATTAAAGATGATACAAATGGAGAGATATACCATGTTCTTGGATTGGAAGAATCAACATTGTGAAAATGACTCTACTACCCAAAGCAATCTACAGATTCAATGCAATCCCTACAGATTCAATGCAATCCCTAGCAAAATACCACAGGCATTTTTCACAGGACTAGAACAAAAAATTTCGTAATTTATATGGAAATGTAAAAGACCCCGAATAGCCAAAGCAATCTTTTTTTTTTTTTTTTTTTTTTTTTTTGGTTTACGCGGGCCTCTCATTGTTGTGGCCTCTCCCTTTGCGGAGCACAGGCTCCGGATGCGCAGGCTCAGCGGCCATGGCTTATGGGCCTAGCTGCTCTGTGGCATGTGGGATCTTCCCAGACCAGGGCATGAACCCGTGTCCTCTGCATCGGCAGGCGGACTCCCAACCACTGCGCCACCAGGGAAGCCCCAAAGCAATCTTGAGAAAGAAAAATGGAGCTGGAGGAATCAGGCTCCCTGACTTCAGACTATACTACAAAGGTACAGTAATCAAGACAGTATGGTACTGGCACAAAAACAGAAATATAGACCAATGGAGCAGGATAGAAAGCCCAGAGATAAATCCATGCACATATGGTCACCTTATCTTTGATAAAGGAGGCAAGAATATACAGTGGAATAAAGACAGCCTCTTCAATAAGTGGTGCTGGGAAAACTGGACAGGTACATGTAAAAGTATGAAATTAGAACACTCCCTAACACCATACACAAAAATAAACTCAAAATGGATTAAAGACCTAAATGTAAGGCCAGACACTATCAAACTCTTAGAGGAAAACATAGGCAGAACACTCTATGACATAAATCACAGCAAGATCCTTTTTGATCCACCTCCTACAGAAATGGAAATAAAAACAAAAATAAACAAATGGGACCTAATGAAACTTCAAAGCTTTTGTACAGCAAAAGAAACCATAAACAAGAGGAAAAGACAACCCTCAGAATGGGAGAAAATATTTGCAAATGAAGCAACTGACAAAGAATTAATCTCCAAAATTTACAAGCAGCTCATGCAGCTCAATATCAAAAAAGCAAACAACCCAATCCAAAAATGGTCAGAAGACCTAAATAGACATTTCTCTAAAGAAGATATACAGATTGCCAACAAACACATGAAAGAATACTCAACATCATTAATCATTAGAGAAATGCAAATCAAAACTACAATGAAATATCATCTTACACCGGTCAGAATGGCCATCATCAAAAACTCTACAAACAATAAATGCTGGAGAGGATGTGGAGAAAAGGGAACCCTCCTGCACTGTTGGTGGGAATGTAAATTGCTACAGCCACTATGGAGAACAGTATGGAGGTTCCTTAAAAAACTAAAAAGAGAACTACCATATGACCCAGCAATCCCACTACTGGGCATATACCCTGAGAAAACCATAATTCAAAAAGAGTCATGTACCACAATGTTCATTGCAGCTCTATTTACAATAGCCAGGACGTAGAAGCAACCTAAATGTCCATCAACAGATGAATGGATAAAGAAGATGTGGCACATATATACAATGGAATATTACTCAGACGTAAAAAGAAACGAAATTGAGTTATTGGGTAGTGAGGTGGATGAACCTAGAGTCTGTCATACAGACTGAAGTAACTCAGAAAGAGAAAAACAAATACTGTATGCTAACACACATATATATATATGGAATCTAAGAAAAAAAAATGTCATGAGGAACCTAGGGGCAAGACGGGAATAAAGACACAGACCTACTAGAGAATGGACTTGAGGATATGGGGAGGGGGAAGGGTAAGCTGGGACAAAGTGAGAGAGTGGCATGGACATATATACATTACCAAACGTAAAATAGATAGCTAGTGGGAAGCAGCCGCATAGCACAGGGAGATCAGCTCGGTGCTTTGTGACCACCTAGTGAGGTGGGATATGCAGGGTGGAAGGGAGGGAGATGCAAGAGGGAAGGGCTATGGGAACATATGTGTATGTATAACTGATTCACTTTGTTATAAAGCAGAAACTGACACACCATTGTAAAGCAATTATACTCTAATAAAGATGGTAAAAAAAAATAGGGCTGTCTTGTTGATTTGTAAGAATTCTCTCTATGTAATAGATACTGATAATTTCCACTGTAGGTGAAACTATAAATTACTACCATCTGAGATTTAGAACTTTATTGAAGGATGACTCATTGATTATTTTTTCAGTACTGTCTAGGTTTAATGGTTTATTAAAAGATTTTACTCTTCTTAAGTTAAATTTGATAACTCATTTGTCCTAGAAAATTTTTCACTAAATACATTTTTAATAGTTTGGTTTTCTGTTGTAACTGTTTCATATCTCTAATGCTGTGTATTTATGGCTTACAATTTCTTTGTATTCCACTGTTTCTTGGATTCCATATCTTCCTGTTTCTTTGATTCATTCTCATTTTGCTGGAACATATCTTTGACATTATTTCAGAGGAGATCTCTGAATACAAAATTTCTTATTCTTTATATTACTGAAAATACTTTTTCTTCTCTATCTCTCTCTTGCTGTATGCACACTTAAATTCTAATTGGCTGGATATAAAAATCTATGTTCTAACTAAGTTTCTCTCACAACTTGGATGATATTGTTCCCTTTCTTCTATCTATACCCAAGGATGCTATGTATGTAGCCTGTTTATGGCCCTCTGAAAATTTTTTATCTTTAAACATTTTGAGTTATGAAATGGTTCCTAAATATGTCTAGCTATGGGTGTTTTATATATTACTCCATTTTTTGGCATTTGATTGGCATTTGCAATCTACTTTCACCAATTTTTTATTTTGAAAATTTTCAAGCCTATAGCAAACTTGCAAGAATAATACAATGAACATCTAAATATTCTAGTTTAACCAATTTTTAATATTTAGCCACATTCTTCTTTTATCTCTCTCATTCTCTGTGGGTGTGTGTATATATACATATATATATAGGTTTCATATATATGGATTATGTGTATAACGTGTATATGTATAAATGTATAATATATATATATAATTATTTGTTGAATCATTTAAGAGTTGCAGACATTAATGTTACTTTATCCCAAATACTTCAACATATAACTCCTAAAGAACAAAAATGTTTTCCTACATAACCTTAAAACAATTAGCACATGAAAAACTTTATTTAATTTTGATTTAAATGTTTCAATTCAATTTGATACAATGCTATTATTTAATATGTATATATATATTCTATATTCAAATTTCCCCATTTGTTCCAATAATGTCCTTTATAGCTTTTTTTTTTTTACATTGAAGGATCCAAATAAGGATTATGTACCACATCTAATTGTCATGTTTCTTTATTCTCTTTTAATCTAGAATAGCATCCTTGTCTTTTTTCATTTTTCATAACATTGATATTTTTGAATAAAGAGTCTGGGCCAGTTTTAAAGAATGTCTTTAAATTTGGATTTGTCTGATTGTTTCCACAAGTCTAGGTTCAGAGTAAACATTTTTGGCAAGAATATTATAGAAGTGATACTGTGTCCTTTTTAGTGCATTGCATTAGAAAGTGTGTGTGTTTGTCCCATTATTAATGATGTTAGTTAAGTATTGATTACTTGGTTAAGGTGATTTCTTCCAGCTTTTACCATGGTAGAGGACTCTTTTTCCCTTTGTAAATATTAAGTAATCTATGGAGTGATTTATTAAGATGTTATAGCCTTTTCAATATAAATATTTCTTTAGGTTTGCAAAAAGTTTTTCTATTTTTCTTAATTATCTATTTCTCTCTGTTTTCTCTATTCTTTCAGAATCCTATTTCATGTTAGAGTCTCTGGATCTTAATTAGCCCTATATTCTATATTCACTGTGGGGGGCTGAGCTCTGGGAGAATACCTAGACTTGACCTTTCAGGTCCCTATTTTAGGCTCTCAGTATTTCCATTATAATAATTGTTAAGAACTGTGAAGGATCTGAGATTTCCCTCTACCTGTGAATTAACTTGTCACAATCTCATGGATCCTGGAAAGAGACACGAGACTCTGGGTTAGAGACAAAGAAAATTTAGCACTCACAAAATTGTAGTAGAGTATCAGCATTTGTGTTAATTTCTTGAGTTTTAATTCCCACAGGGAGACACAAGAAGAGCCAGATCATTATACCTCCACACACACAAAGGAACCTTAATCTCAGGAACCCTGAGATTAAGGATCTGAAGTCTTCTATAAGCATGTCTGCCCTTTGCGCCGGGAAACATTTTCATTATGCTGAATCAATCGTAAGCATGCCTTGCTCTGGAGGGGAGGCACTGTCTCTGTTTTTCAAGAACATTTACTAAATAAACATCCTTGAAAAGATAGTGTAAAACAAAGGGCAGTCAGTGCCTCACTTTGCAAGAAAAACTCTGTTCCCTGAAATGCAAGAGCCTGAAGGAGAATGGTCTCCCAACACTAATTAACCCATCTATTAAAATTTTATTTGATGGATAGCACTTTCATTTCCAACAAATCCCGTTGCTTCCTTTCTGTTACAGTTACTGCTTTTGAGGTATGACAGACCTAAAATAAATCTGTTGATTACGTTTATATTTTAAATTCTTCATCTGTTTCTACTTTAAAATTTGTTCATCAAGTATTAGTTGTTTGCGTGTTGCCATTTGGTACCTCCCTTTCAGGGTGTTGATTTTCTTAAAAATCTGCTAATCCCTGGATGTCTGTTTAGCTTTGTCCTTGAGGATCTCTCTTTGCCCATCATTCTGATGAGTATCCTCCTTCTGGTGATTGGAAAAGGGGCAGGATGTGTGGCTGGACAAGGTGTGTCTAAAGCTTGTCTTCAGGGTGCTTCTCATCTCCGTTGATAAGTTTACCTGGGCACACAGCCTATTTTTTGGGTCCCGTGTTTGCTTTGAGTTTCCTGTTTACAACTCCTACTCCAAAGAGATATGTGGAACAATTTAGCCTGGGAAAAAACACTGGAGTCATGTGCTCACTTTCTTCTTCCTCTGCAGCAGTCCTTATGGAGGATTCGAGTTACTTCACCCTCTGTTCTGCTTTGCTGCCTGGTCCTGACACTCACAGCAGGTGTCCTCCTGGGGTAAGCAATGATGGTCTTGGTTACTCAGTGTGGGGCAGTTCAGCTTTTCCTGAATGCAATTTCAAACATTTATTTCCCTGACAACAGCTCCAGAAATCCTTCCTGTGATTTGTATTTGTTGACTCCTACTTTGAAGTATGTCTGGAATTGATTTTATTTTTGTCGTATTTTTCTCCTGCATGAATTTCTTTTGTTTCTTGAGTTTCTTATTGGTTGTGGCTTCATTTCTTCATTTATATCTACCAATCCAATCCCTGTTGCTTTCTAGCTTTGAGAAATTCCTCAATTTCTGGTTTGTTGAAATCATACTTCCTTGTTTTTCAGGGCCATGGGAGACTGTTTTGTGTCTGCCGACCTCTATTTTTTTTTTCCTCTTACAATTAGTAGGACCCATTTGACAGAGTTATGGCAAATGGATTCTGAGTAAGAGTGATGTATGCCTCTTCCAGATTGGCTTCTAAAAATCCTCCCATGGGAACATCCATGCTTTCTTTTCTCCCCTGACAATTGGATGGATTTGGGGAATGGAAAGAATAAAAGGGCCCACCCCACCCTAGCTCTGGCACTGGACTATGACAATGGTGAATAATGAACTCTCATTGTTCTAATCCATTGAGATTTGATGATGTTTCATGCAGCTGTTACCCTACCCTGACAAATATAAGAACGAATATGGATTTATTCTTTTCATTATATCTTTTGCTGTTATTTCGATGGGTTTTTAGTAGGAGGGGAAATATACGTATGAGTTCAGTCCAACATCTCTGGACAAGCTTCTTTTTCTCCAATTATACTCCCTCTCATTTAACAACAGATGCAGAATGAAAGCAAATTCCTTTGCTTATTCAATAATTATTAATTGAAACTTTATCTGCTCCAGGCACTGTACTAAATGCCGGAGATACAATGGTGAGCACACTCAAGGTGATCAACTCTGGAAAGGACAACAGACAACAAATCAGGTGTCTACCCCTCAATGTAACACGTGCCTGGGGGACACATTGCATGGGCATAGGCCCTGCCTTGGAGAGCCAGGAAAAGCTTTCTGCAGGAAAGTCCCATCTAAGTTACAAACCAAAGAAAGCATAGGGTAGACCAGGTGAAAGGGATCGTTGTGGAGTGGGGCAGGGTGGACAATATGTTTCAGGCAGAGGGAGCAACTGGAAAGAACTTCTAAGTTCAAGTTCCTCGAAGTAGTTCAAGATGCCGAGGCTGTTGAGATGGGGTTGCTGGTGAGAGATGAGGCCGGAGAGGCTAGCAGGGCTGTTCCATAGATGTTCTTCTGAGCCACATTAAAAAGTTGGCAGGGGAGCGCCTCACAAACCTGAATGTTGGCCTATCTGAGTTCTGCATCCCCAGCTTCCCCCGTTTGACCAGTTATCCTTAGAAGGAGCACCTGTTTCTAACATCAGGTGGGCTGTCTGCTCTGCTCTCAGGAAAGGGTCAAGCTGCTTCTAGATGGTAACTTCAAGTCAAAGTTTTACTTTGCCCAAGAGTGACTATGCATTTAAAATCATTTTTTATTATGAAATGAAAAACTCTGTCCCCTGAAACATTAGTTTCAGGCCTCAGTGAACAAGTATTTTCTTGGGGAGGGGATGGAGGGGGAGGGGAGAAGGGGAGCCTTTAGAGCACCTTAAAATGTCACTAAGCTGGCTTCACCACTGTTGAGAACCAGGATGTCAAAAAGTTGGCCACTTTCCTCAGGGCCTCGCAAAGCTTTTGGCCTTCAGCTCCTTTGGGATTTCCATGTATTTTTAGCCTGTTTATGGATAATATAATAGGCATGTTTGAGGAAAAGTTAAGGGAAACCACACATGAAGCACATACCAGTTTGGAAGGCTAGTTATTCTTATATTTGTGAGAAATGGTCAGTTGTTTAGGAGGAAAAAAACCACATGTGATTGTGGGGCAGCCTCAAGAGTCCCAGAAGACTGGGCTGGGGTCCTTTATTTAGAGTGGAGGCCCCTTTATCACACTCCACTCTGGAGACTTCTTTCCTCCTCTTGATCTCATTTCTCCCATCCTCTTTCTTTTCTATTCATATTTTCCTCTCTCCATTTCCCCTTCTCCTCTCCACTCCTTTCTTGCCTGCCTGTCTTCAGCCTATCGTGACAGTAGGAAGCATTGCCATAGTGTCTCCTTGGAGGCCCTGAGTTTGGACTCCGATGTCCAGCAGAGTCAGTTTTATCCATTTGTGTACATTTCTCTAGGAATCAGAACAAAACACACTAATCTTCTCTGAGCTAATATTCTGTCACTGCACTATCATTTCCTTGACGGCAGGGGCAAATTTCCTATGTCCTTTGTGCTCTTGACACATTATCTGCTATGATACTATACACAGGGAAGGCTCTCGGGACAGTTTTCATACTGACTGTGAACAACTAAATGAACACAGTTTACATGAGATGCGTGGAAGCTTATCCACATGGTTACTCTCACTCTCATGCATTTTCATAATGGGTAGGAGATTTATAACTCCATCCAGTGTGAAAAGGACTGGGGAAATGTAAGCTGTTTGTTAAGTAATCCACTTTTACTCTTGCATTTCCAAAAAGCATGTAATTTAAATAGAAATAAGTTATATTAGTTCAGTTAGTTGTTTGCCTATATTAAAAAATAGTTTCAAAGGCTTTTCTACACTGTGGTAAGAAGATATTCATAGTGCCATAAACACATAGTGGAAAATAATACTTATACCATAAACAGAAATCCATTCTTGCCCATACACTGGGAAATAAACATTTTCCGATACAGGGCTATTTCCCTCCCCCGCCCTGTGTCCTTCTCTGTGCTCCTTGTGACACTGTAGTCCTATCATTGACCCCAGAGTAGTAGTCATCTTGGTGGTTCCATCAGCTGAGTGAGGAAGCAGAATCACAGGGCACAGGAGAAGAGCAGACAATGGAAACACATTTGAGGGAGGTCCCTGTGAGGCTTTCACTTCTCCATTTCCAACCCCCAAGGTAGAGCAGAACAATGTGCAGACGGTATTGACTGTATAGTTAATTAATTTCAACTTTCCTTTAATGGGTATCATGGCTAAATCATGCTCCCTTTGGATCACAGCAAATATCTTATAAATCATTAAATGATCTATGCAGTTAACTTTCCCTCTCATCTTAAAAGTAACTCTCTGAACTTATTTTGGTAAGAAATTAAATATACAATAAATTTTAGCCATTAAACATGGTATTCTGGAATACACGCACCAATCATTGTCAGATGTGTGGATAAAATTCAGCCCATGGTGCTAGTATCTTTCATTTCCCGATTTGATATGTTCTCTTGCCTTTCTCCAATGTGGCTTAGTGGGAAATGGTCTGGTGTAGTGGAACAATCATGAACTTTGCAGCAGGATTAATGTGCTCTGTGACCTTGGACAACAAGTTACCTCTTTGAGCCTCAGCTTCTCTGTCAGTAAAATGGGAAAAACGATACTTGAGGATGAAATAAGATGACACGTATAAAGCCCCTGGCAAGTAGAAAGTATACAATAAGTGGAAGCTATTATCATTGCTGTTATCCTAGTCCTCAGCTGACATCTACTTTGACAAAAGGTGATGAATATTGTGTCCTGTTCACTGTTTGGTATTGATATATGAGGACACGGAGACAGAGTAATAGATGGTGTTAGATTGCCCTTACATTCCAGAAGTTGGTTATATTTGGGTTCTCCAGATAGTACAAGTTGTTCTGGTCTTGGGTCCTTTGAATTAGATACCAATGTTTATGAAGTTGTGTCCTTCTTGTCATTAAATCTCAGATTAAGTTCTACCTCCTCGGAGAGCTTTGACCGTCCCTTCTAAAGTAGCCACCCAGTCATGGTCACTTTCTATTACATTACCTATTCTAATTATTGACATTGTAATTTTAGTGTTTGGGAGTTTTAGAAATTTTCCCCCCCCAGATTTTAGAAATTCTCGTGAATATTTCTCTTCACGAGACTATATACTCCATAAGAACAGGGATCTCTTCAGCCCTGATCGTTTCAGTCTCCCAGTACCTTACACAGGTGCTCAACAAATATTTGTTCAAAGAACAAATGCATGTTTCCACTCATAAGTTGAATCATAATCTATTTTAAGATTTATTCTGCTTCATTTCTTCAAACCTAATGTTCTATTTTAGTATCAATTGCCTCATTACATTGGAAAATAAGGCTTTACTTGTGGTTTTATTCTATTTCCGTCTCTGCGTTGCTTGTTTCTTTTATTGGTGGGTCATTTTCTTTACATTTCTTAATAGGAGGCTGAATACCCTGGAGTCTTTACTGCTCATATTCTATTCTTTGTCTTAAGTTTATCCTGTATTTTGCTGGACGGATGGCGGTTCATTAATTTCTTATGAGAGCATCTTGAACTCTCAACTCCCACTAGAGTTTGACATCTCTCTCTTCTTTCCCCTTTTGTGACTACATTTCCTCCGCATTTTTTCTCTCTTTATATATACTGGTGGCACATTGCAGGGGAAGAACCCATCTTATCTTAGGGGGAGGAAGGGATAATGGTATACCTCAAAGGACCTGGGCACAATCTGGCTGTAAGTGATGGCAGAAGAGTGGAACAGAGTCAGAGAAGACCATTGAGAGAGCAAGGAGAGATGAAAATAAAGATGAAGGAGCAAGTTCACATGTGAAGGGGGGCTGCACTGGAGTGCTCTCTCTTCTCTGCTGCTTTCAGAATGGGAAGGTTGTCAAAACTGACTGACTGCGGGGAGAAAGGGAGAGAGGAAAGCTGTGGTCAAAACGGCAGGATCATCAATTCTCTTAGAAATCTGGCTTCACTTTCTGCCAATAGAGTGAATGAAACCCATGGTCGCATTTTATCTGGTGTCAGGAAACAGGCAATAATGGTCAATATGATACATGGATTCATTTGTGGGGAAAGACTTCCTACCTACTAACTGTGAAGAAGTGAGAGAAACTATTTTTCACTATAAACATAGAAATTAGACTTTGTCAAGTAATGGCCCAAGCTAAAACTTTAAGTGTTAAAATATGAGATTACACAATGCCTGAAATTATTCCCATCTGTCATCTTCTCCACAGTTTTTCAGAACCACACTCTGCATGGTATAATCCAATAGCCTTTATTAAATGTGGGTTTTTATCTTATATTACCATAATTTACTTTAACTTTCTTGGCCATGAAATAAGACAATCATCTTAGTACTGTTTGTCTTCATTTTTTTGGCAATAGCATGATCTTATAAAGTATAAAAGATTTCCAAGTAGATTGTACCAATCAGACTTATGAGACAGCAAAAATTCAGAAACATGGTGCATGCAAAAATCATGAAGGTCCACTGAAGATGTTGTTAAGGACAAAGGATATTTATAATTTGCTTAATTGGGAGAGAAGGACAATCTTCATTATTAAATTCAAGCTTTCTGCAGAAAATGAGATTTAAAATGATTTGAGGCTTATTTTTTCCCAGAAACAAACCATACTCCTTGCCCCTGCGGTAACCTTGTGTGACCTTTTTCTTCAAAGAGTAAACACATGACTACTCAATACAATAGTAAAACTAAATGTGATATTCAATACTTTCTGGACTTATGGTGGCAGTCAGGGAGGTAATTAGAAATAAAAATAAATTAAGGGGTTTCCCGGGTGGCGCAGTGGTTAAGAATCTGCCTGCCAATGCAGGGGACACAGGTTGAAGCCCTGGTTTGGGAAGATCCCACATGCCACGGAGCAAGTAAGCCCATGCACCACAACTACTGAGCCTGCGCGCTCTAGAGGCTGCGTGCCACAACTATTGAGCCCGTGAGCCACAACTACTGAAGCCCATGCGCCTAGAGCCCGTGCTCCACAACAAGAGAAGCCACTGCAATGAGAAGCCTGTGCACCATAACGAAGAGTAGTGCCCGCTCGCTGCATCTAGAGAAAGCCCACCTGCAGCAGTGAAGACCCAACGCAGCCAAAAATAAATAAAATAAATAAATAAATTAAAAAAGTAAAAGTACAGAGAATTGGAAAACAATTTGGCTTCAGAATCTAATCACAACAAAAAATTGACCAGAGACTCTCATATAGAGCCCAAATAATGACTCAATTACAATTCCTGTTTTTCCTTGATAGAAGATAAAGAGTAAAGAAGAATTGGCCAAGCTGTAATAAGAAATTAGGATGGAGAAAAAATTAGCTAACCTAAAAGTTATCAAAATATGAATTTTTACCATAGCATTAAAAGAAACATACCAGAAAGATTCTAAGCAGAAAGAGATTTCGAGTGTTATAGACTAGAATGGGAATCACCATTCCCCTAAGACTCTGAGGACTAAACTCATTCCTCAGTATCTGTATGTGTGTGGGGGAGAATGGGGGGTTGGTTCTAGGACTTGCCATGGACACCAAAATCCATGGCTCAAGTCCCATAGTTGGCCCTCTGTATCCGTGGTTCCATATCTGTGGATTCAAACAGCCATAGATTGTAAGCATAGTACGTGATCTGCGATTGGTTGAATCTGTGAGGGTCAACTCTATTTGATTTCTTGAAGGGACTGAGTGAGCTCATCTAGACAGGACCCCTTCCAGCCCAAGGCCACACTAGAGATACCACTGTTTGGATAAAGAGTATATTATCTGGCATCTTAATTCTTGGTAGACAGACTTCTGTCTAGTGGTGATAAAGAATAAAGCATACAACAAAGTTGAAAGTATGTACTTAGGTGAGTAAGAATAGCCAGGTAAGGGCTTGAAAGTTTCCATTTTTGTACATATGATGGGGTGATTTCCTTTTGTTTCAAAGGTAGCAAAACAGTTATCCATCTTCACTGTGTTTCAGAGTCACCTGGAGTGCCCCCAGATTCTGATTCAGTGGGTCCTGGACAGGATTCTTGAGTCTCCATGTTTATCCAGCACCCTGGATAATTTTGAAGCGCATTTTCTAAGGATTTGCACTTTAAGTAGTAATGATTTTAGAAGAATCAAATAGAAATCCATCTGGAGACTTAATTACAATGGGGAGAAATCAAAGATTCCATCAGGTATATTCTTTTTAGAGTCATACTTAGAGTGTTAGGTGCTAGAGCAGGGAGCAGAGGTTTATTATTTTTAAAGGAAGAGGCACGGAAGGACAGGGATCAGAGACGGATAGTGAAGATAGGAGGCAGTGCAGACCACATGAGCTGATCAGTTAAGAGATGATGTGTTTTTTATTTGTGTGGTCAAGACCAAATACGATAAGGAAGAACCTGGATGAGGGAATCCCTGTTACTTTTAAGCAGAGAGCTAGCAGAGAAGGGTCTTCCTTTCAAAAGTCTGTTGTGAAAAGACAGAAAGTAGGAGTGGATGGCAGGGAGACCAGATGAAAAACCAAGGAGTTAGAGTGAGACAGGGAGTGAGGGTCACATGGTGTTACGGACAATCATCAGGGGAGATTTCAGGGGCAACACGGGCATGAAATACTGCAAGCACAGCCAATGCAGACCTGGGGAAAAAAAATGACCCATACCCAGTCTAGTCAACCATGATTAGAAAGAATGCAAATACTACTCTGTGTGTGTGTTCATATGTGAATGTGTGTGTGTGTGGGGGGGGGGGTGATGGTGGCAGTGTATGAGAACAGAGAGGACAAACAAAGACATTGGGCCAGTGACAACTGTTTGGGTCATCAGTGTGTCTGAGTATTCAATTTTCTGATCAGGACTCCTGAGTGTCAAGGGGATAATCTCTCCAAACATGAAGTAAAGGTGGAAACCCATGAAAATTCAGCCTTTAGAAGGAAAAAAAAAGATAATATTCATGTATCGAGAAAATAATCTCTCTTTGGAGCAGCGTAGCATAATTTTAGTTCTGACTTGTGCATACATGTGTATGCAAGATTTGATTTTTACAGGTACTTTATCATGTCATCTAGTTCCTCTCAAATTGCATGCTCATTTGATTTCATATCTCTTCTTTAGCTGCTTCTTCACCTGAAAGGTCTTTCTTTTTCCTTCACTGTCTGAACCCTATCCTCACAACCTAGCTCAAGTCCCACGCTTTCTAAAAGATTTTCCCTGATTATTACAGTTTACTGACCTTTTCTATCTCTGAATTTAAATCATAGACAAAGGTTACCTTCTGTGCATCCCTCTATTTCTTGATCTCAAGCACAAAATGTTTGCATTCAGGAGGCTCCCAAAAATTATTGTTCAATGAATTAGCAAAGAAAATATAGATTGAGTCCTCCAGTGACAGAAACTTTTGGCTTCCTCCCCAGCATCCATTCCATTCCATTCCACCCTGTCCCTTTATGCAGTAGCCACTGGTTGGGTGGGGTTGACTCATCTCCTAGCTCCAGGAATGGGCCTTGATTGCCTAAACCAATCAGTTTAATTCCATCCCCTTGGCTACCATGATTGGTTCAAGTGTAGACATGTGGTCTGACCTGGTCCAGTTGGAACGAAGCTCAGGACATTTGCTAGTCTATAAGGGGAGAAATTCTCTCTGTATGCATATGTGATGACTGAAACTGTTGGAATCAGTTTGCAAATGTGTGGGAAGGGCAGCTTGAGGGTAAAGTCAACTCCCCCCACCAGAAGGCAGAACATCACTCAGAATGGGAGTCAGAAGTCTGATCAAGCCATGCTGAAGCCACTGCTGCCTCTAGAGGTTTAATTCATTTAAGCCAATGTAGTCTCTTTATAGCTTAAACCAGGGAATGAGATTTTGTTTGTTGAGTTCCTCCTATTTTTAAATCTTTGGGACACAACTTATAATTTGTCGTCTTGCAACCAAATACATTTAGGGAAGTAGCAGCAATCTTGGATAGCATTTTCTGCCCTAGTAAGATCATTATATAATTTGGCTGCCCATGCTGATTCTAGCCAAAATCATGTTCACAAGTGGTAAAATAATAAATTTGAGAATTGTTTCTACCACAATTTCTATTCAAGGTGGTCAATGTTCTTATGTACTTTGATAGTACTGATATAGACTTCTTTTATTCATTTATATCAAACATTTCCTGAACATTTATATCCATTCCAATTGTGTGTAGATAGACAAATGGTACATATAGGCCTTTGCAAAAGATGAGGTTTTGTTTAACATTTCTCAGTGTTTATGGCAATATATTAAATGAAGATACCTTTTCGATGAAATTGAAGAGACCCCAGCAGACATATGGATTTTAGCATCTCTGTTGTGTACATTTCTAAGCAGCATTGCAGCTGAATGTAGAGCCGACAGATTTCTGGATGGATCTCACCACCTTCTGGGCTGCAACAGAATGAAAGAGAAAAGCTGTGAACATTCTCAAGATTTCACTCATCAGCCATTTGTCTCAGCTCTGAGAGGGGAAAATGCCCACTAAAGATTTCTAAAGCCTTGGGTCTAAAATATAGGACTTCTTGCTTTCAAACCAATAACCAAGGTCACAGTTCTTACATAAGTGTCTTTCTGAATAACAGCTCTTAATATTTTTCCCCTTCAGCAGCAGATTTCTGCTAGGAGCTTAAAATCATAAATGTTTTAAGTAATTGAAAATATCAGACATTTTCAATTTAACTGTTGGAACAAACTCCCAAAATATATTTAAACCATAAGACTATCCTAGCTTGCAAGAAGAGATTAAAAACTCTTATTTTTAGAGAAACTAATGAAGAGCTATTCAGTTACCAGTTAGAAGATAGCTCTTTAGTATTAAGGCCCTAGCATAATATGGTTAGAGAGCCAAGATACAAATTATTTTTATCAGTCTTTTGTCTCAGTCTAAAGGACATCCTTTATTGTTTGCTATGGTTAATTTTTCAAAGGCTAAGTGTTTTTAGTGAAAAAATGAAAAATTTATGAAAAAAGAAAAGTAATAAAATTCTAATAATTTTGCTTAACAATCTAAGCCTAAATAAATACTGAATTTATGCTCTAAAATTTATTATAAAGTACTTGAGCCTTTCTCTATTAACTGTGGTAAAGCAAACAAATGTGAATATGATAAAACATGGAGTGATCACTTTTTAAGAGGAGAGGACTTAGTTGTTGATAGAACACTATTTTATATGCAGGTAAAATAGCATGTATTGAATAAAGCGAACTAAACAAAAGGTATACAACTTAGAGATAGATTAGAAATGAAAGAAGTCTAAAAGGGAACTCTGTCAAATGTCCTAATGTGTTATCTTTATTTTTATCTCCATTCATTTAAAATGCAATGAAATCTGACTAAACAATGCAGCATCTGGATTTGATTCTTTTGTAAAGTGGTCAGTGGCATAATGTCAGGCGCTACTATCAGAAAAAAGATGGTGGCTTCATTTTTATTTAAGTTCTGGAATCACACTATAAAGAATTTGTATTTACATAGCATTTTACAATGATAATAAGTTTATATTTTGAATACTTATTTAGTAGATGAGCCAGCATTATTCAACAATATGGCTTATATAACACAGGAAAATGCAGAATTCTTTGCCTGAGTATGAATGATGCCTGCAAAGTTATTCTCTGTCTTTCCTGTGTCAGAACAAAGGACCTCAAAAGAGCTCATATGCAAAATTTGGCTTTATCTGAAAAATAAGAGCCTATATTACTTTCTCATCTGTGTCTCATGGGTCCAGCCCTAGGCCAACACTGGAATCAAGTATATCTTTGGCGGAAGTCCCAGATTTTCTTGCAGAGCTTCTTCTTCCAGGTGCTTTCCACCCTCAAGCTATCCTCCTGCTCGCTGGAGTTCTCCCCCATCCCTCTGCCACACACACACAACGCCTCATTATTTCATATCATCTTCAGCCTTTCAAAATGTCTCTGCGTCTGTCCTCTCCCCTCTCCTCATGGCCCTGCCAGACTCAAGGAATAATGGGCATCAGTCGTTCACATAATAAAAAGTGATCCTGGTATATTACCTGCTAACATTGATTTTGATAGAAAAAACTGAAGGTAATGTCCCAAAGACAGGCTAGAGGGAAAATATTTTAAAGCAGGCAGGTCTTTTCTGTGCTGCGTCATCATTTCCATCATAGCTGCTTATTTTCACCTAGGCATAACATTGGCCCTAGTGGCTCATATGCAGATTAAAAAAAAAACTATAAAGAGTCTGTGGTATGTATTGTACATTTGATGAATGGGGCAATTAGCCAGTACAGTATCGTTCCAAACCATGGAGTATTCTTATTTTCAGAAGTACAAAATATGTGTTTTGTGGCCTAGTTCCAAAAATATGCAAACTTCATATATATATATGACATTTTATGTAATTTAAACAAATGATTACTGTATTAACAAATCTTTAGAGCCAATATATTATTTTACAGCTGGACTGTGAGAGACAAAGCAATGTATTAAGTGCTTTTGAAAAAAAGGCATGTCAGAACAGAGATTAAAATGCCTAACTCCTATCATTTCCTTGGGTGCCAGCTTCTTAATGCCTCTGTAACCAACGGAGATTCTCTAAGCTGTGGAACCATTTTGCCCTTCTTACATGTTATGGGAGGAAACTGAATGGATGCTGCCAAATCAGCCTAACAAAAATTAATTGATGCTAAAGTTGCGTTATAAATTTTCTGGTTAAAAAATTCTTACATGTGCTCATATATTATCCTTTAACATCTTGGAAAATTGAAGTATAGAGAAAGAAAGAAACTAGTCAAACAGCAACGGGCAAGTTATCTTTTGTGTTAGCGTTTCCCAATGCCTTGACTAGGCTACATTAGCCTCAGGTCTTGTACAATTTATTTCTCCCACTTTAAGAGCTCTAAGCTGTATTACTGCTACTGATTTCTAAAAGTTCATTAAAAGAAAAATTGCTGAATGGGTTATAATACATCTAATATGATCAGTGGGCTGAAATACATTTTTGAGAAGAATTAAGAGCATGTAGGTTATTTTTGTAACAAGTGAGCAAGAGTCAGAGCCTGGAGAACGGAGGAAAAGTCAAGAAAACAACAACGTGGAAACTTGAAACTTCCTAGGGATAAGTTATAAGGCCTAGGGGAGATTTCACATTGAAACCAAATTAGGCCTACATACTTACTCCAGGAACGGAAGCAACTTAACTTAGAGGTAACGTTACCATGTGTGACTGATGCTTAGTCTATAATGATTTACTCTTATTAATCCAGTTGAGGTCTATGAGAGTCACCCTGAGGTGATGCTCATTTAATTCAGTGAAAGAAATTTCAGAAGTTAGTGACTTAGGTGTGATTATTTATTTATTTTTCTATTAAGCAGAAGTCAGGAGCTAACCTGATCATTTTGATTAATTTGAAAGCCTAAGTATTAATAGAAAAACACCCTAAAAATTAACTTCGACAATATTTCAGTGATTTAGAGCTCAAGTTGAATCCAAAAACGTTTAAAATAACTGCCAAGTTATGAATCTTTCAATCAACTCTTTAAGGATGAGAAACAGGATTTAATGTCTTAATATTAGGACTTAAGAGACCTGCACTGGTGTAGTAATAGGGGGACAAGAACACAGACATTGCCTAAGTCACCCCTTGGTAATGGAAATACTCTCTAATGTGAATATTCTTTTTTTTTTTAATTCTTTTTTTTTTTTTTTCGGTATGCGGGTTTCTCACTGTTGTGGCCTCTCCCGTTGCGGAGCACAGGCTCCGGACGCGCAGGCTCAGCGTCCATGGCTCACGGGCCCAGCCGCTCTGCGGCGCGTGGGGTCTTCCCGGACCGGGGCACGAAACCGTGTCCCCTGCATCGGCAGGCGGACTCTCAACCACTGCGCCACCAGGGAAGCCCATAATGTGAATATTCTTATTTTATAATTCAAAAGTAATATGATGAACACCCACCAGAATGACTAAAATTAAAAAGACTGACAATGCCAAATGATGATGATATGGAACAACGTCTCGTACATTGTCGGTAGGAGTTAAAATGGTACAACGCCTTTGAAAAAAGTTCTGGAAGTTTCTTATAAAACTAAACATATACCTCCCTGTGACCTGGCAATTCCACTTCCAGGTATTTACCCAAGAGAAATGAAAATCTGTTCATAAAAAGATCTTTCTAAGAGTGTTCATAGTAGTTTTATTTAGAATAACTAAAAACTAGAAATAGCCTGGATGTCTGTCGAGAGGAAAGTGGATAAAGAAACTAGAATATCGTACATCAACTATACTCCAATTAAAAAGAAAAGCAGCTAGAATATTCCTGCAATAGGATAATACTCAATAATTAAAAGGAGTAAACTCCTTATGCACAGAACAATACTGATAAATCTCAAACACATAATCTTGAGTGAGAAGATCCTTATACAGAAGAGTAAATACTGTATGACTCCATTTATATGAAGCTCTAGAACAGATAAAACTCATCCATAGTGATAAATATTAGAACAGTGGTGGAGAGAGTATCGACTGGGAAGGGATATGAGAGGGAACTTTCTAGTGTTAGGGTAGTATTCCATATCTAGATAAAAGTTTGAGTTACCTGGGTGTACACATTTGGCAAAAGTTATTGAATAGTACACTTGAGATTTGTGCATTGGATTATATGCAAATTTCATTTTTTATAAAAGAACCATAGGCAGTGATATTTCATAAAGGAAAGTACAGATGAGTTCAAAGTTTGTCCCGAAGCTTCTGCAACATGTACCTGGAAAGTATTACTTAAGTGTAAAGAAAGAAAGAGAAAATTGTAGTCAGAGAGATTTTCAGTATATTATAAAATACTTATTCCTTAATTTTGTATTAAGATGTTTTAAAGCATGTTTCACACGGAAGTTGTTGTTAAGATGACTTTAAATTAAGTTATAAGCACTTTTCTTTTACATATTGTATTTCCTCTCCTTTATCCTTTTCAACCCTTTCAATTGAGGCATAATAAATAAATGAAATTTAAAAAAAAGAACCATAGGCAAATATTGAACTCCACTCAAAGATAAGCATGCTGAACTGTTTAGGTGTAAAGTGTCCTGATGTCTGCAACTTCAGAAAAAAAATACAGATTGCGGAGGGATAGAGGGATGAACATACAGATAGATGTGTGGTAAAGCAAGTATAACTTGGCATAAATTGAACAAAACAACTGGGAAGCTTTATGACTAGTAAGGTCAAGTTCGGGGGTTAGCCTACTGGGGATTTTGGTTATGAAATGCCTTGGCCCTGCATCTGTCTGCTCTTTTGCCAAGCTTGCCAGACTTGGTGTTTTGTGCAGCTGCTAATAGCTTCTTGAAAACCAGCAAAATGTTTGTTATTTTGAAAGTCTGTCCCTCATGCAGTGGTTTATATATTTAGATGAAGGCAGAAAGACATAATAAAAGGAAAATGGGTTCCGGAGTCAGAAAACTTAGCTCTAAATATAGACTTTGCTGTGTAGAATTGTGATTGTAGGAAAACCACGTTAAGTTCTCCAAGACTCAGTTTCCTCAGCTGTGAAATAGGCATAACAACTATTCACGACCAAAGTATCTCAAGGTTGGTGCAAGGATCAAATGAGATCACGTATGGGAAAACAAGTAAAAACTGTGAAGGATTGTTAGAAGTTGGCTGCAATCCATCTAAATACATCAAAGTTGTGTATAATCTTATACACAAGCCTTATGGTTGTGTATAATCTTTAGTATTAAAACTTCTCTGCCATTCTAAAACACTGTTTACAGCTACCATACATGGAGCTGAAGGAGACTTTGGTTAAATAAACACACCCTTAGGCTGAGAAAGAAAGGTGTGACCCCATTGACAACCACTCAGCATTTCACAGACTTTGGTGATGACAGATAAACACTTGGGGGTTGTCAGCTAGCAGAGATGGAAACCAGAACTCCTGTTGCAGAAAATATATCCAAGTCGTTCTTCTCAGAACCACCTCTGTTGGCTGTTAAGCCAAATGGCAAGGAAAGACTCAGGGAACCAAATGGGATGAGGGAAAGGGATGATATTCTTTGCTTTATTTTTCAGAGCAAATAGCTGGGGAGGAAAGGGATTAACTGACCTACCCTAGGATAGTGATCTCCGGGATATCTCTTCAAATACCCCCAGTGGTTTCCTCTCAGATAGATTCCACTTATACAAGGATATATCCTAATTCTGTGCCAAATTCAGTGAAGGCTTCAGAGCCCAGCCTTCATACGGTTTCATGAAGGAGATTTCTCAAGGAGGCTCCATGAGTTTACATAATCAGTGAATAGTCAGAGGGCAGAGAGGGCACAAGTGTGTGTGTCTGTGTGTGCATGTGCGTGTGTGAGACCCAGTTATTAGTTTAGGTTTCAAATTCTTAAAATGTAATTACAGGGTCTCTGCAAGTTCATAAACACAGAACAGATGGCAGGTACCTACTAAATGACTATACTCTTTCATAACAAAATAAGCCCTGCAATAGATAGAGGAGATCAGTTAAGCAGAAGAACAGAAACAAGATATTTTTCAAGGTATCTTTATATAATAATAGTTGACTCTTTTGTCTCCAATTTTCTCATAATCTTCCTTTTAGTGAATTTTTATGAAACTTGTGTTTTAAGTGGCAACCTCCTGTATTTTCTTCACAGAGAGTCATAGCAAGTTTGGCTCCCCCAGGAGCCTTTGAAGAAGTAATTGCAGTAATCCCCTCACTTCACCGCATGTCAGTTTCATGGGAACATATGGCTTGGTGACTTTCCTGGCCACTGAACACGAGTCTGGATCAAATTCTGCCTTGGTGCTATTCGGGTTCAGTCAGAAATGAAACTTGACTTTTAACAGCGGAGTGAAACCTGTAGTGCAACAGAACTATCTTTTGGTAGCTACTTTGCATACCTTTTGCAAAGCAACAGGCCTCAGAGGGGCCACACCTTTTATGATTTAGGGCTGTATTCTGGTCTTCATCTCCCTGTTGTTTTGGTCTGCCCTCTGGCAGGATCTTTGACATTTCCCCATGACCCAGTTGAGAAGTTGATAAATAATGGGTAGCATCACCAAGCACCTTGTTCATTTTTTTTCCTGTTTAAAGAGTAAAACCGGGCTTCCCTGGTGGCGCAGTGGTTGAGGGTGTGCCTGCCGATGCAGGGGCCGCGGGTTCGTGCCCAGGTCCGGGAGGATCCGGCGTGCCGCGGGGCGGCTGGGCCCGTGAGCCATGGCCACTGAGCCTGCGCGTCCGGAGCCTGTGCTCCGCAACGGGAGAGGCCACGGCAGTGAGAGGCCCGCGTACCGCAAAAAAAAAAAAAAAAAAAAAAAAAAAAAAGTAAAACCTATATTTAAACGTATTTAAGCACTTTCAAAAAAATCAATAGCCATCAGTTTCCTGACATTGTGATACTTACAATGAAATAAGACTAAAAATATTACTATTGAATTGTAAATCATCTTTTATTCATCTTAAATGTTACTGTTTAAGGCATTACTGAGGAGAGCTGGGAGCAGGTGGTGACCTTTGTGATGCTGAAGAGCCTTTTTGGGCATATCCCAGGGCATCTGAGGTTGGAGGAGTTAATGGGCTGAACATCATAACTTTTTTTCTTGCTACCTGAAACTCATGCTTATTGATCAGGAGAAAACTAACATTTACAAGGCACTATTCCTTCCATTTCCAGAATAAAATATCTTATTCTGTCTTGGCTTCTTCTCCCAACCTTCCATCCTTTTTGGCTTGAGGGTCTTTTGGCCTTTCCATCTTTCCCTCTGATTTTCTCAATGTTTTTCTCTTTATGGTCTCTGGTTGGGACTTATGTGGGGTCTGCAAACAGCTCTTTAAGCCTTGGTTCTCCAGGTCTTGTGATTCTTACAGCTAGCAGATGGAAGCCTGTGGCTGGTGGAGTCTTTGCTGAGATGACAAGTCAGCACCATGGGTTACATGGTGACAGCCAGCCCTATCCCACTGACTGTAGCTAGGATCAGTTTATTTTTAAGTATATACATATTTACATTTGTATTTAAATTAAAGAAGTATATATATATGTTTCCACATTTTAATGAGAAAATATTATTTTGCATCAAAAATCAAGATTTTCAACCTCTGATGCTTATTGTTTTCACCTGGTAGCAATGATCTTCAAAGATCAGTTATCATTCAGTGATCATGTGTTACACTGGAAAGAATTCAGCTCATTAATTTTCATTATATTCAAAGTTTGGGTCATTAATTGCAGCAACGGGTTAATTCCTGCTTTTATCCACTGGAATTTTAGGGTTCAACATATTAAACTGTTGGTTTATCTAAATGGCATTTAGCTCCTCATTCTTTTTTTTTTTTTTTTTTTTGCGGTACGCGGGCCTCTTACTGCCGCGGCCTCTCCCGTTGCGGAGCACAGGCTCCGGACGCGCAGGCCCAGCGGCCATGGCTCACGGGCCCAGCCGCTCCGCGGCATGTGGGATCTTCCCGGACTGAGGCACGAACCCGCGCCCCCTGCATCGGCAGGCGAACTCTCAACCACTGAGCCACCAGGGAAGCCCTAGCTCCTCATTCTTCATTTGATCTTAGCGAAAAGGCCAAGAAGCGATTAGCTCCTCATTCTTAATTATGTCTTTAAACTAGGTGATGCTATATTTTTCTTTAGCTAAAGCTATAGGCTTCATCAATATTGCAGAACAATGACATGACTTTAAAACAACCTGAGGTAACTGGGCTGACCAAATTTAACTTATTCAATTAATCCAAAAGAGAGTTTTTGATGAAAAGAAAAAGAAATTTCCCCATCTCATTTAACTGCATGGCACAAAATGTTGATCAGTACTTTAATATCCAATGATGACAATTCAGTATAGTTACATATACCAATATGTATAGTTATAGAGTAACTAATTGTCAAATCCATTGTGGTTGTGGCTTCTTCTTATATGTGAGAGACTGTTTATCTAGAGTGATGGCCTGAGAGGTGACAAAACGTCATGAGAGTCCAAAATATAGCTCACACAGGCCTGAAATTCTTTCTTTTTTTTTTTTTTTTAACCTCACAAAACGATTAAACCAGGAAGGCTCTTTGGGGAGCATTTAGGAAAAGGGTAGAAAGATGGCGTCTGTTTATCATATAAATAACAATGGCAACTACATATAGCTCCTCCTATGTGCCAGAGCTTCAGTGCTGCCAGTTTAGCTCTCTGGCTCATTTTTCAGTTTACATGAAGGATCTTGAGAAGAGTTAGAACTTTTTTAGCATTTTGCAGTCTACTTTTCCAACTTCAGACTCCTACCCAATGCTAGAAGTTCTTCAAACATTATACCTAATGGGATTCTCTCGTGTTATTCTGTCTTTCTATTGGCATGCAATGATAATTTGTATTTTTTGCATAACTCTCAAAAGATGACACTTCATGACAATATGTTAATGTGCGTTTCTAAGACAGATGTAACAGCTATTTTCTACAAAAAGGCAAAAGCTTTATGCAAACAGAAGAGACCAGTATCTATACACATGGAAAATATCATATACTACCATGAGTTTTTTTCACTGGACTATAAATTCCTTGAGGCCAGAAAGTTTATCTTATTTATCTCCATAACCTCCAACACTTAATGACTGTCTGGTACATAGTACGTTCTCAATTAAACAGTTCACCAAGGCAGCCTTAAAAAGTAGCGCCTACATGATATGCAGAAGCTGAGGCTGGAATTACAGTGCTTGGTTCTGCCATCACCAGCTCCATTTCACAATTAGAGATTGGTTTCTTAAGAATTTCCTTTCTTGCAGCCTTCTTTTTTTTTCTTTAAGCTGTTTTATAAAAATAATACATATTAACAGACATTTTATGTAGATAAGTAAAAATAAGGAAAGGATGACTTATACTAATACCAGAGGTATCCATTATTAATGTTTTGGTATGTTTCCTTCCAGATTAATATCCCTAAGAGCAGGAAGTTTTATCCATTACTTCTGTTCCCCAAGCACTTAGCAGAGTGCCTGGCTCACTGAAGGCTCTCAATCCATGATTGTTTAAATGAATCAAACTGAATGCTCAAGGCTGACCATGTATGAATCCAAGTGTTACATGTAGTGTTCTCAAAGGGGCAAGGCTAGTACCTTCAGAGTGGTCAAGTCAGTGAAGGAAGCAACGGTAATCTGACCACCTGAGGGGGAGAGCCCATTTTACAGCAGTAGCTCACGTTTTCTCAAAGAAAGAAAAAATATTAACATAAAGGCCACCTTCCAACCTCCATATAAAGCATAAGTGGTCCTGCAACAAACAGTTCTGGGTTTAGATCTTGATTTCATTACTTATAACTATGTGATCTCAGGCAACTTTCTGAACCTCTCAGTGCCTCAGAAACTGAATTAGGATAGTAATACCTGATTCAAAGCATTATTGAAAAGATTTAAGTGAAATAATAGATGGGAATTATATGGTCATAACAAGTACAAATGAATGGGGGAAGTATTCCAGGGAGGCAATTCTGCATGTAATGCCTAGACATCTTTACAACTTTGTTACAGGCTTTTTTTCCTATTTAATTATTAATTCAAATAATATTTATTGATTTCGTGCTATTAACAAAGGGAGAATCTGGAAAAAAAGAAGGAAAGCGTCACTTTTTCTGGAGTCCTTTTTTAAGAGTTCATGGAAACTCCCATTATTATCCTATGGTGTTTTTATTTGGTGATAACATATTGTAAAGTCTCCCCTAAGACATTGGTTTTTCTGAACAGTGACAGGAAACTTGCAGTCTTTTGTTTCTTCCTTGATGTGGTATCATTTTACTGCCATCGGGTTTTCACCTTAATGGCTCCATCATGGAGATCTGCATGTAATTTTTTTTTCTTTCTTAATGGTAAAGTATAATGTGCCATTAGGTGAAACAGAATG
Organism: Tursiops truncatus; assembly: GCF_011762595.2. Taxonomy (NCBI): domain Eukaryota; kingdom Metazoa; phylum Chordata; class Mammalia; order Artiodactyla; family Delphinidae; genus Tursiops; species Tursiops truncatus. Next base: position 50,962,254 of record NC_047036.1, on the reverse strand, counting down.
AAAGGACTCTGCACCTCTGCCAACAGTCAGCTCAAGAACAGAAATAGCTCTTCCAAGCAGACAGACATATGGGCAGGAGAGAGTGATTTACAAATCTTTAGACCAGTCTCTCCAATAGAGGCATTACTTCTGATTTTTAAAATAGTATGAGTTATGTAAGATCATTAGCCTTTAGCTAGGAAAAAACAAAAAGGGTCGTGGGCTTCTCACAGGACTTGAGGGTAGGAACTCGCTTTATTATTTCTTGGCATTTGATTCAGCATTAGCAAAGTAAAATAAAAAGAACATTTCATGGGAGTTTACTAGGTGCCAGATACCATGCCAAGCACTTACATCTCATTTAATTCTCCCAATGAATCTGTGAAGTAGTTACTGTCCTTATCCTTAGCTTACCGATTGAAGGAAGTGAAGTTTAAGAGAGGTTAAGGAACTTGCTCAAGGTCAAACTAATTGTAAACACAGTGATAAGACTCAAACCTAAATTTATGCTTTTAAGTACTCTGTAATATTACCAGAACTGAGTGCTCAGGAACCGAACTGTATTTATATCTTTGTCACTCATCTCATGCATAGTTATTGAGAGCATACTTTATGCAAAATATTGTGCTAGGAATGAAATAACTTTTTTTCTACTTTTTATTTGTTGAGGCCCTTAATTATTGTAGCTTAAGTTGGCCCTACTCCTAGTTCTTCAATTTTTCCATTTATAATAAGTGCACAGTGATATTTTCTGCCTGGCTCAGGGAAATGCATAACACTAAGGGAGCATAAGTGTATAACACAGGATGCATGCCAGGCTAGTGCAAGCTGGTGTTTGTGGGGGGAGCGGGGAAGACTGCCAGTGAGGACAGTGTGTCCCCTAAGCCCCCAGGGGTCCCTCCATCTAAGCAGAGCAATGAGGGTGGGGAAAGGGTGTGTTAAATATTGGGTATGGAGTTCTCTTTCTGGCTTTTTGTGCTCTTTTCCGATGCACAAACATGAATGGATTGAGTGGGGAGTGCGTAGGTGCCCTTGATGCTGTTCATGGGTCGTAACTATTCTCTCTTTTGCCTACCGAGAGGGAGAAGTCTCCAGCATGTAATGCAGAGGGCTCTTTATTATAAATGTGAGAGTTCTCTGCACAAGAGGAGGAATAAACACTATAGATTATTTGCAAAGCATTTTAGAAGTGAGCAGTGAGATAAATATATTAATGCAAATATATGACATTGTTGGTGGCTAATGGCTCAGCCGACTTAGACCGTAAGAGTTTTAAAATGTTAGACAAGTAGTCTTCATACTTTGTATATCATGCATTCCTACCCATAAAAAAATTAAGTATGCACTCCTACTATACATGTATTTGTTGATACACCATACATATATAATGATATTAACATATTGGGCATATTAAAATGTAAAAAAATAGGAATTAGAAAAAGAGACCATAAAATATAAAGTTACAATATTTTCTTTCAGATCATCTTGCACACCGTTTGAAGCCCACAGGCTAAGATCAGAAGTTCTCAAACTTTAATGTGCATTAGAATCACTTGAAAGGCTTGTTAAACCATAGTCTGCTGGGCTCCATCCCTAGAGTCTGGGCTGTGGCCTGATCATTTGATTTCAAATAAGTTCCCAGCTGATCTAGGAAACACACTTTGAGATGCAACAGGTTAGCCTAATACAGCCTTACCCCTTAGGGAAGGTATGCAGCATCCAATGGAAAGAAGCAATAATGATGGCCAGTAGAAAGGCTGATATTTAAAGCAGACGACCCTGTGGAGAACCCCCAAATCATAACACACAGCCACAGAGATGATTTCATTAAGCAAAAGAGTCGCTTAATGGAATCCAAGTATGTTCCAGGCACAAAGAGAGAAAAATGTTTTCAGATAACATTCCAGATACACATTAAGGAAATCTTAGTAAGTAGGTCCAAACCCACACCTTAGCTCAAACTTAAGCAGATGGAAGACCATGGGAGGTTCCAGGACGGCAGTGATACAGCATCCCACATGGCAGACACCCCTGAGAAGCCAAGCATGGCTTGGCAGACTCTTCTGAGAGCCCTCCTGGAGGGTGAGCATTCAAGTTGAAAATCCTATTTGGTTTGCTCTCCAGGTTTTACTGGGCAAGGCTTTATTCTAATTTTAAAAACGTCTTGTTTTAAAAGTTTTGCTTCATTTTGGCCTTCTTTCATTTCTTGTCTTTGAACTCACATTGCAACACTCTTAATACAAACTGACATCTTATTGCAAACCAAAGGAAGTGCGGTAACACCGACTTTACAAATTAGTATATGAGTTAATGAAGAGCCCCCAAATGCTGAGATGACTGGAAAGTGACACTGTTCGGGCAAGGGCAAGGATGATAACCTCTACCTCCTGTTCTGAACAAATCCCTTACAGGGGTGCTCATTTGGAAGCCAGTGGGAAAGGCAGGGAATTCATAAACTTATGTTCCAGCTCACACTACTAATATTCCAGAGACTCATAACAGAAACCAAACGTGCCTACAGCTGATGAAAACTGCTTGAAGGTTGTTAGGCTGTGGCATGGACAGGGGCCTGCAGTCTCAGGGCAAAGTAAAGACAGCTCCTCTCTGGCTTTGTGAAAGGTAAAAATCCTGCTTGTGTTCTCTGGACCTGCTGCAAGGGTGGGAAACATCCTTCAGCGGAGTGTAACAGGGAAACTGGAAAAGTTGATCCAGGCAGGAAATGGAAGAATAATAGAAGCCTGGCTGACACGAAGACAGAGGGAAAGGACCAATGGGGACAATTCTGTGTGGGAACTTAACTACATTTCATGGTGGAAGGTTATGCATGCTGGCTGCTAAACCTGCAGTGAAACATGGAATTTAGCCCATTCTTTCCCAGGGGTTTGGGTGGACAGGAAATATTTATTTATTTATTTTTTTAGGAATTAATTTCTATTTAATTTTTACACTACCATTTCTCTCTGTCTTGTTTTTATTTTTTATAAAAAGTGCAGCTACTCTTTGTGAAGAATGTCATTCCTTTTCCAAGTTGATTACTTTGACTAGTGTGTGCTTAAGTTACATTTCCCAACATGAATATGTGAAGTCTCTGAGTGATATACACACATTCATTTCCCTCGCCTGTGAATTATGAAAGGCAATTTCTGTTGCAATTTAAACATGTCGTGTAATTAAAGATACAAATCTTGAAATATCTTTTTTTCACCATTCTATCCTTGTTTTTACATACACACACACACACACACACACACACAGAGGCACACACGGATTTTTTTATGTCAAGCATGCAGTGTTCTACCAGAAAGGAACAATGTCAAAAATAATAGCAAGGATAAAGAAAAATAATCACCCAGTCTACATGGAGCCAAGAGAAAGACTTAGAAAACAGAGTCAGAAGTTGTAAGGCAATTTTCCCAAGCATCAAGCAGTATTATATTTGTTTGCTCTCTGAAAATGAGAAAATAGTATTATGACAAAGTTAAAATCATTTTTAGATGAAAAACAAATTATGCCCAAATCCCACATCTTAATGTATCTAAGTTAACTTTCGTGACAAATTTTCTAAACTTTGACTATCTGGGTATTTGCTTTTACTCAGTTAAAATAATTGTAGGCCAATTTTGTATTTCTTTTTTTTTAAACTTATCACCCTATCATAAACATTTTCCCATTTTGAATAATTTCAACATGGTAATGAGGGTTAAGAAAACCAAATGTCTGTCCTGCAGAGCAGCATTGTTCAGCAGACCTTCCTGAAATGATGGAAACAGTCTTCTGCGCTGAGCAGTGTGGTAGCCACTCACTTCATGTGGCTGCTGAGTCTCTGAAATAGGCTAATGTGACTGAGGAACTGAATTTTTAACTTTTAAAAAAATTTATTGATGTATAATTGATTGACAATGTTGTGTTAATTTCTGCTGTACAGCAAAATGATTCAGTTATACATATATGTACATTCTTTTTCATATTCTTTTCCATTATGCTTTATCACAGGATATTGAAAACACTTCCCTGTGCTATACAGTAGGACCTTGTTTATCCATCCTATATATAATAGTTTACAGCTGCTATTCCCAAACTCCCAGTCCTTCCTGAATTTTTAATTTTATGTAAATCTAAATTTCAATGTCTCCAGCATTATATAAGTATACCAATTTCACTGCAGAACTACCAAACCTGGATGTAATTATTTTTTGACATGTTGCTAATTTACACTGTGTAAGATTCTATATATTATTTTACCATGTGCTTTATCACCTATTAGCAGAGTTGAATCTTTTCCTTCATGTTTGCTTATTCCAATTGTGTGTTTATGCCCTTTGTCTATTTTAGGCTGAAGTCTTTGCTATAAATCCCATGCACTGTATTTCTTTATTTCTGGCAATAGTTCCTACTAATTTCATATACTCCTTTTTTTTTCTAATTTGTATCCCCTAGAATTTCAGTACAATTTTTTCCATTGTATTTTTTTAATAAGCATTAAAATATTTCTGCATTTTTACTTACAATTTCTTGTTCGAGGGTTTAAAACAATTTTAATAAGATTAACAGTTTCGCCTGTATAAAAACTAAACTAGTATTAAAACAAGAGAAAGATGCAACCAGTGATTGCACTGAGTAAAATGGACAAAGATGTTTGAATAATATATGAAACTCACTCAGGTCATAAGAAAACAATCCACTGAGAGGTGTAGCAAGGTTTTTTGCTCATTTTTTGTGTGTGTGTGCCTATTATCTGCTACACATTTTATTCCATTGGCATCTGGCCTCAATTTTTGTTGTGGAGAAACCTGCTTTCAGTTTAATCGTAGTTCCTCTGTAGGTAATGTCTTTTCTCGCTGGTTGCTCTTAAGGTCTTCCTTTTTCCTTGGGTCCTGTTGTATCATTCCATTCTATTTTCTCTTTCTGATACTCTTATTAGAAATATGTTGGGCTGTCTCATTTTAGTCTTCATGTCTGCTTAACCCCTCTTTTATATTTTCTGTACTTTTCTCTGTTGCATTCTCAGCATTTTCCTTAGATCCATCTTCCGGTTAACTCTTTTTAGCTGTTTATCATCTATCCATTAGGTTTTCATTTTAAGGATCATATTTTTCATGTCTGGAGTGGGTTCTTCTCCAAATATAGTTGGTCTTTCTACATACCCTCTTTTGTCCCATGTTTTTAATTCTTCTTTTGTGCCTTTATTATGATTTAAGACATGCATACTCTAAGTCATTATCAGGTAATGCTATTAACTAAAGTTCTTGGAGAGTTAAAATCCTACTGTTTATTTTGCATGTTATTCTTACCTTTGCTGCGTTCTTTGTGTTTTACAATTTAAGCTTGCTCTCATTTTCAGCAGGACTTTATCTGTATATTCCTGAGAAGTATTGCTTTTACACTACAATAGCAGAGTAAATCCTGGTTATAATTTCTTAGAAGGCCAAGTCAAGTAAACATCGTGGTTACTTGTGCTGGTGGTACATTATGCAGGGACTACCTTTTCCACAGAAGGAAGGAAGGAAGGAAGGGAGGAAGGGGAGGGAGGAAGGAAGAAAGGAAGGTCTACAAATTCAAGTAATACTAGGTCATCTGTAAGATTAACTGTGAAACTACAAAAAGAGAAACTACAAAAAAACTATAAAAAGGCTAAAAAACAAAAACACCAGAGATTCATTAATGTAAGAACTAGCATTAAAGTGTTATGTTTGCAGGTTTCAATTTGACATTGATTCTTCCATGGAAGTCATCATTAGGAGAGGAAAAAAAGTGAATCCTGATCATTTATTTTTCTTTGAACAATACGAGACTTGAAACAAAAATACCCTGATTTAAGATTATCTGAGCATTTACCACTATACCATGACCATGTTACTTCAAAACAGAATCAAAAGCTTCCAAATAGATAAAACCATCAACAGACACCTTAGAAAGAAAAAAGCAACATTTAAAAGTCCATAAAAATCTTCAATTTAAATTCAGACCCAGGTGTAAAAATTTGATGTAGACCACAAAGAAGAAATTCTGATTCCTGATTATGTTGAATCAGATCACATAATTGCTTCATGTGTAGAAGAAATTAAATATGAAGATGTGTTAGGCATATTAGGCCAGTTATATTTTAAAACGATTGTTTTACAAAAGCAAAGAAAAATTTTGTTTTGTTGAGAAATTAGTGCAAAGGCAAAAAAAAAAAAAAAAAAAAAAATAGGGTCAGGGAGTAGAAAAGAAAAGAAAAAGAAAAAGGAAAAACCCCTGGAATGCAGTAATATACATTCACTTGAAAGGCCAAATAATCAAAAATATGTCAGAAGTAGCTAATATAGGCTGAAAACTGAATGAATTTTGGAAGGCTATTTAGAAAATATTGCTTAGGAAAAGTAATCAGAATTGATAGAAGAAAAAGGAGTTAAAAATAAAAAAGATAATTTTCCTAATATGTATATTTTAAAATATCATTTGGGGAACTGTTATTCAGGGGATATACTTTTTGCATTAGACCACATTATCAACATTTTGTGATCATCAAAACCTAGTTTATTGAGTGTGGAGGTAATTTGCTTTAAGATATACCTTAAAAATAAGGAAAATGAATTCTGTAGATAAGAGATGAAGAGATGCATTGAATTTTCAAAAATATTTGACAAAGTTGCATATCCAGATTCTGATTAAGGAGAAAAGGTCAAGTTTGTAAGATATCAGACATGGAGATGGTACATTAACCTGATACTGTTTGGGTACACTGGTAAACTTAATATGAGGGTGTCAGGTTAACAAATACATTTTAAAAAGAAACTGTTTGTGAACAAGATGATACTTAATTGGAAGACGTGAAAAATTGTCCTAAAATTTAAAAAGTGAAGGATTTTAGATTAACCACAAAGAATAGTATGCTAATATGTAATGGACTAATTAATTCAATATTGATTGCTTAATATATAACGAAAGAAAAGAAAGATGCAATGTTTCACAAAAAATTGCAGCAAAGCACACTGTATGATGCTGATTTAAAAAAGATCAGAAGCTGCATGGAAAAAAATCCCTTTGGTCTTATTAGCCAAGTGCTGATCTGAAATACTTTTTCTGAATACTTGATGTCTGAAAATGAATTGAAGCACACTCTATTGTTCTGATATAGGCTGACTCTCATAAACATCCTTAAGACAAAGTATGTTTCTGTAGAGAGTAATCTTTGTCTATTTTAGTATTGTGTTGGCAAAAGGGGTCACATTCTAGAACGATGGTAACAAATAAATGGAAATCCCGATACAGAGACAAGGTGGTAATAACTGGGTTTCAACAAAATAAAATATCATTTCAGTGAGCATTTGGTTTGAGAAATTGCTGATATGATTTTATTCTGATTTAATTGATTTAGAAAATACTATTTTGATAGGTTTAGGCTGCTTCATGTTTAATATATTTAAAAGTGTGTTTGTTTTACAAAATAAGGAATGTTCTATTTATGTTCTGAATGTTTATGTACCCTCAAAATTCATATGTTGAAGCCCTAACCCACAAGGTTTTGGTATTTGGAGATGAGGCCTTTGGAAGATAATTAGGGTTAGATGAGGTCATGAGGGTGGGACCTGGTCTGATGAGATTAGTGCCCTTATCAGTAGAGTCACTAGAGAGAGTTTGCTCTGTCTCTCTGCCATGTAAGGACACAGGGAGAAAGGAGCCATATGCAAGCCAGGAAGAGGGTTCTCACCAGAACCCAACCATGCCAGCACCCTGATCTTGGACTTCCAGCCTCCAGAACTGTGGGAATTAAATTTCTATTGTTTCAGCAGTCTGCCTATGGTAGTTTTTGGGTGGCAGCCTGAGCAGGCTAAGACATTCTACTAAAAAGGGAGGGCTATATTCTTCAAAAATGGAAATGTCATAAAAGACCCAGAATAGTTTATGGAAATATCCCAGATTAATGGAAGCTAAAGAGACATGGCAACTAAATGCATTACCTGACCTAGAGTGGAACTTGCACTGGAAAAGGAGAAAATGCTGTAAAAGACAGTATTAAGTCAACTGACAAAAATGGACTATGGATGATAGATTAGATGATTCTTGTTTCACTGTACATTTATGAAGTTGGTAACTATACTGTGGTTATGCGGAGTAGCCCTATTCTTAGGAAATATACACTGAAATATTTAGGCATAAAGGGCCATGATGTGTGCAACTTACCCTCAAATGGTTCAGAAAATAATCATATATATAATGACATGTACATATATAATGATAAAGCAAATAGGGTAAAATATTTACGAGTGAATAAAATATTTACAATGAGTATGCAGGTATTCTTTGCACTATATTTTTGCAACTCTTTTTATAAGTCTGAAATTATTTCTAAACAACAAAAATTATCTCATTTTGAAATTCATGCAGAAAGGAATATTTAGGTTCTTTTCAAGGTGATGTTCAGTAAACGGTATAGTCATACTGGTTTCATGAGTCAGTCCCTGAAAATAACAAACCAGTCACAATTGGCTTTGTTAGTAAGATGCATTTCTTAGATAACTGCTTAAAAAAATAACTCCTGAGGATCCGCGGAAAAGTCAGGAGCCCTAATGCCCCGCTCCCCACCCCTCTCTTCTGACACAAGGAAAGAAGGCAGTTCATCTCTATGACCCTCTTTTTGTTTAATTATAAAAGTATGAGATCAGACTTATTTCAAATGCCTTCATAGGGTTTTGTGGAGATAATGTGTGAGAAAGTACTTCACCCTTACCGATACAGATTTAGATCAGACAGAAATACAGCAGGAGCTACAATCAAGTAGGGTTTGGACACTTTTCTGTGTAGCAAAAGGAAGTAGAAAACACTTTTCTCAAAAGACTGGCAAAGCTACCCAATAGGTCACTCTTTTAAGGGTAACACTTTTTCCTTAATAAGAAATTAACACATACTCATCCTAGAATCTTTGAAAATTAACCTTAAGGAAGACAAAAAGTCACCCATGATTCCACACAGTAATTTACTGTATTTTGCATATGTTTTCCTTAGTGAATATATAAATATAAAATTCATAAGTTTAGAATGAATGGGATCATATCATAACTAGTATTTTGTAAGCTGCTTTAAGAATAATGTTACGTTGTGAACACTTTTCCGTGTTAATATACCCACAGACTTCCTTTTTAAGGAAAACATCCACAAATCTTTGAAAAAATGCATGACTGTTTTCTTGGGATAAGTCACTACAATTGGAATTTCTGAATGAAAGGTGGGAATTTTTTTTACAGCTTTATTGAGGGATAATTGACCAAAATTATATATATGTAAGGTGTACAATGTGATGTTTTGATATATGTATACATTTATGAAATGGTTACCACAATCAACCTAATTAATATATCCATCATCTCACATAGTTACCATTTGTGTGTCTGTGTGGTGGGAATATTTAAGATCTACTCTCTTAGCACATTTCAAGGTCACAAATACAGTATTGTTAACTGTAGTCATCATGCTGTACAATGGATTTTCAGAATTTATTCATCTTGCATATATTAAACTCTGTAGCCATTGGCCAACATCTTCCCATTTCCCTTACTCCATGGCCCCTGGCAACTACCATCCTACTCTCTCCTTTTATAAGTTCAATTTGTTTAGATTCCACATATAAGTGAGATCATGCAGTATTTGTCTTTCTGTGTCTGGCTGATTCTACTTAACGTAATGTCCTCTAGGTTCATCAGTGTTGTGGTAAATGGCAGAATTTCCTTCTTTTTTAATGCTGAATGATATTCCATTATATATATGGAATATATATATATAGCTGTCCAGTATATATGGCATATATGTGATAAATACAATTTTTTTAAAGATTATTTATTTTATTTATTTTTGGCTGCGTCGTCTTAGTTGCAGCATGGGGATCTTCATTGAGGCGTGCAGGATTTTTCATTGTGGCCTGCAGGTTCTTCGTTGTGGCACTTGGGCTTCTCTCTGGTTGTGGTGTGCAGGTTTTCTCTTCTCTAGCTGTGGCGTGCAGGTTCCAGAGTGTGTGGGCTCTGTAGTTTGCGGCACACAGGCTCTTTAGTTGAGGTGCATGAGCTTAGTAGTTGTGGGGTGTGGGCTTAGTTGCCCCGCAGCACGTGGGATCTTAGTTCCCTGACCAGGGATCAAACCTGAGTCCCCTGCGTTGTAAGGTGGATTCTTTACCACTGGACCACCAGGGAAGTCTCTAAATAAATGTCATATGTCACATTTTCTTTATTTGTTCATTCATCCATGGACAATTAGGTTATTTCCATGTCATGGCTATTATAAATAATGCTGCAGTGAACATGGATGGCAGATATTTCTTTGATATACTGGATCTCATTTCTCTTAGATATATATATATATTCCAGAAGTGGGATTGCTGGATGATATGGTAGTTCTTTGTTTAATTTTTCGAGGAACCTCCATACTGTTTTCCATAATTGCTGTACCAATTTACTTTCTCACTAATAGTGTTCAAGGGTTCCCTCTTTCCCCATCTTCATCAATAGTTGGTATATTTTGTCATTTAATAATAGTCATAGTAACAGATGTAAGGTGATATCTCATTGTGGTTTTGATTTGCATTTCCCTATGACAAGTAGTGCTGAGACATTTCTCAAAAGGAGACATACAAATGGCCAAGAGGCACTATATAAAAGGTAGGAATATTTTCAAGGCTTTTATATTGCTAAATAGACATCCATCAAGATTAAACTAATTTATGTTCTCTACCAGCCATTTATGATAATATTTAGATTTCATAATTTTTTTCAACATTTGGTGATCTAATTTGCATTTCTTTGATTACCAAGAAACTTAGAAATGTTTCCACAAATATTCTGATCATTTTATTTCTTCTTTCATGATTTGGGATTTCATGTCCTTTGCCTATTTTATTCACAAAGTGTTTACCTTTTTTACTGATTTCTAAAAGTCATAAAGGTAAGTTATAAACTTATTTCAAAAACATTTGTTGAAACTATTTTTCTTAGTATGTTTATCCTTTAATTGCTAAATGAGTAAATAGCTACAGAAATTGATTCATAAAGAAATTAACTTTATAATTAATACAGAAAGCATTCTTAATACTAATATGCTTCCAAATTTTATCAATGGTCCCTAAATAATTTTAAAAAATTATAAACCAAGAATCAATAAAGGCTCATCACACAAGATTAAATCTCTATCATCTCTTTTTAATCTATAACAGTCCCTTGTCTTTTTTATTTTTTGAATTTTATTTAATTTATTTTTTTATACAGCAGATTCTTTTTAGTCATCAATTTTATACACATCAGTGTATACCTGTCAATCCCAATCGTCCAATTCATCAAACCACCCCCCCCACTCCACCCCTGCTTTCCCCCCTTGGTGTCCATATGTTTGTTCTCTACATCTGTGTCTCTATTTCTGCCCTGGAAACCAGTTCACCTGTACAATTTTTCTAGGTTCCACATATATGCGTTAATATATGATATTTGTTTTTCTTTTTCTGACTTATTTCATTCTGTATGACAGTCTCTAGATCCATCTACATCTCAACAAATGACCCAATATCATTCCTTTTTATGGTTGAGTAATATTCCATTGTATATACGTACCACATCTTTTTTTTTTTTTTTTTGCGGTACGCGGGCCTCTCACCGCCGTGGCCACTCCCGTTGTGGAGCACAGGCTCCAGACGTGCAAGCTCAGAAGCCATGGCTCACAGGCCCAGCCACTCTGCAGCATGTGGGATCTTCCTGGACCGGGGCACAAACCCGTGTCCCCTGCATCGGCAGGCGGACTCTCAACCACTGTGCCACCAGGGAAGCCCACCACATCTTCTTTATCCATTCATCTGTCGATGGGCATTTAGGTTGCTTCCATGACCTGGTTATTGTAAACAGTGCTGCAAAGAACATTGAGGTGCATGTGTCTTTTTGAATTATGGTTTTCTCTGAGTATATGCCCAGTAGTGGAATTGCTGGATCATATGACAATTCTACTTTTAGTTTTTTAAGGAACCTCCATATTGTTCTCCATAGTGGCTGTATCAACTTACATTCCCAACAACAGTGCAAGAGGGTTCCCTTTTCTCCACACCCTCTCCAGCATTTGTTGTTTGTAGATTTTCTGATGATGTCCATTCTAACTGGTGTGAGGTGATACCTCATTGTAGTTTTGATTTGCATTTCTCTAATAATTAGTGATGTTGAGCAGTTTTTCATGTGCTTCTTGGCCATCGGCATGTCTTCTTTGGAGAAATGTCTGTTTAGGTCTTCTGCCGATTTTTGGATTGGGTTGTTTGTTTTTTAATATTGAGCTGCATGAGCTGTTTAATATTTTGGAGATAAATCCTTTGTCCATTGATTCGCTTGCAAATATTTTCTCCAATTCTGAGGGTTGTCTTTTCATCTTGTTTATGGTTTCCTTTGCTGTGCAAAAGCTTTGAAGTTTCATTAGGTCCCATTTGTTTATTTTTGTTTTTATTTCCATTACTCTAGGAGATGGATCAAAAAAGATCTTGCTGTGATTTATGTCAAAGAGTGCTCTTCCTATGTTTTCCTCTAAGAGTTTTATAGTGTCCGGTCTTACATTTAGGTCTCAAATCCATTTTGAGTTGATTTTTCTGTATGGTGTTAGGGAGTGTTCTAATTTCATTCTTTTACATGTAGCTGTCCAGTTTTCCCAGCACACTTATTGAAGAGACTGTCTTTTCTCCATTGTATATCCTTGCCTCCTTTGTTATAGATTAGTTGACCATAGGTGTGTGGGTTTATCTCTGGGCTTTCTATCTTGTTCCATTGATCTATGTTTCTGTTTTTGTACCAGTACCATATTGTCTTGATTACTGTAGCTTTGTAGTATAGTCTGAAGTCAGGGAGCCTCATTCCTCCAGCTCCACTTTTTTCCCTCAAGACTGCTTTGGCTATTCGGGGTCTTTAGTGTCTCCATACAAATTTAAAGATTTTTTGTCTAGTTCTGCAAAAAACGCCATTGGTAATTTGATTGGGATTGCATTGAATCTGTAGATTGCTTTGGGTAGTATAGTCATTTTCACAATATTGATTCTTCCAATCCAGGAACATGGTATATCTCTCCATCTGTTGGTATCATCTTTAATTTCTTTCATCAGTGTCTTATAGTTTTCTGCATACAGGTCTTTTGTCTCCTTAGGTAGGTTTATTCCTAGATATTTTACTCTTTTTGTTGCAGTGGTAAATGGGAGTGTTTTCTTAATTTCACTTTCAGATTTTTCATCATTAGTGTACAGGAATGCAAAAGATTTCTGTACATTAATTTTGTATCCTGCTACTTTACCAAATTCATTGATTAGCTCTAGTAGTTTTCTGGTAGCATCTTTAGGATTCTCTATGTATAGTATCATGTCACCTGCAAACAGTGACAATTTTACTTATTTTCCAATTTGTATTCCTTTTATTTCTTTTTCTTCTCTGATTGCCGTGGCTAAGACTTCCAAAACTGTGTTGAATGAGTGGAGAGAGTGGGCAACCTTGTCTTGTTCCTGATCTTGGTGGAAATGCTTTCAGTTATTCACCATTCAGGACAATGTTGGCTATGGGTTTCTCATATATGGCCTTTATTATGTTGAGGAAAGTTCCCTCTATGCCTACTTTCTTCAGGGTTTTTATCATAAATGGGTGTTGAATTTTGTCAACAGCTTTTTCTGCATCTATTTAGATGATCATATCGTTTTTGTTCTTCAATTTGTTAATATGGTTTATCACATTGACTGATTTGCGTATATTGAAGAATCCTTGCATCCCTGGGATAACTCCCACGTGATCATGGTGTATGATCCTTTTAATGTGTTGTTGGATTCTGTTTGCTAGTATTTTGTTGAGGATGTTTGCATCTGTATTCATCAGTGATATTGGTCTGTAATTTTCTATTTTTGTAGTATCTTTGTCTGGTTTTGGTATCAGGGTGATGGTGGACTCATAGAATGAGTTTGGGAGTGTTCCTTCCTCTGCAATATTTTGGAAGAGTTTGAGAAGGATAGGTGTTAGCTCTTCTCGAAATATTTGATAGAATTCACCTGTGAAGCCTTCTGGTCCTGGACTTTTGTTTGTCGGAAGATTTCTTTTTTTTTTTTTTTTTTTTTTTGTTGTACGTGGGCCTCTCACTGTTGTGGCCTCTCCCGTTGCAGAGCATAGGCTCCGGACGTGCAGTCTCAGTGGCCATGGCTCAGAGGCCTAGCCGATTTGTGGCATGTGAAATCTTCCCAGACTGGGGCATGAACCTGTGTCCCCTGCATCGGCAGGCGGACTCTTAACCACTGAGCCACCAGGGAAGCTGTGTTGAAAGATTTTAAATCACAGTTTCAATTTCATTACTTGTGATTGGTGTGTTCATATTTTCTATTTCTTCCTGATTCAGTCTTGGAAGGTCATACCTTTCTAAGAACTTCACCATTTCTTCCAGCTTGTCCATTTTATTGGCATACAGTTGCTTGTAGTAGTCTCTTAGGATGCTTTGTATTTTTGCAGTGTCTGTTGTAACTTCTCCTTTTTCTTTTCTAATTTTATTGATTTGAGTCCTCTCCCTCTTTTTCTTGATGAGTCTGACTAATGGGTTATCAATTTTGTTTATCTTCTCAAAGTGCCAGCTTTTAGTTTTATTGATCTTTGCTATTTTCTTTGTTTCTATTTCATTTGTTTCTGCTCTGATCTTTATGATTTCTTTCCCTCTGCTAACTTTGGGTTTTGTTTGTTCTTCTTTCTCTAGGTCCTTTAGGTGTAGGGTTAGATTGTTTATCTGAGATTTTTCTTGTTACTTGAGGAAGGCTTGTATTGGTATAAACTTCCCTCTTATAACTGCTTTTGCCTCATCCCATACGTTTTGGATCGTTGTGTTTTCATTGTCATTTGTCTGTAGGTATTACTTGATTTCCCTTTGATTTCTTCAGTGATCTCTTGGTTATTTAGTAACCTATTGTTTAGCCTCCATGTGTTCGTGTTTTTTACGATTTTTTCCCTGTAATTGATTTCTAATCTCATAGTGTTGTGGTCAGAAAAGATGCTTGATATGATTTCAATTTTCTTAAATTTACCGAGGCTTGATTTGTGACCCAAGATGTGATCTATCCTGGAGAATGTTCCGTGTGCACTTGAGAAGAAAGTATAATCTGCTGGTTTGGGATGGAATGTCCTATAAATATCAATTAAATCTATCTGGCCTATTGTGTTATTTAAAGCTTCTGTTTCCTTATTTATTTTCCCTTTGGATGATCTGTCCATTGGTGTAATTGAGGTGTTAAAGTCCCCTACTATTATTGTGTTACTGTTGATTTCCTCTTTTATAGTTTTTAGCAGTTGCATTATGTATTGAGGTGCTCCTATGTTGGGTGCATATATATTTATAATTGTTATATTTTCTTCTTGGATTGATCCCCTGATCATTATATAGTGTCCTTCCTTGTCTCTTGTAACATTCTTTATTTTAAAGTCTATTTTATCTGATATGAGTATTGCTACTCCAGCTTTCTTTTGATTTCCATTTGCATGGTATATCCTTTTCCATCCCCTCACTTTCAGTCTGGATGTGTCCCTAGGTCTGAAGTGGGTCTCTTGTAGACAGCATATATATGGGTCTTGTTTTTGTACCCATTCAGTGAGCCTGTGTCTTTTGGTTGGAGCATTTAATCCATTCACGTTTAAGGTAATTATCGATATGTATGTTCCTATGACCATTTTCTGAATTGTTTTGGGTTTGTTTTTGTAAGCCCTTTTCTTCTCTTGTGTTTCCCACTTAGAGAAGTTCCTTGAGAATTTGTTGTAGAGCTGGTTTGGTGGTGCTGAATTCTCTTAGCTTTTGCTTGTCTGTAAATCTTTTGATTTCTCCATCGAATCTGAATGAGATCCTTGCCGGGTAGAGTAATATTGGTTGTAGGCTCTTCCCTTTCATCACTTTAATTATATCATGCCACTCCCTTCTGGCTTGTAGAGTTTCTGCTGAGAAATAAGCTGTTAACCTTATAGGAGTTCGCTTGTATGTTATTTGTCATTTTTCCCTTGCTGCTTTCAGTAATTTTTCTTTGTCTTTAATTATTAGCAGTTTGATTACTATGTGTCTCAGTGTGTTTCTCCTTGGGTTTTTCCTGTATGGGACTCTCTCTGCTTCCTGGACTTGGGTGGCTATTTCCTTTCCCATGTTAGAGAAACTTTCAATTATAATCTCTTCAAATATTTTCTCTGGTCCTTTCTTTCTCTCTTCTCCTGGGACTCCTATAATGCAAATGTTGTTGCATTTAATGTTGTCCCAGAGGTCTCTGAGGCTGTCTTCATTTCTTTTCATTCTTTTTTCTTTATTCTGTTCCACAGCAGTGAATTCCACCATTCTGTCTTCCAGATCATTTATCCGTTCTTCTGCCTCAGTTATTCTGCTATTGATTCCTTCTAGTGTAGTTTTCATTTCAGTTATTGTATTGTTCATCTCTCTTTGTTTATTCTTTAATTCTTCTAAGTCTTTGTTAAACATTTCTTGCATCCTCTTGATCTTTGCCTCCATTCTTTTTCTGAGGTCCTAGATTATCTTCACTATCATTATTCTGAATTCTTTTTTCTGGAAGGTTGCCTATCTCCACTTCATTTAGTTGTTTATGGGGGGTTTTATCTTGTTCCTTCATCTGGTACATAGCCCTCTGCCTTTTCATCTTGTCTGTCTTTCTGTGAATGTGGTTTTTGTTCCACAGGCTGCAGGATTGTAGTTCTCCTTGATTCTGCTGTCTGCCCTCTGGTGGATAAGGCTATCTAAGAAGCTTGTGCAAGTTTCTTGATGGGAGGGACTGGTGGTGGGTAGAGCTGACTGTTGCTCTGGTGGGCAGAGCTCAGTAAAACTTTAATCCGTTTGACTGCTGAAGGGTGGGGCTGTGTACCCTCCCTGTTGGTTGTTTGGCCTGAGGCAACACAAACCTGGAGCCTACCTGGACTCTTTGGTGAGGCTAATGGCAAACTCTGGGAAGGTTCACCCCAAAGAGTCCTTCCCAGAACTTCTGCTGCCAGTGTCCTTGTCCCCACGGTGAGCCACAGCCACCCCCGCCTCTGCAGGAGACCCTCCAACACTAGCAGGTAGTTCTGGTTCCATTTCCCCTGGGGTCACTGCTCCTTCCCCTGGGTCCTGATGTGCACACTACTTTGTGTGTGCCCTCCAAGTGTGGAGTCTCTGTTTCCCCAAGTCCTGTTGAAGTCCTGCAATCAGTTCCCACTAGCCTTCAAAGTCTGATTCTCTAGGAATTCCTCCTCCCATTGCCAGACTCCCAGGTTGGGAAACCTGATGTGGGGCTCAGAACCTTCACTCCTGTGGGTGGACTTCTGTGGTATAAGTGTTGTCCGGTCTGTGATTCACCCACCAAGCAGTTATGGGATTTGAATTTACTGTGATTGTGCCCCTCCTACCCTCATTGTGGCTTCTCCTTTGTCTTTGGATGTGGGGTATCCTTTTGGTGAGTTCCAGTGTCTTCCTGTCGATGACTGTCCAGCAGCTAGTTGTGATTCTGGTGTTCTCGCAAGAGGGAGTGAGAGCACATCCTTCTACTCTGCCATGTTGGTTCTGATTTTTCAGTCCCTTGTCTTTTTTCCCCCGTGACATTGACTTTTTTTAAGAGACCAGGGCAGTTGTCCAGTAAAATGTTTCACATTCTGAATCTGCTTTTATGTGGCATTATTTTACTCAAATACACAAATTTAAAACTTTTAAATATTTAAACGTGTCAAACATTTTATTACTTATGGTCCTGGATTTGGTGTCATTTTTAGAAAGGCCTTTCCCATTACAATTACATAAATGTGTTTCTCTATTATTTTCCAGTACTTCTATCACTTCAGGTTTTACACTTAAATCTGTAACCATCTTATTTTGGTAAAATTGTGAACAGATTTCTTAATAGATTTACCATGATACTTATGAGAATTTAGTAAATTATTAGGTGATGACATCGACAACCAATTTTGTGTGTAATAGTAACATGAATAAACATTTATTTAAGGCAACAATAAATCATACAGGTAATGTTATTTGAGTGTCATATATTTATTTTCTTTGTCAGGTTTCAGATATTGCATCAAACAGAAACTGCATCAAACAGAGGGAAAGATTGTGAGTCAGATTACAAAATAATCAGTATTTAATTTTGTGTCCACAGTTTATTCTATTTCATTATTTTCCCCCAGAAGACTCACTAGTATTCTTCAAAATAGTGGAGTCCATAATTCCGTTCATAGTGAGTGATGATTTCAAATACAGTTCATTTAAATGAAAATGAGAAGAGGAAACAGAGCCATTATCTCCAAACTCACTACTTACACAGAATGTAAATTGGAATTATGTATCAATGAAGAATTTCTATCATCATATAAACCACTCCATTCCTACTTGTACATTGGATGGTAATATTTCCAACATCTTCATAATTAGGACTGAGATTCTTTCTGACAGGATTTTCCTGATCATTATGTTATAATTTAGCTAACTTTAAAGGAGAATTAAGTTACCTCTTTCTTATGAAGCATCCTGACTTATGTTTACATGTGTTTAATATTAGATTTGGTTTACTGAAGGGCAGCAGCCAATGATGGGAAATACTTAAGGTAAAATTCTTTGTAATTTTTATAAGTACCAGATGAGAAGCTGTGGTTTGTAATCTCAGAAAACCTGACTTTCAAAATATCTGCTCACCAGAAAGGTAAAATTAAAAAGAGAGACAGTACCAAGCTTTGGTGAGAGGAATTTCTATATCTTGGGAGTATAATTGGTACTTCAAAAACACATGGCTAAAAAACCGCCCAAAAAAGCAAAAAAAAAAACCCATGGCTTTATTTATTCAAGCTAAATATACACCTATCCTATGATCCAGCATTTACCCCTAGGCATTTCCCCAAGAGAATGGAAAACCTATGTCTACCAAAACATAATATACGAGAGTATTCATAGCAGCTTTATTCATAACAGCCCCAAACTGGAAACAACTCAAAGTCATTCAACAGGAAAATGGATAAATTGTAATACATTCATACAATGAAATATTTTACAGCAATTAAAAAAATTATTGCTGCACGCAACACATGGATGCATATCACAGATATGCTGTATGATTTCATTTACATGAACTTGAAGAACTGGCAAAACTAATCTATGGTGATAGAAAGCAGAATAGTGGTTATTTACCTCTTGGGGATGAGTATGAGTGAGAAGAGTCATGAGGGAAACTTTTGGGGAGCTGGGAATGTTCTGCATCTTGATCTAGGTGGTGTTTATTCACATGTAGGAATTAAATAAACTGTACACTTAAGACTAGTGCATTAACTCACTATTCTGCCTCATATGAGAAAAAAATTCTGTTGTTGATGGTTTTAACTGTATGAAGGTTAGAATAAATATATTCAAGTTTCTTCCAGCTTAGAAGAAATCCTTAATCCTGTGTCCCCTCCTGGTACCTTCCTATCTCTGTCCTTTCCTTTATAGTCAAAGTTCTTTCAAAGATGTCTATATTCACTTTTTTATTTCTAATCTCCCAACCACTTGCTTCAACCACTGTCCTCTTATCTCTCCTGAAACCCTTTCCAAGTTCCTGTTATACTTGCTATCAAATCTAATGGACAACTTTTTGTTATTTTTTGACCTCTCTGGAGCATTCCACACTCTTGACTTCTTCCTCCTCCTTGAAATTCTTTCTTGTTTCTGTTCCGCTGCCTTCTTATTTTTATTCCTACCTCTGAGGGTGCTGCTTCTTAGTCTCCTGTGCTGACTCTCTTACCTGTCTGTCCTTAATTTTGGTGTTCCTCAAGGTTTTGCCCTGGCCCACCTTACCCATTCCCATGTATCTTTGACAGATTCGCGGGAGGGTGTGAGCTCTACATCCTTCTACACCTTGATCTGCTCCCCGCCCCCACAGAGTAAACTTCCTAAAATACAAACTTGATCATATTATTCCTTTGTTTAAAACTCTTCAATGGCTCCCCATTGCCCTTAGGATAAAACCAGCCGCTTAATATGGCTTACAACATGGCTCTTGATTACCTCTCCTGCCTAATCGCTCTCTTCTGCTCACTGATTACTACACCACAGCCCTATATTAAAATTACTTGATCTAAGATGTGCCATCATTTCTGGCATCTCAGGGCCTTTGCACATGCTCTTCCACTGGCTGTCACACTTTTCTCAACTCCTTTATCCTCTCCAATTCCTATACATGCTTAAAGTCTCAGATGTCAACATCATTTTCTTTGGGAAATTCTCCCTAAAATCCATAACCTGCATTAAGTGCCATCCCTGTGAGATAACTTATCCCTCGGATGACATGTGTCATGCTGTATTATCATTGCTTGTTTGCTCCTCTCTATCTCCCACTTCAGTGTAAGCTTGATGGGCGCAGGGGCTGTAACTTGTTCACTTTTGTGCCCCAGTGCCTGATACAGTAACTGACACATTGGCTTAATATTTGTTAAGTGAAGAATAAGCCAACCATTTTTAAAGTACTATATTTTAAACATCATTAGTGTATTTATATGCATAACTGTGCTACTAACAGGAAGTAGTGAATCAGAGGTGTCTAAAGCATCATCTTTTTGGCATTTCTGGAAAGGGAACTCGATTCAATTTTTTTTTTTTAATACTCAAAGTCCACTGGTTGTAGAGAGATACCAAAGACTTGATTTTGGCCACAGAAACTAAAACGTAAAGTTTATGATTGAAGACCATGGTTTAAAGGCTTCTGCCCTTCCCCTTTCTCTGTTCTTTACAGGAAGGATAGAGTGGGTACCCTTTTCTCTGCCCTCCACACTCTCCACGTTTGCCTGAGCACTGATGCCCTGGGAACAACTCCTCTCCCTGCTCCACTCATGCAGCTCCTATATATCTGTCATTTTCTTTCATGAACCTGCTTCCCTAGACACAGTAATTGATAGAGGTGGCCAGCAGACTTACGCTGTTTCATCACAGTACCCATCCCTTGCCCCCAACTGATTAACCAAGAGGTGGGAGAGAATCTGTTCCGTCTCCAAGATTTCTTTTTTTCACTTTCTCTCCAGGTGGAGGGAGCTAGTCTTGAGTGAGGGGATGAACTGTCACAGAGATGACAAACAGAGACTCCTCATGGTGTTTAAGTTCTGGATTCAGTTATTATGCAAGTTATTCCTGAAAGGACAGGGACCTCCCTATCCTTCCTACACCTGATTTCAACACTTTCATAGAGTTCTTGTGCCAATTAATTCTCTCTCTCTTTTTTTAAACATCTTTATTGGAGCCTAATTGCTTTACAATGGTGTGCTAGTTGCTGCTGTATAACAAAGTGAATCAGCTATACGTACACATATATCCCCCTATCCCCTCCCTCTTGCGTCTCCCTCCCACCCTCGCTATCCCACCCCTCTAGGTGGTCACAAAGCACCGAGGTGATCTCCCTGTTGAGATCAACGGCTGCTTCCCACTAGCTATCTATTTTACATTTGGTAGTGTATATATGTCAATGTTACCCTCTCACTTCGTCCCAGCTTACCCTTCCCCCTCCCTGTGTCCTCAAGTCCATTATCTACGTCTGCATCTTTATTCCTGTCCTGCCTCTAGGTTTTTCAGAACAAGTTTTTTTTAAATTTTTTTTTAGATTCCATATATATGTGTTAACATAAGGTATTTGTTTTTCTCTTTCTGAGTTACTTCAGTCTGTATGACAGACTCTAGGTCCATCCACCTCACTACAAATAACTCAATTTCATTACTTTTTATGGCTGAGTAATATTGCATTGTATATATGTGCGACATCTTCTTTATCCACTCATCTGTCGATGGACACTTAGGTTACTTCCATGTCCTGGCTATTGTAAATAGAGCTGCAATGAACATTGTGGTACATGACTCTTTTTGAATTATGGTTTTCTCAGGGTATATGCCCAGTAGTGGGATTGCTGGGTCATATGGTAGTTCTCTTTTTAGTTTTTTAAGGAACCTCCATACTGTTCTCCATAGCGGCTGTAGCAATTTACATTCCCACCAACAGTGCAGGAGGGTTCCCTTTTCTCCACACCCTCTCCAGCATTTATTGTTTGTAGAGTTTTTGATGATGGCCATTCTGACTGGTGTGAGATGATATCTCATTGTAGTTTTGATTTGCATTTCTCTAATGATTAATGATGTTGAGCATCCTTTCATGTGTTTGTTGGCAATCTGTATATCTTCTTTGGAGAAATGTCTATTTAGGTCTTCTGCCCATTTTTGGATTGGGTTGTTTGCTTTTTTGATATTGAGCTGCATGAGCTGCTTGTAAATTTTGGAGATTAATTCTTTGTCAGTTGCTTCACTTGTAAATATTTTCTCCCATTCTGAGGGTTGTCTTTTCCTCTTGTTTATGGTTTCTTTTGCTGTGCAAAACATTTTAAGTTTCATTAGGTCCCATTTGTTTATTTTTGTTTTTATTTCCATTTCTCTAGGAGGCGGGTCAAAAAGGATCTTGCTGTGATTTATGTCATAGAGTGTTCTGCCTGTTTTCCTCTAAGAGTTTTATAATGTCTGGCCTTACATTTAAGTCTTTAATCCATTTTGAGTTTATTTTTGTTTATGCTGTTAAGGACTGTTCTAATTTCATTCTTTTACATGTAGCTGTCCAGTTTTCCCAGCACCACTTATTGAAGAGGCTGTCTTTTCTCCATTGTATATTCTTGCCTCCTTTATCCTAGGTTAGTTCAGTGTTGGTTTCTGTCCCTCATAATTGAAAGAATTTTATCTAATTTACAGTGAAATGTTTCTCTCTTTGCTGATACTGCTACAAGAAAGCTCCCCAAACATCTCATAATCTGGTCAAGTAATCAATACACAAACTATGGATAATATGGTCCAATCCTACCAGCAGATGTCTTTCCTAGCATAAACCTTGTGTGTGTATCCACAGAGTGATTCCTCCTCCATTTTACTTGTTCAGAGGGTGACTCTTTGTGAAAAATTCTTGTCATTACCCTATTTCTGGCTCTAAAATGTTGATTATTTTCAATGTGTTTTTCTGATGTATGTTAACTCTCCTCAGTTTTCTAATACTTTTATACTGATGTTTCTTGTGCAAAGTAAAAAGGACTTTGCTTAGAGTTATAAAGGTTTTTGTGTATTTGGCCACACTTAAGTAGACTTTCTATGTTTAAGACATGTTCTATTGAAAGAGTTATATATTTTCCTGCATATGTCATATGTATTCAAAGCATTTTCCATTTAACTATTATGAAATTCCAATGTAGTACCCCTTATAAAATGGGGATATGCCTCCTGTTATGGATCAGAATTAGGACATTACTTCCACATGGAAGGAAATGTTTGGAATGAGTTAAAAGGGTTTTCCCCCAGCACTGACTTCGGAGCCATATGGGACCAAAAAGGAATGATGCATGTACAAGAGACAAGTATCATATGCTTAGTAACTTTGTACTTATTTATTTTTTGTTCTTTTTTTTTATATATTGGAGTATAGTTGATTAACAATGTTGTGCTAGTTTCAGGTGTACAGCAAAGTGATTCAGTTATACATATATCTATTCTTTTTCAAACTTTTTCCCATTTAAGTTATCACAGGTTATTGAGTAAGAGTTCCCTGTGCAATACAGTAGGTCCCTGTTGCTTATCTATTTTAAATATAGCAGTGTGTACATGTCAATCCCAAACTCCCAATCTGTCCCTTCCCCCCCACCCTCCCCCCCGGTAACCATAAGTTCATTCTCTAAGTCTGTGAGTCTGTTTCTGTTTTGTAAATTAGTTCACTTGTATCATTTTATTTTTTAGATTCTGCATATAAGCGATATCATTTGATATTTGTCTTTCTCTGTCTGACTTGCTTCACTTAGTATGATAATCTCCAGGTCCATCCATGTTGCTGCATATGGCATTATTTCATTCTTTTTAATGGCTGAGTAATATTCCATTGTATATATTATATGTACCACATCTTCTTTATACATTCATCTGTGGATGGACATTTAGGTTACTTTCATGTCTTGGCTATTGTAAACAGCACTGCAATGAACACTGGGGTGCGTGTATCCTTTCAAAGCATGTTTTTCTCCAGATACATGCCCAGAAGTGGGATTGCTGGATCATATGGTAGCTCTATTTTTAGTTTCTTAAAGAAACTAAACAGTGTAGGAGGGTTCCCTTTTCTCCACACCCTCTGCAGAATTTATTGTTTGTAGACTTTTTGATGATGGCTATTCTGACTGGTGTGAGGTGATATCTCATTGTATTATAGTTTTGATTTGCAGTATTCATTCATTTTTGTGATGAAAATGTGGTGCCATAAAATGCTGATGAATTCTAGGCACAGAATTCAGGTTATTCAATTCATGGTGCTGGAAGGGACATGGAAATTGGATACAAAAGAAATTGTGTATGTTACCTTTCATTGGTAAATCAAGTGATACTCACATGGGAAATAAAGAGTTAACAGCAGGCCAGGGACTCCCGCCTTCCTTACTAGGGGAAAAGGATTGACCACAGCCAGAGATACTTATAAACATGTTGATGGTACTTATTAGTGGAAAGATACCCAAGAGTCCTTATCTGAAATACTAATGCTTTTTGGCAGCATAGACCTGGTCTGTCTAGAATGTGTATTCTAAATAAGCCAGCAGTTTATGGCTTGATGTGGCAAGGTTGGCTGGAGATTGAGAGGGAGTCATGTAAGCATTTTCTGTCCAACTAAAGGAGTATAAAACTGGGAACCCCAAAATCAAGATTATGGGTTTTGTTTTGTGTGTGTGAGAACAACATTTTCACATAAATTGTTCAGAACTCAGTTGTCAATCTGAAACCAAAACATATCCTAATGCAGGAAAAAGGGACAGTTTTGGGAAGCTGTGTCTGATGGACTCAGGCTTCTCCAGAAAGGAATAGGTATCATCTGTGATGAGTTCTTGTCAGTATGCTTTGTGTCACTTGTAAAGCTTGGTGTTGGGTAAGATGTATGATACTCAGGAGTCTGCTCTGATCTTTCAACTCTTTGGCTAACATATCATGTATACACAAGAGACAAGAAGTTGATGAATGTGGCATAACAGAACAGAGAAAGAGTATAGATTATTTACAAAAATAGTGCTGTGAAAATTGGTTAAAATTTAGAAATAAATGGTTCCTACTCTGGATTATATACTAGAACAAAAAATAAAAAAGGAAAAATCATTAAAAAATAGAATGAAATAGAAAATGTATGAAAATATTTCTGATTTTGACTTAGGGAAGCTCTTTCTAAGCCAAAAAAACACAAAAGATGAGCTAGCAGAGAAAAGATTGATAGACAAATAATACACTGAGGAAATGTATTTGCACTGCATTTAACAAAAGTAGATTTAGTATATTAAGAGTTAAAAAGCACCGAAAAAAATTAATACCACTGTAGGAAAAGGGCAAAAGTGATGAACAAGTAATGGCCAAATGCAAAAATATAAATTATCAATGAACATAAGTACAACTACATTACTTATCAAGAAAACTCAAAATAAATTTAAAAATAATTATTATTTTCTACTACATTGGCCACGCGTAAGAGTAATGTTAACATGCTTATGGTTGGAACTGAATGTGGCAGCCACAGGAGAGAGAACATGCTGTGAGGAGTGCAGCGAGCTCAGGGCCTCTGGCTGCTGTACCTCTGGGATCCACCCAGGTGTGCATGCCAATGCCACATTCTGCAGAGCTCCTAGCAAGTGACAGAGCACAGTGGCCACTAGAACTGGACCACGCCTGCCCAATGCAAGATTCCTCTAAAAGGTCATCTTTGCTCAAGGGCTGCTCGTTGGCCTGGCTGAGAATTTTTCAGTGCTGCACTGCAGTTTGAGGCTCTGCTTACCCATTCCTCCTTTCCTCCCACTCTTCTTTCACAGGTGTCAGTCCTGCTGAAAGCTTTCCCTTTGTACTGCTGCTCCTGCTCCCCTTAATCTCTCACAAATGTTTCCCCCAATAAATATCTTGCATTGCTAACTTCATGCTGAAGAAAATCAATTAGTACAATCTTTCTGGAAGTCATTATAGTAATACTCTTTGACCCACCTTTCACTTCTAGAAATTGACACTAAGGAAATTAACAGATATATTTATAAATTTTATGCAGGATTATCTGACAGTATTATTTATAATTGAAAAAAGTGAAAAGAAACTAATAAAGGATTGGATAAATTATAATATCTTATAAAATAAAACAGTATATATGGTCTTAATTTTAAAGATATGGGATATTACTTATTATATTTATTAATGTAAAAAAGTTTACAAGGGGTACAATTTTATTATAATATATATGTAGGGCTTCCCTGGTGGTGCACTGGTTGAGAGTCTGCCTGCCGATGCAGGGGATGCGGGTTCGTGCCCCGGTCCGGGAGGATCCCACATGCCTCAAAACGGCTAGGCCCATGAGCCATGGCTGCTGAGCCTGCGCGTACAGAGCCTGTGCCCCACAATGGGAGGGGCCACAACAGTGAGAGGCCCGTGTACCGCAAAAAAAAAAAAAAAAAAAAGTAAAAAAAAAAAAAAATATATATGTAGACAAAAGAAGAAAGTAATATTCAAGGATGTAATTTTAATTTTCTTCTTTGTGCTTTCCCTTTTAATTTCTAAATTCTGCAATGAACACATTACGTTATGGTAAAAATACATGTTACTTAAATTATGCCTATATAGGCATTTAAAAAACAGGAAAAATACCAAGATATAATTAGCAGTTATTCTTTGAGTGATGATATTATGACTAATATTTCTTCTTTACTCTCCTGAATTTTTAAAATTTTCTAATATTAAAAATAATTTTCATTAAAATTAGATTTTACTAATTTTTTAAAACAATGCAAATCAATTTAAAATGGTGCTTGAACAATTGTACATCTGTATTCAAAAATATAAACTCAGCCTATGCATCATACTTTATACAAAACTTAGCTGAACATGGATCACAGACACAAATATAAAACATAAAACTATAAAAATTTTAAAGGAAAACATAGGAGAAAGTCCTTGATGTTTTACATGAGACAAAGAGGTTTAAACAAGACACCAAAAACATGATTCAAAAAAGAAAAATTGATAAATTTAAGTTCATCAAAATAATTTTTAAATTGTTCTGTGAAAGACACTGTTAAGAAATGGAAGAGAGGGCAGACAGCAGAAGCAAGAAGAACTACAATCCTGCAGCCTGGTTTTTGTGGAACAAAAACCACATTCACAGTAAGATAGACAAGATGAAAAGGCAGCGGGCTATATACCAGATGAAGGAACAAGATAAAACCCCAGAAAAACAACTAAATGAAGTGGAGATAGGAAACCTTCCAGAAAAAGAATTCAGAATAATGATAGTGAAGATGATCCAGGACCTCAGAAAAAGAATTGAGGCAAAGATCGAGAAGATGCAAGAAATGTTTAACAAAGACTTAGAAGAATTAAAGAACAAACAAAGAGAGATGAACAATACAATAACTGAAATGAAAATTACACTAGAAGGAATCAATAGCAGAATAACTGAGGCAGAAGAATGGATAAATGACCTGGAAGACAGAATGGTGGAATTCACTGCTGTGGAACAGAATAAAGAAAAAAGAATGAAAAGAAATGAAGACAGCCTAAGAGACCTCTGGGACAACATTAAATACAACAACATTCGCATTATAGGGGTCCCAGAAAGAGAAGAGAGAAAGAAAGGACCAGAGAAAATACTTGAAGAGATTATAGTCGAAAATTTCCCTAACATGGGAAAGGAAATAGCCACCCAAGTCTGGGAAGTGCAGAGAGTCCCACAGAGGAAAAACCCAAGGAGAAACACACTGAGACACATAGTAATCAAATTGGCAAAAATTAAACAAAATGAAAAATTATTGAAAGCAGCAAGGGAAAAACAACAAATAACATACAAGGGAACTCCTATAAGGTTAACAGCCGATCTCTCAGGAGAAACTCTACAAGCCAGAAGGGAGGGGCATGATATAATTAAAGTGATGAAAGGGAAGAACCTACAACCAAGATTACTCTACCCGGCAAGGATCTCATTCAGATTCGATGGAGAAATCAAAAGCCTTACAGACAAGCAAAAGCTAAGAGAATTCAGCACCACCAAACCAGCTCTACAACAAATGCTCAAGGAACTTCTCTAAGTGGGAAACACAAGAGAAGAAAAGGACCTACTAAAACAAACCCAAAACAATTAAGAAAATGGTCATAGGAACATGCATATCGATAATTACCTTAAACGTGAATGGATTAAATGCTCCAACCAAAAGACACAGGCTCGCTGAATAGGTACAAAAACAAGACCCATATATATGCTGTCTCCAAGAGACCCACTTCAGACCTAGGGACACATCCAGACTGAAAGTGAGGGGATGGAAAAAGATATTCCATGCAAATGGAAATCAAAAGAAAGCTGGAGTAGCAATACTCATATCAGATAAAATAGACTTTAAAATAAAGAATGTTGCAAGAGACAAAGAAGGACAGTACATAATGATCAGGGGAATCAATCCAAGAAGAAAATATAACAATTATAAATATATATGCACCCAACATAGGAACACCTCAATACATAACGCAACTGCTAACAACTATGAAAGAGGAAATCGACAGTAACACAATGATAGTGGGGGACTTTAACACCTCACTTACACCAATGGACAGATCATCCAAAATACAAATATATAAGGAAACAAAAGCTTTAAGTGACACAATAGACCAGATAGATTTAATTGCTATTTATAGTACATTCCATCCAAAACAGCAGATTACCCTTTCTTCTCAAGTGTGCACGGAACATTCTCCAGGATAGATCACATCTTGGGTCACAAATCAAGCCTCAGTAAATTTCAGAAAATTGAAATCATATCAAGCATCTTTTCTGACCACAACACTATGAGATTAGAAATCAATTACAGGGAAAAAATTGTAAAAAACACGAACACATGGAGGCTAAACAATAGGTTACTAAATAACCAAGAGATCACTGAAGAAATCAAGGAGGAAATAAAAACATACCTAGAAACAAATGACAATGAAAACATGATGATCCAAAACCTATGGGATGCAGCAAAAGCAGTTCTAAGAGGGAAGTTTATAGCTATACAAGCCTACCTCAAATAAGAAGAAAAATCTCAAATAAACAATCTAACCCTACACCTAAAGGACCTAGAGAAAGAAGAACAAACAAAACCCAAAGTTAGCAGAAGGAAAGAAATAAAGATCAAAGCAGAAATAAATGAAATAGAAGCAAAGAAAACAATAGCAAAGATCAATAAAACTAAAAGCTGGTACTTTGAGAAAATAAACAAAATTGATAACCCATTAGCCAGACTCATCAAGAAAAAGAGGGAGAGGACTCAAATCAATAAAATTAGAAAAGAAAAAGGAGAAGTTACAACAGACACTGCAGAAATACAAAGCATCCTAAGATACTACTACAAGCAACTCTATGCCAGTAAAATGGACAACCTAGAAGAAATGGACAAGTTCTTAGAAAGGTTATAACCTTCCAAGACTGAACCAGGAAGAAATAGAAAATATGAACAGACCAATCACAAGTAATGAAATTGAAACTGTGATGAAAAATATTCCAGCAAACAAAAGTCCAGGACCAGATGGCTTCACAGGTAAATTCTATCAAATATTTAGAGAAGACCTAACACCCATCCTTCTCAAATTCTTCCAAAAAATTGCAGAGGAAGGAACACTCCCAAACTCATTCTATGAGTCCACCATCACCCTGATACCCAAACCAGACAAAGATACTACAAAAAAAGAAAATTGCAGACCAATATCACTGATGAATATAGATGCAAAAATCTTCAACAAAATACTAGCAAACAGAATCCAACAATACATTAAAAGGATCATACACCATGATCAAGTGGGATTTATCTTAGGGATTCAAGGATTCTCCAATATATGCAAATCAATCAATGTGATACACCATATTAATAAATTGAAGAATAGAAACCATATGATCATCTCAATAGATGCAGAAAAAGCTTTTGACAAAATTCAACACCGATTTATGATAAAAACTCTCCAGAAAGTGGGCATAGAGGGAACCTACCTCAACATATTAAAGGCTATATACGACAAACCCACAGGAAACATTATTCTCAATGATGAAAAACTGAAAGCATTTCCTCTAAGATCAGGAACAAGACGAGGATGTGCACTCTCGCCACTATTATTCAACATAGTTTTGGAAGTTCTAGCCACAGCAATCAGAGAAGAAAAAGAAATAAAAAGAATACAAATTGGAAAAAAAGAAGTAAAACTGTCACTGTTTGCAGATGACATGATACTCTACATACAGAATCCTAAAATTGCCACCAGAAAACTATTAGAGCTAATCAATGAATTTGGTAAAGTTGCAGGATACAAAATTAATGCACAGAAATCTCTTGCATTCCTATACACTATATGATGAAAAATCTGAAAGAGAAATTAAGGAAACACTCCCATTTACCACTGCAACAGAAAGAATAAAATACCTAGGAATAAACCTACCTAGGGAGACAAAGACCTGTATGCAGAAAACTATAAGACACTGATGAAAGAAATTAAAGATGATAAAAACATATGGAGAGATATACCATGTTCTTGGATTAGAAGAAACAACATCGTGAAAATGACTATACTACCCAAAGCAATCTACAGATTCAATGCAATCCCTATCAAATTACCAATGTCATTTCTTATAGAACTAGAAGAAAAAATCTTAAAATTTGTATGGAGACACAGAAGTCTCGAATAGCCAAAGCAGTCTTGAGGGAAAAAAGCGGAGCTGTAGGAATCCAACTCCCTGACTTCTGACTATACTATAAAGCTACAGTAATCAAGACAATATGGAACTGGTACAAAAACAGAAACATAGATCAATGGAACAAGATAGAAAGCCCAGAGATAAACTCACGCACCTATGGTCAACTAATCTATGACAAAAGCGGCAGGGATATACAGTGGAGAAAAGACAGTCTCTTCAATAAGTGATGCTGGGAAAACTGGACAGCTACATGTAAAAGAATGAAATTAGAACACTCCCTAACACCATATCAAAAATAAACTCAAAATGGATTAGAGACCTAAACGTATGACTGGACACTATTAAACTCTTAAAGGAAAACATAGGAAGAACACTCTTTAACATAAATCACAGGAAGATCTTTTGTGATCCACCTCCTAGAGTAATGGAAATAAAAACAAAAATAAACAAATGGGACCTAATGAAACTTCAAAGCTTTTTCACAGCAAAGGAAACCATAAACAAGATGAAAAGACAACCCTCAGAATGGGAGAAAAATATTTGCAAACGAATCAACAGACAAAGGATTAATCTCCAAAATTTACAAGCAGCTCATGCAGCTCAATATGAAAAAAATAAAGAACCCAATCCAAAAATGGGCAGAAGACCTAAATAGACATTCCTCCAAAGAAAATATACAGATTGCCAAGAAACACATGAAAGGATGCTCAACATCACTAATCATTAGAGAAATGCATATCAAAACTAAAATGACGTATCACCTCACACCGTTCTGAATGACCATCATCAAAAGATCTACAAACAATAAATGCTGGAAATGGTGTCGAGAAAAGGGAACCCTCTTGTACTGTTGGTGGGAATGCAAATTCATCCAGCCACTTTGGAGAACAGTATGGAGGTTCATTAAAAAATAAAAATAGAATTACCATATGATCCAGCAATCCCACTACTGGGCATACATCCAGAGAAAACCATAATTCAGAAAGACACATGCATCCCAATATTCACTGCAGCACTATTTACAATAGCCAGGTCATGGAAGCAACCTAAATGCCCATCAACAGACGAATGGATAAAGAAGATGTGGTACATATATAGAATGGAATATTACTCAGCCATAAAAACGAATGAAATTGGGTCATTTGTAGAGATGTGGATGCATCCAGAGACTGTCATACAGAGTGAAGTAAGTCAGAAAGAGAAAAACAAATATTGTATACTAATGCATATATGTGGAACCTAGGGAATGGTACAGATGAACCAGTTTGCAGGGTAGAAATAGCTACACAGATGTAGGGAACAAACGTATGGACACGAAGAGGGGAAAGTGGCAGGGGGTGGGGGTGATGGTGTGATGAATTGGGTGATTGGGATTGACATGTATACACGGATGTGTATAAAATTGATGACTAATAAGAACCTGCTGTATAAAAAAATAAAATAAAATTGAAAAATTAAACTAAATAAATAAATGAATAAATAAAAGAAAGTGAAAATACAAACCTCAGACTGGAAAAAATATTTGCAAATTACATATTTGACAAAGGAGGCTTATACGGAAAATACAAAGTACTCTCAAAACTCAACCGTTAGAAAACAACCCAATAAAAAAAATAAGCAAAACACTTAACCAGACACTTCACAGAAGAAGATATGTGCATGGCAAATAAGGACATAAAAAATGCTCATGGACTTCCCTAGTGGTTAGTGGTTAATAATCCGCTTGCCAATGCAGAGGATACGTGTTCAAGACCTGGTCCCAGAAGATCCCACATGCCACAGAGCAACTAAGCCCATGCGCCACAACTACTGTGCCTGTGGTCTACAGCCCGTGCGCCTAGAGCCTGTGCTCTGTAACAAAGAGAATCCACCACAATGAGAAGCCCGAGCACAGCAACAAAGTGTAGCCCCTGCTTGCTGCACTAGAGAAAGCCTGCATGCAGCAACAAAGACCCAACGCAGCCAAAGATAAATAAATTAATTAATTAATGGGAAAAAAAAAGATGCTCAACACCATTGGTCATTAGGGAAATTCGAATTAAAAACACGAAGTACCTGTATATGCTTTTAGAATGCCTAAAACGAGCAAAAGCTAACAATACTAAGTGCTGGCAAGGGTGCAGGGACACTTCAATTCTTATACATGCTGGCTGGAGTGCAAAATGTTACAATCACTTGGGAAAAAGTTTGGCAGCTTCTTATGAAGTTAAATACATAGTACATAATTGCCTCGTGACCCAGACCTTCTACTCCTCGGTATTTACCCAGAATAAATGAAAATTTTGTTCACCCAAGAACCTGTATGTCAATGCTTGCAGCAGGTTTATTCATAATCACCCAAACTGGAAATAACCTAGATATCCTTCATTTGGTGGAAGGATAAACAAATGGTGGTGTATCTATAAGATGGAACGCTACTGAGCAATAAAAAGGAATGACCATTCAACAACATGGAGGAAGTTCAAGTAGAATCAAGTAGAACCTCAAGGGAGTGAAAGAAGTGAAAGAAGACACAGTTAAAAGGCCACATGCTATATGATTCCATTTACATGACATTTGACAAAGACAAAATTAGAGTAACAAAGAACAGATCAACGTTTGCCAGGGGCTGGGGATTTCCGGAGGGACTGACTATGAAAGGCTGCATGAGAGAATGTTTTGGGGTAATTGAACTCTTCTGTATCTTGATGGTGGTGGTGCTTAAATAACTGTATGTATTTGTCAAAACTTATAGAAATGTGCAGCAAAAAAGTAAATTTTACTCTATACAAGTTAAATAAATTTTTAAAAGATAAAAATAAAGTAGGGGCACTAAAATAGAAAAGCTTGGAAAAAGTTAATTGTTGAAGCTGAAAAAATTGTTTTCTATCAAAACAGATCTAACATTAATTAAATTAGCTATATGTATGGTTTAGATTAAGTGGATAAAATAATGCATATTTATTAGGTTTATCAACTTTTAAAATTCACAAACCCACAAGAAAACATGTTAAAGCAGAGGGAAAGAGGAGCTTTATAATTAATCGGTTGAGACAGTTATGTCAAAGGCTGTGATCTTTCTCCTCTTCCTTCCCTCTCTCTCCTACTCTTCCCATGTGGCTGCCTTCAGGCATTTAACGCTGCGTGAAGTTTTCCTGTGGGTCTTCATGGACTTTGAAGAGTATATCAGAAAGCTTAGAATAGCAGTTTGACAGACCAGGCAGAGATAGTCTTCATATGATCATCTCTTTTATGGATTCTTGATAAAAGTCAAGAGTCTAACACTAAAACATTTCTCTGAAGGAATATCCAGCATAATCTAGATCAAAATGGTCTGTGATGTAGCTTTCTGGGGATCTGACTTGATCCAGGGATAGAACTGAGAGAAACTCATGGCTAACCTATTTCTAGGATATCTCTCTTGAATATAAATGATTTAGCCAAGCTTCTAGTGAGAAGTAAAGCTCAGAGACTCCAAAATGAGCAACCCTATCAGGTATAGTAGAACTCTCTTATCCAGTGTCACTGAGACTGGTCATTGTGTGGTTAGTAAGTCAGCTCTAACTCTATATCTTAAACTGTTATTTTAAGCTGAGACGTAATTTTACAGTCATCCACCAGTTTTCTGATGAAAGGCTAAGGTCTTCCCTTTAAATGTGGATTCATTGATTGGGATTCTTCGTCTGACAACAAAACCCCACACCCATAACAATCATCTCCAATTTCCAGTTTCAATTTCTTTAAAGTGCAGCAAGATCTTAAAGACACTTGTGATGCACACCAAGTGCAGAATCCTCCTAAAATTTTATGATTGTTGTTCATAGTGTTTTACAGTTATCTTGTGCATACCTAATTTGATAGTAATTTTCTCTTACCAGCTCACATTTATGGTCACTTTCTAAGGTGTTCAACTACTTAGTTTGTATGTTAACAGCTCTCTTTTTGCCCCTCCTATCTCATCAGTTTACCTAATCAAAATTACAGTGTAAAAATAAACATATTTGGAAACCAACATAACTGACTCTTGATAAGCATACAACTCAACTGGGGTGGGGTGGGGATGTGCAGAAGTCCATGGCATGTATTAGATGCTTGCTAACGTGGGCATTTGGAAGTTCTATAGAGGAAATGGAGAGCTTCCCTTAATCCAGTGGCTCAAGTAAGTGAAGGTCAGTTAAAAGGATACCTATGGAGAACAGTATGGAGGTTCCTTAAAAAACTAAAAATAGAACTACCATATGGCCCAGCAATTCCACTACTGGGCATATACCCTGAGAAAACCATAATTCAAAAAGAGTCATGTACCACAGTGTTCATTGCAGCACTGTTTACAATAGCCAGGACATGGAAGCAACCTAAGTGTCCATCAACAGACAAATGGATAAAGATGTGGCACATATATACAATGGAATATTACTCAGCCATAAAAAGAAATGAAATTGAGTTGTTTGTAGTGAGGTGGATGGACTTAGAGTCTGTCATACAGACTGAAGTAACTCAGAAAGAGAAAAACAAATACCTTATGCTAACACATATATATGGAATCTGAAAAAGAAGAAAAAAAGTTTCTGAAGAACCTAGGGGCAGGGCAGGAATAAAGACACAGACATAGAGAATGGACTTGAGGATACGGGGAGGGGGAAGGGTAAGCTGGGACAAAGTGAGAGAGTGGCATGGACATATATACACTACCAAATGTAAAACAGATAGCTAGTGGGAAGCAGCCACATAGCACAGGCAGATCAGCTCGGTGCTTTGTGACCACCTAGAGGGGTGGGATAGGGAGGGTAGGAGGGAGACGCAAGAGGGAGGGGATATGGGGATATATGTGTACATATAGTTGATTCACTTTGTTATACAGCAGCAACTAACACAACAATGTAAAGCAATTATACCTCAATAAAGATGTTAAAAATAAAAGGAAGGATACCTATAGTAGCTGAAATGTAGATATTCTGTGCTGTTGGTTGACAGATGACATGACATGTATGCTTTATACACATTTTTTTTGAAAGTTAAAGTGTGTGATATGTATTCCTTGCCTTGATGAGAAATCAACCCCTCGAACAAAGATAAATTGCAGGAATAAGTGCAAACAGGATTAAGATTTTCATACTACTACTACTACACATATTTGGATTTTTTAAAATTGTGAGTGTACATGGCAATGAACACCAGAAGGAACATAATCATCGTGGTTAACATAATTTCTTTTTCTTCATGCTGTCCTCTCCCAGGATATCTGATGCTTAAAAGGTCCCTCTCAGAATTTTCTTATTTCTCCTCTTCCTCACCATGATCATCACTTCCTGCTCCCACTTGAGGTTTGCCCACAGAAATCAGAAATATCTTGTTTTTACTGCTACGACTACAGGTTTCTGTCTTTAAACGTGGCCCTGTTCCAAGATTATGATCCAGTTTTTGGCTGTTCCTTGATATTTAGTGAGGATATTACCTACCTGAAGAGACTTCTGGACTCCAGTTCTGAAAGCCCTGCTATACAGGGCAAGGCTATTTTGACTTTGAGAGTTACAAATTATCCTTTTCTGCAAAATAGAGAAAAGGATAAATTGGTACCTCTATAGCATTTTTTTTTTCAATCATGACTGCACCCCAAAGGCTTGTCTATATGGACACTCTAGACAACTAAGTCTCTGAATTTTTTTGGGTTTTACATTTTGATTCCCAAGACTCTCTTCCAAAAGACTAGATTTTTGGGCTTCCCTGGTGGCACAGTGGTTAAGAATCCACCTGCCGATGCAGGAGACATGGGTTCCAGCCCTGGTCTGGGAAGATCCCACAGACCGTGGAGCAACTAAGCCCGTGTGCCACAACTACTGAGCCTGCGTGCCACAACTACTGAAGCCCACGCGCCTACAGCCTGTGCTCCACAACAAGAGAAGCCACCTTAATGAGAAGCCCGTGCAACGCAATGAAGAGTAGCCCCTGCTGGCCGCAAGTAGAGAAAGTCTGCACGCAGCAATGAAGACCCAACACAGCCAAAAATAAAACAAATTCAAAAGACTAGATTTTTGCCTTTTTAAAAACTGAAATTAAGCTGTTCCACTGACAGTAACTAGTCAAGCACATTCAATTGCTTCTTCAGGCCACCACCTAAAAGGTGTTGGCAGGACAATTTAATCTCCGTAACGGAAGACGTGCATCTTCCTATCTGCTAGAGAAGGAGGGTGAAAAATCTAGTTCAGCTAAAAGTTTAAAATGGAAATGAATAGGAATTTGAGGAAGGTTTACTTTATGCTATTTAATATCTAAGCTATGCTAGATAGCCTTTTTGTCATTTAATAATCAACTTTTACTTATAGCTTTTAAGCTGACCATATATTTTGCTCTTTGATTATGATGGTTAGCTGGAGAGGTGAGCCTGGTAGGAAGCAACTTTCCAGAAGTTATTCACGCTTGGGGTGAGAGCAGAACCAATCCTATCCCAAGCATTCATTCAAGTTTCTTGCAGCCATTATGCCAACCAGGGGATGCCTTGAATATATGACATTCAAACTGGGATCAGGCATCTGATGTATTCACCTGCCTTGACAAGAGAAATGTATACACTGTAATGGGTTTCTTCAGTGATCTAGATCAGGACAGAGATAAATACATGCTTCTAAGGCACAGCAAAACTTCTTGGTATGTGTGTCAATAGCCACTGTCTCCACTTCCTCACTTCCCATTGTCTCTTCAACCCTCCAGTCTGGACTTCTGTCCCCATCGCTCTGCTGGCTCCTCACATCAAGGTCACCAAGAACCTCTCTCTCACAGACTGCCCTGGTCCCTCTGTCCTCTTACTTGACATTTCAGCAGCATTTGACACGGCAGTCACACCTTCCATCTTGAGACACTTTCTCTCTTGACTCCCAGGGCCCTCTAACCCGAAATTCCTGGCTCCTCCTACGTCTTCTTGACTAGATCTCACCTTTCTTCCTAAACTGGCTCTGCCCTGAGCTCTATCCTGTTGTCTATCTACACTATCTCCCTAAGTCAACTCATCCAGTCCCAAAGTTTTAAATACCACCCCCATGCCAATGACTTCCAAATTTAAATGTATAGTCCCGACCTTTCCTCTGAGCTCCAGACTTGTCCTAATGGACATTATCTTCTAATGGATATTAATGGATGCCTAAAGGAATCTCACAGTTATTATGTTCAAACAGAGCTTTTGATTTTTGCTCTCTCATCCCCTGAAATGCGCCTCACCTAGACCTCCCTGTTTCATGACAAGGCGCTACCATCCGGTCAGCTGCTCAGGCCAAAAATGAAGGACTCATTTTTGATTCTCCCCTTCCACTCATCCTCTTCCCCCACCTCACCCCCTTCAGCTTTCAGTCCATCTAGAAGTCCTTCTGGCCTCACCTCTAAAATAAGCCACTCCCACCCGCGGAACTGATTCCTCTCTTGTCCTCTACAGTCTTCTGCCATATATTTAAAAACCATAAATCTCATCCTCCTATGGCTTTTCACTGCACTTTGAATCCCATCCACCCTGTGACCTCACAAGGCCCTGCTGGGCTAGCTTCTAAGTCCCTCCTTGACCTTGTCTTGCCCTGCTCTCCCACCCTCTCACCACTCCCCAGTCTGTCAGGTTCTGGAGCTCGCCAGGCTTATTCCTACCTCAGGGTCTTGGTACTTGCTTCTCCTTCTGCCTGGAATGCTCTGCCCCAGATCTTCGTAGAGCTAGTTCCTCTTACCATTCAGGTCCCATCTCAAATGTCACCCCTTCAGAGAGGACTTCCCTGTCCACCCAAACCAGCTGCCTTTCCCTTGCCCTGGATGTGACACACTTGTCACGTTGTCCTTTTATATTATACTCTTTGTACACATACCGCTTTTGTAATTATCTTGTTTGTTTTCTTATTTATCATGTCTCCTCTAGCAGGTATAAATTCCATGAGGGTGTATCACATCTGCTTTATTTCCTGGGGTAACCCCAGTGCCTGGTACATAGTAGATGCTCAATAAATCTTTGTTGAAAGAGTAACTGTAGTTCAGAAATAAGCATGAGAAAAAGATTGGAGTAACCTCCGACTTTTACTTGGGACACAGTTTTACTGCATTGTGTTGAACTACAAAGAGGCATAAAGCTTTGAATGGGTGTGAAATTGTTCTTAAAATCCAGGTTTCTGGAAGGTATATAAATTCATTTATGAAAGAAAAAATATCAGGTGACGATCTCCATATTTAATTCCTTACCCTGCCACTTTCAAGGACAGTGGTTCTCAACTTTGGTTGCCTCCTGGAATCACCTGGCTGGCTTGTGTCTCACTCGTAGAGATGCTGCTATAACTGATGTGGGTTGTAGCCTGAGCATCAGTAGTCATTAAAAGCTTTTCAGGTGATTCTAATATGCAGCCAAAGTTGAGAATCTTTGTTCTAGGGGATATTTTTTGACCTCATGAAATATGGTTTCCAAAACCCATGAAATCTTGAAAATAGAGCCATTTGTCTTAGAACCTAGTATTTGAGGTTTCCACAGCTTCTTATTCATTAGTACACCCAGGGTTGGAAAGGCCTACCATATCCTGGCTGAGTTTCAGTATCACCAACCACATCAGTCTCTCTAAAGCTGGGAAGGCAACAAAAAGGCTGATGACATTTCAGAAGCGATAAGAAGAGAATTGAATGCAGTTAAGAGATGATGTTCCACTCAAGAGGCAAGAAAGTAAGGGGCTACGTGTGCGATTCAGGGGAGAAATTGGAATGATTCTCTCCTGGACCATATCAATAGATGGAAGAGTTCTCAGGGGTAACACCCGGGGGATGCTTGGGCAGGAGGAGAGATTAACTGGTAACAGCAGCCTCATGCTAGCGGTGTCTTGGGAAATGAAGACACAGAGCAGTAGTCTCGATTTCAGTCAGTATGTGTATAGGATGAAGCTGTGAGGAAAGAGATTCAGAGACACAAGAGCCAAGAGCAATCCTGGAGTGGGGTAGTCTGGTAACATTAGTGATTCAGGCTGCAGCATGGGCTGACTCAGCAGCGCACATAGGACAAGGCCCCTGTTAGCCAAATGTACCAGAGCAGAATTCTTGGAAAGGGAGTCGGGGAAGCACCAGACTCCCCAGAGAAGGTCAGAGGTGGACTAAAGGTAGGAGTAGTTCCCCAGGGACTGAAAAACAGAGAAACATAGTTTCATTATTTATAGAGGTATTTGAGCAGCTGATGCTTTTACTTTCTCTGTGAAGTAGGAGACTAGATCATCATTCTTTTTACTCATTGTTTTTAAATGCAAATGGCCTTCCAAATACTTAGAAAAGCAAACATAGATGCTCTAACAATTCAACTTCCTGAAACAAAAGGTTATTATTTTGACACTTGAAAGGGTATTTACACAATTTCTCCTAAAAGTAAATGCTCTTCATAAAGCCCATTCTGCCTCTCTCTGCTTTACAGATAAAGCCCCTTTGTTCTAGGAAGCTCTTTCTGTTTTGGTTTATGAAAACAGACACGGAGCTGACACAACCCAGGTTCAGCTTCAGGAAAAAAGGATATTACAACAAACTGTGGTGGTGCTTGCGCTGTTTAGAAAAAGATTTAAACAGTGATAACATTAAGTCATTGTACAGCTCTTCCCATTTACGGTTCCAGCTCCATTTTTATCATCTAAATTAGTCTGACTTTCAGTATAAACTTGTCTTTGGTGAGCTCCCTCCTTTGAATTTTTCTGAAAGGCAGTAAGCATGTCAAAAAGATTTATGGAACAAAATCTTTCAAGACCTAAGATTCTCTCTAAAAACAGCACTTACCAGTAAGGAACTTTTACACTTTAGTTGTGTGTGTATGCACGTAGCAGAAAAGGGGGAAAAACCTAGCAAGTAGGAAACTAG
Organism: Tursiops truncatus; assembly: GCF_011762595.2. Classification (NCBI taxonomy): domain Eukaryota; kingdom Metazoa; phylum Chordata; class Mammalia; order Artiodactyla; family Delphinidae; genus Tursiops; species Tursiops truncatus. The sequence goes on along the minus strand of NC_047036.1, from coordinate 50,921,750 downwards.
AAGATAGAACAGGAGGTGAATTTCCAAGATGATGAACATTTTTAACACTGTTTAAACATATTAGTCTCTCTACCACTCCAGTGTTATCACTACGGGGTTCTCTAAATCACCTACGTCCACTGTGTGGTTTTAAAAATGAGATTATCTCTAATTCTTACATCGCAGCATACTTAAGACCCGAGGACTCATACATGCAAATTCATACATGCAAGGACAAGCCCACCACACACATGAACAAACAAGATATTGTTTGTAAGGATCTATGAATTTTTAACTTTGAAATCCCAGAACGAGGTACTGGAAGCCTCAGTGCCTAGCACACAGAGAAGTGCATGATGACTATAGGAAGAATAAATGAACAAACAAGGGGGGCGTTTCCAGAGTCTGGCTTGGAGCAGCCATGACCCAGTTACGTGGGGTGACTCTTCATGCACTGGAGCTGGATTAGAACCCTGAGGAGAGTGTGACCCTCACACACCTCCGAACTTGGGAGATGGCAGATAACAAACTCCCCAAGTGCGGAGTTTTATTTTCTTCTTGTTATGCAAATTGATGTCTCCAATGACTCTGAGGCATGAACCACAGACTTTTCAAATTAAAAGAATGAATATAGATATTTTTCTTTTTGTAATAGCTTGTAATTTTCCTTAGAAACCTCTCGTGAGGTTTTTTTTCCTAACACTGCAGGAAGATAGAAAAATGCAGATATATCTTTTAAACCATTGTTTTGCAGAAGACGTTTGTCCTTTCTTTGGCCATCCAACATTCGACCCTTCTTCCTGTTGGGACATTCCCTGTTATCAGTGGTACTGAGGGGTCACAGTGTCCTGATTCCCATTATGGAAGCTGAAAGGAGGTCAGCCATTCTCTCCTTACTCCCTGCAGCCAGGATGTTGCACATGACCAGCTGGGCAATCTTACCAGGGCTCTGAAGCTGCATGTGTGACCCAAGAGGAAAGGGTGGTTAGGACTCAGTTGGGGTAGCAAAGTCTATCCGTGACATTGGCCAGGGCAACATCCTGGCCAGCCTGTTTCTGCTATGTAGCCTGTACAGTCTCCTTGGTTCATGTCCATTTTCCAAGCCCTCCCTCACATTCCCCCACTGGATTGTATGATCCCCACATAACCTTCCAAAATATCCTCCTATTTGCTTAAGATATCTAGAGCAAGCTGCTGTTACTTGCAACAAAAACCCAAATTGATATTACAATTACTGATCAATAACCAAACAGTTCTTGGCAGTTACTTAAAAATGGAGGGGAAAGTAAAAAATTATAAATTATCAAATAAATTTGAATCACATTCAGACATTATTTATGTTCTTCCAGTGGTGGCACAGGGGAAAATCTAGTGGCCTTTGAATCAAGAGGTCATGAGTTCAAGTACTGACCTTACCATTTATTGACTATGTGACCTTGGGCAAGACACTTAATCTCTATGAGCCTCCATTTCCTCACTTATAGCACAAGAGTAAAAATATCACACAGGTATGTTCTAAAGACAATAGGAGATTATTTTTATCATTAAAGCAGTTTTAAAATCTTAAAGCTATTCTATCACTCCAGGCCAACCAGTCTCTTCTATAGAATCTCATCTTGTCCATAGTCCACATCTGTTATGTATTTCCTAGTTTCTTCTTTGGGTATAGCCTGAAAGGTGAAATACTTATGGCTTCAAATTCTTGTTCAAACAGGTACCTTATATTATTACTTCCAATGTAAGCAATGAAGCGAAAGCTCTTGAAAATATGAGTAGATGACTTCCTTCCTTCTCAATTCAACAGCTGAGTTTATATTTGACCCAACTTATGTCACTCCCCTACAGACAGACAGACAGAGCAGAGCTCAAACCATAGCTTGTTTACCTATTGATCACCAGATCCTTCAAAGCTACCATTTGAACTTTGGCTTCTACCTAAAATTTGTGATTGAAACATGTGTTCCCAGTTTATTGATGTCATTTAGTATAGAACTAAAGGCCTGCCCATGGAGGCTCTTAAGTGGGACATAAATGGAAGTTTTCTGGTCATGTGATGCAGGCACAGCTAAAGGAAGACTGTGAAAACTGAGGCAGAGAAAGGGAGGTGGCATGATGCTGGCCCAGCAAGGATTACAGTCTGAAGTCTGGTCACTGATCTTAGATGATGTAACATAAATGGTTTACGGGCAGTTGATATAACTCTTCCAGCAGAGGGCAGGAAAAAGAGGGGGAAGGAAAGAGGGTCCCATGTGGGGCTGCCCTCCATTGCCACAGCCCGGGAACATCCCCTTGAGGAAAAAGGAAGGGAGACGCCTGGGAGCCGTGTTTGCTGGGTGGATCCTTTGTCTGTGCCAGTGGTTCTCAAACTTGTCTACGCATCTGAATCACCTGGGGATATTTAATAAATTCTGGAGCCCAGGCCATGCCCCCTACGCTTAAATCAGAACCTCTGAGGGTGGGACCCAAGCCCTCATATTTTTTGAAGCTTCCCAGGTGATTCTAGCGGGCAACACAAGTTTAGGAACCTCTGGTCCATGTTGTTCTCAGATCCTGTTCATGTTAATAAAGCTTGTGAACTGCAGCCATCAATGTCAGAGTTTCTTTTTCCCCATTCCCCTCTTAGTCCTCTTGAACTTGGAGTCTGACAACAAAAAGCCAAGATACACTCATTATATTATATGCATATATTGTGTTGTTTTGAAAACATTTCTAAAGGCCTAACCACTTTTATAAAAGAAAAAGACTTGCCTTAAACCCAAAGTCATTTTTCTAGTGTAACTGCCTTTATCAGTGGCTCATTATTTCTCTAAGGCATTTTTTCTGAAATGAAATATTCTATTCTTGGTGTCAAACCACAGAAGGATTATTCTTGAGCACTTGAAATAATACTCTTTTTTTTTTAGTACTGAAATGGCAGGAAAAATACATTTTTCTAATCAAAATATAATCTTCCAAACTATTTTTATCATTTCCCTCCCAAATTGTTAAAGCTATAAGCTTGTACCATTCTCTTTTTCCGGATTACAACGGAAGTCGTACCGAAAGGTGTTTTTGGTTAAGGAATACTGGAAAAAGGTGTAATAATAATAATAATAATAGCTGGCACTTATGAGGTGTTTGATGTTTGATGTTTTGCTTAAGTGCTTTATCTACATCACATCATTTAATTTTCACAGGAACCCAGTGAGGTTGGTGCTATTATTACTGTTACTTTTTCAGGGGTGGAACCTGAGGCTTGCAGGGGATGAGGACGCTGTGAGGTCATGCTCTTGGTAAGTAGCTAAGTTATTCCCTTCACAGAGGCATGCGTGAATGAATGGAAGTTTAGTGAGCAATTGTGTACAGAAAGGTGTGCTAAGTCCTTGCTCTGATGTCTCTCATTTTATCTTCATAACCACCGACACACAGGCAAAAAATATGACAGGATGCTCTAGGGAAGAAGAACAGATCAAAAGCTTCCTGGCTCTCTGTCCTCCCGACTTTCTCGATCCTGCTTCCTCTCTAATTATTCTCTCCAGTGAAATGGGGGCAGCCCCGCCAGGACCCAGAACAAATACTGCAGGAGAAATTCTTTCTCCCATTTTTTTTTCTCTAGATCAGTAGTTCCAAATCAGGAAAATGAATGCGTCTAAAGCTAGTACAGTTTTGAAGGTAACGTAGAGGACAAGCAAAGCATCAGGTTTTTGCATATATCTGCCCAATAAATAGAAGAGCTAGAATTCCACATAGACAAATATAATTATTTTTGAGATTTTCTACAGCTGTGTTCAAAACGGATATTCAACGCTTGACATGTGAGTCGATTTTCTCCCTTAATGTTTAATATGGAATATTTAGAAAACACAGGTATATAAAAAAGAAAATGAAAATCATTTATCCAGAAAGGAAAAACTGTAAAGGTTTTGGTGCATATCTTTGCAATTATATCTAGCTGTATAATTTTCGTGTTTTTTTTTTTCAAAAATGGGGTCATACTGTAAAACTGTTTTATAATCTGCTTTTTCCACTTACTGTCATTTTCAGTGTTTGCACAGTATTCCAGCACCTGGGTGTACTGTTTTTCATTTAATGAATCCTCTATTGGATATTTAGATCATTACTCATTTTTGACCATGACAAGTGATTCTGTAATGTACAGACACACGTTTTTGCAGCTTGAAGGAAACTTAGCAATGATATGAAAACTACAGCTCAGAGTAGGGAAGGGATTGATCAAAATTACTCAGTTGAAAGCTTGGCTGAAATTCTAAACTGACTACCAGTCTGGGCCTCATTCCTCTACACCAGTGGTTCTCAACCTTGCAGAAATTTAAAAAAATATTCTGTCCAGACCTCACGCTGAGACATTCTGATGTAATTGATCTGGGGTGTGGAATCCAGGTATCAGTATCTTCAAAAACTCCTCCAGGAAGTCTAATGTGCAGCAGAGTTAGAACCACTGCTTGACACTGTGGGGCTTCTGGAATCAAGAGCACACAGAGAGGTGTTCTGGGATCCTCTCGGCATTCACTTCCGCAAGTTAAAGGGGGAAAGCGAAACATCCTACAATTAATTTTTCTTTCTTGAGCTAATAGCACTCGAGTATGTTACCCTCGTGACTTCTTAGTCAATTTTCATGGGGCATTTGGTCTTGAAAGCTGAAAGACAGGTGCATATTCTTGTAATTGCTCAGGTTTTAGACAGCTTTGAATGTTTGCTTTAGAGCAGGTACAGGGGGAGGGCTGGAGGGCAAATGAGGAGCTGCAGCCTGAGGGAAATATGAGTGCCTTCATGTACTCACAGTTACAAAGCCCTTTCGAATTAGCCCTGAGATCTCAGAGGCTCTGATTCTCCCAGCTGTTTGGCTGCAGCCAGCCTCCCGAGGCAACTCCAGGAACCCCAGGGTTGTGTTTCTGGAAAATACCGGTAGGTGTCTAAACAGTCCCATTAGTTGCTCACTGGCATAGTAAGCTGGCCTGAGACTTTGTTGCCCCAGGTCCCAACTATCCCACAAAGGTGCCAATCAAACTAAAACTGGCCATCACTGCCATGGTCTCTTTCTGGCTGCAGTGGAGTTGGAAATTGATTGTATCCTGAGGCTGGGGAAAGTGAAGCTCACCCATCATTCCAGCAGGTCAGAGATTGAAAGTTAGAAAAAGACTGTTTGCTATGTCTTCTATTTATTTGGAGAAACATCTGGAAGCAAAGTTAGTTGGACTGCAAAACTCTAGCATTTAATGATTTAGCTTTCAGTTCAAAGCCACAGGTTCTATCCCAGGGCCTGGGTTGGAAAGAGTTTAGGGACCATGCTGTATCAAGAATACTACTCTCTTAGAAATTACAGAAAAGTGCCAGATTTTCCTCCCTTATCGTGGATTTGTTCCTGGGGACTCCCTGCTGTCCTGGCTATGATCTGGATTCCTCAGATCTGTATAATACAGCAGAACACCAGCTGAAGGGAAATAAGGAAATATTTACCAATGGAGGTGATTCATGTCCATTTATAAGAGAGAGAAAAACCTCCATGGTCTTAGCTCTGGTTCTCCAGAAATTCCTTAGAGACAAATAACAGGATGATTGGAGAGTGGTACCTGGGGGTCGGTGGACAGGATCATGGACTGGAAGGCAGGAGACCCGGCTTCTCATTTCAGCTCTGTCACTTGCATGCTATCTGGCCAAAGACAAGTCACTTCACCTCTCAGAGCTTCAGTTTCCTCATACATAAAATAGGGATAATAATTCCAGGATTAAATGACTTAATATTTGTGGAAGCATTCTGCATCCTGTAAAGCAGTGGAGATCCATCATGACAGGGGTTCTGTTTATTTAGTAAAGGGTAAGTGCACCTCTCAGGGGCCTCTCAGGCTCGAAGAAATCAATGAATATTAGAATATTAGGCAGCACCCACTTTAGCTCTAAAGGTGTAGGCGCAAAGAACCCCTGCAATGATCGGCAGGGGAACAGTCTTCATAAGACCACCTGGGATGGCTTATGAGCCCCAGTAATTGTTCTTCCAACTGCTTGAGGGAGGGAGGGGTGGGGCAGGGGGAAGGGCAAGAGAAGAATGGATGGTCCACTGGGCTACATTAAATCTTGAGTCTGGAAGGGACACGTTGAGTTAAAGGAAATGTTTGATGTAGGTTCCACACTCGTAAGCAGAGAAAACTGATCAGAGAATGAATACTCTTTGCTGGGAATTCAGATATAGCTATCTAGAAATGGCCTTAACTCTTTTGTGCAAATTGACGTTTGTCACTATTTTGTATACCACATCCTCTTTCAGTTAAATCCTACTAGATACTAAATCATATAAGTAATATGAAATCAGGTTAAGAGAGTATTTTCCCCCTTTAGGATCTCATTTAGATAAAGTAAAATATGTATGTCCTATATTTAACTTTCATGTAGAACTCAGACTCTGTTATATGCCTGACAGGTTATTTGTCTTGATGTTGATCCTAATAAGATCAATGGGTCCTGTGTGATATGAAAGAGTAATGTGTAATATGATAATTTAAATAATTGTCTTAGCAAAAGAAAGGATCTTTCAAGCAATTTGACTTCAGGATGCATGTACAAATATTGTAATTTCTTTCCTTAGGTTCAATTCCAAAAATGTTTAACATGTTCCTAAGGCTAATTAAATATGTTGAACCTTCATTAACAATTCAAGGCCAAAATATATATCTCTGTTTTTTTCTATATTTGGTAGGGATTTTTTTTGCAGGGGGGTTTGTTTTTGTTTATTGAGGTGACAGGTATTGACAAGTTTTAATACTCCACAATGTGCTATTCGGAAAGTAACAAAGAAATTAAGAAGTGGTTACAGTTACTAACATAAACAGAAAATGCTAAGACATCCTGGCATCTCTCTAATTGTTCACATCCACTGATCTGCAAATATTCTGAGCAAGCAAGTGCAGGCTAATTAACAGAGGTAGACACTAATGGCTGAGGGCCTCTTTCAGTCGGCAGACATTTTCTGTTGGCCAACTTTTAAAAATCATATTTCACACACAAACATGAATTCATGGACTCTCTTAAGAAAAAACAGCCACAAGTATGGCACATTTGGCCCATCTTTCTGCATGGGAATCAGTAATCAGTGGAGCTTGTGTGGCAGCCTGCTTCAGACCCACAGGCATGGGTTCCCCAGACCACCAGCACCCCACCTGACCCGCTTCACTTTTTCACATCGCCTCTCTGGCCCCTGATGGATCTGGGTTTGGAGACCTTGAATTGCACATTGCCTCCAATCCTACAACTGCATTTTCCCTTTTCTTTTCCCTTTAGCTTCATTCCTTTTATCCCCTGGCAGTGCCAACTCCTTAATCAGCATAGTTCCCAAAGAACTAATTACTTCCTCCTTCCCTATTTTCTTTCTTCTTTTCCAGCTGAATCATTCCCCTTTCCTGCCTCTTCCCCCCTCACATCCCACAACATTTCTTTCTCAGAAGTTGGAGATTGTCTTTATAAAGGTGAACCATGAAGCAAGACTTTCCCCAAATGAACTGTGATGACATGTCTTTTGGAAAGATTACACCTAAATAGATATTTTAACTCGCTTCACATTTTCACATCAAATCTACCATGGTGCCTGTACGGTAACCTAATATGAAAATTTTGAGAATAATTTCAAGCTACTCTGAATCTGAACAGACTTGGTAGCTTAAAACATATTTCCTCCTTAGAAAACAAAAGATTGAAGGCATGAATATAAAAATAGTTGATAGGGCTTGTTTCCTGGAGGGAACATTTGCTGAGTGATTTTGCATTATGGTACATGCTGTGGCCTAAAATAATCTGAGCAGTTTCCTCATTATTCAATGATGGTACAGTATGCAAACAGAGGCAGCCATTTGAGCTCAAACTTCAGATAGTAAGAGAACATGGTGTACGGCAAAAAATGTTCATGGAAGTCACCCAGCTTGGAAGATACAGCTGTCTCCTTTAAACACTGTTGTACGCTCAGGTGGGGACCAACTGAGTCCTGATTCCTGACTGTGTGCTGACGGGCAGGAACCACGTCAAGTCTCCCCTCTCACCATGCACAGAGAGAAGTCTTCTCAAATGTCCACAGGTGATCTCCTCACAGCCACTCTCAGAATTATGAATTCTGGGGCTTTCAGCCATCTGCTGTGGTCAAGGCAACTGACCCAGTGTAATGATTAATTTTATGTGTCAACTTGACTGGACCACAGGATGCCCAGATATGTGTTTAAACACTGTTTCTGGGTGTGTTTGTGAGGGCATTTCTGGAAGAGATTAGCATTTCAATTGGCACACCGAGTAAAGCAGGTGGTCCTCTCCAGTGTGGGTGGGCACCCTTCAATCCCTTGAGGGCTCAAATAGAACACAACGGTGCAAGAAGGTTGAATTCTCTCTCTCCCTCTGCCTGATTGTTGAGCTAGGACATCAGTCCCCTCCTGCTCTCAGACTGGGACTCACACCATTGGTTCCGCTGGTCCTCAGGTCCTTGGACTCTGAGTGAATTACATCACTGGCTTTCCTGGGTCTCCAGCTTGCAGATGGCAAATCGTGGGACTGCCCCGCCTCCATACGTAGTTGTGTGAGCCAATTCCTCATTTTATATTACAGCCCCCAGCCCCTGCTCACACACTCCTGATCGTGGCTGTTTCTCTGGAGAATCCAAATACGCCCAGTTTGGGAAAGATTTTCCACTCACCTCTCAGTAGTGTTTCTCTCTTCCACGGTGAGGACAGCTGTGCTCATCCAAACTATATGTCCCCAAGTCACAACCACAGACAGATTCTGATCATTTACATTTGCCTCCTATAGCTCATTTGGCAGTGAAAACTCTGCTGTGGTCCTCAGAGAGAAGGTCTTTCTATATCTGCCACTATTTTTGAGCAGGACCCAGATGCGGATTATCACAAAACCAAAACCAATAGATTTTTATAAAAGTTAATCAAGTGCTAGTAAGAACAAGAACAAGACTCTTCAGGTGATGTATCCTTTGCTCACTTTCCCAATACTCATTTCTTACCACATCTGCTGCTTCTTACAGCAGAACAGGACAGACAGGAGTGGATTTTTTTTTTCTTTTCCAAATAATTCCCCTTTAAATAGAAATAATGACACAAACCCCCAAAATGTTTGAAGTGTATAATTCAAGAAGCATGAATTATACATGATTATACACCAGAGGTAATTTTAGGAATTAATTTCTATTTTCTACCTAAATTTTTCCTACATCAGAAATATTTTGGTGAGGGTGAAGGGGAATGGTTTATTCTTTAATTCTAAGACAAATAGGAATTTTCATAGTAATGGACTCATAGGAATATGATATTGAAGATAAAAAATCAAAAATTATCTGTATAGTGATAATGAATATCTGAGAGAGAAAAAACCAGCAGCTTTGCATAATTCCTCAGCTCAGGGAGTGGATGGCAAGAATGGAAATGAGAATTCCAAGCCAAATTTGAATGCTTCAAAATTAGACCCACTAAGGGAATAAAAGGGCCTAAAACTCAGAGCCTGAGCTCTAACAAGCCATCATTCTGGCTGAAAACTAGAAATCCCACAAAGAGGGCAATTTAGATAATTACTATGTATTATGATTTTAAACTCCATTTTCAGGAAAGCAGGACCTCTTGTGGGTTTATTGACAAGATTTGGGTATTTAAAGAAGTGATGTTTTGAGACTGGTCTGGTAATCTCTTCCCATTCTTGTCACCGATGAGTCCTTCCCATCCTTTCACCCAGCCTCAATGTTACTTTCTTGAGTGTTCCCATCACCCAGTGGGAAGCTCTCTAGCCCTGGATACCACTCCTCACCCTCACCTCCATTTCTCTTTTCACCTCTCTACTCACTGATGCCTTGGAGAGGAGCTGGGTGGTCAGTGTCACTGTGGTAATGGAGTGTCCCCCTCTTCCTTAAATGTCTTCTGTGGGGAAGAAGCAGGTCGTTTCTTGAAACCCAGAATTCAGCCCACCTTGACCTGGGTCCAACATTTCTAGGACTTATGTAGGCAAACAAACAAGAAAGAAGGTGCTCAAGGATGGAGCAATTTGAGATAGACACAGTATTGAGAGAGGAAGTCTGAAAAATTCAGGGCCCAGAGAGAAGTGCTGAGGCCCCGAGAATGCAGAGCCGAGATCCATTCACATTCCACTGGCAGCTTCAGCAAGGCCATAATTTTGTTATTTTTTTCCTGCCTGCCTGTTTTCCTCTCCTTACTAGCTGAGGAAACCTTAAAAACCCTCAAATCAGCTGTGTGCCGGATGAAGAGGTCCTTGTGCTGAAGTGAGTCCAGGGAAGGAGAGAGACTCTGAGTGGAAATAATACTTTGTGACAGTGGAAGGGAAGGAAAGCAGGTCGGCCAATCCTGGGGCCTCTCCAAGAAAGGAAGGGGCCGTCTGGGGAAACAAAACAGCCCAGTGTAGTGTCAAGAATAAAGACTCTGGTCACAGAGAGACCAGTGTTCAAACCCCAGCCCCACCCAATATCTTGACCAAATACCTCAACTTTCTGAACTAAATGTACTAAAAAATGGAAATTTAAAAAATATTTAGCAGTATGGGTGCTTTGGAAAGCTTCCAGGTGAGGCATGCTTTATCTAGAATCGAGAGCCAGCCCTGGTGTTTTATTGGCTCTGGATGGGGCCACTATCTTGGAACCACAAGGGACAAGTCACTAGGACCACAAGAATCACTAGGACCACTGTCCTGACATGCTCCAACTTGTGAAATAATCCCAGCTCCCACCTACCTACAGAGTGGCCTCTGATTAGGCCACTATGGGCTAGTTTCTGTTACTTGTAGGTAAATGCATTTCTTAGCCAACATATCTCACTTTAAAACATTATCTCCCTGGGTTCTAAGTAAATATTATTTCAGATGAACTCATTTAATCATGAAGGAATGTATGCAAAGGGTATAGCACACAGTTGGTTCTCAGCACATCTAAACTATTTCTGCTTCCCCTTGGCTCAAGACAGACAAATAGCATCCCTTAAAGTATGCTCATGGCAGGAAGCCCAAGGCTACACAAATAAAAGCGAAAGTACACTGCTCGTTGCTCTCAAAGCTCAGTCCAAGTGGCATCCTGTCTTTTATGAAGTTGTCTTTCCTGCCTACACCCACCCAGGCAGAGCTGATTGCCGCCTCCTTTATGCCTCTCCTCTATCATCCGCATATTTCTATTGTAGCAGTGATCGCACTGTTTTGCAATGATTTGTTTACATGTCTGTCTCACACAGATGCTGGGTGATGAGCTCCTCAAAGGGCAGGAGCTGTGTTGTATTTATCTTTATACTTCCAGAGCCTAGTACAGTGGCTGGCCCATAGTAGGTGTTCAATGTTTTTTTTTTTCTGTGCTGTACGTGGGCCTCTCACTGTTGTGGCCTCTCCCGTTGCGGAGCACAGGCTCCGGACGCGCAGGCCCAGCGGCCATGGCTCACGGGCCCAGCCGCTCCGCGGTATGTGGGATCTTGCCGGACCGGGGCACGAACCTGTGTCCCCTGCATCGGCAGGTGGACTCTCAACCACTGTGCCACCAGGGAAGCCCTTCAATGTTTAATGAAGGAATGGATGGACCAATAAACCAAGAAGGAAATGGGCAGGAAGGAGAGGTAGATGCTAGGGCATGTCCTCCCACTACTTTCTCCCCCTCTAGCACCCCTTTGCTCACTTCTCACATCCAAGCTCCCTACACTTCCTGTCTCCCCAATCTTGCTAAAGTTCTCCTAACCTAGGCCTCAGGAAGCATCACTTTGGCTTACAGATTGGGAAATTTTTGTCCTCACTAGACAGCTGGTATGGAGAGAGATATATGTAAATCAGATCATGAAGCTTGTAGCCAAGAAAGCCACAAGACACAGTCCTGGTCAACAAGATGTTCATGGAAGTTGTCGTGTGAGGCTTCTGAGAAAGCTCTTTTAAAAGGGACACAATTGTCTTATGTTTTTGCCTTGCGTCCTTCCTACTTGCTGGGAGCATGGACAGAATTTCTGGAGGTGAAGCAGCAATCTTGGGACCTAGAGGAAAAGGCCTGATTATAGAAATCTCAGGCCTGATATCTTTAAACTGTGAAGCAATGTGTGCTATCCCCTATCCCTGGGTTTATAATTATGTGAGAAAATAAACCTTTATGTATGGATGCCACTAAAATCTGGTCTATGTTACTTACAGCTGAAGACAATTCCAAACTGAAAATCTAGTCTCCTTTCTTTTCTTCAGACCTGCCAAGGTCACTTCATTTTAGGACTTTTACACTTGCTATACCTTCTACCTGAAATGTTTTTCTCTTAGATGATCACATGACTATCCCTTCTCAAAGTCAGATATCAAGTTAGAACGTCACCTTCTCAGATGTCACCACGTTGCATCCATCATTCTTTAATAATACTATCCAATTTTATTTTCTTCATTGCTTTTATCACTCTCTGAAATGCTCTATCCTTTGCATGTTTCTTTTTGTCTTTGTTCATTCAGGCTGCTATAACAAAATACCACAGACTGGGTGGCTTAAAAACAACAGAAATTTATTTCTCACAGTTTTGGAGGCTGGGAAGTCTGAGATCAAGGCACAAGCTTGGTCATGTTTTGTGAGAGCCTTCTCCCTGGTTCATAGCCAGTGTCCTCCTTCTGCGTCCACACATGGTGGAAGGGGTGAGGGATATTTCTGGAGCCTTTTTTTATTAGCGCACTAATCCCATTCATGAGGGCTCCACCCTCATGGCTTCAGTACCTCCCAAAGGCTCACCTACCGGTATCATCACATTGGGCATTAGGATTTCAACATCCACATTTTGTGGGAACACAAATCTTCAGACCATAGCACTTCTTGATTATCTTCACCATGAATGCAGGGCCCTTCTCTATTTCAGAACTGCTATGTCTCCAGCACCTAGAAAAGCATGTGGCATATGGTGGGTGCTCTATGAATAGGTTCCCAGAAAGGAAGATGACTTCCAGAGTTGGAAATGAATATATTTCCCTATCGAATATACTGTCATATGTGTTGAATAGGTTTATAATTTAGGAAATTATGGATTAAATACCATTTATGTACTGACTACTGGATATAACATTGTTTACATGATATAATGAATTTCAAGTTCAATTTCTTTTAATAAACTCATAATCTTGATCACAGATCATCTTATCCCCATATCCAGAAAACCCTGCCTCCCTCCCTTTTATTCCTGTTATAGCTCATCAGATTTTAACTCCTTGATGGAATTTTTTTCCTTGATTTAAAAGAAAGTTTAAATTTATTTTTTAAAAGAAGAGTTCCACTCAATCTCTGGTAGGTTTTTAAAAATTGATTTCTTGAGTGACACTACTTATCCTCCTTACAGGCCCTATCTTATTTCACATCCTGCTTTGTGAAAATTATACTCAAGCCCTTTCAAAGGCACCTTGCCTGACTTCCTGTCCTCCCAAGTTGTTCCTGAACCTCTAATCTTTTCCATGGGTCCATTTAAAAACAGCAAAATTTTCTTAATCCCTTTGGGACCCTTCCATCTGCTCTGAATTTCAGTGCGAGGAGCATGGCAGGCAATGAGACTGCAAATAAGACCTTGACATTTAAGAGAGTAAATTATTTCTTTTAATAGCTAGAACGTGCTTTTTCATATAAAAACCATAGATGTAGACTCATAGACTAGGGCCATCCTATTACACACCCGTAAGGAATAAAAAGCAGACTAGTTCGAGTAAGTAAAGCATTTACAAGTTAAATGGTAAAAGTTAAGTCCGGGAATACAGGTTGGGGACAGAGATCGTTAGTTGTTTCCCAATATCTGCTCTCTCTCTTTTCCTTAGTAATAAAGTCCTCCTTTTTTTTTAAGGTGGCAGTGATAAAAGAATACATTTCCTAGTCTCTCTTGTAGTTAGATGTGACCATATGATGCAGTTCTGGAAGAAGTTTTGTTTGGGTCTGCTTAAAAAGAGCAGACCCAGCTGGGAAGTGTGGCTTTCCCCCTTCATCCTTTCTTCCAGTCTGGAACTGGGACTCATGGCTGCAGCTCCTATAATAATCTCACATCATAAAGTCAGATTGAGGATGGAAGACATAAACAAAGAGTGGGTGACAGAAATGCTGACTTCCTGGAGCCAGCACACCGGTTCCGAATTGGCCATTCTAGGGCTTCTTTTCTGTGAGAGAATAAACACTGGTGTCTTTGAATTTTTTGTTCAGTGTAGGCAAATGTAATCCATTTTTATACAAATGCTCACTTGGGGAGTTTTAAAAAATGTCCCAATGCCCAGGCTGCCTCCCAGATCATTTAAATCAGAAACTCTAGGGATAGAATTCAAACATCGACAATTTTTTTAAGTTTTCTGGGTGATTGCAGTGTGCAGCCCAGGTTGAGAATCACTGCTTCAGGCTGACAGACCTCATATTTAGCAAGTTCAAGAATCTCCTGGGGGATGGGGTGGTGCATGTTAAAAAAATTGGATTTTCAGGGCTCATTCCCCAGAATTTTGGTTCTTTCGGTCCGAGGGCACCCCAGGTGATTCTGAGACAGGCAATGCAGGGAACACATGTGAAGAAACACTGCTTTAGGCAATGGGGCATCTTTGGAAGTTTTAAAGCAAAGTGACAAGATCAGAGGAGAGTGTTAGGAGGATTAGTCTGGATCTAGTGAATAAATTGAAAAGAAGAGGTGAGAGACTGGTGGTAAGGAGAACAACTGGGAGGTACTACAATAGTTGATGGCCTGAGGGGACATGATTCTGAACTAAGTGGGTGGCTACAGAAATGGGGGAGAAAGGGGAAGATACAATAGACACTGAAAAAGATAAAATACTACAGGACTTACTAACTGACAGAATAAGACCGAGGGGGACTTTAAGATACTTAGTTTTAGTGACTGAATAATACCCTAGGGGTTTGATGACTTCTGGGTTAGTATGTACTTCCCCCTTTTGCTCGAACTCAGTTAAATTGCTGTAGATTATTAGTTTACTGTTTATCTACACCTGCAAATGTAATTTTTGTTAACCTGATTGTATCATAGAGTTTTCCATTAGATTGGAAACATTATTTGCTAAATCAACGCTTCTATTTAAAGGTTTAGACACATTATCCTAGCAAGGGTCTATTTCACAAATTTTAGTATTTGTTTATAAATATATCTAAATATATGTATATGCACAAGCAATATACATATGTGTAAATATGTGTATAGACAAGCAATTGAATGTTTTTCATGAGATTTTTACTTTTTAAAAAACGTCATGTCTTCTAGAGCAGAGGAAGTAAATGAACTGACTGGTGGTTTAGTTACTGCTCCGGAGCTTGCTGTATGTAGATCTCTTTTTGGATGAGACACATCTAAACTTGCAAGGGCTAAAAGTTTAAAGAATGGTTTTTTAAAAATGACCTCAATAGAAAATGGTTATTTAACTATTCACTAAAAAGCCACCAAGCAGATGTTAGGGTGATATTTTATCAAATAATCTCAAACATGATTACCTTCTGAGTAATTCTGAAATACACACTGCCCACTGATTCCTTATGATAAGGAACACCTATGCCTCAGAAAACAATCTTAAGTGTGCTCTTCAAGTCCTCTCATTTAAAAACCAATATTGGTTTTATAGTTACAAACCAGAAAGAAATAACAGTCAAATGTAATAGAAATATAAAATGTAAGCTAATGTATTTGCTCCTTTTTTACTAAAGTGTGTGTCTGTGTCAAGACACAGTTTCTTTTTTTCCTCTTATTGAACTACAGTTGATTTTTTCAACATTTTCTATTTTATTGTTTTTTAAAAGTATTTATGTATGTATTTATTTATTTATTGGCTGAGTTGGGTCTCCGTTGGTGCGCGCAGGCTTTCTCTAGCTGTGGCGAATGGGGGCTACTCTTTGTTCCGGTGCGCAGGCTTCTCATTGCGGTGGCTTCTCTTGTTGCGGAACACAGGCTCTAGGCGCACAGGCTCAGTAGATGTGGTGCACGGGCTTAGATGCTCCATGGCATGTGGGATCCTCCTGGACCAGGGCTCAAACCCATGTCCCCTGCATTGGCAGGCAGATTCTTAACCACTGCACCACCAGGGAAGTATAGTTGATTTTTAAATTGAAGTATATAACACAGTGTCTTTTAAGAATAGATTTAAAAATACCAAGTAAACTTAATGAACAAACAAGATGCACATTTCCTCACGATCTTGGCACTTGGTGCAAACATGAATGAAACACAGCCTTGCTCTCTTGTACTTCACGGTATAAATAATAAAGTGATGATGAGTTTCCTAGAGTTTGTTTTAGGTTTAATTTTCCCTCTAATTGGAACATCTATTAGAAAGCTCTAACAAGGTGAAAGTCATTAGATCTGTTTAAAACATAAAAAGGCTAAACTTCAACTGGCAGTGGGAGACCATGTATCTAGATTCCCTATCACGTTTAGTTTGGTTGATAAGAATAGCACATTTCTTTAATTTGGTGTGAGGCAGTCCTTTTTCACTTGCTCCTGAGTATGCTACGGCCCTGAAGCAACAGAATCAGCACCACTGAGGGACCACCACCTAATCACGTCTAGCCATGCAGATCAGAGAAAGTGAACGTCCTACGTGTGGACTGTAGGTGCATCTATGCCTCCTCCTAACATTCTCTTTGGCAATTGGATTTTGCTCCACCTTCAGACAGCAGTAACTAAACTGGTTATAGCAAAGTGCTCACCATATTGGGGATTCTTTGTGAACACATCCATTTCATACAGAAAGCATTCTATTCTATGGTCACAGATCCCACCCCTAATATGAGCTACAGTCTTGCAAATGATAAAACACTGGGTGCTGGGAAGTCTGTGTGCAAAAGTGTTGAGAAAGTATGTAGATAGTGTTGGGCAAAACACCATCCCCACTGGGCGAAACAAACAACCCACAATGTGTATTCTACTGCAGATGGGTGAAGGGAATTTGCTATGGGTGGAACTTTCTTCTACCCACCCCCCAAATTCATATGTTGAAGCTCTGACACCCAGCATCTCAGAATGTGACATTATTTGGAAATAGGTTGGTGCAGATGTGATTAGTTAAGTTAGCATGAGGTCATACTGGTACAGTAGAGTGGGCCCCTAATTCAGTAAGACTGGTGTCCTTATAAAAAGGGAAAATATGGACACACACTCACACAGAAGAACATGTGAAGATGGAGGCAGAGATATTTCAACAAGCCAAGAAACACCAAGATTGCTAGCAAACCACTAGAAGCTAGAGACAGGAACAGACTCGTCCTCCCAGCCCTCAGGAGGAACCAACCCTGCCTTACCTTGGTCTTGGACTTCTAGCCTCGAGAACTGTGAGACGAGAACTTTCTGCTGTTTAAGCTACTCGGTTTGTGGTGCTCTGTTACTACAGCCCTAGAAAACTGACACAGAATTGTGCTCCCATCATTACCTCAGATGGATAGCATATTCTTTTGGTGCAGATATAACTCACCTTTCACTATTTGACCAGTGAGAGTTAAAATTTAAAAACCCAAACACCTGTAATAGGAAGGAAACATAAAGGACAGTGTAGGTGGCTTGGCATGCTTGCCAACCAGGCTTATTTTACTATACCTCAGGCCTCCTCCATCATGCGGATTAAAGAAAGCTGAGTGAGCCGCCTCCATGGTCAACAAATACTCCTTCCGTTCTCTACCACCCCACGTAATTGCTGCAGTCTCAGCCGAAGTGCTGAGAGGAAGCATCACTGACTAAGCTGCAGTTCTGTATTCTCTCTCTCCCATTTCAACATCCTAGCAAACACGACAGGGAATGGACAGAAAGGGGGACTGGAAAATACAGAGCAGAAGAGTCAAATAAGAATCAAACAAAACTAAAATAGACCAAAAAACGAGAAGAAAAAACACAAGGAGAGATGCAAGGAGAAAGGAAACACAGGCGTGGTTGGCCAGGAAAGTAATTGCTGAAAGGAAAAACCTAAAATCTGCGGGTATGGATCCCTAGGATAATCATTCTGTTGTTCCCGGAAGCCATTAGGAGATTAAGATTCTCCTTGTGATCGTAGTATGTTCACATCCTGACAAATTATTTCTGGACTTCAATCATCAAACTTCCTGCACGTGCTGATTTTTTCATAGCTCAGTTCTGTAAACAAAATCTATGTGACTCTACACGAATTAACATAGAACACTAGAATGATGAAGCCGGACAACTCAGAAATCATTCAGTTATTGAGGTGTACAGAGAATTTAATAGTCTTGTCCAATGGCATAAGCTTTGTCCACATAGCTTATACCAGAGCTAGGCCAAAAGATTTTGTAAATATTATGATTTATGAAGAATCTAGGTTGATGTATACCAAGGAAGTATTTCTAAACTTAACTACTTTTGAACTTTCACATCTCCATATTGCTTTTAAGATATTATAGAAGAGGCCTTTTGGTAGCCATCTGGGAAGTTTCAACCTAGAAAATTCCTCAGAACATAATGTAAGAAACCAAAGTAAACAAAAATTTATTTCAGCTAAAATATTTATTTGAAAAATATTTGAGGGGCAGATTTTTTTTAATATAAATGTACCTTGACCACCTGAATTTTAAATTTCTTATTAGTAATTACAGTTACACTAATCTGAACTTAATAATAGCATTTGCTGTGTGCTAGGCAGTCTTCTAAGCGCTTCCTGTATGTTACTTTACTCAATCCTCAGGATGCTGTATGGTTTGGTCCCATTATTTATTAGCCCTATTTTGCTGATTCAGAAATTGAGGCAGAGAGAGACAGCATCTTTGCCCAAGGTCACACTATTTATGAGTGGTAAGGCTGAGATTTGAACACTGGCAGTCTAGCGCCAAAGTCTAAATACTTAACCTCTGTGCCGCACTGCCGTTTACCACCCTATGAAGCAATTTGCAATATCAGTACACATGTATCCCTAGTAAGTGGTAAAAACAGGATTTTATCTGGGTCTAATCTGATTTAGAGTCAATGCTCTTTCCCACGACAGCTATATTGCCTCTCACATTAGCATACTCAAACCTCACTTTCACTCTAATCAGCAGTCACTAACAGAAGGTCATGGTGTGAATATCCAGTGCAACCAAGGTACCACATCAGCAAAGGAAAAGGACTCCTAATAACCAGCCCACCACCACAGCATAAACTCCTGGGGTTTGCTGGAGGTTATTGGTTCTTCTGGGCCCTCCTAGCTTATATGCTGTATTCTTTCTCTCTTCACTCTCAGGAGATGGTGTGGTTGATAGAACAGGCACTAGACCAGAGAGCATGAAACCTGGATTCTAGTCTTAGAGCAGCCTGGGACTGGCAGAATACCCCTGTCAGGGTAGGCATCACCCACCTGGCTCCCTAAATCCTCTCAACTACCCCAGGAGTGAGCATGACAACTAGTTTACAGATAAGGGAGTTGAGACTTAGAGAGTAAGTAATTCCATCAAGGTCAGCACAGATGGTATTCAGCTCCGGTTTGCCTGACTGTAAAATCCTCATGTACACTCGACCAAGCTGTCACTTTAAATCCTCCAAATCTCAGATTCCTCAAACATAAAACAAGGATATTTTGCTAAATCAGTACTCTCTGTATCATGGAGCCCTAGGGATTCTTCAAAGATGTCTCAGAAGTCATTTTTGGAGGGAAGTTCAAGGAGACAGGGTCCAGACAACTGCCTACCCCTGCACACACACATACACAGAAACATTGAGCAGTGCCCCTCTTAGCTTTAATGCCTAGGAGAGGATCAGCATGGTGAAGGTATAATAACTGTGGTAAATCAAGCCATTCAGAGGAGACTTTGGATTCAGCTGCCTGGCTCTGCCCAGAAAACATCCAATGCCTTTGAAAGAAAAGGCTGTACCTGAACTTCTGCTGATCTAAACACAATTTGAGAAAGTGTTTCAGTTGTATCTGTGAAGATGGCCTTCTTACCCAGGGTCAGCTAGTGAGAAACACAGTCCAAGTTTTCTTCTCTTGTGTTCACCATTCCTTGAGGGTTTCAACTGGTCAGGGATGAAAGGGATGTAGCATTTGTGGCTTAATTCTTTTTTTTTTTTTTTTAACTTTTAACCCAAACTGTATTTTATTATATTTAGACATCATCCATTGTAAGAAACACCACTGTTTTATGTACCATTAGGAATGAAAAGATGCTGCCACTCAATATGATGCATCATCCATTGTAAAATGAACTGTAAATTCAGAGACATTAAAATGTTAAAGACCTTAGGGATGATGAAATTGTGGGTCTCAATAGAGAGGTCTCACAATGCCATGGGCTACCTGTGTGGTTTAATCCAACTCTGTTTTTGCTCTTCCTCTCTGTTTATCTTGCCTCATTTTCCTTTTACCCTGTCCACTTTCAACACTGCCTTCTTCCTCTGGCCCCAGAGCCAGGTGGTAGAGAAGAAAGGAGTGGTCTGTGTTGGTAAGAAATGAGACAATTCATTTACTCCTTCAAGTCCTGCCTTTCCCCCCACCTGTATTCCTACAAAGAACAACGCATTGGTGCTTAGATGACCACTATCAGGCAGGCATCTTGATGAATGCACAGAGAGTCAAGATTTACTTTATCCCATCCTTGTAGCTCGTATCCCTTTTGCTAAAAGCTACATATGTAGAAAAGAATAAAGCCAATGAAAGTCAAGTGATGAGTTCATCATACCTTTTTGATGGTGATCATACCTTTCTAAAAACATTTATTGAGGTATCCTTTACATACCATAAAATTCACTCATTTTAAGTGTGCAATTCATTGATTTTCAGAAAACATACAGTTGTACAAGCGTCACCACAATTCAAATTTGAATCATTTCCATTACCCCAAAAAGATACCTCAAGCTCATTTGCACTCACACCCTGTTCCCACTCCAAGCCCTAGGCAACCACTAATCTTTCTGTTTCTTATAGATTTGCTTTCTCTGAGCATTTCATATATATGGAATCATATAATACTTGGTATTTTGTGACTGGCTTCTTTCATTTTGTGTACTCTTTTGGAGGTTCATCTATACATTAGCACATCTCAGTACTTTGTTTTTTTTACGTGACACCTTTTTGAATGGCAGCATTATATGGAGGAAATTTCACAGATTTCAGAAGCATGCAAATCTGGGGCCAAATCAAAGTTGTACCACTTCTTAGTTGTGTGTCTTTGGGCAATTTCCTTAACCTCTCTAAGACCCATTTGTAGAATAAGGATACTAATCCCTCCCTCAGAGGATTATTCTATCAACTAAATCGATTTTGCCAGCAAACAATGGGCAGTCAAGAAATCTAGTCTTTCTGTCTACATTCCCCAGGAATCACTGTTTTCTTACCCCTGCATTAAATTGTAAATTGAATCCTACCGCCTCCCTACCAGCCTTCACATGAAGCTTGAAATGAGAGCCCACATAACTAGCAATATCAGGAATGGAATTCCGCCAAGGGGAATCACATCCTTCATTAATGGAGCCCAGATGGTGAGGATCTAAAGGCATTTCCTTCAATATTGCTGTCATTTTTTAGAAAGAAGGTTAAACTGTATTTCATTGTTATTTTAAGGAGGAAAATGTTTCGAATTGTATTCTAGAACATTCTACAGAGTTGGCCTTACTTTTGCAAGCCTCTAAGAACAACGTATTTTCCCACTAATTCTTATAAAACTGCCCCCAATAACATCAACTCTCAGATAACATGTAAGTAAGTAGTAAAGGGCTATAACCCCCTGAATTCATAAAATTCACCTCAAATCCTCAAAACTCAACTTTTAGCCAATAGTTTCAGACTCTTTCTTTCCTAAACCTTTAGAAGAACCTGAATTTCATGTGTGTAGCAGAATAGACTAAATTGAACTCCTTGTTCATTTCTCCAGTCCATTTTTTCTCATTAGAACATATCAATTTGAGTTCCAAGTTAAAGGAACTCTGGATATAAGCACACCATGCACTCTTGGACACAGAGTTTACATAGACGCAGTTCCTTAGCCCTGAGCCCTCTTTTTCCTTCTGAATCATTGTTTCTCCACAGTTTTCAGTCCACCATGATTCCCTTTTGTGTTTCTGATTGTTTTTCTCTCTTCTTCTCTGAGATTTATCACAGCTGCATTTCTTCCCCAAATTCCTTAAACACTTAATTCCTTTCCACCTCCTAGATTCACTCCCAGATTTACTTCCTATTAAGTATAGTATAACAGTTAAAACAGAAAAGGATAATACTTTTCAATATTTCTACTAAATTAAATAGGTTTGCAACATATTTTATGTATCTCTCACTTCAAGGAGGTTAGCACAAGTGAATCATTTTTCATCATGTAAAATGTCTGTTGTCAAATGTAGACTAGTTATTAAGAGAGGCGACATATGGCTTTCTATCCTTTATATACTAATAATTGTCACTATATATATTAATGGCATTAAAGATAACAAAGAGTGACTCTTTCAAAAAAGTAAATTAGATATAATTCCTACAAGTGATCAATCTGCAACATTATCAGGAGAGTCTGACTAACTAGAACTTCTACTGTGATAAAACCATACTCACGAAGACAAATAGATAAAAGCTATATCCAGACCGAATCAAACACTTAAATCAATGTATCTGCATAAGGAGTCCTGTGTTTCCTTGCTCTCTGTACTTATCTGAAAATAGGAACTGTTAACAAAATCCAGGACTAACTTTTCTCCCACTATTGAGAGATCGGGAAGGAGTGAGTGCGGTCTCAGGAGAGAAGCTTTCACTCACTGTCTTATCACCTAAAATAGGCATGAGAATCCATAAATGTGATAAAAAGAAATAAAAATAATTGGGGGGGGGCACAAAAAGCTTAAATTTAGTTAGATTTGTGAATTTCCCCAATCTTTAAAAAGATTTCCTCCTGTTAAAACTTCCCTTTCATACACTACAGTGAAGAGAGTAATTTATATCCAAGACTTTATTTTAGGGAATTTATTTTAAATGATATCATAGGAATTTATCTCATGGTGTAAATAGTTTAGTAAATCTGGGATTCAGCAAAGATTTTTCCCCTACTGCACAGGGCTTTT
Organism: Tursiops truncatus; assembly: GCF_011762595.2. Taxonomy (NCBI): domain Eukaryota; kingdom Metazoa; phylum Chordata; class Mammalia; order Artiodactyla; family Delphinidae; genus Tursiops; species Tursiops truncatus. Next base: position 50,898,825 of record NC_047036.1, on the reverse strand, counting down.
GTGCAGTAGATGTTTAGCAGCAGATGACAAATTAATCTTGAGGCATGATGATTTAACTTCAGTTTGGTGCCCAAACATTCTGCAAAAACATCTTAAGCCCCAAATTCCAACATGTGGCCAGCATATTGAAAGTTAATTTAAAAAAAAAATCACTTAATAACCCAAATATTCAATACATATATAAGAATCACACAACTTTTGGATAATAATTTGGTCTACAGTCTGTTCATAGCTCTCTAGAAAATCCTGATCTCGGAGTGATTGGTTAAAACCTCACATTTGCAGAGGACATCTCTCAGGCCTCAGTCACCATAAATATCTGCCCGCATGCACACATCATGTATATGAATTACCAAATAATGCCAAGAGTCTCCTACCCCGAGATGGCAGCAAGTTTTTGGTGTGCCTGGCGGGCCATTTCACAGCCTTTGGTTCTTGTCTTGTGCATTTCTCCCCTGAGTGAGGGGCAGCTGACAGAGACGTCCCCGATAGAAATGACCAATTCTCGGTACAGGGCCACTTGCGTGTTGAACTCTTGGACAAGCTGGAAAAGAGAGCGAGTTTCTTTCGTAAGACACTGATCAGGAAGTTTCCTATTTTGCGTTACCTAAACAGAGGCTTTCGCTGACCCCTGAGCCACCTCCCCAAATCTCCTGCTAAAGAGCCTACAGATTGTTTAAAGATTGGGGCACAAAGATGTAAGTTCTCTTCATCCAAAGCAAGTGTTTATTTTTCATCGGTAAGTCTCGTCATGGAAGCTCTGTTTCCAGACCTACTTGCCGCCACCCGTTCAGACTCAGTTTCTGAAGAGCCAGAGCATATTTGGAGAGCTACCATGCCACTCCCAGGTAACTAGAGAGTGATGCTGGGAACTCTCGCATAGAAGTCTCCCCTCTACCACAGCTGGGATGTGGATTTGAATTGGCCTGGGGATAAAGGCCAAAGGTGGGTTATATTAGGCAAACCATTCACCTCCTGCCGGACCACTGAACCGCTCCGGCCGGGCTCCGAGCTTGACGGGAAGACTGGCTACAGCCTCTGAGCTGGAACCTTCGTCCCCTCCGCAGAGCCCCGTGCACTCTATTTGGGTTTGTTTGCTACTGTCTCCCCACAAAGCAGCACTCTTACCTACTCAGCCCCTCCCTCCCTGGTGAGCCAGCCAGTTCACCGTGTCTTTCCTATCTGCCGTTCTCCGAGGGGGTAGAGGCACGACCTACAGCCGCTGACCCCAAGACCCTTTCCGCGGCACTTCTTGGCGGGGCCAATACGACCCGGTGTCACCCCGAATCTGGGGGACTGCAGATTTAAAAATAGTGCATGTGCACGTGACCGGCATGGAGGAGCTGAGGGTGGCGGAGTTCCTGGCACTCAGGCAAAAGATTAACGTACACGATTCCCCCCACCTCTCCAAAAAAAACAAAAACAAAAAACAAAAGGAGGCGCATTTTCCACCTACCATCTTGCAATCGTCCAGGGCTCGTTGGGTTTTGTGGGCGCTCTCGGAGCCGCTGCCCCTGCGCTCCCAATCCCGGCTCTGCAGCGGGGGCTTGCTGATCTGGAAGATTGAGGAGCGGGTGGACCGGCTGGGGCGCTTTTTGCGCCCATTCGGTGCAGAACTCATGCATACACATCCACCAAGCCGAAGCCGCTGGTGCAGTGCGCCCCGGCGCGGGCGGCCAGGTAGTTGCCCTGCGCGCCGCCTCCAAGCAGCCGGAGACGGGACCCGAGGCGCGGCGCTCACAGGCTTGGGACTGGCTGCGCGGGTGGGTAACCTTCAGCTTGAAGGAGAGCCGGGGAAGCGCTGGCTGTGCCGTGCAGCATCGCTTCCACTAGCAGTGAGGAAGGAGCTCGGTCAAGTTCTGCTCAGCAGCACTGCCGGCCCTGTCCCGGGAGCTGGACGCTGGCGCGGGCTCGCACTGTCTTCCGCTCGGCATGGATCGCAAGGCTGGGCGAGAAGGAACACGCCGCCCGGCGGTTCCTAGTTTCCATTCAGATGGGTGAGCAGCTTTCAAAGCCTGCGCTGCCAGGTGGAGGGGAGGGCGGGCAGGGGGAGATTGTCGCTCTAGCCTCGGGTGTCTTCCCGCAGCGGCTCTCCGTTCGTCTATCTCCTCCCTCCCCCGTCACCAGGCCTGGAAGGGCTGGCAGTCCCCGAAGCAGGCAGTTGGTCGTTGTCTTGATTCTTCGTCTCCACGGGGCTCATCTGTTTGAGGATCCCTAATGAATCCGTGGCGGGACTGGCAGACGCAGGGAATCGGTCCGGCTGACGTTGTTCGCGGCCCCGCACATTGATAGGACAGGAATACTAATGTGATCCGTCCATACAACCCCCTTCCCCCTCCAGGGTTTATGCACTTATCCAATCAAATCCCCGGGAACATCAATTGCAATATTACTTCATCTGCTCTATTATTAGAAACGAAAAGTGTCATCAGAGTGGAGCACATTGCCACATGCTGGGACATAAACACGGATTTCAGATCAACCAGTGTGAGCTTGAGGCCCTCACCTTCCAACACATTCCGGGGCCACAGATTAGTAAAGCCCAACGAGGAGGGAGTGAGGTTTTTGCCTCAAAAGGAAGATCTCTTGATAACAGTTTTTAAAAATAGCTTTGTTTCCGGGAGTTTTGTCGTTGTGGTGGTGTTTTTGTTTTTGTCTATGTTCACCATGTGCCGGGAGAGAAACCTGCAGCAGTGGGGGCAGAATGCAAGAGGGCTTCAGTCAAACTGGTCCTCAACCCATCCCATCCCATCTTAACGAGTCAAGCTCCTGGTTTGAGATTCCAGAATCTCAGGACCCAGCTCTGAGAGTTTCCCAATAGAGATTTGAACAAATGAGAGCCAACAGGCCTCCCTGGACACTCAAAATGACTCAACTCTCCTTTATGGGACATCAGTGACCCAGAGGCCAATGGAGGTGGCCCAGGATAGTAGGGAAGATGACTGTGTGAAAGGGGGCCCTGGGGGGTGAGTTCCTTGGCCATTTAAGTTCACCCTGACCATTGGCATCCTAAGATTCTTGTGGAAGGAAGAGAGGCAGCATGGGCATTCAACTCCAATGCTCTGAGAATGCTTGTTCCCATGCATGAATGGTTTGTTTGGAGGGGACAGATAAAGAAGTCTGCCACAGGGGAACGACTTATGTGTTGCAGAGCCTAATGAAGAACAAAAAGGAGGTTTCTGGTCAATCTCTTAAGGGGTTATAGAGAGGGAGAGCCAGAAATAGCCAGAAAGGCTAACACCCTAAGGAGACATTTCTAGAAATTTTTTACAAGGCAGGTGAATATAATGGGGTAGTATAATAAGAAAGATATTTGGTCTTTGTCCTCAGTTCCTGGCACAGAGTTCCTAAATCCCTTGTAATTTCCCTAGTGATAAGGGTGATAGGAGCCCCTTGTCACCAGAAAGACCAAGACTTGATTAGGCATTTGGAACTTTCAGGCCCCCCCCCCCCCCACCAACTTCCTCAGAAGGGAGAGAGGCTGGAGACTGATTTAATCATGAATAGCCAATAGTGTGACCAATCATGCCTACATAATGAAACCTCCATAATGAAACCTCCTTAAAAACCCCTAAACAATGGGGTTCAGGGAGCTTCTGGGTTGGTGAAGACATAGGTTTGCTGGGAGGTTGGCATACTCAGAGAGGGGGCATGGCATCTCCCCCTCCCCCCTCCCATACCCTACGCATCTCTTTCTGAGTTGTATTCTTTATAATAAGCTGGTAAGTAAAGTGGTTTCCCAAGTGCTGTGAATCATGCTACCAAATCTGAGAGGCATTTGTGGGAACCCCCGAATTTGTAGCCAAGTTGAACAGAAGTATAGGTAATCTGGGGATTTTATACTTGTGACTGGTCTCTGCAGTGAGGGCAGATTTGTGGGTCTGAGCCCTTAAACATGTGGGGCCTGACGCTAACTCCAGGTATTGAGTTGTAGGACACCCAGTTGGTGTTGGAGAGTTGGAGAAATAGTGTTGAAAAAGATACCATGTATTTGGTTGGGGAGGAAAAAACCCTAACCAGGGGATATCTGAATGGATATTCACCTGCATTTGCATAGTGCTTCACAAAAGATTGAGTAAGTTTTCCCTAAGGACAAGTGGGGGAGAGAAGCATCAGCTCCCACCCCAGACCTTGGTGTGCTATTATCCTCCAGGAGTTTAGATGGTAGGGAGACCAGGGTGAAGGGCTCTTCTGTTGGCTGAGTCTCCCCAAATGTAGGAAGATAAGGAGGTTAACTCTTAGCCAACTCTGACTGTTCCTTTTTCCCTCAGTCTCAAATTTCTCTCTACCTCATGTGTGTAGGGAGGAGAGGTCGAAGAACACATCAGGTGGTTTGGTGAAATTTTCTGGGATTTGGTGAGTGGTTGGGATGCTGAGGGAAGGTATAGGGAGGCGAAGGAAGGATGGATAATACTCATTTGTAAGTTAAGTCTTGTGATATAGACCCTTGTGTTACCACTAACTACCTCTCTCCCCACTACCAAACTTAAAAGTCTGCTCCAACCCAAGGTTGGTGGTGCTTTGGAAAATTAAAGGAAAAGGGACTGCATTTTACATGTGTGTGGACCTAGGATAGAGAAAACAGCACACTGGAGGTGAGTCTTCTGGAAATCTTTTGTCACCACTCTGCTGTTTCATCCCCTGTCCCTGCAGGGAAATACTGCCACCAGATTTGAGCGTCTCCAAGCTCCTTAGTAGTGGGTTTCTACTTCAGCTACAGCCATCTGGTTTCTACTCCCCGCTTCTTCTGCCTAGAGACCATTTCAACAAATTAAAAGAAAAAAAGGCAACACAATTGCACTGCTCTGTTTCTATGCCATATTTCTTGCAGTAGGTGGGGGAGGAGGGGATAAATGGGTCAAACTCAAGGGCACATCTGAAGGACCACAGATTTGGAAACCTGCTGGGGGATTAAGCAGAAATTGTCATTTGTAGGTGCCCCTTGGTCTTCCCTGATACACAGCCCAAGCCATTTTCTGAGAGGGAAGAAAAATAGCATCAATCCCAGAGCTGTCTCTCTGAGGGACAAATGCTGTAATCAGAATAGCAGCAGGCAGACTTAGTTCCCTCACCTTCCCCCTCATTCAAAACAGCATGAATTTACATTCCTGGGGCTGACTGCCAAATAGAAGGGTGAAGTGCAGTTGGAAATCCCAATAACAAGGGTACATTTTCTGGTTATCTAGACCCAACTTTGGCACAATTCTGTTAATGGGTCCTCTATAGGTAAACAACTTTGACTCAACTCACATCCTAGATTCACTGCAATATAAGATCCACCTTACATTTCATGTTCTCTCTATGGTAATTTTAGAGAAGTTGTTTTGATTTAGAATTGAGAATTTAAAAATTGAGTATAAGTTAAGAGTGAATATGAACAACTGGTAAGTTTCTTCAAATTGGTGCTATCAGGAACCACAGTGCGACCCAGAGATGCACATCTCAAACTGGGCTGTGCAAAAATGGTAAAGGACCTTATCTGTGTGGGTCTGTGACAGAGGCGAAGAAAAATACATTAAGATGCTGAATCCTGAGAAGTTGGAAAGATCTGAAAGGAATAATCAAATTATTTTCTATTAGTGTAAAAAGAGATTAAGTGGGCTTCCCTGGTGGCGCAGTGGTTGAGAGTCCGCCTGCCGATGCCGGGGACACGGGTTTGTGCCCCGGTCCGGGAGGATCCCACATGCCGCGGAGCGGCTGGGCCCGTGAGCCATGGCCGCTGAGCCTGCGCGTCCGGAGCCTGTGCTCTGCAACGAGAGAGGCCACAACAGTGAGAGGCTCGCGTACCGAAAAAAAAGATTAAGTTATTGCAAAGAATTTAGTGAATAAACTATTTAGTAAATGGTTTATTTCCACTAAAACCAGAAAGAAGTACAATATATTGGAATATTTATTAATTTCAAAAATATTTTTGAGCATTTTTATTAGATGCAGTTCCAGGTTTTATTGGTCCTAAAACATATAACTGGGGGCCCTTCTTTAAGAAAAAGAATCAAAATTAGATATATGGTCTTGGGAGGAGCCTATGCAATGAGGTTCCCTGCAGTTAGGTTTTGTTACCTTCATGGTAAATTGCCACATTTGTTGTTTATTATATGCACAGTGGGCATCTGGTGTTTTGCCTCCTCTGATTTTATTCTCCTTTTTCTCATAATAGCATCTTAAATTTCCTTTGAGAAAACCAGTCTTCTTTCCCTTTTTGTCATATGACTCATGGGTGGGCATATGAATCAGATCTGGCCAATAAGAGTACTATCTTCTAGTAGCCACAATGATTGGTTTATTAGTGGGTACGAAATCTAAACTGAAGTAATGAACTTTAGGCCTTGGGACTTTTTCTAGCTCTATTACGTTGAAACATTTGAAATTGCTATTACTCAACCATTTTAGACCTACGTAAATGACAATTTTATATATTTCAACCTAATATTGAGAGTTTCTTTTCCTTGGGTTGCTAGGGGATAAGATGAAAGTCTGCCATTTCTGGTGCCACTCACGATCAACAAACTGCCTGAGAGCCAACCCAGAGAAAATCAGAATGGAGAGATGGAGAAAGATTGATTTTTGCGGGATGGGGGAGGATAATTGACATACAACATTATAGTAGTTTCAGGTGTACAACATACCAATTTGATATTTGTAGGTATTGCAAAATGATCACCAAAATAATCTACAGATCTTCCTCAACTTACAACAATGGAGTTACTTCCCAATAAACCCCTTGTAAGTTGAAAATATGTGAAAATGCATTTAATACACTCAAGCTACTGAACATCATAGCTTAGCCTAGCCTACATTAAACATGCTCAAAACACTTACATTAGCCTACAGTTGGGCAAAATCATCTAACACAAAGCCTATTTTATAATAAACTGTTGAATATCTCATATAATTTATCACATACTGCACTGAAAGTAAAAAACAGGATGGTTGTATGGGTACAGGATGGTTGTAAGTATATTGTTCGTTTACACTTGTGGTAGCGTGGCTGACTGGGAGCTACTGGTGCCCAGCATCACAAGAGAGTATCATACTGCATATCTGCTTGCCTGGAAAAAGTCAAAAAAATTGTATGTCAAACCATTGTAAGTTGGGGACCATCTGTAGTTAACATCTGTCAACATATATAGTTACATATTATTTTTTCTTGTGATGAGAAATTTCAAGATTTATTCTCCTAATGACTTTCAAATGTGCAATATAGTATTATTAACTTTAGTCACCATGCTGTACATTATACCCCCTTGACTTATTTATTTTATAACTGGAAGTTTGTACCTTTTGACTCCCTTTACCCATTTTTCCCACCCCTCTCAATCCCCCCCACTTCTGGCAACCACTTCTCTTTCTGTATGCTTATTTTTTTCTTTTCTTTTCTTTTTTAGATTCCACATATAAGTGAGATTATATGGCATTTGTCTTTTTCTGACTTATTTCACTTAGCATAATGCCCTTGAGGTCCATCCATGTTGTTGCAAATGGCAAGATTTCATCCTTTTTTATGGCTGAATAGTATTGCTTTGTATATATATACCACAATTTCTTTGACCATTCATCTATTGATGAACACATATTGTTTCCATGTCTCAACTATTGTAAATAATTCTGCAATGTACATAGGGATGCATATAACTTTTCTAGTTAGTGTTTTTGTTTTCTTCAGATAAATACCCAAAAGTGGAATTGCTGGATCATATGGTAGTTCTATTTTTAATTTTTTGAGGAAACTCTGTACTGTTTTCCATAGTGGCTGCACCAATTTACATTCCCACCAAGAGTCCACAAATGTTCCATTTTCTCCACATCCTTACCAGCACTTGTAATTTCTTGTCTTTTCCATAGCAGCTGTTCTGACAGGGGTGAGGTTATATCCCATTGTGGTTAAATTTGCATTTCCCTGATAATTAATGATGCTGAGCACCTTTTCATGTACTATTGGCCATCTGTATGTCTTCACTGGAAAAATGTCTATTCAGGTCTCCTGCCCACTTTTAATTGGATTTAAGAAAATAATTAATTTACTTTTTACTATTAAGTTGTATGAGTTCTTTATATATTTTGGATATTAACCTCTTATCAGATATATAATTTACAAATATTTTCTCCCATTCAGTAGGTTGCCTTTTCATTTCGTTGATGGTTTCCATTGCCATGCAGACGATTTTTTAGTCTAATATCATCCCACCTATTTATTTATTTATTTTTGCCTTTGGTTTGGTGTCAAATCTAAAAAATCTTTGCCAAGACAGATAACAAGGAACTTGCTGCCTATGTTTTCTTCTAGGAATTTTATGCTTTCAGGTCTTATGTTCAAATCTTTGATCAATATTGAGTTAATTTTTGGGTATGGTGTAAGATAGTGATCCAGTTTCATTCCTTTGCATGTTTCTGTCCAGTTTTCTCAACAACATTTAATGAAGAGAAACTGTCCGGGTCCCACTGTGTATTCTTGGCTGCTTTGTTGTAAATTAATTTACTATATATGTGTGGGTTTATTTCTGGGCTCTCCATTCTGTTCCATTGATCTATGCATCTGTTTTTATGCCAATAACATACTGTTTTGATTATTATAGCTTTGTAATGTAGTTTGAAATCAGGGAGCATAATGCCTCCAGCTTTGTTTCTTTCTCAAGGTTGCTTTGGCTATTCAAGGTCTTTCATGGTTTCATACAAATTTTAGGATTATTTGTTCTATTTCTGTGAAAAATGCCATTGGAATATTGACAGGGATTGCATTGAATCTATAGATTGCTTTGGGTAGTATGGACACTTCAATGATATAAATTCTTCCAATCCATGAACACAAATTATCTTTCCATTTATTTGTGTCTTCAATTTCTTTTATCAGTGTTTTATAGTTTTCTGTGTATACGTCTTTCATGTCCTTGGTTAAATTTATTGCTAGGTTTTTTATTTTTATTTTTGTTTTGATGCAATTGTAGAAAGGTTGATTCTTAATGATATTATTTGAGCACAGGGATCCAGTTTTGCCTTAAACCAAAGTATTCCTACAATTTAAGTTAGGTGAACCAAATCCCTTTTAAATTAACTCAGTTTGATTTGAGTTACTACCATTTGCAACCAAAAGAGTCCTCATTAATATTATACATAAAGAATAATTGCACACAAGTATAAAATACATCAGATCAATTCATCATTTAGTACTTAGTCAGTGTTCACTATGAATAAGCCACTGTGGCAAAGACCAGAGAGAATGCAGTAAAATTAAAGATATGATTCCTTCTATGGTACTTACACTGGGAGGTGAACATACACACACACACACACACACACACACACACACACACGTGAAATCAAGAAGAACAATAAATATATATTAATGTTATATTCCAATGTGTATAAATACTTTAAGAATTTAGAGATGGGATCAACCTCTCTGTAGGCTGAAGTTATTAGAAAAGACTACATGATAGAGATGCAACCTGAGGTAGGAATATGTAGAATCTGGATAGATGAAGGAGTAGGGAGAGCTCTTCAGGGGTTGGCTAATAGCAAAGGCACAAGAGTGGAGTGGAGTGCACAAAGAGCCTGACCTGAATTGGAGAGAAGGAAGAGAGGCTAGTGTAAGAGTGCTGTGGGTAAGGTCACAGAAGTAGAATAAATGACTCAGTTCCTTTGGTTTAGGAAAAGAAGGAAGATAGTAGGTGAGAAGCAGAGAAAACTTAACAGTTTTCTTTGGTTGACAATAATGTACATGATTTGAGGCCACATTGGGAAGCAGATATACCAAAGGACTAACCTGATGTCTACCACTGACTTCTTATACTTTTAAAGGACTGGATTTGGGGGTTGAACTCCAGTGTTCTGAGGAATTGATGATGCAAATTATGGGCAGAGTGGGAGTTAGTGTTATCTAAACATAAAATGGTTCACATTACTTAGACCTTTTAGAGCAAAACAGAGGAGTTTGATCCTGATACTGGGTTGGGTAAGACCTTGGGCAAAAGAGGACCACTGCCATTTCGTGATTATATGAATTAAAATGAGGCAAGTGATGCTTTAAGAAAATTAATCTGGCAGTGATAGGTAGGATGTATTGGAATGAAGAGGTAGTGAAGCCATTTATTAGGCTATTATCATAATCCAAGTGGACAAGGAGCCTGAGTGTGCCAATAAGAATCAGGGAGAAATTTTAGACTATTTTAAGGTAACAGCATTATCTCAAGAAAGGACTGACTAGAAGATAATAGAAACTATCCAATGTAAAAAGCAACAGCTATTTCAATATCCCATGGAAATAGCAAAACCCATTGGCAATTATCTTTGAAATTTGCATCTAACTTTGACTCTATAGAGCTGTTCCTGTCTTGTATGTACACAGAACATGTACCCATTGGCCAAACTCCAGCCTGCTTTGTCCATGGATTCTACTGTGACCTCTTTCCTATTGACTAGACCTCTTTCCAGCCAACCATGGCTCTGGCCTATGTCTTATCTGCACCTTTCCAAAGCTAAACACTAATCAGTACTGCTTTTTTGGCCCTATTTCCTTTTGCTGGCCCCACCAACCTTACCTGCAGTGGCCACTCCTTCCAACACAACTTGGTTCTTTTGAGGACACTTCTGGACCAGCCAAGTATGCTGAAACACGCACTGGGGAAACACTGCAGTGGACAGGCTATGTCTGCAGAACCAGTTCCTTAACTGTCCTCTGACACAGCTCATTTCTGGCCATTCTATTTGATACTTTGCTTCATTCTCTGGTTTCTCTTTGCTCTCTCATTCTCTCTCTTTCATTCTCTCTCCCCCTCTCTCCCTGTCTCTCTAATAATCACACAACTGACATAAGTGTGACTTTTCCTTGTTCTAAAAAAATACATATTCAGATAAGGATAAAGTCCTCTTTGTTCACCATCCCAGCCTCAGTCCTCTCCTGCCTCCCCAGAAATAATCGTTCTAACCATTTTGCTGTGCAGATCTTCTGTTACACAACTGTTTACTTACATGTCCTTGAAAAAACATGTATTTCATTGTTGTTTATATATGTGTATGTTTTTATAGAAATTATATATTATATGTATCATTCTATAACATGCCTTTCTTTTTTCTATTTTACTGTGTCTTTGCAGAGGCTTCTGTATTAGTGCACATCTGCTTCAATCTTGTACTTCTGTGTGGTATTCTGAATAACAGATACATCACACTTTACTAAACCGTTCTCTAGTTGGGACATTTAGATTATTTCTAATATTTTAATATTATCAATAATGCTGCAGTAAAATTCTTAAGCATGCCCTCTTCTTCATATGCCTTCGTATGTGGGTATATATTTCATTAGTGTATATGAAGAAGTGAAATTGCTGGGTCATAGAGTATACGCATTTACATTTGTAAGAGATACTCTGAAATTTCTTTCCAAGGTGGCTATAACAAATTATATGCATGCTGGCTAATTTTGAGAGTACCTGTTTCCCCACATACTGGTCAGTTTGATATCATTAAACTTTTTCAATTTGTGCCAATTTGACTCTTCATATTGATGCTATATTCTTACCTCTCAGCCTTCCAGTTTCTCTTAGGATTTCACTGATTTAGTCCTTCTTAACATCTCTGAATCTCTGTAGACTGATACTCTATAGCCTGGTAATTATCCCCTCCACACACTTGCGGTACTACCCTCCCACCCATCAGGGTCGCAGAATGCCTGCTCACATAAGTAGTCTTGAGTGGGTGCAGCCCATCTCTGAAAGACAGGGCTTCCAAATTGCTTACTCTTAGGACAACGAGGCAGGGCAGGAGTGAGAGAAAGGAGAAAAAGATGAATTCACACTTCCTAGTCTAAGAAATTGGAAAATGGAGCTTTCCTTAATAGAATTGGGCAGTTGAAGATATTAGGGCTGGAGATGAAAATTTAGAAGTTAGAAGCAAAAGGGGGTCATGGAAGCCTTGAGAATGGATGTGTCTCTAGGAAGAAGTAAGTGTAGAAAGGGAAAAACGCAAAGGGGTGATTAAGTCCCAAGACATGACAGCAGATAAGAGGTGTGATACAGGAAAGAGTCAATAGAGGGATGGAGAAGGGATGGCCAGGAAAACAGAAGAAGAAACCACTGAATGAGGTGTCACAGAGGAAAGGGCAGAGTCACTTTCAGGGAGTGAGCTGCCTGTTGTCCCAGAGATATCAAATAGGAAAGGGATTTAGTAAAATATCTTTTGGCAAGAAGAGGTCAGTGTGTAAATCTAATGAATGGAAGGAGCAAAACCCAAATTGTAAGTGGGCAATGAGGGTAAGAAGTGGAAGAAGCAGGTGGGGACCATAAGCGTGAGGGGAAGGACAGAAATAGGACATTGTTACAGAATGGCACGTTCTGATAAGTGCACGTTTACCTTTTTTTTTTCTTTTTTAACATCTTTATTGGAGTATAATTGCTTTACAATGGTGTGTTAGTTTCTGCTTTATAGCAAAGTGAATCGGCTATACATATACATATATCCCCATATCTCCTCCCTCTTGCATCTCCCTTGCTTCTAGGTGGTCACAAAGCACCAAGCTGATCTCTCTGTGCTATGTGGCTGCTTCCCACTAGCCATTTTACATTTGGTAGTATATATAAGTCCATGCCACTCTCTTACTTCATCCCAGCTTACCCTTCCCCCTCCCCGTGTCCTCAAGTCCATTCTCTATGTCTGTGTCTTTATTCTTGTCCTGCTCCTAGGTTCTTCAGAATCATTTTTAAGATTCCATATATATATATATATATATATATATATATATATACATATGTTAGTATACGGTATTTTTTTTTCCTCTTTCTGACTTACTTCACTCCACTCTGTATGACAGACTCTAGGTCCATCCACCTCACTACAAATAACTCAATTTCGTTTCTTTTTATGGCTGAGTGATATTCCATTCTATATATATGCCATGTCTTCTTCATCCATTCATCTGTCAATGGACACTTAGGTTGCTTCCATGTCTTGACTATTGTAAATAGAGCTGCAGTGAATATTGTGGTACATGACTCTTTTTGAATTATGGTTTTCTCAGGGTATATGCCCAGTAGTGGGATGGCTGGGCCGTATGGTGGTTCTATTATTAGTTTTTTAAGGAACCTCTGTACTGTTCTCCATAGTGGTATATCAATTTACTTTCCCACCAACAGTGTAGGGAGGTTCCTTTTTCTCCACACCCTCTCCAGCATTTATTGTTTCTACATTTTTTGATGATGGCCATTTTGACTGGTGTGAAGTGATACCTCATTGTAGTTTTGATTTGCATTTCTCTAATGATTAGTGATGTTGAGCATCCTTTCATGTGTTTGTTGGCAATCTGTATATCTTCTTTGGAGAAATGTCTATTTAGGTCTTCTGCCCATTTTTGGATTGGGTTTTTGTTTTATTGTTATTAAGCTGCTTGTAAATTTTGGAGATTAATCCTTTGTCCATTGCTTCATTTGCAAATATTTTCTCCCATTCTGAGGGTTGTCTTTTTGTTTTGTTTATGGTTTCCTTTGCTGTGCAAAAGCTTTGAAGTTTTATTAGGTCCCATTTGTTTTTTTTTATTTCCATTTCTCTGGGAGGTGGGTCAAAAAGGATCTTGCTGTAATTTATGTCATAGAGTGTTCTGCCTATGTTTTCCTCTAAGAGTTTTACAGTGTCTGGCTTTACATTTAGGTTTTTAATCCATTTTGAGTTTATTTTTGTATATGGTGTTAGGGAGTGTTCTAATTTCATACTTTTACATGTAGCTGTCCAGTTTTCCCAGCACCACTTATTGAAGAGGCTGTCTTTTCTCCATTGTATATTCTTGCCTCCTTTATCAAAAATAAGGTGACCATATGTGTGTGGGTTTAACTCTGGGCTTTCTATTGTGTTCCATTGATCTATATTTTTGTTTTTGTGCCAGTACCATATTGTCTTGATTACTGTAGTTTTGTAGTATAGTCTGAAGTCTTGGAGCCTGATTCCTCCAGATCCGTTTTTCTTTCTCATGATTGCTTTGGCTATTAGGGGTCTTTTGTGTTTCCATACAAATTGTGAAAATTTTTGTTCTAGTTCTGTGAAAAATGCCATTGGTAATTTGATAGGGATTGCATTGAATCTGCAGATTCCTTTGGATAGTATAGTCATTTCCACAATGTTGATTCTTCCAATCCAAGAACATGGTATATCTCTCCATCTGTTTGTATCCTCTTTAATATCTTTCATCAGTGTCTTGTAGTTTTCTGCATACTGGTCTTTTTTCTCCTTAGGTAGGTTTATTCCTGGGTATTTTATTCTTTTTGTTGCAGTGGTAAATGGGAGTGTTTCCTTAATTTCACTTTCAGATTTTTCATCATTAGTGTATAGGAATGCATGAGATTTCTGTGCATTAATTTTGTATCCTGCTACTTTACCAAATTCATTGATTAGCTCTAGTAGTTTCTGGTAGCATCTTTAGGATTCTCTATGTATAGTATCATGCCATCTGCAAACAGTGACAACTTTACTTCTTCTTTTCTGATTTGGATTCCTTTTATTTTTTTTTTCTTCACTGATTGCTGTGGCTAAAACTTCCAAAACTATGGTGAATAATAGTGGTGAGAGTGGACAACCTTGTCTTGTTCCTGGTCTTAGAGGAAATGGCTTGAGTTTTTCACCATTGAGAACGATGTTGGCTGTGGGTTTTTCATATATGGGCTTTATTATGTTGGGATAAGTTCCCTCTATGCCTACTTTCTGGAGGGTTTTTATCATAAATGGGTGTTGAATTTTGTCAAAAATTCAGTTTTTTCTGCATCTATTGAGATGATCATATGCTTTTTCTCCTTCAATTTGTTAGTATGGTTTATCACATTGATTGATTTGTGTATACTGAAGAATCCTTGCATTCCTGGGATAAACCCCAGTTGATCACGGTGTATGATCCTTTTTTTTTTCTATTTGTCAACAATCAACCTTTCACTCCATTTTATTATTATTTAATTCTATAGAAAAAACAAGTTTTATTACATTCCTTTTTTTAAATGGGGTGGAAACTGTACAAATAAGCATGATCAAACCTCTGTTAGAGCTGGTTAATACTGATTTATTGCCTCAAAGTCTCTCTAGTAGTGTCGAAGAAATTATGTTTAAGGTCCATCTGAAGGAAAAAAGCACTGGAGAGGCAAGAAAGGACTCGGGTAAAAAGTTTCAGAGGACTGTAGGGAGATGGAACTTGCTGCTTAAAAAAATTACATTGAGCTCTGGAGCATCTCCATTTCTTAACACACCTTCCAAAGCATTTATTGGGATAGTTTTACCCATGTTTAAAGGCTCATATTATATGCAATTTGGGGCTTTTATAAATTCAGAAATAAAGTAATATAAAGAGTAGAATATTGAAGTCTTCAGAGTAGGGCTATAAGAGTCTCAATACTGCTAAATAAGTCCCCAAACAAAAATGTTCAGTCCACCCCACCCCAAAACCTATGTGTAATAGGAGAAAATGCACAGCAAGAATAAATAAATCATACACTGAACAGTCTAGAAGCAAAGGCCTGGAATAAATCATACACTGAACAGTCTAGAAGCAAAGAAAAAAAGCAGACAACATACACATACACAAAAGTCTAAGAAGCAGCTATTCTCCTCATGTCTTTAGGTGGGTACCTCTACCCAGTAGATTACAGTTATGAAAACGACTCAGTTGTTTTTTTGTTAAAGTAACAAACTGTTTCCCATCATGCTCCATTTTCTAGAATCTTTCCTTTTTGATTGGTTGATTGGTTTCCTTTTTGATTGGTTGATCAAAAAGCACAAAAAGCAAAGCACATAAACATGCAAGAATGCACACGTGTGCACACACACACACACGTGCACACACACACCCTCCTAAAATGTGAAAAATGCAGATATATAACGCTGGTGTCAGAAATCACTTCAACTTTATACTTAGGAACTTACAGACCCTTGATTTGCCCCCCAAAAATATTTTCCTTGTCCTTATTCTTTAAATGCTCAACCACCAAAAGAGAAAAGGAAAAAAATAAAAGGCTTTAAAGGCACATGTTTCAAGTCAGTGTCTTGTTAACAAAAAAGGTAGCATTTTCTTCACTTTGGCCATTGTTAAAGATGCAGGCATAGATCAGGGAATGTTAAGACTAGCATGTATTAAAAACAAATGCAACATTAACAGAGCATATATCTTTCAAAAAAGGATAAAACACTAACAGATACAAGTCAATGCACATATTTTAACTAGTGCAATTTTATCTACAATGGAGTAAATGTTATTTTGTGTGCCAGACATTGCAATACTGTTCATTTCCCTTTTATCATGCAAACATGCCAACTTTATCATTAAAAAAACCTTTATGGGGTCACATTCACGTTGCCCTCCCACCCAAATTAAGGGGAAAAAAGTCAATAAAAGAACTCCTCAAGATTTCATAACTATGAACATAAAGCTCCTAGATAATAGTGTATAGGCTGAATTTTCTTATTTGTATAAAAAATTATAATTTAGGTAGATGTCTTCCTCATGGATTACAATACAATGTGAAGTTACACGACTCTGAAATTTGTACCAACTGTACAAAAACAAAAGGAAGAGACCATGAAAAAATTATGTCCTTCATGGCCTGAGAGCCTACACATTTTTGAGTAATTTAAAAGGGTAACTATGAGAGCCTGACATTTTTCTGCATCTCACATCTTCTGCTTCTCTATCTGTAGTATTTGTAAATCAAAGTCAGTAACAGGTTAGTAGCAAAGGTCTCATCTATCTCCCCCTTCCTCCTTCCTAACTAATCCTACTCATTTTTCTGTCATCTTCCTGAGCATTTTCCATGAACAGCATTGCAAGTTGGTTTAAAAAAAATAATAGAAAAAGAAAACAGAATGAAAAAAAGGAAAGAAGAAAAAGAAAGCTTTACAAGGGTTTTGTTGGTTAATTATTTACTGGTGGAATCACTCCACCAGGAGTTTGATTTCATTGGCTAGCAGTTGGTTCATGTTGAATAGGCCCCCTGGGAGCTTGGTGAGCAGCTCTCACTCCATGGTTTCAGGGTCGCTGCCAACAGAGCTGGAACTTATGCTCATGTTGTCGACAGCAGTGTTGTCTGCGGGACCCAGCTCCGGCTCACTAGTCTCACTGGTCATGGACACCACAGAGAGCAGGGACATACGCCAGGCGAGTCGGCTAGAGGGCAAAAGGGAGGCGGCATATTCAGCTATGATACCAGCTACATCTAGGTTATAAGCCTTATCAAAGGCTATGAAACCTACATTTGCATTGTCTCCTTCGCAGACACAGAAGGAGCCGTCGTCTTTCATCAACAGGTCAGTGCCACACACATCCATTCCCAGGATATTAGACACCTGGATAGCTAGCTGTTTACCTTGTTTACTCAATGAGCACATCATCCCGACACCACCTAGTGAACAGTTGCTTTGCATCCTCCCATCTGTTGAACAGCGTTATGGTGTCAACCACACGGCCTCCAATGACAATGACATATACATCTCTTCCATGAGACTCTTTAACATATCTCTGAAACGGGGATGGAGCTTCATGGCAAATAAGATGGCTTAGATCAGCCAAATGGCGCTTATCACGAGCCAAGAAAATTGCTTTGCCTCTATGACACCATGTATTCTTCACTACCATTGGGGAACTCCAGTACTTCTGCTTCATCAATCATTTTAGCAAAATTTTCATGACCACCATAAGAGAAAGTATCTGGCAGAGGAACACCATGACCTGCCAACTCTTGAAACATCCAGAACTTATTAACACAGTTCAGGATGTCTTGAGGTCAGTTCATCAACCTGCATCCCATCTTCTCTAGATGGCGCAAAACAGTGATGTCACTATCACTTTGCACCCAACCGGTTGGTATTCTCACTACTACTGCCGGAGGGTAGGCAGTAGTTAGTTCTCCATTGATACGAAGACCCAGGTTTCCTTGATGGATTGTTAGCACCACCTCATCCATCACCACAGCCCTAAAGTCCAGTTCCTCCTCACAACATTTGGTCTTTAAAGCTCGTAAGATCTCTATTTGGGGATAGTCTTCCCTGATCTGATGATCTGTCAAAAACCACAACTTGGTGGCCACAGAGCTACATATCTTGATCTGCCTGTTCTTCCTTTTCTGGGGTTACTTCCTCCTGAATATACACTCTTTCGAGGATTGTAGGAGCTCTCACAGAGTCTGAAATCAGTAGTGCAGGCTGACAAGAAAGACAGGTGAGAAGACTACGGCAGAACCTTCAGTCCTCTGCTGAAAAATCTCCTTGTATGATCCTTTTATTGTGCTGTTGGATTCTGTTTGCTAGTATTTTGTTGAGGATTTTTGCATCTATGTTCATCAGTGATATTGGCCTGTAGTTTTCTTTCTTTGTGACATCTTTGTCTGGTTTTAGTATCAGGGTGATGGTGGCCTCATAGAATGAGTTTGGGAGTGTTTCTCCCTCTGCTATATTTTGGAAAATTTGAGAAGGATAGGTGTTAGCTCTTCTCTAAATGATAGAATTTGCCTGTGAAGCCATCTGGTCCCGGGCTTTTGGTTTTTGGAAGATTTCTAATCACAGTCTCAATTTCATTGCTTGTGATTGGTATGTTTATATTTTCTATTTCTTTCTGGTTCAGTCTCGGAAGGTTGTGCTTTTCTAAGAATTTGTGCATTTCTTCCAGGTTGTCCATTTTATTGGCATATAGTTGCTTGTAGCAATCTCTCATGATCCTTGGTATTTCTGCAGTGTCAGTTGTTACTTCTCCTTTTTCATTTCTAATTCTATTGATTTGTCTTCTCCCTTTTTTTCTTTATGAGTCTGGCTAATGGTTTATGAATTTTGTTTATCTTCTCAAACAACCAACTTTTAGTTTTATTGATCTTTGCTATTGTTTTCTTCATTTCTTTTCCACTTATTTCTGATCTGATCTTTATTATTTCCTTCTGCTAACTTTAGGGTTTTTTGGTTCTTCTTTCTCTAATTGCTTTAAGTGTAATGTTAGGTTATTTATTTGAGATGTTTCTTGTTTCTTGAGGTAGGATCATATTGCTATAAACTTCCCTCTTAGAACTGCTTTTGCTGCATCCCGTAGGTTTTGGGTCATCGTGTTTTCATTGTCATTTGTTTCTAGGTATTTTTTTATTTCTTCAGTGATCTCTTGGTTATTTAGTAGTGTATTGTTTAACCTCCCTGTGTTTTTATTCTTTACAGATTTTTTCTTGTAATTGTTATCTAGTCTCATAGCGTTGTGGTCGGAAGAGATACTTGATAGGATTTCAATTTTCTTAAATTTACCCAGGCTTGATTTGTGACCCAAGATATGATCTATCCTGGAGAATGTTCCATGAGCACTTGAGAAGAAAGTGTATTCTGTTGTTATTAGAAGGAATGTTCTATATATATCAATTAAGTCCATCTTGTTTAATGTATCATTTAAAGCTCGTGTTTCCTTAATTATTTTCATTTTGTATGATCTGTCCATTGGTGAAAGTGGGGTGTTAATGTCCTCTATTATGATAGTGTTCTGTCAATTTCTGCTTCAATATCTGTTAGCATTTGCCTTATGTATTGAAGTGCTCCTATGTTGGGTGCATAAATATTTACAATTGTTATATCTTCTTCTTGGATTGATCCCTTGATCATTATGTAGTGTCCTTCTTTGTCTCTTGTAACAGTCTTTATTTTAAAGTCTATTTTGTCTGATATGAGAATTGCTACTCCAGCTTTCTTTTGATTTCCATTTGCATGGAATACCTTTTTCCATCCCCTCACTTTCAGTCTGTATGTGTCCCTAGGTCTGAAGTGGGTCTCTTGTAGACAGCATATATATGGGTCTTGTTTTTGTATCCATTCAGCTAGTCTATGTCTTTTGGTTGGAGCATTTAATCCATTTACATTTAAGGTAGTTATCGATATGTATGTTCCTTTTACCATTTTCTTAATTGTTTTGGGTGTGTTATTGTAGGTCTTTTCCTTCTCTTGTGTTTCCTGCCTAGAGAAGTTCCTTTAGTATTTGTTGTAATGCTGGTTTGGTGGTGCTGAATTCTCTTACCTTTTGCTTGTCTGTAAAGGTTTTAATTTCTCCATCGAAACTGAATGAGATCCTTGCTGTGTAGAATAATCTTGGCTGTAGGTTTTTCCCTTTCATCACTTTCAATATGTCCTGCCACTCCCTTCCGGCTTGCAGAGTTTCTGCTGAAAGATCAGCTGTTCACCTTATTGGGATTCCCTTGTATTTTATTTGTTGTTTTTCCCTTGCTGCTTTAAAAATTTTTTCTTAGTATTTAATTGTTGATCGTTTGACTAATATGTGTCTTGGCATGTTTCTCCTTGGATTTATCCTCTATGGGACTCTCTGCACTTCCTGGACTTGACTATTTCCTTTCCCACCTTAGAGAAGTTTTCAACTATAATTTCTTCAAATATTTTCTCAGTCCCTTTTTTTTTCTTCTTCTTCTGGGACCCCTATAATTTGAATGTTGGTGCCTTTAATGTTGTCCCCGAGGTCTCTAAAACTGTCCTCAATTCTTTTAATTCTTTTTTCTTTATTCTGCACTGCAGTAGTTATTTCCACTATTTTATCTTCCAGGTCACTTATCCCTTCTTCTGCCTCAGTTATTCTGCTCTTGATTCCTTCTAGAGACTTTTTAATTTTCATTTATTATGTTGTTCATCATTGTTTGTTTGCTGTTTAGTTCTTCTAGGTCCTTGTTAAACGTTTCTTGTATTTTCTCCATTCTATTTCCAAGATTTTGGGTCATCTTTACTATCATTACTCTGAATTATTTTTCAGGTAGACTGCCTATTTCCTCTTCATTTTTTTAGTCTGGTGGGATTTTACCTTGCTCTTTCATCTGCTGTGTGTTTCTCTGTCTTCTCATTTTGCTTCACTTACTGTGTTTGGGGTCTCCTTTTCACTGGCTGCACGTTCGTAGTTCCCATTGTTTTTGGTGTCTGCCCCCTGGTGGCTAAGGTTGGTTCAGTGGGTTGTGTAGGCTTCCTGGCAGAGGGGACTAGTGCCTGTGTTCTGGTGGATGAGGCTGGATCTTGTGTCTCTGGTGGGCAGGACTGTGTCCGGTGGTGTGTTTTGGGGTGTCTGTGGACTTATTATGATTTTAGGCAGCCTCCCTGCTAATGGGTGGTGTTGTGTTCCTGTCTTGCTAGTTGTTTGGCATAGGGTGTCCAGCACTGTAGCTTGCTGGTTGTTGAGTGGAGCTGGGTCTCAGCGTTGAGATGGAGATCTCTGGGAGAGCTTTTGCTGTTTGATATTATGTGGAGCCAGCAAGTCTCGGGTGGGCCAATGTCCTGAACTCAGCTCTCCCACCTCAGAGGCACAGGCCTGACACACGGCCAGAGCACCAAGACTCTGTCAGCCACATGGCTCAGAAGAAAAGGGAGAAAAGAAAGAAAAATAAAATAAAATCATTAAAATAAAAAGTTTGAAAAATTAATAAAAAGAAAAGGAAGAAAGAAGAAACAAGAGAGCAACCAAACCAAAAAACAAATCCACCAATGATAACAAGTGCTAAAAACTACACTAAAAAAAAAAACAAACCCCAACAGACAGACTGAACCCTAGGACAAATGGTAAAAGCAAAGCTATACAAACAAAATCACACAAAGAAGCATACACATACACACTCACAAAAAGCGAAAAAGGAAAAAATATATATTTATCTATATATAAAAAAAAGGAAGAAGAGAACAACCCAATCAATAAACAAATCTACCAATGATAATAAACTCTAAATACTAAACTAAGATAAATGTAAAACCAGACACAAATTAGATGCAGAAAGCAAACCCCAAGTCTACAGTTGCTCCCAAAGTCCACTGCCTCAATTTTGGGATGATTCGCTGTCTATTCAGGTATTCCACAGATGCAGGGTACATGAAGTTGATTGTGGAGCTTTAATCTGCTGCTCCTGAGGCTGCTGGGAGAAATTTCCCTTTCTCTTCTTTGTTCTCACAGCTCCCAGGGGCTCAGCTTTGGATTTGGCGCCGCCTCTGCATGTAGGTTGCCTGAGGGTGTCTGTTCTTCGCTCAGACAGGACGGGGTTAAAGGAGCAGCTGATTCGGGGGCTCTGGCTCACTCAGGCTGGGGGGAGGGAGGGGTACGGAATGGAGGGTGAGACTGCAGTGGCAGAGGCTGGCGTGATGTTGCATCAGCCTGAGGCGCGCTGTGTGTGCTGCCAGGGAGGTTGTCCCTGGATCACAGGACCCTGGCAGTGGCAGGCTGCACAGGCTTCCGGGAGGGGAGGTGTGGATAGTGACCTGTGCTCGCACACAGGTTTCTTGGTGGTGGCAGCAGCAGCCTTAGCATCTCGTGCCTGTCTCTGGGGTCCGCGCTGATAGCTGCGGCTCACACCCGTCTCTGAAGCACCTATAAGCGGTGCTCTTAATCCCCTCTCCTCGCACACCAGGAAACAAAGAGGCAAGAAAAAGTCTCTTGTTTCTTCAGCAGCTCCAGACTTTTTCCCAGACTCCCTCCCGGCTAGCTGTGGTGCACTAGCCCCTTCAGGCTGTGTTCACGCAGCCAACCCCAGTCCTCTCCCTGGGATCCAACTGAAGCCGAGCCTCAGCTCCCAGCCACGCCCACCCCGGCGGGTGAGCAGACAAGCCTCTCTGGCTGGTGAGTGCTGGTCGGCACCGATCCTCTGTGCGGGAATCTCTCCGTTTTGACCTCTGCACCCTTGTGGCTGTGCTCTTCTCCGCGGCCCTGAACCTTCCCACCTCCGCCACCCGCAGTCTCTGCCCGCGAAGGGGCTTCCTAGTGTGTGGAAACCTTTCCTCCTTCACAGCTCCCTCCCACTGGTGCAGGTCCCGTCTGTATTATTTTGTCTCTGTTTTTTCTTTTTTCTTTTGCCCTACCCAGGTACGTGCAGAGTTTCTTGCATTTTGGGAAGTCTGAGGTCTTCTGCCAGCATTCAGTAGGTGTTCTGTAGGAGTTGTTCCACATGTAGATGTATATCTGATGTATTTGTGGGGAGGAAGGTGATCTCTGTGTCTTACTCCGCCATCTTGAAGGTTTCTCCCGTTTACCTTTTAAAGGATGTGTTTGAAAAAAAAGGGAAGAACCAGTCGATAAGCAAAGATAGAAGATTTTTTAATAAAAAGATATAATTATAGAAAAAGGCATCAGAGGAGAGAAAAATGTAGTCCACCATGCAAATGAATGGAAACCTACTGATTTTTTTTTGCAAATGGGAAGAGTCTGGACAATCTTTCCAAGAGTCCTTAATAGGAATTCCAGTGTTGCTGATCTCAGTTTAAAACTGACAATAAAATCCATGTTGCTGATCTCAGTTTAAAACTGAAAATAGGGCTTCCCTGGTGGCGCAGTGGTTGAAAGTCTGCCTGCCGATGCAGGGGACGCTGGTTCATGCCCCGGTCCCGGAGGATCCCACATGCCGTGGAGCAGCTAGGCCCGTGAGCCATGACCGCTGAGCATGCACGTCCGGAGCACTCCGCAATGGGAGAGGCCACAGCAGTGAGAGGCCCGCGTACCACCAAAAAAAAAAAAACAAAAAAAACTGAAAATAAAATCCATGTTTAATGTATCTAGGTCCTTAGAATAGGTTAATAAAATAATCTTTTGAATAAATAAAGCGTTACAAAATAACATGAGCTGGATTTGTGGATTGAGGCATTTGAAATCTGGAGTTTTCAGTCTAATTCCTGAAATTCTGATGCATCACAGGGTAGTAAGGGACATTGAGTCTCCCACTACGGAGGCCAGCTCAGAACCTGGCTTGTATTTTTTCTCAAAGGTTGGTTCTGGAAAAATATTCTACAATTTCTTTCAATTACCTGTTCTAGCAACCAACAAACTTTGCAGTCAGGACACTGTTCTTTCTGCATATTCTAAATTTCTTCCTGGAGTAATTTAATTCCATTTCCTTAGTGCATATAGGAAATACATAGCATTTGGTGCCAGACTTGAAGTAAGATGGATGAGTTAAAATAAAAACCGGCTTTTGAAAATGGTGGTGTAGCTAAGTCTTTTAAACTCGGACAGAAATGGGGAGAGAATTAGGTCAGGAGAGTATGTCTTAACACCAAGGCATAGAAGATCTAGGGTTTTTCCTCCTTGAGGGAATTGAGGAATAAGAAGGTACCGCCAGGTGAGTGTGGCACAGAGGTTTCAACCTCAGACAAGATAGATTCCAGCCTCTTCTGTCTGGCTTGTTCTGCCCTCTCTCTATTTCTGTGGTAGTTGGAAGGACGTATCTGATGTCTCTGTTCTGATCGTCTGGCAGGAGGAGAGAGTGTCTGACTTCCAATTTGGCAGAAAATCCATCTGCAGTACCTCTGGCTTGTTTAAACTGCCAGTGCAGAGTCTATCACCAGCTCTACTGATTTGCTGCATGATCATGGGTACAATGAGGCCACTATTCTCTTTACTGTAACCCTTACATCCTTAAAGAGTCATATCAAGTCACCTGTCAGGTTTTTTCTTTCCAGGCAAAAATACTTTAGTTCCTGCATCCTTCCCTCAAAGATGTACACAGTTTTTAGCTTTCAAAATAATTGAAACTAACTTCTATAACAAGGCTCTAACAATAACTTGATTAAAGTAAAAGCCACTTTCTTATTCCTTCATATTATATCTAACTAATACATTGAGGATCTAACTACTACTTTTAAAATTAAATGGCTGCTTTAATAATCTATGTTGACTTTGTGATCCAAATGACAGATAGGAAATCATTCTCACCTTATATGACAATATTAGTAAGAGAAAGTATGTAACAGTAGACTTTTAGACCAGGCCTAAAAAAAGACATAAAATAGATAAGATAGAAATAAAGGTTGTTAACCAGAAATTTCAAAAAGAAAGGCCTTTGTTTTATTGCTTGGCTATTTTTTGTGCATTAAAAGGAGCTAATGACTCCCTCCTTTTTATAAATCACATCTCTCTTGTTACTCTATAGTTATAATTGCAATAAAAATTACTAAAATGTTCT